>NC_142870.1:93542500-94165625 GCF_051225735.1 Oryctolagus cuniculus
TCTTTTTTTATCTAGATGTCATCTTGCAATGTTTTTCAACCTCCCATATTCACATTTATAATTTCAAGTTTTTCTGCACCAAGACTATTGTTTGACAGTAATACCCTTTGTAAAAGAACATCATGTTGATATGTCCAGGTCGAACTTAGCCTTGTGGTCTAAAACACAATCTGACTATGAAGCAAAATATCTTAAGCTAGTTCTAGCCTAGACATGCCAGCTGGAACATCTGGGTGCTTCACAATTTGGGGGATTTTTTTTAGAAAATTTAAATATGTGTGTGTGTGTGTGTGTGTGTGTATCTATATGAAGTAGTTCTTGTGAGAATAACCTCATCCCCCTCTCCTCCCTTTTCTACTATAAAGCTTTAAGTGTATACATTGGGAATTTATGAACTCTGTAAAAACAAGATGGTTGGCCCTGGATATACTACTGTCATCAGACACCTGACCGTGTTTCTAACTTCCTAGAATGTCATTTCTACTAACTCCCCAGTCCCTCCTTTCATTAGTAGTATCCAGGGCTAGGGATCATAACATTTTCACATCTCATTGTTTATTTTATCCTTTAAATAATTCTGAGAAGATTTTCTCCAAGAATCTTTCCTTACTTATTCTTTGCTCCTCCATGTATCTGGCCATTCTTGTCTTGTGCTTGTCTCATTGTCGTCCTTGACCCCTTCCACGATGGACAGTCTCGGACTTCACACTTACTCCCTCTTCTTTCCTGCTCTCTGCATCTTTCTCTGAAAGCCCAGCCCATCCACCTGCTCTTCCCCATGCACTCTCCTCACTCTGATTCTCTTCCTGTACTTCTTTAAAAAATAGTTACTTATTTGAAAGGTAGAACTACAGAGAGAGAGGGAAAGATAGAAAGGCTCTTCCATCTGCTGGCTCACTCCCTAAATGGCTACGACGGTCAGGGTGGGGCCAGGCCAAAACTAGCAGCAAGGAACTCCCTACAGGTCTCCCACGTGGGTGGTGGGGTCCAAGTACTTGGGCCTTACGAACTGCTTTTCCAGGTGCATTAGCAGGGAGTGGATAAGAAACAGAGCAGCTGGGACTCAAACCAGCTCTCTGACATGGGATGCTGGTGTTGTAGGCAGCAGATTAACCCACTGTGCCACAATACTGGCAACCTCATACTTTTCCTTTTTCTTTTTTCTTTCTTTTTTTTTTTCTTTTTTTTTTTTTGACAGGCAGAGTGGACAGTGAGAGAGAGAGACAGAGAGAAAGGTCTTCCTTTTTTGCCGTTGGTTCACCCTCCAATGGCCGCCACGGCTGGCGCGCTGCGGCCCACACACCGTGCTGATCCGATGGCAGGAGCCAGGTACTTATCCTGGTCTCCCATGGGGTGCAGGGCCCAAGCACTTGGGCCATCCTCCACTCCCTTTCCGGGCCACAGCAGAGAGCTGGCCTGGAAGTGAGGCAACCGGGACAGAATCCGGCACCCCAGCCGGGACTAGAACCCGGTGTGCTGGCGCCGCTAGGTGGAGGATTAGCCTATTGAGCCGCGGTGCCGGCCCATACTTTTTCTTATACCAAATTTTTCACTATTATTTCTCCTTAGTCTTTTTAAAATTTTTTATTAATTTTGTTTTCTTTGAAAGGCAGAGAGCTAGAGACAGAGATCTACCATTCTATGACTCACTCCCCAAGGTCCCTCAATGGCAAGGACCGTGCCAGGCTGAGGCTGGAGGTTGGGGACTCAATCCAGCTTTCCCACACAAGTAGCAGGGACCCAACAACTTGAGCCATCACTTGGAACTGGGGAATCAAACCCAGGCATTCCAATATAGGAGTGTCTAACCACTTCACCAAATACCTAACCCATACTTTTTTTTTAAGGATTAATTTTATTTATTTGAAAGACAGAGTTACAGAGAGAGGTAGAGACAGAGACAGAGAGAGAGAGAGAGAGAGAGAGAGGTCTTCCATCCACTGGTTGACTCCCCAGTTGGCCATAATGGCTGGAGCTGCACCGATCCGAAGCCAGGAGCCAGGAGCTTCCTCCAGGTCTCCCATGTGGGTGCTGGGGCCCAAGCACTTCAACTATTACCTGCTGCCTCCCAGGGTGTGCATGTACAGGAGGCTGCTCAAAAGCATAGCAGGGACTTGAACCCAGGCACTCTGATACGAGATGCAAGCATCCCAAGCGGTGTCTTCAGTGCTGCACCAAATGCCTGGCCCAGCGCACTCCATATTCCTCCCTAATCTTTTTACTAGCTCCTTTGAAAAACTGCCATCCAGATCTGGCTTTAGGAAAACTAGTTCATTTCATTCTCATTAAATCAGAGTAGATGCCCCCAATATTGTTTATTCTGCATATACAGCATAGATACAGAAATCTATACAGATAAAGCAGCACTTAAAATACATCATGAGGATGTTCCACCACAAGGAACATCAGAGAGGGTTGCAGCTTCTTACTGAATAAGCCTGAGGACTTATACAGGCGCAACTTAGTAGGTGCAAGATAAATGCAATCAGGAAATAAGTCATTCTTCAGGATTCTTCCCTTCAGGGTGACTTGGTAGTTCTTCCAGTACTTTCCAGGTCCTGGGCTGGTACTCCCTAGCTCCTGCTTCAGGCTTTTCTGTCATGATCTTCATGGACCCCAAGAGAGCAGTGGTTCTATCTGTGTGCCTGGTTCCTACTCCAGCAGAAGCTAAAAGCACGCCTCCTGCCTATTTCCTCACGCTTGCTGAAGACAGTTCTGTTTACACGTCCCACTCCCAGGGATCTTATGTTCATAAACTTCTTTCTCCTAACTCTTCTCAGCCTTACACTGAGATTCCATCTTTCATGTATTATCAGAGGCAGACCAAGACATGTAGCCACCTAACGCAGATTCTTATTTCAATATTCAATGATTCTTAACCAATAACATAAATCATTAACCCAGCCTACTACTGACAGCACACAGCAGACATACCAAAGCCTTACACAATACAATAGCCTTTGTTCCTTCACTTACTTACATTTTAATTAAACTTTTTTGGGTAATTGTGGGGAGCAATCCGGACTAGACTAAGTTACTCGAATTAAGACTTATTCTATGCATCTGCTCTCCCCCAATATGGCGTTGGGAGAGAAGTAAACAGCTTCCACACAGCTGCCTCCAGTTCAACCAATAAACTGTAGGACTTGCTACTGATTGGAGGAGAGCAGCGTACTCGGCGTGTGGGCAGCCGAGTTAGGATTGGCGGAGGAGGACTATAAAGGAGGAGAGAGACGGCATGCACCAGGAACATCTATGGGGAACATCTAAGGGAACTCGTGCAGCCCCCGAGAGAACCAGCCGGCGGTGTGCCGCTCCCCTGCGGAAGTGGGGAATGCGGCCAGGGGGAACTGCCCTTCCACGGAGGTGGAAGGGATAGTAGCCAACCTGGGAAGAACCAGCAGCAAACCCGGGGAGGGCCGAGCAGACGAAAGAACAGCGCAGGGTCCTGTGTCGTTCCTCCACGAAGAGGGGGAGCGACAGGTAATATGTATACAAAAAGCGTACAAGTCATATATGTACTCTCAGTGTACTATTGAAATTGATGACACCTGGATACCCAGCATCCAAGAATGAAATAGACCAATGCTCCAGAAAATGCCCTTTGGGGCCGCTCAGAATCATTACTGTAATTTGTTCCCTGCAAAGGGTGCCACCAACCTGACTTCTAGACTAGCCTAGCTTGTTTTCAAATTTTATAAAAATGACATTACACTACATATTCTTTTGTATCTGGCTTCTTCCACTTGGTATTATGCTTGTGAGATTTATCATATTGTTCTGAGTAGTAAGCTTGTTCATACTCACTATTATGGAGTTTTTCACTAATTTTTGACTAGTGGGTACAGTCTTATTTATGGAGCAATGACTCAAGCTTATGTTAGATTAAAATTATCACTCATTTATTGACATCAAAAGAACATTAGCATGGTCTTCAATTATGCACTAAACTAGAGAAAACTATTTTTGTTTGCAGTTCTGTGCCTTTGTGTATATCTTAAATCCTTTTTATAACAAGGAAATGAATAAGCAACTAAATAAATCCAAGTCCAAAAATATAATAATTAAAAACCGTGAAGTTTTAAACATTTTTATATTAACTGCTACATTCAGAAAATTACCAACTTAGATACAGCTTACATTCCAAATGTTAATTTGCAAAATCATTAGTTTAGGATCCAGGACCGGCATTGTGGCATAGTGGATTAAGCTGCTATCTGCAACACTGGCATCCTATAGGGACACTGGTTCAAGACCTAGTTGCTCTGTTTCCAATCCAGCTCCCTGCTAATTCACCTGGGAAAGCAGCAGAAGATGGCCAAAGTGCTTGGGCCCCTGCACCAACATGGAGACCTAAAAGAAGCTCCAGGCTCCTGGCTTCAGACTGGCACAGTCCTGGCCATTGTGGCCATTTGTGAAGTGAACATGCAGACGGAAGCTCTCACCCTCCCTCTCTCTTTTTCTCTGTGTGTTGTGTGAATGTGTGTGTTTCTCCCACTCTCTGTAACACTGCCTTTCAAATAAATAAAAAAATAAATCTTTAAAAATAGTTTAGGATTCAAAATGCTTCATAATATTTCTATAAGAACATATTTTAAACAATATTCAAAGAATACCTTTAAAAGCCTATTTAATTTACAAGGCAGCTTAAATGCTGAAATGTGTAATGAAAAAATAAGTTCAATATGTTTGAAAAGTTTAAAATACTATTTCAAAACTAGAAATGAAATAAAATCTATAAAATGGAAAAGAAAATATTGTCAATTCTTTCATTTAAGAAAAATTCCTAAATTTGCATATATGAAATATATTAAATTTGTATAACTTAAAATTTAAAAAGAAGTGACAGTAAAAAAGAAAAAAAAAAGAAAAAGAAAAATGAAGCCTTTGTCAAGGGAGATTAAGGAGTTGTTGGTTCTCATTTTCTCACTAAGAAGAGCCACCCTTCCTGGTCTGGCTAAAAGGCCTGTGAGAACATTTCAGGTATGGAAAGCCAAGACTCTGTGGCAAAAAAATATCCTACATGAAGGATCTCTGTGAGTGATACCCAGGGGAAAGAAGGGGCCATCAAAGAAGGATGTACTTTTCTCTGAAGGGAGGAGAGAACTTCCACTTTGCTTATGGCCCTGTCAAAACATTGATAGAATCTGTGGTCATAAAAGGCTTCCATAGCCTTGGCAGCTCATGGCAAGAGCCTTGGGTGATCACTGACATCATAAATAAGAGTGTTAATTGTTAAATGAACACAGAAGTCACTGTGTACTTATTCCCCATATAGGCCTTCCGTTCTTAATGAGTTGTACTATGAGAATTAATTGCAAAACTTGTTCTCAAACTACACTTTATATGTTGTGTGTGTGGGGGGGTGCAAACAGTTGAAATCTTTACTTAACACAGAGTTGGTCCTCTGTGTATAAAGTTAAACTAAAAATGAACCATAATGAAGAATAGGATGAGAGAGGGAGGAATAGGTGGGATGGGAGTCAGGGTGGGAGGGCGGGTATGGGGGAAAGAACCGCTATATTCCTAAAGTTGTACCTATGAAAAATGCATTCATTAAATAAAAAGCTTTAAAAAATGTAATTTCAGTGGGGAAAAAAAAAAAGAAGAGCCACCGAAATCAGGAGTTAACATCCTGTGAGATAACACAAAGCACACACTCAGGCAAGGTCAACCAGCCTGGTACAAAATCAATGATCCAAAAAAGCAACCCACTCCACCCTAACATACTCAAGCTTTCTAGTCTGGACAAAGGTCACCCCCAAGTTCAGATAGGTGAAGCAAGTTAGATGTAGAATTTCTGCAGCTAACTCCCACCAGCTGCTCAATCAACCAACCCAAAGAGTCTAAAGACACTGTGGAGATAAACCCAAGTATGAAAACAGTAGTCAGGGGCTGGTGCCATGGCTCACTTGGTTAATCCTCTGCCTGCAGCACCAGCATCCCATATGGGCACCGGATTCTGTCCCGGTTGCTCCTCTTCCAGTCCAGCTCTCTGCTGTGGCCCGGGAGGCCAGTGGAGGATGGCCCAAGTGCTTGGGCCCTGCACCTGCATGGGAGACCAGGAAGAAGCTCCTGGCTCCTGGCTTCAGATCGGCACAGCACCGGCCATAGCGGCCATTTGGGGAGTGAACCAATGGAAGGAAGACCTTTCTCTCTGTCTCTCTCTCTCACTGTCTAACTCTACCTGTCAAATAAAAAAGAAAGAAAGAAAGAAAGAAAGAAAGAAAGAAAGAAAGAAAGAAAGAAAGAAAGAAAGAAAGAAAGAAAGAAAGAAAGAAAGAAAGAAAACAGTAGTCAGAAGGAAACCAACAAACTTACAGCCAAACCATAAGTAAAGCCAATACTCAAGAAGAAAAGACCTAGGGAAGAAGCCATAAAATTCAGATAGAGCCAAGTTAAACAACAAAGTCGTAAACATTATGGAAGAAACTCTTAATAGGAAATATCCTTCTATTAAATAAAACTCAGAAGCCATAAGAAAAATGATTGATAAATCTGACCACAAAAACAAATCAACCCCCCATAAACAAGTCAAGAGATAAATCACAAACTGGAAAAAATAAACAATTAATATGACCTATATGTAAAGACCCATTAAATAAAAAGAAAATTAATAATAGAGTAGAGAAATGGTACAAACAAATGGCATGAACAGAGCGTTCACAATAAAGAAAATACTGGTAACTTTTAACATTCTAAACCATCAGTTTTCAAAAGATGTCATGTATTCTGGGCACTAAAGAAAGTTATTGCATGCTTATTCTGCCTCTGATGGGCTTGAAGACACATGGGGTACTGCAATACTCTTCAGATTACTACTTCTAACTGGACAGGGCCATATGGAAACTTGGTAGAGTTTATCCTGACTCTGTGAACACTTTATTGCCTAATATGGTAGCTACTGACCCACAAGTGGCTATTTAAATTAATAAGTTAAAATTAAAAATTCAGTACTTTGGTTGCACTGACCACATTTCAAGTGCCCATTGGTTACAAGTAGCTATTGACTATCATAATGGACAACATAGATATAGATCATTTCTACTATCCCACAAGATTCTATTGGACAGTATTGGTCTAGAAAGACAGTTTTTTGAATAAATGATATTTGACTCACTTAATCCTTCTTTAGCCCCAAAATTTTAAATATAAGTGGATTTATTCTCATTTGCATTTTCTATAATGAATATGTATTACTTTTTTTAAAGATTTATTTATTTACTTTGAAAGTCACAGTTACACAGAGAGAGAAGGAGAGGGAGAGAGAGAGAGAGAAACAGAGAAAGAGAGAGGTCTTCCATCTGCTGGTTCACTCCCCAATTGGCTGCAACAGCCAGAGCTGGGCCGATCTGAAACCAGGAGCCAGGAGCTTCCTCCGGGTCACCCACGTGGGTGCAGGGGCCCAAGGACTTGGGCCATCTTCTACCGCTTTCCTAGGCCATAGCAGAGAGCTGGATTGGAAGTAGAGCAGCCGAGACTCAAACTGGTGCCCATAAGGGATGCCGGCGCTGCAGGTGGCAGCTTTACCTGCTATGCCACAATGCCAGCCCATATGTATTACTTTTTAAGTTACAAAAATATCAGTATAGAAAAACTAATAAAAAAGAAAAATGCAATAGGAAAGTATGCTTCTTGGAGCAATCCAGTGGTTTGATTGCAGGAATCAGGGGTTTCTTGGCTTGGAAATCAGGCTGCCTCCACACAGCAATTATTCAGAGTTGACAAGCTTATCTTCCCAAGGCTCATTTTTTTTCTAGCTTTTTAATATACTACCACTAGCGTGGGTTTTCTGTGACTTTCATTACTAGCATCAAAAGTAAGATATTCTCCCTCCCCACTAAAAATCATCATCATCATCATCATCATCATCATCTTTCCCGAAACTCACTGGTTACATTCCTCTTTTCCAAGTTCCAATCACAAAGGAGAGAAGGGGTCAGAAGAGAGCCACCCTCGCTTCCCAATTATCTGCGCTAGCCTTCTCTCTGAGGGGTTACATCAGGTCCCTCACAGCTCCTCTCCCCTGCCCTCCTCAATACCCAGCCTTCCAGAAACGGAGATTGGTAACTCCCTTTGGAATGAGTCTTAGAAGTGGAGGTACTTGACTTTCCTTTTCCAGGTCACCTGATGTCCACAATGCATCCATCAACTACCAGGTTCACCACTGTGTTGTCAGGGAGCTGAAAATGTGCTGGTCTGAACAGGCCAGCAGCTCATGCACCCTTCCTAATGACCCACAACATTACTTCAGCCCAACAGCTGCAAATAAATGCCCCAGGCCTAAAGACAGTGGGAACACCACGCCTCCGCGCACACCCACCAGGCAGCTGAGCACAGGCTTGCAATGGAGCGCCAATGCAAACACAACCGTGGTGGTGGAACCATCATTGAGAAGACAGCTCTCCCTGGCACTCAGCTGCTGTTTGTTACTAATCAGCCAAGGCGTGAGTTGGATGGGTTCCTACTTCAGGGTCAGGGAATGGGTTTTCCATTTCCCTAAAGCTTTGTGCTCCCAGCACAACTTCCTGAGACTCCCTCATGATAGCAGATTGTCCAGGAAGTGGTGGTGACACTATGGTCCGGGCCACTCAGAGGCAGAAGTTGGCATCTGAGTTGCTCAAACTCTGCCGTGTTTGCCAGGAACTGGCCTGCCAGGGTTCCCTGGCCCTCCCTTATCGGTTACAAGTCTCTCTTTGCTGGGTTCAGCTTCCTGGCCTCCAGCCCACAGCCTGGACCAAGGCACAGTGAGGCCTAGCTGCAGCCCAAGTCCTCCCCAGCATCTCCTGGCAGCCCATATGAGGGACCTGTCTACCACCACCTACCTCACCAGTCCCCAAAGGTAGACTGGTTGTTTTTATCTTATGTTAATATAAGCAATTATGTAAATGTAATGTGATCTGGTAAAAACCATATTTACTCATTATACAGGTAAGAAAATTCCCAGAAATATGATGCTGGGTCCAAGTGGATACACGTCTGGATTATTGAGAGATATTACCAATTGTTCCCCCAAAAGCAAAGTGTCCACAGTCTCTCAAACAGAACATGTGGCCTAACTTTAGGACTTGTGCCAGTGAGGCAGGTGAAATAGAGATGTTAGAGCAGAATTAATTTGCATTTCTCTGAACATGGTTTGCTGTGGTTTGGACATTTGTCCCCTCTCAAACTCAGGCTGAGCTATAACCACCGCTCTAACAGGATGAACTGGTGAGCACTCCAAGAGGTGCCTGGGCCACAGAGACTCCGTCTCATCAACACATCAATAGCATTACCACAGGAACCATGAGCAAAAGGCTGAGTTCTGCTCCCTTCTCTCTGTCTCCTACCTCCTCTCTGCCCTTCTCCTTCTGTCAGGGATGACACAAGAAGCCCCTTGCCACATGCAAGCCCCTCAGTCTTGGACTTCCCAGCCTCCAGCACCAAGAGCCAAGAAATTCCCATTTGTCACAGAGTGCCCAGTCTCAGGTGTTATATTGCAGCACAAAACAGACTAAGGCCAGGTTGAGATGAGCTTTATACATACTTAGAACCATCCATGTTTCTTTTCCTGAATTGATGATAGCTGGACTTTGCCAATTTTTCTATTGGGACTTTTCTTTCTCAACTTGTAGGAGTTGGTTATACAGTGGTGCACTGCTTACCACAGGAACACAGTCCAAGAACTGCATCACCGTCTGAACACCACAGAGTACACCCACATAAACCCACATGCTGTGACCTACGACATACCCAAGCCATGTGGTACTGCTTATGGCTCCTAAGTCACAAACCCACCCAGCAGGTTACACAATGGTAACACAATGGGAAGTACTTGTGTAACTAAAGAAAGAAAAGGTACAGTAAAAATGTGGTATAAAAGGTCAAAAATGGTCACCTGGATAGGGCACTCCCATGAGTGGAGCTGGCAGGACTGGAAACTGCTCTGGTGAGCCAGTGAGTGAAGGCCTAGGACACTACCATCCACTACCGCAGGCTTTATCCACCCCGGACACTTAAGCTACACTCAATTTGTGAAAAGAATTTTACTTCTTCGATAAATAAATTAACCTCATTTTATACACTTTTTAAATTATAACATTTTGACTCCCTGGTAATAACAGCTTAAAACATAAACACACAGTACATCTGTGCAAAGCTATTTTCTTCCTCTATATCCTTACTCCAATAGCTTTCTCTAGTATATCTTTTTCACTTTTTAAACTTTCTTGTCAAAAAATTAAGACACAGAGGCAGATGTTTGGCTTAGCAGTTAGGATGCTACTTGGGGGCCCAGCATTGTTGAACAGCAACTTGCAACATTAGCACCACTTGCAATGTTAGCATCTCATATCAGAGAGCCAGCTGCTCTGTTTCGGTCAAACTTCCTGTTAATGCACCTAGGAAGGCAGATGATGATGGCTGGAGTACTTTGGCACCTGGCCCCCATATAGGAGACCAGGATGCAGTTTCTGGCTCTTGGCTTTGGCCTGGCCCAGCCCTGGTGGTTGTGGCATTTGGGGAGCAAATCAGTGAACAGAAGATTCCTCTTTCTCTCTCTCTCTCTCTCTCTCTCTCTCTCTGTGTGTGTGTGTGTGTGTGCATGCACGTGCGTGTTGAGGGGTTCACTCTACATTTCAAATAAATACTTTTTTAAAAAAAGATGCCACTTGGGTGCCCACATCACATGCCAGAGTGCTTGGGTTGGAGTCCCGGCTCTGCCTCCAATTCCAGCTTTCTGCTTTTGCTGCACCCTGGGAGGCAGCAAATGATGGCTCAAGTAGTTGGATCCCTGCTGCTCACACAGGAGTCCTGGATTGAGTTCTGGCTGTGATCTGGCCCAGACCAGGCAATTGCAGGTGTTTTGGGGAATGAACCAACTGATAGGAATCAATCAATCTCTCTCTCTCTCTCTCTCTCTCTCTCTCTCTCTCTGACTCCCCTATCCACCTTTGAAATAAAATAAAGAATAATTAAAAAAAAATAAGACACAAACACACACTGTACCCTGTGCCAAGACAGTATCAGGATCATCAATATCACTGTCTTCCACTTCTGTATCTTATCCCACTGGAAGGCCTTTGGGGGCAACAACATACATGGAGCTCTCTTCTTTTTTTTTCAAGATTTTATTTATTTATTTGACAGGCAGAGTTACGGACAGTGAGAGATAGATAGAGAGAAAGGTCTTCCTTTCGTTGGTTCACTCCCCAGATGGCCGCAATGGCCGGAGCTGCACCAATCCGAAGCCAAGAACCAAGAGCTTCTTCCTGGTCTCCCACGTGGGTGCAGGGGCCCAAGCACTTGAGCCATCTTCTACTGCTTTCCCAGGCCAGAGAGCTGGATCAGAAGAGGAGCAGCCAGAACTAGGACCGGCGCCCATATGGGATGCCGGTGCTGCAAGTGGAGGATTAACCTAGTGCACCACGGCGCCGGCCCCAGAGCTCTCTTCTGTGATAACAAAGCCTCCATCTGGAATATTCCCAGGAAGACTTGCCTAAGGATCTTCTTGAGAATGTGTCACTCTTTGCAGAAACATGTCTTGTTCTTGGTTTGTTAGTTGTGTCTTTTTGTCCATTGTAGATTTACTTGTATGCAGATAATGTATAATAAATATTCCCTCTATTAATGAAAACTGCTTTGTGTTGGGGATCCGTGTTTTCAAAGTTTTTAAGGTGCTTCTTGAGGTCTGCAAAGGCTCTGCTAAACCATTCACTAAGAATTTTATTGGACGTTCTGTTTTTCCTTCTCCTGTAGTTTCCTTTTCTCTTGTCTCCCCTTCAGCTGTGCATTCCTATTCTGGTTCCAACAACTTCTCATTGGCCAGTTCCTCAGGAACCACCTTTCCAATGTCATCCTCATCCACACACATGTTAGAGTTCTCTGCCATCTCAACCATAGCCTTGCTGTTTTTGCAACCTCCTCATCCTTGGCAAATCCTTTGAAGTCACAGGTAAATCTCTTACAAGTCTTCTTCCTGGCAAAACTCACACAGTCCTTAGTGATGTCATTCCAAGCCCAAGCAAGGTTCTTGCTGACATCATAGATGTAATTTTTCTGGAAATGCATCAGTGCCTCCTCAGCTAGAGCAATAGACTGCAAAAAGTCCTCCTCAAGCAGTGGACTTTAAAAGCTCTGGAACTCCTTGATCCACTGGTTCAATCAAAAAGGTGGTGTTTATAGCAGACTCATAGAATGACAATTGCTTTACGTAACACTCTGACCTCACAGTCAGCCCTTAAGGCTTCCTGGTCTGGCTAAAAGCCCATGAGAGCATTTCAGGTATAGAAAGTCAAGACACTGTGGCAAAAAAAATGTTCTAAGTGGAGGACCTCTCTGGGTGAAACTCCAGTGGAAAGAAGTGCCATCAAAGAAGGATATACTTTTCTTTATAGGGAGGAGAGAACTTCCACTTTGCTTATGGCCTTGTCTAAATACTGATGGAGACTATGGACTCAAAAGGCTTCCATAGCCTTGGCAGCTCATGTCAAGAGCCTCGGGTGGTCACTGATGTCATACATAAGAATGTTAATTGTTAAATTAACAACAGGAGTCACTGTGCACTAACTCCCCATGCAGGACCTCTGTCCTCAATGAGTTGTATTATGAGAGTTAACTGTAAAACTGGTTCTCAAACAGTTATTTTGTGTGTTTGTGTGTGTGCAAATTGTGAAATCTTTACTTAGTATAGAGTTGGTCTTCTGTGTAAAAAGTTAATTTAAAATGAATCTTAATGGAGAATGGGACTGGGAAGGGGAGAGGGAGGAGAAGGAAGGGTGGGGGTGTGGGTGGGAGGGCAGGTATGGTGGGAAGAATCACTATATTCCTGAAGTTGTACTTATGAAATTTGTATTCTTTAAAAAATTAATTAATTTAAAAATTAATTAATTGTTTTAAAAAGGTGGTGTTTGGGGGGCCAGCATGGTGGTGCAATGGGTTAAGCTGCCGCCTACAGCACCAACATCCCATATGGGTATAGGTCCCAGTCCCCAGTGGTCCACTTCCAATCTAGCTCCCTACTAATATGCCTGGGAAAGCAGCCTATGATGTTCCAACTTCTTAGGCCCCTGCCACCCATGTGGGAGACCCTGATGGAACTCCAGGCTCCTGGCTTCAGCTTGACTCAGCTCCAGCAGTGGCAGCCATTTGAGGAGTGAAAACAGTAGATGGAAGATCTCCTTCTCCCTGTCTCTCCCTCTCTGTCTGTAACTCTGCTTTTCAAATAAATAAATAAATCTTTTTTAAAAACAAAACGTGGTGCTTGGAAGGAGAAATACCATACTGATATAGGGAGAAGATCACCAACAGAAAAAATATTAAGAATAAATGGGGAGGAGGGTGGAGAAGGGGGCTGGTATTGTGGTGCAGCAAATTAAATGGCTGCTTGATACGCCTGCAACCTGTATCAGAGTGCTGGTTCTAGTCTTAGCTACTCTGCTTCTGATCCAGCTTCCTGCCACTGTACCTGGGAGGCCCAAGTACATGGGTTCCTGCCACAAAAGTGGAAGACCAGGATGGAGCTCAGACTCCTAGGTTTGGTCTGGCCTATCCCAGACAGTTGTGGGCATCTGGGGTGTAAACCAGCAGATGAAAGATCTCTCTCTTCTCTGTCTCTCCCTCTCTCTCATCATTCTATCTTTCAAATAAATAAATTATTTAAAAAAAAAAAGAATAATCAAGGGACAGGCACTTGACCTAGCAATTAAGATACCTGAATCCCATATTGGAGAACCTAGGTTAAATCTAGCTCTGGCTCCAAACTCCAGCTTCCTGCTAACACAGACCCTGGAAGACAGTGGTGATGGTCAAGTAGTGGCTCATGCCACTCACCCACGTGGGATACCTGGATTGAGCTCCTTGGTCCTGGCTTTGACCCAGCCCAGGCCTGCGGGTCCCCAACCACTGCAGGCATTTTGAAGAGTGGACCAGTAAATGAGAGCTCCTTCTCTCTATCTATCTGTCTCTCTGACTCTCAAATACATAAATACTATTTTTCATAGAATAATCAAAATCTTGAAAGGGTAAGTCATTCTACAAACAGTACTTCTCCATTTCACTGACAGAACAATTCAGGACAGCAGGTAGGAGGAGGAGCTGGGCCACTCACCACTTCCCACTGCGCCCGCAGGCTGCTGGCACTGTGTGCTTACTGATGTACTTGAAATCCAGATCACAGAGGGTTCCAACCTGTGCCCAGCAGTTCTGCCCCCAAGCGAGACTGCTATCCTATCCTTCAAGGCCTTGAAAGTGCCATTGACTTGGCCTCCTTATGGGTGAAAGTCCTTGCAGGCATCCATTTCCAGAATCGAGAGGTTTCATCCACATGCACAAATTTGTTCTGGCGGGTAATTTTCCTCCACAATCAGCTGAGGTAGAGTTTCCAAAAATTCTTCAGCTGCCTTCACGTCAGCGCTGGCAGACTCACCACTCACTTTCACATGAAGTAATGAGTAACAATTCTCGGATCATTTGAGCCACCCAGAGCTGGCAGTAAATTCAATGTCACAGTGAGAGGCAGCCTTTCCTTGCGACATCGCAAACCAACTGTTTCCTGGGCCATGACTGTCATGCCACTAGGAGGGCTCTGCTTCTATCTGCTTCTATAGCCTGCCTGCAGTCCAGGTTAGTAGAAGTTTTTCCATATGGAATCTAGATCCTTCTTGAATTTTTACCCATCTGCTTCTCTCTCTCTCTTTTTTTTTTTTTTTTTTTTTTTTTTTTTTTACAGGCAGAGTGGACAGTGAGAGAGAGACAGAGAGAAAGGTCTTCCTTTGCCGTTGGTTCACCCTCCAATGGCTGCTGCGGCCGGGGCAGTGCGCTGATCCGATGGCAGGAGCCAGGTGCTTCTCCTGGTTTCCCATGGGGTGCAGGGCCCAAGCACTTGGGCCATCCTCCACTGTACTCCTGGGCCACAGCAGAGAGCTGGCCTGGAAGAGGGGCAACTGGGACAGAATCCGGTGCCCTGACCAGGACTAGAACCCGGTGTGCCGGCACCGCAAGGCGGAGGATTAACCTAGTGAGCCATGGCGCCAGCCCATCTGCTTCTCTTTAATGAAGTGACTCCTTTAATAGCTACTGTCACTTTGTTCTTGTTCTTCAAGATGGTTGCTGTGGGGGCCGGTGCTGTGACGTAGTGGGTAAAGTTGCTGCCTGCATTGCTGGTATCATATATGGACTTCAAGTCCTGGCTGCTCCAATTCTGATCCAGCTCTCTGCTATGGCCTGGGAAAGCAATAGGAGATGGCCCAAGTGCTTGGACCCCTGTACCCACATGGGAGACCTGGAAGAAACTCCTGGCTCCTGGCTCCTCACTTCAGATCTGCTTGGCTGCAGCTGTCGCAGCCGCAGCCAACTGGGGAATGAACTAGCGGATGCAAGACCTTTCTCTCTCTCTCTCTCTCTCTCTCTCTCTCTCCTTCTCTCAGTAACTCTTTCAAATAAATCTTTAAAAAAAAAAGTCATGATGAACAAAACAGTACAAAATTAACCCAAGTAGAAGAAAAAACAATTCAATCAAGAGACATAGTAAACATGAGATGCATGAGGCTGCTGCTAGTATAATTTGGCATACTATTATACAGTAAGATTTTTAATTAAGAAAAGTACTTGTTGGGGCTAGTGCCATGGCTCACTAGGTTAATCCCCCACCTGCGGCACCAGCATCCCATATGGGCGCCGGGTTCTAATCCCAGTTGCTCCACTTCCAATCCAGCTTTCTGCTGTGGCCTGGAAAAGCAGTAGAAGATGGCCCAAGTGTTTGGGCCCCTGCACCCGCATGGGAGACCAGGAGGAAGCACCTAGCTCCTGGCTTCGGATCGGCATAGCTTTGGCCAAGGCGGCCATTTCGGGGGTGAACCAACGGAAGGAAGATCTTTGTCTCTCTCTCTCTCTCACTGTCTAACTCTATCTGTCAAATAAAAAAAAAAAAATGAAAAGTACTTGTAAATAAATATATAAATTTTATCTGCAAGTCAGAGAGACAGAGAGCTCTCAAATGCCTGAAACAACCAGTACCAGACCTGGCCAAAGCTGGCAGCCAGGCAGGCACTTGATCCAGGTCTCTCATGTGGTTGGCAGGGACTCAACTACTGGAGCCATCAGCTGCTGCCACCAGGAAGCTGGAATCAGGAGCAGAGCTAAGACCCAAACCCAGGAACTCCAATGCAGGATGTAAGCATTTCAACTGGTGGCTTCACTGCTAGGCCAAACAGTCACCTCGATTTTTTATATTATTATTTTTATAGTAATATGGAAATAATAAAAAGTATAGAAGAGTAAATACATAAGCCAGTAACACAGTCATTCACTACCAAGTATTATATACTATGTATAATCGTATTGCTATACTTTATACAGCTGGCAGCACAGTTTTGTTTACCCTAGTCCCCAACACGTTGCCACCATAGGTGAGTCTTCAAAAGGCTGTCGCTTTGTTCAGTCCACCTAGCTGCTTCAGGTTAACGAAGTGCGCAAGGCCAGTGAACACCATGAGCATGAACCTAATGCCACACTTCATTTTCCATGAGATCAATTCTTTGATCAAAAACTAATGTGTGGGGGCCAGCACTGTGGCATAATAGGCTAAGCTTTCACCTACAGCACCAGCATCCCATACGGGCACAGGTTTGAGTGCCGGCTGCTCCTCTTCTGATCTGTCTCCCTGCTAATGCACCTGGGAAAGCAGTGGAAAATGGCCCAAGTGCTTGGGCCCCTGCAGCCACATAGGAGACCTGGAAGAAGCTCCTGGCTCCTGCTTCGGATTGGCCCAGATCCAGCCATTGCAGTCGTTTGGGGAGTGAACCAGAGGATGGAAGACCAATTCTGCCTCTCAAATAAATAAATAAAATCCTTAAAAAAAAAAGAGTAATGTGTGTGGATTCATGGTGGAATAGGAATTCTTAAAGTTTATAGATAGTAGTTTTGGCAGAGGCACTGAGGGCAGGGAAGATAAGTTGTATTCAGAATGAATGCCTGTTTCAGTGAGAAAAAACTGTCCCCTCCACAGTGACATGATCCTACATAATTAGCAACCATGGGCTGATCATCTCCTGGGAAATGAGGCCATACCTGAGGTTCAGTGTTTAATCGCTGCTATGAGTGGGTTGGGCACAATAGGCTTTAAAGTTTGAAAGTCCAGATCATGGAGCTCATGCAAAACACCAATCCCTCTTGTCACGGCTACTTTGTTTATGAGTCCACAGAGCAAGGACAGGAGTGACTGGGGAAGAGGTTGACATTCATGCACAGAATGACTCATCTTGTCCATTTGCTTGTTAAAGCCTCAGTGGTGGAGGCTGGTCTTTAGGGAGCATTTAAAAATATCTTCGCAGTCCCTGTCCATTTGAATAAGTCTATCCACAAGTCTCTTCCTTACACCTTCTTGTCATCAATTTTCCAATAAAGCTTCTTCCCACTTCCCCGGCCACCTGCTCTGGCATGAATATGGTTCACGTCCTCTGAAGCTCATCAGGCATTTAATCCCCATTGTGAGATATTATTAAGGGGGTGGAAATTTAACCCTACTATGGCATTTAGAGGTATGGTCTTTGGGAAATGATTTGGATCAGATAGGTCATCAAGTGGAGCCCTCAGTACTGAATATTGGAGCCTTTGTAAGAAAAGGGAGGGGCTGGCGCTGTGGCATAGCGGGCTAAGCCTCCCCCTGCAGTGCCAGCATTCCATATGGGTGCCAGTTCTAATCCCCAGCTGCTCTTTTCCTGATGCAGCTCTCTGCATGGCCTGAGAAAGCAGTGGAGGATGGCCCAAGTGCTTGGACTCCTGCACCTGCATGGGAGACCCAGAAGAAGCTCCTGGCTCCTGGCTTTAAATAAGCTCAGCTCCAGCTGTTGCAGCCATTTGGGGAGTGAATCAGCCTATGGAAGACCTCTCTCTCTCTGTGTGTCTCCCTCTCTCTCTTAACATTACCTCCCAAATAAATAAATAAAATCGAAGGAAGGAAGGAAGGAAGGAAGGAAGGAAGGAGAGAAAAATCAGGACATAAACACAGACATACATGTGCACTCCCCATCTCTTGCCATTTGATGCCCTGAGCTATCTCAGGAACCTGTCAGCAAGAAGGCTATCATCAGACCTTCGACCTTCAACCAGAATCATGAGCCAAAGCAAACCTCTTCTCTTCTGTGGTATTGTGTTATCAGCAATAGAAAAAATGCCAAGACATCATCCAACTAAGACTTTAGCCATTGTGCATGAAGTAGAATCAATTTGCATTTTTGGCCATCTCTCTTCCTGTGCAAAATGAACAGCCAGGTGCCCTGCTCAAAGATCCCCCAGGGAGGTTTCCCTTCATCACCCTCCATCAGCACCATCCTAGCACGAGGCTGGAGTGCCACAGCTGTACACTGTGTGGTAGTGTCAGCTCATTGTACAGTCATGGGTCAACTGTACTTCCTCAGTCAGCTGGTCAGAGGGATCTTCTCAGGAGGCCACCAGTGTGAGATGAGAAGAAAGAGACCATGGGGCAGGAGCAAAGGCTGGGACTTCAAGAGCTACTCCCCTGGGTCACACTGTTCACAGCACCCACAGTAACTCCTAAGGGTATCCAGCTCAGTGACAGAAACAGGCTATGTGACTTCCAAGTCAGTGAGGGAGGAAAATGAAATAAGGAAAGAAAATGCTGAACCCAAAACAAGGCAAGAAAGGGAGTGGGCAGTTAACCTATGGATTGAGAGGCCTGCCCTGTTCCCGCCTCCTACCACCCCCACTTGGCATACCTGGGCTCGATTCCTAGCTCTGGCTCCTGATTCCAGCTTCCCACCAATGCAGACCCTGGGAGGCAGCAGTGATGGCTCAAGTAATGGACTCTTGCCACGCATGCAGGAGACCTGGATTGCCTTTCTGGATTCAGGTTCTGACCCTACTCCAGCCTTGGCCATTGTGGGTGTTTGGGGAAATGAACCATAGATGAGACCATCTCTCTCCCTCTTTCTCTCAAAAATAATTTTTTAAAGTTTAAAATATGCCCATGGTTTAAAAACCTCAGCATTATGTGAGTGAAAAGTGAAAGTCTTTCTGCACTCTCTATTGACAAATATTACTGTGTTTGAAGTCTTCAATGAGGCCCCACCCAAGCATATCATGTCCCATCCCTCCAAGAAAGCCATAACCATTCTGAATCTCATATTTATCACTTACTTACAAACCACTTTAGTCCTACTGTATATGCATGCATTTTTAAACAATGTGTTGTTAAAATATGTACACTTTTTAGAACACACACATCTATCACATAGACTCACTCTATACAAGGGGGTTTCAAATGTTTGTGGGAAATTAAAAATAAGTTTATTTTAGGACAAAAAGATTTGAAATTCATGTATTATTTATCAAAGTGTGCATTTTTCACAGACTTTTTAAAGATCCTCTCATCTGTATTCTGCAACTTCTTTTGTTTTTATCTTTCATTTCATTTGAAAGGCAGAGAGAGAGAGACAAGGAGACAGGGAAACAGACAGAGACCTTCCATCCACTGGTTTACTCCCCAGTTGCCCACAACAGCCAGGGCTAGGCCAGACAAAAGCCAGGAGCTCTAAACTCCATTCAGGTCTCCCATGTGGGTGACAGAGACCCAAGTACTGCTGCCTCTAAGGCTGTGTATTAGCTAAAAGCTGGATTGAAAGTGGGGTGGCCGTGGTGACTCAAACCAAGCACTCCAATATAGGATGCAGGGGTCCCCAAGGTATCTTAACTGTTGGACCAAACGCCCACCCCCGCAACCTGATTTTACAAGTCAATTTTATGCTTTTGAGATTCAACCATGTTGATAGGCTACATATTATTCCGCTTACATCATTATTTGCAGTAATGCTGTAGCCACTGGGCACAAGTGACTACGGAGCACTTGAAATGTGGCTACGGTATTAAGGAGTCGAACTTGCAGTTTTAGCTACTTTAAGTTTTATTGGTGACATGTGACTAGTGGATGCTGTATGGAACACTGCCACGCTCGAGTACAAACTCCTAGAAGCAGCACTGCTGAGTCATGCCACACGTGCGTCTTCACTGGGGAGACCACGGCAAGTTGTTTCCTCACGTGTCCGTACGGCCATCCATAGTGTGTAAGAGTTCCCCTAGCTCTATAACCTCATCAGCACTTCTACTATCAGACTTTTCAGTTTTTGCTATCTGTTAGGAATGAAATGATATCTCCCTTCAAGTCACTGACTTTGCACTCCCATAATCATAAATCAGGCTGAGTATCTTTTTATATGTTTATGAGCTGCTTTTATTTCCTCTTTCCTGAAATGCCCAATTCATGCCTTTTGCCCATTTTTCTTAACAGGTTGTTTCTCTTTGCTATTGATTTATAAATATGCTTTGAATCTTTTCTATTATTCTTTCATCAGTTATATTGCAAAGACATCTTCTCAATTTGTGACTTGAATTTTCTTTTCCTTTTTTTTAAATTAATTTATTTATTATTTGAAAGGCAGAGTTGGGGCCAGAGCTATGGCGCAGTGGGTTAAAGGCCTGGCCTGCAACGCCAGCATCCCATATTGGCACCAGTTCAAGTCCTAGCTGCTCCACTTCTGATCCAGCTCTCTGCTATGGCCTGGGAAAGCAGTAGAAGATGGCACAAGTGTTGGGTCCCTGCATCCACATGGGAGACCAGGAAGGAGCTCCTGGCTCCTGGCTTCAGATTGGTGCAGTTCTGGTCATTGCAGCCATCTGGGGAGTGAACCAGTAGATGGAAGACCTCTCTCTCTCTCTGGCTCTACCTCTCTATGTAACTCTTTCAAATAAATAAAATAAATCTTCAAAAATAAATAAATAAATAAAAACAAGAAAAAAAAAGGCAGAGTTACAGAGAGGCAGAGAAAGAGAGGTCTTCTATCTGCAGGTTCACTCCCCAGTGGCTGCAATAGCCAGAGCTGCACCAGTCTGAAGCCAGAAGCCAGGAGCTTCTTCCGGGTCTCCCACGTGGGTGCAGGGGCCCAAACACTTGGGCCATCATCTTCTGCTTTCCCAGGCCGTAGCAGAGAGCTGGATGGGAAGTGGAGGAATTGGGACTTAACGGGTGCCCATATGGGATGCCAGAGCTGCAGGTAGATGCTTAACCGACTATGCCATAGCACCAGTCCCTTGAATTTTCAAATTTAGTCACCTTTTCTTTTTTTAATTCTTTTTTGTTTCTTATTTATTTATTTATTCGACAGATAGAGTTAGACAGTGAGAGAGAGAGAGAGAGACAGACAGACAGACAGAGAGAAAGGTCTTCCTTCAATTGTTTCACCCCCCCAAATGGCCGCTACAGGCAGAACCATGTCAATCCAAAGCCAGAAGCCAGGTGCTTCCTCCGGTCTCCCATGCAGGTGCAGGGGCCCAAGCACTTGGGCCATCCTCCACTGTCCTCCCGGGCCACAAAAGAGTTGGACTGGAAGAGGGGCAGCTGGGACTAGAACCCAGCACCCATATGGGATGCCAGTACTGCAGGCGGAGGATTAACCAAGTGAGCACGGCACCGGCCCCATCACCTTTAATGGACAAAGCTTAACATTTTCAACCTTTTTCTTTTATGATTTCAATGTTTTAAGAAATTCTTGCTTATCCAATGTTCAGTTCTGAAAATGCAGAGATATTGGATCATTCACACATTGCTAGTGGGAATGTAAAATGACACAGCCAGGGGGCCGGCACTGTGGCATAGTGGGTAAAACTGCCTCATGCAGTGCTGGCATCCCATATGGGCACTAGTTTGAGTCTCGTCTGCTCCACTTCCAATCCAGCTCTCTGCTATGGCCTGGAAAAGCAGTAGAAGATGGCCCAAGTCCTTGGGCCCCTGCTCTCACCTGGGAGACCTGGAAGAAGCTCCTGGCTTCTGGCTTCGGATTGGCACAGCTCTGGCCATTGCAGCCAACTGTGGAGTGAACAAATAGATGAAGACCTCTCTCTCTCTCTCTCTCTTTCTCTTTCTCTCTCTCTCTCTCTCTCTCTCTCTCTCTCTCTCTCTGGATTTCCTTCTCTCTCTCTGTAACTCTTTTAAATAAAAATAAATAAATCTTAAAAAAAAAAAAGATCCAGCCAGGGCCGGCATTGTGGCATAGTGAGTATAAAGATGCTGCCTATGCCACCAGCATTCCATAAGGGCACTGATTGCAGTCCCAGCTGCTCCACATCTGATCCAGCTCCCTGCTAATGGCCTGGGAAAGTAGTGGAAGATGGCCCAAGTGCTTGGTCCCCTGCTACCTATGTGGGAGACCCAGATGAAGCTCCTGTCTCCTGGCTTTGGCTTGGTCCATCACAGGCTGTTTGAGCCATCTGGGGAATGAACCAGCAAATGGAAGATTGATCTCTCTCTCTCTTCCTCTCTTCCTCCCTCCCTCCCCCCCTCCCTCCCTCTGTAAGTCTGACTTTCAATATAGACAAATATTTAAAAACTAAATGTGATTAGCATACAATTCAGCAGTTACACTTCTGGGAATTTATGCAGGAGACTTGTATTCACACAAAAACCCATACACAAATGTTTACAGCAGCTTTATACATAATAGCCCCAAATTGTAAACAACTCAGACGTCCTTCAGCAGGTGAGTGGTTAAACCAACTGTGGTCTAGCCATAATGACCTCCTGATACATGCAACAACCCGGATGAATCTCCAGAGAATGGAGCTGAGTCCCAAAGCTGTACTGTATCATCTGATTTAGATAACATCCTTGTAGTGGCAAAATGAGAGACCTGGAGAACTGATTCCCGGGTCCAGGCCTTGGCGGTTGGGGAGGGAGGTGGCTGTGTCTGTGAAAGACAAGTGAAGCATCCTGGTGTTGATGATCTGTGCCTTAACTGAGGCAATCATCAATATCGTGGTTGTGATAGTGCCTTACAGGCCAGCCCAAAGGTTTCAGCCAAGTGAGTGTGAATCAGTGGGGAACCACGTGCACACACACACACACACACACCCCAGGGCGGGTGGTGAACAGATCCAAAAACAACTGTGTGCTGCCACACTCCCCGATGTGTCCAGGGCTGTAGGCTTTTAGAGACATTAGGTGAGGGTGGGTATTCAGAAGAGTTCTACTTTAGGAAAATGGCAAAATGGAGGACTCGGTTGGATAGAAACTGGATTGAGGGTGCTCTATGAAGCGGTAACTGCAGTGGGTCGAACAAGGTATGAGGTGTATCTGTGCTACAGTGCTTGCTGTGGGGAGAGAGATCTACTAGTCAGGTTCATGTGTCAGACATGCAGCTTAACTTCTCAGGTGAGTTTCTTCACTTAGTATTGACAACAATCCCTAATGACCACTGTAAAGCATACTTGCCTTGGTCTGCCACAAAATTATTGCATGTTCTGACTTTCCAAAGTTAGCAGTGTCCCCCACAAGAGAGCATCACCATTCCTCTCCTGGTGGCCATGCACTGTCCTTGAGGCACAGTCAGCTCCACAAAGATGTCAAGAAGACGGCAGTGGTGGCCTCACCTGTCCCCTCCCTCAAGTCCTGTTTTCTCTCCCAGGTACTTGCAACACAGATTTAAAACAGCCCCTCTAGACAGGCCTGCAAAGTGGGTGTTTCTCCCATAGCCTTGGCCTACATGTCTGCTCACCTGCAGCCTGCGGGGCAGGCCCAGGCAGGGGCAAAGGAGGACATTTACCTGTGGCCTCTCTGCCCAGGCCTCACACTAGAGAATGTCATCTGACATGAGCAGCATTGAAAACCAGGAGCCAACATGTGGCCTGAGCTCCTTCGAGCGTAAATGTCTGGGGCCTCTGCTGAGTCCCCAGAGGAGAGTCCAGAAAAGGAGAAGGGAAGGGGGTGCCCTGTTAGCCAGGACTCCTCTGCCTCACTGTCAGCCGTCTGCTTCAAGGCAAAGTCAGCGAGAGCAGGGGACCATGGGAATACGTTGCTCATTCTGTAGAGCAGCAGGGTATCTGAACCAGACAGGTTAAAATTTGGTGGAGTAGCTACGTTCTGGCTTCCTTTTTGAGGCAGATGAAAACCCACTTCACTGATCAGGACACACAGCCCCTCGCATCTGCTCACAGAGACCTACCACAAACTGCGTGTCCTCCCATTTTACCCCCGCTCCGACTCCACCCCTCTGTACCGTCCAACGTTCCCCTTCTCTCGAAACACGGTAACTGTGACAGGGTAGCGTGGGTCCTGCTGACAACACCCTCACTCCTTTCCCGATGGGGGTGGGCACTGGTTTCTCCAGGTTTGAACAGGAAACTTGTGAATCAACTGGTGTGGAAAGGCAGTTCAAGCAACTAGGGAAAGGACTCCCTGGCTTTACTTACAGGCATCCCCTGTCCCACGGTTTCCTGGGGCTGGGTGTGGGTGGGGTGGACAGGAAGGCTTTTTTTTTTTTTTTTTTTTTTTTTTTTTTGACAGGCAGAGTGGACAGTGAGAGAGAGACAGAGAGAAAGGTCTTCCTTTTTGCTGTTGGTTCACCCTCCAATGGCCGCCCCGGCCGGCGCGCTGCGACCGGCGCACCGCACTGATCTGAAGGCAGGAGCCAGGTGCTTCTCCTGGTCTCCCATGGGGTGCAGGGCCCAAGCACTTGGGCCATCCTCCACTGCACTCCCGGGCCACAGCAGAGAGCTGGCCTGGAAGAGGGGCAACCGGGACAGAATCCGGCGCCCCAACCGGGACTAGAACCCGGTGTGCCAACGCCACAAGGCAGAGGATTAGCCTAGTGAGCCGCGGCGCCGGCTGACAGGAAGGCTTTTACACTGCATAGCTCCACCAGCAACACAGTGCATGACGAGTGAGACCTTCTCAAGACGCTGATGGTGAAATGGCCCTCACAGTTCTCAGAAGTCTGAACTTAAGAAGGGTATGAGGGGGCCAGTGCTTTGGCGTAGTAGGCTAAGCCTGTGTCTGCGGCGCTGGCAACCTATATGGGTACCTGTTCAAGTCCCGGTTGTTCCTCTTCTGATACAGCTCTCTGCTATGGTCTGAGAAAGCAGTAGAAGATGGCCCAAGTGGTTGAGCCCCTGCACCAGTGTGGGAGACCTGGAAGGAACCCCTGGCTCCTGGCTCCTGGCTTTGGATCAGCCTAGCTCTGGCCATTTGGGGAGTGAACCAGTGGATGGAAGAACTTTCTCTCTGTCTCACCCTCTCTCTGTGTATAACTCTGCCTCTCAAATAAATAAATAAATCTTTATTTTAAAAAAAAAGGGGGGGCCTGGGGTACAACACACAGTAGGTACACCATAAATTCACATCAGGCACAGAATTTCATCAGTCCCCATACTCACGATCACTTTCCAAATTCTTTTTATAGAAAACATGAAGGT
This sequence comes from Oryctolagus cuniculus, assembly GCF_051225735.1. Lineage (NCBI taxonomy): Eukaryota > Metazoa > Chordata > Mammalia > Lagomorpha > Leporidae > Oryctolagus > Oryctolagus cuniculus. The sequence goes on from NC_142870.1 coordinate 93,567,737, forward strand.
GAGAAGGGAAAATATAGAAAAGACATTTTAGGAAAATTTTTAGGAAGAATCATTTTAGAGCTGGAGAAGAAATAAAGGACAAGAGAGTTTACTTGTTTTTATTTAACTGTTTTTATTTAACTCTCTGAAAGGCAGAGAGACAGAGAAAACTCTCCCATCTGCTAGTTCATTCCCCAAAAGCCCACAACAAGCAGGGCTCAGTCAGCCTGAAGCCAGGAGCTCTGGACTCAGTGTGGGTCTGCCCCATGGATGGCAGGGACCCCCACACACTCCAGCCATCACCACTGCTTCCCAGGGTGCACATTAGCAGGAAGCTGGAACCTGCAGCAGAGCCAGGACTTGAACCCTCGTACTCCAATATGGATGTGAGCATTCCAGGCTGCACCTTAACTACTAGACCAAACACCAGCCTGGAGGCCAAAACGTTAGGGTTTCCTGCTTGAAAGGAATGGGACTCCTAAGTGGTTATTTGCATACAAATTTGGATAGGCTTCAGTAGGAGTGGAGACACAGGAAGAAATGTCTGAGCCCTGACAGCTCACCGCACCAACTTCCACCATTTGCCTATCAGACCTGCCTGCCCGCCTGGCCCCGACAGGACGAGGGTCTGGGCTCAGTAGGGCAGGGTTCACATGCTTCTTGAAGTGTCCACATTTTGCTCTCTGTGGAGAGACCCTAGGCCTGGTACCTCTCTCACACAGGAAACACTAACACTCTGTTCCCAACTCTCGCGGAAGGGCAAGCCCTCTCCCCACCAATTGCTCAGGATCGACGCTTGTGCTTTCTAGGCTGTAATAGACCAGAACACCTCACACCTGTCATCAACTACAGCATCCTCGCTCACATCAGCAACTCCTTCACCCCGTGAGCCGTCCTGGAAGTGCTAAGTTCGGACCCCTGCATTTTCCAAAGGCTTCCACTAGGGAGCAAAGACTCTTCACCTTGTCAGCCCAATATCGCCCTGGTCCTGCAATAAGCAATGAGTTTACTGAAAGAATTCAGCACAAGACAGAGACCTGCCATATAGGGTAGGGAGACATGAGTGGGAAGGCTGCAGTAATATTTCTGCAGAGAATATTTGTGAGTCCTGCTTTTGTGGGAATATTCTGAAAATGCTTCCCAAAGGGCTTCCTACTGTTTTTCACTTACATTTTCCATGAAACTTGCATTTTGCTTTTTTTTTTTTAAAGATTTATTTATTTATTTGAAAGTCAGGGCTACACAGAGAGAATGAGAGGCAGAGAGAGAGGTCTTCCATCCACTGGTTCACTCCTCAATTGGCCACAATGGCCGGAGCTGCGCCGATCCGAAGTCAGGAGCCAGGAGCCTCCTCTGGGTCTCCCACGCGGGTGCAGGGGCCCAAGGACTTGGGCCATCTACTGCTTTCCCAGGCCATAGCAGAGAACTGGATCAGAAGTGGAACAGCCGGGACTTGAACCAGTGCCCATATGGGATGTCGGCACATCAGGTCGCTGCTTTACTTGCTACGCCACAGTGCCAGCCCCGAAACTTGCATTTTTCTGACCTGTCTTTTCTCCTGCGACTTGTGACTGAAAAGCTGGACTGTCACAAGTGACCACTTAGAAGGCCACAGCAGGAGGTAGACTAGGGCCCAGTTCCACAGCACTAATGATCCCATATGGGAACCTTGTTTTCATTGCTGTGGGGACGCACAACTTCAGCTGCTGATGTCATTTCTGTGGTTAAACATGGCATGCGAAATTCAGCTCTTCCTCCTCTTTTTCTGGCTTTGCTTGCAAAAATCACATTTGTTGAAATTGGCAGTTCCTGAGGGAACACAAATGCAACCCACATGGGGCCAGCGTTGGTGATAAACAGTGTTCTGGCTGCCAAGTGACTTTGAAATCGTAGATGGAAAACACAGGGAGAAGAGGACGTACAATTGGAAGGTCTTGAGTTAGTTTCAGGGTGAAAATGCACCTGGCGTCCAGCTTGAGAGCTCTCTTGAATGGGAAGTGAAAGGCCAGTAAGACTCTGTAGCAGGCTGGGTCTCCTGGCACTGCACACTAGGCGGCTGCCTGGGATGCCAGCACTGCGACCGTTTGCAGAGTCAAGCAGTGAATGGAAGATCACTTGCACTCTCTCTCTTTGTCTCTTCTTCACTCTGTATCTCTATACAACTATGCTTTTCAAATAAATAAAATAAACCTTAAAACGAGAGAATATGAGTTATCACCAGGGAGAGAAGAGAAATCATAATTTAAAAGGAAGTGATGTCAAAAATCGATATGCCCAGCCAGCATCATGGCTCACTAGGCTAATCCTCCATCTGCAGCGCCAGTACCCCAGGTTCTAGTCCCAGTTGCTCCTCTTCCAGTCCAGCTCTCTGCTGTGGCCCGGGAGTGCAGTGGAGGATGGCCTAAGTCCCTGGGCCCTGCACCCGCATGGGAGACCAGGAGGAAGAACCTGGCTCCTGGCTTCAGATTGGCCCAGCGCGCCGGCCGTAGCAGCCATTTTGGGGGTGAACCAACGGAAAGGAAAACCTTTCTCTCTGTCTCTCTCTCTCACTGTCTAATTCTGCTTGTCAAACAAACATCGATATGCCCAACAATGTGCATAGTAGGTCCTATCATGTAAGTAAAAATGAATCCTGGAGAGCCTGTGCTGTGGCGCAGTATGTTAATCCTCCACCTGTGGCGCTGGCATCCAATATGGGCACCAGTTCTAGTCCCAGCTGCTCCTCTATGGATCCAGCTCTCTGCTATGGCCTGGGAAAGCAGAAGATGGCCCAAGTCCTTGAGTCCCTGTACCCACGTGGGAGACCTGAAAGAAGCTCCTGGCTCCTGGCTCCTGGCTTCGGATCGGCCCAGCTCTGGCCATTGCAGCCGTTTGGGGAGTGAAATCAGTGGATGGAAGACCTTTCTCTCTGTCTTTCCCTCTGTCTGTCTATAACCCTACCTCTCAAATAAATAAAAATCTGTTAAAAATAAAAAAGAATGCTGGAATATGCATTAACTTCTTTTTCTGGAGTGATTCACAGAAACTGTTAATGAGGCTGGGATGGGGTAGGGGCTGAGTTGGGGTGAACCAAGGAAGGAGAAGCTTATTTTTCACAGTACACCTTTCTGGAACGGTTGAAGTTTTATCATGTGGTGCAGCTGGTTAAGGCGCTGTGCAACTCCAACATCCCATATCAGAGTGCCAGGGCGAGTTCCGGCGGCTCTGCTTCCAATCCAGTTCCCCGCTAACGTATCCTGAGAAAGCAGCAAAAGATGGCCCTGTGGGGAGCAGCTCGGACTAGACTAAGTTACTGGAATTAAGACTTATTCTATGCATCTGCTCTCCCACAATATGGCGCTGGGAGAGAAGAAAACAGCTTCTACACAGCTGCCTCCAGTTCAGCCAATAAACAGCAGGACCTGCTCCTGATTGGAGGAGAGCAGCGTACTCGGCGTGTGGGCAGCCGAGTTGGGATTGGTGGAAGAGGACTGTAAAGGAGGAGACAGACAACATGCACCAGGAACATCTAAGGGGAACATCTAAGGGGAACACGTGTGCAGCCCCCGAGAGAGCCGGCCGGCGGTGTGCCGCTCCCCTGCGGAAGTGGGGAAAGCGGCCAGGGGGAACCGCCCTTCCACGGAGGTGGAAGGGATAGTAGCCAACCCGGGAAGAACCAGCAGCAAACCCGGGGAGGGCCGAGCAGACGAAAGAACAGTGCAGGGTCTTGTGTCGTTCCCCCACGAAGACGGGGAGCGACATGGCCCCAGTCCTTGGACCCCTTCCACCCATGTGGGAGACCAGGATGGACTTCCTGGATCCTGGCTTTGGTCCCACCCAGCCTCAGCTGTTGCAACCATTTGGAGAGTGAACCAGCAGATGGAAGGTCTCTTTCTTTCTGTGTTCCTCATTCTTTCTGTCACTATGTCTTTCAAATAATATACATATATTTAGAAACAATGCATATGTATGTGTATATTGTAAAGGAAATGGAAAGGCAGGAGATGCTGGCCTAAATGAGCTCCAGATTTCAGCCATAACTGACCCCACTGTGCCCTGTGCTCTAGACCTGGGGTAGCTCATTCATCAGCTGGACCAGAAGAGTGTGCTGACAGCAATAAACTCACCGTGACAACGGAGAACTGGCATTGAAGCTAGGGAAGCTGGAAGCCCTGCCTGCAAGGAAGAGCCCAGGGCAGTGCAGGGCAGACCCATTCAGTGGGGCCATGGAATACGTATTTCAGAGAGAAGCAAGATCACAGTGGTCACCTTTTCCCCTAGAAGCAGGAAAATGGGGGACAGGCAAGATGGTGAGGCAGCCTTAATGGGCCCTGCCCTACGAAGGAAATTGCTAAATGAAACCCGGAGCTCAGGCCTCTCTCCCCTTCTACTGCCTGGCATGCGTGTGGATCAGACCCCAGAGAGGCCTTCTGCACGTGAGGTGGATGACAGTCATGTTGTCTAAGAAGCTGATGCCAGGAGCAGCAACCACAGCCCAGACATCCCCACAGCCCCTCCCACCGGCAGAGCTATGCTCTGGCCTCTCACCACTTCCCCTCCCAGGAAGTCATGGTGCAGGTTCTGCGGTGGGGTCACTGAGGGCCACCAAAGGGACAGCAAAAAAGCATCCACAGGTGAAGTCATTTCAAACTACATAGAGACCCTATGGTAGTCGTTGACTGAGGATGTGTGGATGGTGGGGGTGGGGTAGAGTTAAGTTTGGAAGCGGGTAAGATTTCCAGAAAAAGCCCGGGATGGAACTCCAGTTGAGCAGCAAGGACATCGTGTCATTTTTTTTTAAGTCATCACCCAAGCCCTGTCGGGGGTAGGTACTGAGCAGATGTGAGTTGGTTGAATGTTTGTCTCCCCCACAGTGGAACAGCACATGGAACAGTCACTGGGCAGAGACAAGGAAGGGTGAAAGACGGTGCAGATTCTACACGACGCTGTCTGCACACAGGGGCGTGGGACAGTTCCTGCCTCAACAAGGCCATCTGAAAGATGTCTGTGCCTCTGGGCTCTTTCACCACTTCATAGTCTACATGAGCCCAGGGATCCGGGCATGGCTGTTCTCCCTACCACCACCTCCCTCACCAGACCCCTCTGGCTCACCACGTCAGAGCCTCTCACTGTTCCAGCCTCCCCATGCCTAAACAGTCACTGCCAGCACTCTCAGAAACAAGACAGTATTTCCTGAGTATACTTGAGTTCAGAATATGCATTTTTATGTTAGAGATGTAATTTTACAGGAAAAGGCAGGCACCTAACTACTTGAGACATCCTGCTGTCTCTCAGGGTGCACATTCCGGCAAGGAGCTGGAATTTGGAACAGAGCCGGAACTCGAACCTAGGCACTCGGATATGGGATGTGAGTGTCCCAAGTGGTAGCTGCCATGCCAACACCTGTCCCAAACCTCTTTAAAAAAAAAATGCTACATATTTTCTTTTAACAAATGTTCACTGAGCACCTACATATGTATCAGGCACTGGTCTGCGTGCTGGAGACACAGCAGTGAACTAAGCTGACAGAAATCTATGCCCTCCTGGAGCCCATGTGAGAGGTGGAGAGAAACAGACATATACGAGACATACCGTGTGTGTTAAGGAGAGAGGAGAAAAGGCAAAGCCCACCAGGGACAACAGGAATAGGGGAAAGGGAAAGGGTGGCAAGTGCAGCTTGGGTGGCCAGGGCAGAGCTCAAGATACACCTGTCTGACTAGCTGCAATGCCCTGTTTCACAACATATCTGTTTTACAAGAGGCTTAGAGGTTATACAACAGGCCCGAGGTCACGCATCTGGCACTGTTTCTAGCTTTTCCTTAGGGTGAGGTTCCAGGTATGCCTTTAACGCGATTAGGAAGCACAGGTGATATTGTAATTATAATGTTATTGGCCAAGCCCTTTGAAGACTTTGAGATGATGTCTTATTGTCCAGCTGGAGAAGTAAAATAAACATTGAAAGAATTTCAATTAAATATACAACATGCTTTTAAAGTTTTGTTGAGCACCGTTAAAGAGAAACTACTTACTATAAATTTTATAGGAGAAAGGATAGTTTTAGCTGGAGCACCAGTTCTCAGTCTTGGCTGCACATTAGAATCATCTTTTAAAAAATGTATTATTTGAAGGCAGAATGACAGGGGAGAGAGAGACAGAGAGATTGGTTGATTGATTTTCCATCCTCTGGTTCACTCCCCAAATAGCCATGATGGCTGGGGTTAGGTCAGGCCAAAGCTGGGGGCCTGGAACTCCATCTGGGTCTCCCACTTGGATGAGAGAGGCCCAAGTACTTGGACTATCATCTGCTGCTTTCCAAGGCACATTAGCAGAGAGCTGGATCAGAAACACAGTATCCAAGATTCAAATCAGTTGGATATGGGATGCTGGCATCACAGGCAGCAGCTTAACCTACTGTACCATAACACCACCCCGACCACCACACACAGCCCCAGGAGCTTTTTAAATAGGGGAAGGTGTTAGGTGCATCCCCTATCAGAGTGCCTGGGTTTGAGTCCCAGTTCCAGCTTCCTGTTTGCTAATGCATGCCACTCATGGCCTATCCTTGGCTGTTGCTGCATTTGAGAAGTAAACTAGCAGATGAAAAATTCTCTAACAATTGAGAAAATGTATTTAATAAATCATTGTCAATTCTCATAATGTTTCAAAAAAAGATCTTTCTCTCTCTCTCTCTCTCTCTCTCTTTGCCTTTCAAATAACATTTTAAAATTGTCTTAATAAATAAATAATCCTAACACCCAGGTCTCACCCCAGACCATTTAAGCATAACCATTGTGGGCCTCAGTGTTAGTGAGTTTGAAGGTTCCCCCATGAGATTCTAACATCTGCATACAGGTAAGAGCATCATGACTTTCACAGAGGTTACAGAATCTTAGTAGTGTTAGAACTTGCTAGATCACTGAAACACAAATAGTTAACTTGACATCTAGCCCAATTAAGAATGACACTGAGGATGTCCCAATGAAATTTCATGGCCTAAGAGTCTGTCCTGGCTCTCATAGCTGCTAGCTTGGGACATCCAGAGCTGATAAGACCCCATGTTGTAAATTGTTGACAATAAACACCAGTCAAGGGGGGTCCTGCCCAGTCTCTGCATGTTCTCAAGTGCCCCTCCCAACAAACAACACAAATAGCCTGTTGCCCATTGCCTTGTGGGCTGAATATCTTCTCAGACCCCGATCCACCATTCAGGGGAGCTGCCACCTCACTTTCCACCTACCATGCTCCCTCTACCATGCTGTCCTGTCTTCAGGAAGTCTTTCCTGTTTGTAAATGGCTGCCTTTTCAACTTCTTAGGATCCTACAAAATCCTGAGCCTAACAAGCAGAATCCCCATATTTGGAATCCTGAAGACACCCAAGTTTTAGCTTACAGATGCCTACTTGCAGCAACCCTGAATTCGCAAGTTTTCAGAAATGATCCATGGGACCAGTGCTGTGGCACAGCAGGTAAAGCCGCCATCTGATGTGCCGGCATCCCATATGGGCGCCAGTTCGAGACCCGGCTGCTCCACTTCCCATCCGGCTCTCTGCTATGGCCTGGGAAAGCAGTAGAAGATGGCCCAAGTCCTTGGGCCCCTGCACCCGCGTGGGAGACCCAGAGGAAGCGCCTGGCTCCTGGCTTTGGATCAGCGCAGCTCTGGCCATTGCAGCCATCTGGGGAGTGAACCAGTGGATGGAAGACCTCTCTCTCTCTCTCTCTGCCTCTTTTTCTCTCTCTGTGTAACTCTTTCAAATTAATAAATAAATCTTTAAAAAAGAAAAAAAAAAGAAAAGAAAGAAATGATCTTATGTGATGTGTAAGACTGAAAGGAGGACCTGAAAAAGGACGTGGATTGATTGGTTGGTCCTTTGGGAAACCCTCACCGCCCCATGGGAGAGACCCTACTCACATCTCTCTGGGGCATCCATGCCTACTATACCTGCATTCTCCACATTTCTCTGACTAAAATTTGGACACATTATCAGATTCTTTTTCTGATTTGTAGAATCTACACCAACAGCCTTTTTAAAATCTATTAATAAAATTACATTCATTGACTTAGAGATTTACCATTATTAAAAAAACAAAGTTACATAAAAGAAATATAAAAATTGCAAACAAGGATAATTAGTTACTAATACGCACCTGGACTTTTGTCTTTGACCTGCTGTTGAAGCTGACAGGTTGAAGAGATATTACTCCAGTCATCCATGTTGATCAAGAATTCTACTTGCTTAACTATTACAGGGCTGGAGTGAAGCAGAGGCACAGTGGCTTCTGCAGTGTTCATGAAAAATTTTTGTTTGGGCCTCCCTTGGTTTGCACATAGAAACATTATTTTAATAATAATAACAAGCTTTTTTTTTTTATTTTTATTTTTGATAGGCAGAGTGGACAGTGAGAGAGAGAGACAGAGAGAGAAAGGTTTTTCCTTTGCCGTTGGTTCACCCTCCAATGGCCGCCGCTGCAGCCGGCGCACCGCGCTGATCCGATGGCAGGAGTCAGGATCCAGGTGCTTCTCCTGGTCTCCCATGGGGTGCAGGGCCCAAGCACCTGGGCCATCCTCCACTGCACTCCCTGGCCATAGCAGAGAGCTGGCCTGGAAGAGGGGCAACCGGGACAGAATCCGGCGCCCCAACCGGGACTAGAACCCGGTGTGCCGGCGCCGCAAGGTGGAGGATTAGCCTATTGAGCCACGGCGCCGGCTGCCTGAATAACAAGCTTTGTCTGTGTACTTTCTATATGCCAATCCCAGTAGACTCATTATCACATTTGGTCCTTACAATTATTCTATAAGGTAGACACTAATATTACTTCCACTTTCCAAAGAAGAATACGAAGGTCAGGTGCTGTGACATAGCGGGTAAAAGCTGCCGCCTGTGGTGCCAGCAACCCATATGGGTGCCAGTTTGAGACCCGGCTGCTCCACTTCCAATCCAGCTCTCTGCTATGGCCTGGGAAAGCAGTAGAAGATGCCCCATGTGCTTGGGCCCCTGTACCCATGTGGGAGACCCAGAGGAAGCGCCTGGCTCCTGGCTTCAAATTGGTTCAGCTTCTGCCATTGTGGCCATTGGGGAAGTGAACCAGCGGATGGAAGACACCTTTCTCTCTTTCTCTCTCTCTCTCTCTTTCTCTTTCTCTTCCTCTCTCCCTCTCTCTCTCTCTCTGTAACTCTGCCTTTCAAATAAATAAATAAGCTTAAAAAAAAAAAAAGAATACCAAGGTCAAAGGAGGTCAGCATTCCTTCCCAAGAAGGATAGAAGTGATAGAATCAGGGTTTGGACTTAAGTTTGTCTCTTAGTCTTCTGGGTTTTCTTTTTAAAGATTTATGTATTTATTCACTTTAAAGACAGAGAGGCAGAGACAAGAAACAGTGACAGAGGCAAAAAGACATCCTCCATCCACTGGTTTACCCTCCAAACAGCTCCAACAGTCAGGACTAGGCTAGGCTGAAGCCAGGAACCAAGATCACTATCTGAATCTCCCACATGGGCAGCAGGAACTGGCACTTGGGCCACCATATGCTGCCGTTCAGGCATATTAGCACAGAGCCCAATCAGAAGTGGAGGAGCCAGGACATGAATCAGCGCTCCCATATGACATGCAGGCATCTCAAGCAGGGTCTTAGCCCTCTGTGCCACAGCGCCCGCTCCTGTCCTCTGTTTTAACACAACAGTAGACTTTCAATTCAGAATGATCCCCATCAAAGAAATCCCACCTGAGTCTACTTGATAATTCTTAGCCTCATGCTATCAGTCTCTACTGTGGATGCCATCAGCTTTTGGACTGACCTATCTTTCCCAGCTCTCGTCATTTCCTTGTTTCTCTCACAGGGAGCCTCAGAAACTGGCTTGCTCACACACAAAAATGATTGCAGGGTTGGGTGTTTGGTAGAGCAGTTTAGATACCACTTGGGACCCCACAATCCACACCAGAGTCCCTGGGTTCAAGTCCCTTCCCTGTTCCCAGCCCGGCTTCCAGCTAACGCAGGGAAGCAGCAATGCTGGCGTAAGTAGTTGGATCCCTGCCACCCACGTAGGAGACCTGGATTGAATTCGAGCTCTTGATTTTGGCCTGGCCCAGCCTCCATTGTTGTAGACATTCGAGGAGTGAGCTAACTGGAAGATTCATCTCCCTCTCTCTCTCTTTCTCTCTCTCTCTCTCTCTCTCTCTCTCTCTCTCTCTGTCTCTCTCTCTCTCTCTTTCTCTGCCCCCCCACCTTCCAAATAAATAAAATTATTTTAAATGAATACATTTATAACTGGTGTAATCTATATGGACTCTGGATAGAGCTATTGAGAGTTAATTTTCAGAAAAAAGGCAAAAATCATGACTCTCATATAAATGTAAAAAGGAATATATGCTCAGTAAGTGGTTGAACTCTCAGTCTTACAGCAGATGCTATAAAAAGTTGAAGAGAAAGGTCGAGAAGTGTAAACTTAGATGGTGTAAAGATATCAAATTGTAAATGGAAGTAAAATTCATTTCTTGGGAGGGAGGAGGGAAGTCAGTTGGGACACCACAGGAAGATAAGAGTTGGCATAATGACAACATCAAACCTTAACTGAGTACTTGTGTTTCCAGAAACAGCTATGGATTAAAAAATAGCCTTTCCTTTTGTGCTCCAGGGATCAGTTTACACAAAGAACCACCCTTCCTTGTCCTCTTAAAACAGCCCACTGTTCACCTTTCTCATGGTTCCCATAGAACGCACAGGTGACTCCCTTGTCCCTGTGATAAAATCAAACATAGACTTTCTCCTTTTGCCTGAACCCGCTGACAAGACCACATACAGAACTTCCAACTCCCCATTTCTTATCACAAGATTAGCTGAGATCAGAACTGTTTGTCTCCTAGGCACAGAAGTAAACATTCCCAGTTCAGCTACTGACTAAGCTTCCCCTGATCAAAAAATAATCCCAGCTACTAATCATCCCAGCTATAACTTGTCTACTCTCCCCTGTAAAAGTCTAGGGCAAAACCAGCTCACCGACATACTCTGGTTTTCACATCTGGGTGGTCTTCCTATTGCAATAGCCTGAATAGAATCAATTTTCTTAACCTTTTGATAATATTCATCAATTACCTGCAATTTAAGAATTGAGCTAGGATCAGACAGATGGGAAAAGGTGCTATCTTCAAAGCAGTTTCTCATCAAAGTACAAACTTTTTTCCTGTAATCTCCTCCCTTTTCTATTAATCTTCCCAATCTCAAAGGAAGATTATTATCAAACACAAAATAGATTGGTCTCATAACATCTGGCTTCATTGTTTACATGGGTGCAGTAAGAATAGGCATTCACTGTTTAGGACTTCTTAACTTCACATTTCTAGAAGTTTTCAAAAATCTCAAATGTAACTTTTAAAAGCATCTTGGAAGTTAGATAGCTACACAAAGAACTCACCATGAGACTTCACCCACAAGATCTATAAATTTGGGTGAATTTCTCTCTTCTTCAGATCCCCCAAACATCTTAAGGTACTAGGCTTGCTAAAAGTGACCTATAAAATTTGGGAATTCTTGGGGCCAGTGCTGTGGAGCAGTGGGTTAATGCCCTGGCCTTAAGCACCGGCATCCCATATGGGCGCCAGTTTGAGACCCGGCTGCTCCACTTCCGATCCAGCTCTCTGCTATGGCCTGGGAAAGCAGTAGAAGATGGCCCAAGTCCTTGGGCCCCTCTTCCTGCATGGGAGACCCAGAAGAAGCTCCTGGCTTCAGATCAGCGCAGCTCCAGCCATTGCAGCCAACTGGGGAGTGAACCATAGAATGGAAGACCCCCCTCCCTCTCTCTCTGCCTCTCCTCTCTCTGTGTAACTCTGACTTTCAAATAAATAAGTGAATCTATTTAAAAAAATGGGAATCCTGTAAGCCAGGTACCAGGCCAGTTTTCCTGGCAAGTTTTATAAGCATTGGCTTCATAAAGTCAACTTGAGTTCCTTAGAAGTATCTGACCATGTTTGATTAAATTAACATCATTCTCAAATTCCAGGAGAGGCCTCAATTGTACAACCACTGTTTCCAATATGTCCTGGTTAGAGAGGAGGACAGAGGGTCAACTGTTTGACACAGCAGTTAGGTCACTGCTTGGGACACCTGCATCCCATGTGGGACTGACTGGTTCATGTCCTGTATTCTTTCTGCTAATACACACCCTGGGAGGCAGCAGATGATGCTCATATACTTTAGCCCCTGCCACCTACATGGGACAACCTGATGGAGTTCTGGGCTCTTGGCTTTGACCTAACCCAACCCTAGTTATTGTAGCTTTTCACTCCCTAGTGAAAAGCTGTGGAAGATCTCTCTGGCTCTCTGAGAAAGAAAGAAAGAGAGAGAGAAAGAAAGGAAGGAAGAGAGAAAGAGAGAGAGAAAGAAAGAAAGAGAGAAAGAGAGAGAAAGAAAGGAAGACAGAAAGAAAGACAGAAAGAAAGGAAGAGAGAAAGAAAGAGAGAGAGAAAGGAAGACAGAAAGAGAGAAAGAGAGAGAGAAAGAAAGGAAGAGAGAAAGAGAGAAAGAAAGAGAAAGGAAGAGAGAAAGAAAGGAAGGAAGGAAGAAGAAAGAGAGAAAGAAAGGAAGAGAGAAAGAAAGAAAGACAGAAAGAAAGAGAGAGAAGCAGAAAAAGAGAGAAAGAAGAGAGAGAAAGAAAGGAAGAGAGAAAGGAAGAGAGAGAGAAAGAGAGAAAGAAAAAGAAAGGAAGAGAGAAAGAAAAAGAAAGAGAAACAAAGAAAGGAAGAGAGAGAGAAAGAAAGGAAGAGAGAAAGAGAGAAATAGAGAAAGAAAGAGAAATAGAGAAAGAAAGAGAGAAATAGAGAAAGAAAGAGAGAGAAAGAAAGGAAGAGAGAAAGAGAGACAGAAAGAAAGGAAGAGAGAAAGAGAGAGAAAGGAAGAGAGAAAGAGAGAGAGAGAGAGAGAGAAAGAGCGAGAGAAAGAGAAAGAGAGAGAGAGAGAGAGAGAAAGAAAGAAAGGAAAGGAAAGAAACTTAAAAAAAATTAGTTAGAGGGGCTGGCACTCTGGCATAGTAGGTTAAGCCTCCACCTGCAGAACCAGTATCCCATATAGGCTCCAGTTCAAGTCCCTGTTGCTCCACTTCTTATCCGGCTCTCTGCTATTGCCTGGGAAAGCATTGGAAGATGGCCCAAGTCCTTGGGCCCCTGCACCCACGTGGGAGACCTGGAAGAAGCTCCTGGCTCTTGGCTTCAGATCCGCCCAGCTCCAGCTGCTGCAGCCATTTGAGGAGAGAACCAGCAGATGGAAGACCTCTCTCTCTGTCTCTACCTCTCTCTGTATGTAACTTTGCCTCTCAAATAAATAATTATACCTTTTAAACAATAATAATAGGAGCATAGTGGGTTAAGCCACCACCCGCAGCACCGGCATCCCATGTAGGCACCGGTTTGAGTCCCAGCTGTTCCACCTCCAATCCAGCTCTCTGCCATGGCCTGGGAAAGCAGTAGAAGATGGCCCAAGTGCTTGGGCCTCTGCACCCACATGGGAGACCTAGAAGAAGCTCCTGGCTCCTGGCTTCAGATCGGCCCAGCTCTGGCCGTTGCAACCATTTGGGCAGTGAACCAGCGAATAGAAGGTCTTTCTCTCTGTCTCTCCCTCTCTCTGTCACTCTGCTTCTCAAATAAATAAATAAAATCTTAAAAAAAAAAAAAGAAGAGAGAAAAACAGCTTCCATAACTACCCCAAAAGTAATGGAGTAGAGAAATGGGTATCTGTGTGAAATGATGGATATGTTCACTTGTTTCACTATAGTAACCATTTTACTATGTGTATGTGGGTGATAATATTATGTTGTTAAATACACAAGTAAATTTTTACTACCCATTTCAGTCAGATATGCACAGAGACACTCCCATTATGGGTGCTCAAGGAGAGCCCCAAGCACCGTTCAAATTGGTATTGGTTGGAAATGTTGGTACTAGAAAAGCTACATACATGAAATGTCATTTGACTGGTGAACTTGAGAAAAAGTATGTGGCTACCCTGTGTGATGAGGGCCATCCCCTTGTGTTCCACACCAGTGGAACCTATTAATTTCGTTGTATGAGATACAGATAGCTAGCAATTCGGTAGACTGAGAGATGGCTGCTATCCAAGCCCAGCGTGCCATGTGTGATGTAACATCTAGCAGGCACACAAATCTGGCAGCACTGTGTGAAAGCAACCCAGCTGTATAGTGGATAGTCAGAACAGGAAAGAGAAGGCAAAATCCACTGCCTTTCAAATAGAATCATTTTTTAAAAAACACATTCAATTTTAGACCTACGTATTTAGCTGTTTTGCAACATAATTTTTTTTAAGTGGTAAGCAAGATAGCAAGGTTCAGTGAAGTAGGGCACCCATCAGACTGGACAGGCACCTCTCCAGACAGAATCCAAGGGAGAGTGCCCACTCATTCAGACTGAGGAAAGCAAGGATGTGTGGTTTAATGGAGAGAATACACTAGTGGGCCAGGCAGGCAGCTCAGGAAAAGCTGAGAGCTGCTTAATCTGTATTCAGATGGGGGCTTATAAGGGAGTAGGGTCCAGCTCTTCCCACTGTTTCTCCTTCCTCTCCTCCCTCTTCTCTAGGACAAAGGGTTTGCTGAGTGTGAATTAACTAAAATCCTCCCAAGGCAAATAGGAACAGGAGCAGAGTTTGGGGGCTTAATAATAATTGGGTAGGCTTTAAGGCCTGTCCAGGTATGTGTGAGGCCCAGACCTATCTATATCTTCAAATGGGGTACTAGAAAAGACATTATAAGAGAGGTGTGACCCTCCTTAAGGAAGGCACCCCCACTGACACCTGTTACTTGGCTGGACTGGGAGAACGGCTGGTCTAAATAGGAGGCTAGTACAGACTAGCCAGTGTCTCTAAATGGAAGTTTACGATTTTTCCTGAAATGTCACTGACCCTGGGTCATCCACTCAGTAGTGATGGTTACTTTGGAAGCTGGGCAGAACTAAGGGCTTTTTTAGCTTCGGGCCTTCAGGGTCTGCGGTTCTGACCCCAGCCCAGGGCTGTTTCATTCCAATGCCTGGTTCTTGGCAGAACTGACAGGGCTCTTCAGAAGCTGGCTTCTGTCACTGCTTCTGACAGCTGCTTTCCCAAGGCTCTGGCTTTCCATATGGAAAACAGGTGCCATTGGGGGGTGGATTGATCTTAACAGCAGATCAACACATAAAGCAGTTATTTGTTTAAAAAAAGATTTTATTTATTTGAGATGTAGAGTCACAGACAGAGAGAGGGAGAGACAGAAAGGTCTTCCACCCGCTGGTTCACTCCCCAGATGGCCGCAACAGGCAGAGCTGGGTCAATCCGAAGCCAGGAGTCTGGAGCTTCTTCCAAATCTCCCACACGGGTGTTGGGGTCCAAGCACTTGGGCCATCTTCTACTGTTTCCCCAGGCCATAGCAGACAGCTGGATCCACTTCTTATCCAGTCCCCTGCTAACACACCTGGGACAGCAGAGGAAGACGGCTCAAGTGCTTGGGTCCCTGCACCTGTGTGGAAGATCCGGAAAAAGCTCCAGACCCTTGGCTTCAGATCAGCCCAGCCCTGCCCACTGCAGCCATTTGGGAAGTGAACCAATGGATAAAAGATCTCTCTCTCTCTCTCTCTCTCTCTCTCTCTGTAACTCTGCCTTTCAAATAAATTTAAAAATTAAAAAAAAAAAGCAAGCTGTGGTCATGGGCAAATTCTCACATTTTGTATTTCCCTGTGCAACATAATTTTTTCCTTCTCAAGTTTCAAATATAAGACTGCTACAGCCCATCACAATATTCAGTGGTGAAATCTTATTTGTCCTTGTCATTCTCATTTCCTATTGATTTAAAATCATAATAAGACTATATTTCAAAAAAACTTTTTTAAAAAAATCCAGAAGATAGACCATTACAGCAACATAAACAATATTTCAAACAAAAACCACATTCAACACTCCTTAGTCCATTCAGTCCTATGTAACTAATTCTTCTTCCCCTGAATCTTAGAAGTTAGAGGTCTCATGAGTCCATTGGCTTTTCAACTAGAGTTCTAGAAATCCTGACCAGGTCCATTGTGTGGCCTCAAGGGTTTTAAGTGATGCCATCAGATGCTATATGTAGCATCTGCAAGGAGGTAGCTAGCAAGGAGAGAGCTGAGGTCACCAGCTCCTCCCTAAGACCCTGCTACTCCACCCAAACCCCACTCCCCCTCATGCTATAGCTGAGGTCACCCAAAACTGCCATTTCCACAAAACCACCACCCAGAACCAGCTCTGGCTGAAAATGCCCAACGCGGCTGCTGACCATGTCCCCACAGTGACCTATGGCTAATTATAATAACATGACTCTAAAATTTCCATGGCTGACATTCCTACTCCCACCATGCACCTGAAGCCATGACCCTCTGAGACTTCCTTAAAAAGCAAGAGAAAGGGCAGTACTCAAACTCTACCCCAAACATAACCTCCTATGAATAGTCTATCATAAAAATGGATAATCCCAAACCTCACTGGGTGCAGCTCACTGTTAAGTGTGTGCTCACTACCTTTTTTTTTTTTTAAGATTTATTTATTTATTTGAAAGAGTTACAGAGAGGCAGAGGCACAGAGAGAGACAGAGAAAGTCTTCCATCACTGGTTCACTCCCCAAATGACTGCAACAGCCAGAGCTGGGCCTATCCGAAGCCAGGAGCTAGGGGCTTCTTCTATGCCGGTGCAGGGCCCAAGGACTTGGGCTATCTTCTACTGCTTTCCCAGACCATAGCAGAGAGCGGGATCGGAAGTAGAGCCCAGCGCCCACATCAGATGCTGGCACTGCAGGCAGTGGCTTTACCTGCTAAGCCTGCTAAGTGCCAGCTCCCTCACTACCTTTCAAAGTACATACTTACACTTGGTTCATAATAAATCTTCCTCCTCTGCTAACCTTCACTTACAGCTCACCCTTGAATTCTTTCACGTATCCAAGACAAGAACCTGGACCCAGCCATCCGACAACAATGCTGTGCCCAGAGCATCCGACACAGGCCTTTTTCACAGGATTTGGAGGCAACCTGCTGTGCTTCAATGTCTCCTCCAGACCTCACGCTGAAATTTAACTGCCGTTGGAACAGTCTTAAGAGGTGGGAACTTGATGAGCTAATTAGACCGTGACAGCAGGCACCTGCATGAATGGAGTAAAGCTGTAAAAGCTGTAGAGTGGGAATGGGTTAGTTATCTCAGGAATGGGCTCCTGGGGGAGGGAGTTCTTGATGCCCCTGTCTGTCTCACCTGTGCCCAGTGGCCCTCCTGCCACTGTTTGACACTGCACAGAGCACTGCCAGATGCCAGCACCATGCTCCTGCACTTCCCAGGCTCCAAAACCTGGAGCAAATAGACTTCTCTTTCCTCTCCTCTACCCAGTCTGTGTTGTTTGGTTACTGCGCAGAAAACACACAAAGATACAATCTTTTGTTGAAGACAAAGCCTAAGACAAAGCCTAAGACAAAGCACTGTGGCTTGTGGCTGACTGCTGCAATTTCACGGAGAAGACAAAAAACTCTAGATGACCGAAGACTTCAAATGGTTGAGGTTAGCTTCCTAACTCACTGACAACTGGCAAAAGTGAAAGATCTAATGAGAATTCATTACAAGAATTATGCAGCTGACAAGGAAATGTGGTTGCCTTTGTGGGATGCAAAACAAGATAATAAAGCCTTCCAATAAAGTCAATCCAAAAAACCTTTAGACAAAACAGTTATTAAAATATCATCAATAACTTTTTGCAAGGGAGACAGCGTGCATTACAAATATGTAATGTATGAACATCCTTGCAAAGAAAAAATATTGAGACATCACTTACAATAACGCTGCTGTGATGTATCACATAACATGAATTTACAGCTAGAACATACCAAGACTATCAAGAGATTTGAATAAATCTTAAACATCTGGATATTAATAAAATTCTATAATGATATGAATCTCTAGTTGAAACTTACTGACCTAGAGGACACTAGATCTAAATCTAAGAGAGCAAAGGCAACCAAGTTAACATTAAAAAGAAATAATAACTAAAATAATGACCAAGGCTCCACCTACATGGCCAGAGATCTGCTGCCCTCTCCTGGAAGCCACTCCCCCATTCCCCTCCAGCTGGAAGGAAAGGGAGGAGGTCTGCAGAAGCTTTCGCTTCCTTCCTTTTTCCTCCCCACTCCTCCCCCATCATCTTCTCCTCTCCCTTCTCTCCTCCTCTGCTTTTCTTTAGTTTCTTTCTCTCTTGTTTTTAAAAAAGAATTAGTTATTTGAAGGCCGGTGCTGCGGCTCACTAGGCTAATCCTCCGCCTTGCGGCGCCGGCACACCGGGTTCTAGTCCCAGTCGGGGCGCCGGATTCTGTCCCGGTTGCCCCTCTTCCAGGCCAGCTCTCTGCTGTGGCCCGGGAGTGCAGTGGAGGATGGCCCAAGTCCTTGGGCCCTGCACCCCACGGGAGACCAGGATAAGTACCTGGCTCCTGCCATCAGATCAGTGCAATGCGCCGGCCGCAGCGCACCGGCCGCGGCAGCCATTGGAGGGTGAACCAACGGCAAAGGAAGACCTTTCTCTCTGTCTCTCTCTCTCACTGTCCACTCTGCCTGTCAAAAAAAAAAAAAAAAAAAAAAAAAAAAAGAAGAAGAAGAAGAAGAAGAAGAAGAAGAATTAGTTATTTGAAAGGCAGAGAGACACAGAGAGAGATCTTCCATGTGCTTATACACTCCCCAAATGGCCACAACTGCTAGGCCTGGGCTAGGTTGAAGCCTAGAGCCTGGAACTCCATCTGGGTCTCCCACGTGTGTGACAGGGGCCCAAGTACTTGCGCCATCTTGCATTGCTTTGCCAGGCACGTTAGCAGGGAGCTGAACTGGAAACGGACTCAAATCAGCACTCTGATAAGGGATGCCAATATCTTAACTCGCTGATCCAGAACATCAGACCCTCTCTTTCTTTTTCCCTTCCGTTGGTCTACCTTATTTAAAATTTATATGAAAGTTGCAAAAATAGCACACAGAGCCCCCTCTGTACCTTCACTCAGTTTCCCTAATTGTGAATATTTCTAAATCATTGAGAATAAGTGCGGAGTTGATGTCCTGTTAACCCTGAATAATTCAGTATGTATTTCCCCAAAATTAGGACACCTCTATGTCATAACCAGAGTATAACCAAGGAAATCAGAAACCTAACATCAACCCAATGTACCATGTGTTGTCAGCTGTTTCAGTACAGTCTTCCAAGGCCCAGGAGTCAATGCCGGAGCACACGGTACATTTAGCTGCCTCTGTCTCCAGTCTCCTCCATATGGAACAACTCTTTGGTCTTCCTTGTCTTTCATGACCTGGGCATCTTTGAAGAGAAAAATAAGATAGACAGCATTTGAACATTTACGTGCCATGGACCATTTACATCAGGGCAATAAGAGTGGCAATTTGCCATATAGACCTTCTTGAGTTTGGTCTGTTGCCGGTTTTCATAAAGAATCTCAGATTGCAGTTTTTATATGGTCTTCAGGCTAGGAAATCACACCACACACTTTCCACTAGATTTCCCCTGCAGTACCCATAAATTTGGAAAAAATATCCTAAAATCTCTGGGTTTGCCAGGAAACAATTTTTTTTACTCATCTCTAAGTCTGGGAACGCAGAGACAAGATACCAGGACCAGTTTTTCTGACAGGGTTGTGTAAGGATCTCCTCTTTAAAGTCAACCTTTGGGGGCTGGCACTGTGGCATAGTGGGTAAAGCCGCCGCCTACAGTGCCGGCATCCCATACAGGCACTGGTTCGAGACCTGGCTGCTCCTCTTCCAACCCAGCTCTCTGCTGTGGCCTGGGAAAGCAGTAGAAGATGGCCCAAGTGCTTGGGCCCCTGCACCGGTGTGGGAGACCCGGAAGAAGCTCCTGGCTTCAGAGCGGCGCAGCTCTAGCTGTTTCAGCCAACTGGCGAGTGGGAGATCATCATTCTCCAACACGGCCTGCTAGGCAAGCCTTTGCTGCATAAGCACCCTGTCCTAGTGTGTATTTGCAAAAAGGAGGCCAGATTCTCACTGAACGGATGCCTGAAAACAGAAATATTCACGAACAGTTTCTGAATCCTGGAAGGATCATGCAGAGAGAATGTCGTTTACAAACCTCTGCGTTTCCATTTTTACTAGAACGTTAGGAGCTATATTAGCTTAAAAAGAAAGAGAAGAAGTGTCATATCCATCTGGAAATTAGAACACTACAACAACATCCGCAATATTCCAAACAAAATCTGCAGTCACCAGCACCTGAGAAACGGTGCTCCTGGGGACAGGTGAGGAGGTCGGCGCGCAAGGCCCGGGCGGCTGAGGTGGAGGCGCCAGGCCGAGCGACCGCGGACGCCGGGAGAGGCGCTCGCGGCCGCCGGGAGAGGGCGCCCGCGGCCCACAAGCGGACGCGCCAGCTCGCGAGCGGCGCCCGGGCGCCTGCGTAAGCGCACGCGTGGGCGCCTCTTCCGCGCCGCCTTCCGTTTTGCCGGTCAGCTGAGGGGAGCCCTGCGCGACCTACACGATCAGGGACAGCCCTTTGAGGTGACATCTCCAGGGACGCCAGCCTCTTGAGCCAGGGAGACTTTTTTTTTTTTAACATCGGTCCTAACCAGGTTCATTATCAGTTAAGGTGTTACTCTATTTCGTTTCGCAGTCGCAGCCTGTGGATCTTGTGCAGGTCTCCCTGGACTACCTGCGGTGGCCGGCGGGCGCCTGTGACCTCCGTGCGGGCGCCCTCGCGCCCTGGGTGCCCCGCGCCTGGCGCCTGGCTCTCGGCGCGGTCCCGGGGTGAGCGGCCCGCCTGGCTGTTGTGCAAGGGAAGTACTCGGCGCCGGGAGCCGTGTTGGTGTTCC
The DNA here is from genome assembly GCF_051225735.1 of Oryctolagus cuniculus. Classification (NCBI taxonomy): domain Eukaryota; kingdom Metazoa; phylum Chordata; class Mammalia; order Lagomorpha; family Leporidae; genus Oryctolagus; species Oryctolagus cuniculus. Next base: position 93,588,530 of record NC_142870.1, read on the forward strand.
TGAGCATGTCGCCGAAGGATCCGTGCCAGAAACAAGCGTGCGAGCTGCAGAAGTGCCTGCAGGCCAACAGCTACCTGGAGGCCAGGTGTCAGGCCGTCCTGCAGGAGCTGCGGAAGTGCTGTGCTCGGTTTCCCAAGGGGAGATCTGCGGTGTGTTCGGGATTTGAAAAGGAAGAGGAGGAAAGCCTGAGACTGAAGTCGACGCCGGAGTGAAATTCCTGGAAGTTTAAACCCTGCTCCCAGATTCCGCCAAGCGAGTTTGATTTCTCCTCCTTCTTTGGGCCAGGTACAGCAAAGAGCACAGGAGAGAGTCAGCGATAAGAATATGCTGTCCATGCAGAGCAGAAATAAACCTACTAAAAGATGTGTACAATGTAATAAAACTAACCCCGGATAAACCTGTTTACGTGGAAATTTATTTTGGTATTGAATGCATTTTAAGAAGAAAAAAACTTGTCATCCGTTCGTTCAGTCTGTGTAATTCCTGTTCCACTAGATGCCGGTTAGCAGGTCTTGTACTGAATCTTGGTGGCGCATAAATCCATACACTTCTTGAAACATGGTCTTCAGTAGTCTTTAAATTTGGCTTCAAAGTCATTTCAGCCAGGCCGTGGGAAACCTGTATCCCAAAGTGTCTGGCACAGTCCATTTCCACAGCATTCTGGGAAAACCCTTTGGCCTACAGCTGGTCACTGAGCTTCCCACCAAGTGTCAGAGTGACATGAAAAACTCTGTAGACCACAAAAGATTTAAAAGTACTGTGGTTAGCTTACATCTTACTACTGAAATTTTCCAAAAGTGAAAGTTCATTACAAGAATTACACAGCTGGAGCCAGGGTGTGATGCAGCAGGTTAAGCTGCCGCCTGCAACGCCGGCATCCATGTTGGAGCACTCTTTAATGCCCCAGCTGCTCCTCAGCTGATCCAGCTCCCTGCTGATGTGCCTGGGAAGGCAGCAAAGGATGGCATAAGTACTTGGGCCCCTGCCACCCACCTGGGATACCTGGCTGGAGTTCCAGGCTCTTGACTTCAGTCTGGCCCAGACCTGACTGCTGTGAACATTTGGGGAGTGAACCAATGGTTGGAAGATTTCTCTCTGTCACTCTGCCTTTCAAATAAAATAAATATTGAAAAGAATAATGCAACTGACAAGAAAATTCTATGGCTTCTGTGGCTTGCAAAACTCCAGCGAATTTCTACCAAGCATGTGAAGAATTAATACCAATCCTTCACAAATTTGCCAAATCCTTCACAAATTTGCAAAAAATGACTTGATAGTCATTATATGAGACCAGTATTACCAGTAAAACAAGACAAAGACATCACAAAAAAAGAAAAGAGGCCGGTGCCGTGGCTCAATAGGCTAATCCTCCGCCTTGCAGCGCCGGCACACCGGGTTCTAGTCCTGGTCAGGGCACCGGATTCTGTCCCAGTTGCCCCTCTTCCAGGCCAGCTCTCTGCTGTGGCCCAGGAGTGCAGTGGAGGATGGCCCAAGTGCCTGGGCCCTGCACCCCATGGGAGACCAAGAGAAGCACCTGGCTCCTGCCATCGGATCAGCGCGGTGTGCCGGCCGCGGCAGCCATTGGAGGGTGAACCAACGGCAAAGGAAGACCTTTCTCTCTGTCTCTCTCTCTCTCACTGTCCACTCTGCCTGTCAAAAAGTAAATAAATAAAAATAGAAAAGACTGCAGACTAGTATCTTTTATAAGTGTAAATACAAAAATTCTGGCAAGCCAAATCCACCATGACCAAATGAGATTTATCCCAGGAATAGAAACTTGGTTTAACATCCAAAAATCAGTATAACAAAACATTCAGAGTGAAAGAAAAAAAAAAAACATAAACCACAAACACTCTTTCGGTGATGGGGGTAAGAGGATAAAACAAGAATAAAAGGGGAGGGCAGGTGCTGGCCTATGGGTTAAGCCACTGGTCAGAACACACACATCCCCTATCAGTGCAGAAGTTCAAGTCCTGGCTCCACTCCAGATTCCGGCTTCCTATTAAGGCACATCCCGGGAGGCAGGAGGTGGTGGCTCTCTGCCACCCATGTGTGAGACCTGCATGGAATTCCCAGGTCCCAGCTTCAACCTGTCCTACCCCTGCCATTGCAAGTATTTGGTGAATGAACCAGCATATGGGCGAACTCGCTTGCTCTCTCTTCCTTCTCAAATGAAGAAATAAATTTTTAAAAAGAATTGGGGGCCAGCACCATTGCACAGTGGCTTAAGGTTTGGGTCCCGGCTGCTCTGCTTCAATCCAGCTCCCTGCTAATGGCCTGGGAAAGTAGCAAAAGATGGCCCAAGTCCTTGGGCCCCTGCAACCACGTGGGAGATCCAGAAGAAGCTCCTGGCTCCTGGCTTTGGTCTGGCCCATCTCCAGCACAAAAGGCACACTGATATGGGATGCATTTCAAATAAATAAAATTTTTTTGAGAATTCCTATAAAAAAAGAATGGGGGTGGGTGTTAGGTGCTGTTCTTAAGACACTACTTGAGATGTGTGCATCCCATATCAGCATGCCTGGTTTTGAGTTCTGGCTCTGCTTCCTATTCCAGCTTCTAGCTAGTACGCACCCTGAGAGGCAGGTGATGGCTCAAGTACTGGGTTCCCACCACCTGTGTGGGAGACCTGAACTGAATTCTAAGCTCCTAACTTTGATCTGGCCCAGCCCCAGCTACTGCAGGCGTTTGGAGAGTAAACCAGCAGATGGAAGAGCTCTGTCTTTCTCTAACTCTTTGCTTATCCACCCTTCATATAAAATGAAAATAAACAAAAATTAAGTGAAACTTCTCAACCTGATAAAAGGCTTTTTTTTTTATCATAGCTAACATCATACTTGATGGTGAAGACTGAAAGCTTTCCCCCAAAAAAAATCAGAAAAGAATGTCCAAATTTGGCACTCGTATTCAATGTGTACTGCAGGTTCTAGCCCAGGTAATTAGGTAAAAAAGAGAACTACAACCCATCCAGACAGATAAAGGAGTTAAACGATGGCTATTCACATACTACTTTTTTTAAAAATTTATTTATTTATTTATTTGAAAGAGTTACACAGAGAGAGGAGAGGCAGAGAGAGAGAAGTCTTCATCCGCTGGTTCACTCCCCAATTGGCAGCAATGGCAAGAGCTGTGCTGAACCGAAGCCAGGAGCCAGGAGCTGGATCAGAAGAGGAGCAGCTGGGACTAGAACCGGCACCAATATAGGATGCCGGCACTGCAGGCAGAGACTCAGCCTACTACACCACAGCGCCAGGCCCCCAAGTGGTGTTTTTAACCACTTGTGCCAAACACCTGCCCTCCAAAGGATTTTTCAAAGTGGCTTCATTATTTTACATTCCCAACAAAAACGGATGAGGGCGCCACCTTCTCCACACCCTTGCACACATTAGTTACTACGCGTCTCATTTACTATAGTCCTTTCAGTGAACATAAAGTGGCATCTTTTTACGGGTTTGATTTGCATTTCCCTAATGACTAATGTTATCTAACGTCTTTCATAGTTCTCTTAAAAGCACTGTCCACACTGTTGAACTGTGAGGGACCCAGGCGCACTTACTTCTGGGATATCCCCCCAACACACATTATAGTAAACGGAAGGAAAGGCACTCCTATCTCCTATCCCATACCTTATTCATTCAAAGATACATTATTTTATATGATCTCCTTGGATAGGCATGCTACTGGAATTCAGAGTTTGTCAATTTTTAGAACAGTAATAGGCTGCATATACACATGCCTTGTCATACTTCCACAGGGTCTGAGACAGTTCCTGTAATCAAAAACGTGCATATTTCCAGGGCAGGGGCAGGAAATATGAATATTCACACAAAGGAGAGTAAATGCAGATCATAAATACCTTCATTGTCGGCATGAGATTGTGCTTCCCAGTGAGTTCATCTTAAACTAACAAAATTTTTAAAAGCTTCATTGTTGGGATGTTTCTGGATTTTAGAATTATGGATAAAGCCTTGTGGCCCTACTTATACCAGTGTAAGAGTTGAGTTGGCTAATCGTGTTCAGATTTTTGACATTTCATTCAATATGTATTCATTTTTTATGATCTTGAAGTTTTCTTTTGATTTGTTTACAAAATATTTATTTATTTATTTATTTGAAGGGGAGAGAGAGACTGAGAGACAGAAAGACAGACACAGATCCTTCATCTGCTGTTGCACTCACCAAATAGTGGCTGGTCCAGGCTGAAGCCAGCAGCCTGAAATTCCATCTGGATCTCCCACACGATGGCAGGGGCCCAGAGATTTAGGCCATCTTTTCCTGCTTTCCTGGGCACGTTAGCAGGAAGCTGGATGGAAACTAGTGCCACCAGTACTCAAAATAGCACTCTAATACGGGATGCTGGTATTGCTGGTGGAAGCTTAGCTCACTGCACCATAATGCCAACCCCTCTTTCAATATTTTGAAACCAATGATTTTTTTTTCCCAAATCCCAAACATTTGGTAGGCCAGTAGAAATTTCTTAAGCTCAGTACATTTGCCTCCTGTGTTTTATAGGTTAAAATAACCCTGCAAATTTATGCAAAAGAGAGAAGAAGGGACTCAGAAGCAAAGACAAAAACAAAAGAGTGGCATGAACGTGTACGAGCAGAGCAGGAGGACTCGTGGCCAGCAGAAGCTGACGCTTGAAAAGCGCTGCAATGAAGAAGGGACACTACTTAGCACCTATGAGGGCTCCGTGCTGTGTTCACTGTGTGTCAGGTGTCATCTGATTTAATCACAATCATTGGCTATTCTTATCCCCACTTTGCCATCGGGTACACTGCAGGGTTTAGGTCCCTCCCCCACCCCGCAAATTAAACAGCCGGTATGCAAAGGGAAGCAAGATTTGAATCCATATCTTCTGATCCTAAATTCAGTATTGCTCCCATCACATTGTCTTGAAATATTCAGAACAAAATGTCCACAAAGAGAAAGGTTCGCCCTGGAAGAGATTTTTATCTTTCCCATTAAGCAAAATAATTAAGTAGATTGGAAAGGGGTGAGCCAACATGACCAAGCATATATCAATAAAGGAAAGAGAAACAGGGCGTCCACCTAATTCAAGATTCTACATCACCAAGCCTAAGAGTTTCATCAAAGGTTAATCAGAGGGGCTAGCGCTGTGGTGTAGCAGGTTAAGCCACCACCTGTAACACTGGCATCTTGTATGGGCATCTGTTCGAGTCCTGGCTGCTTCACTTCTAATCCAGCTCCCTGTTAGTGTACCTGGAAAAGCAGTGGAAAATGGTCCAAGTGCTTGGGCCCCTGCACAAATATGGGAGACCCAGAAGAAGCTCCTCTTTCTCTCTGTCTCTCTCTCTCTCTGTGTAACTCTTTCAAATAAATAAAAAGCAAGTTGCATTACTATACACTGATAATGCACAATCAGAAATGTAATTACAAAATCAATTCCATTAACATAAAAAGATGGTAAAATCTGACCTAATCTTGTGCAAAACTCTTTAGTTAAATCTTAAACAAATGACTTACAGAGGACAACATAGTGATCGCTGGCCCACTGCTCCCAAAAACTGCACCGAAGTAAGCCCATCTTCTTTTTTGATATGGCTCCTCAACTGGCTCTTTTTTAAAGCTTTTAAAAATATATTGCTGGCTGGGGCTGGCGCTGTGGCACAGTGAGTTAATGCCCTGGCCTGAAGCGCCGACATCCCATGTAGGCGCTGGTTCGCGACCCGGCTGCTCCACTTCCCGTCCAGCTCTCTGCTATGGCCTGGGAAAGCAGTAGAGGATTGTTGCTGTGAATTCGTTCTGAGAGGAGGAGTGTGGTGGGGGCAAGAGGTGCAGAGTCACCACACAGACCCTGGGAGTCCAGTGAAAGCAGGCCAGAAGCAAGCAGCCCACAGACTCATTTATTTCAGTTGGTACAGCAGTTTAAATAGCCAAGGCAGCCAATCTGGTCAAGGGGCGGTTTATGCCCTAACCAATGCCTGTTCCGAAGCCATCCAATCACAGCCTGTTGCCAGGCAGGCTCTGTTGCCAGGTGGTTTCCCAGGGGGTTTCTGAAGCCACTCCTGAGTAACTGACGCTGGCTTGCCAGCAGCCATCTGGGCATGGCCTTCTCATTCCACCACAGAGGACGGCTCAAGTCCTTGGGTCACTGTACCCGCATGGGAGACCCGGAAGAAGCTCCTGGCTCCTGGCTTCAGATTGGCACAGCTCCGGCTGTTGTGGCCAGTTGGGGAGTGAACCAGCAGATGGACGACCTCTTTCTCTCTCTCTGCCTCTCCTTATATCTCTGTGTAACTCAAATAAATAAATAAATCTTTGAAAATAAAATAATATTGTTGGGTTGACTGGAAAGGCAGAGCATCGGGGGAGAGAGAGAGAGAAGTGAGTCAGTGGGTGTAAGATCTCATTCCCTCTCTCTCTCTCTCTCTCTCTCTCTCTCTGTAACTCTTACAAATAAATAAAATAAATCTTAAAAAAAAAAACATAAACACATGGAAACACATTGCATCTCACACTGGAAGATGTAAATTTGTTAAGATGTCAATACTACCTAAAGGTGATCACCAAATTCAATACAATCCCCATTGCAATCTCAATGACATTTTTTTGCAATAATAGAAAAATGAATCCTAAAATTCACATGGAATTTTAAGGGGCCCTGAATACCCAAAACAATGCTTAAAAAGAAAAGCAAAGCTGCAGGGCTTACATTTCTTTATTTCAAAACTTACTAGAAAGCTATAGTGACCATAACAGTACAGCACAGGCATAAAGACAGACATATAGATCAACAGAATAACATTTGGCACAGCTGTTAAAACACTGCTTGAGAGGCCTGCACTGTGGTGTAGCGGGTAAAGCAGCTGCCTGCAGTGCCGGCATCCCATATGGGCACCGGTTCCAGTTCCAGCTGCTCTACTTCCAACCCAGCTCTCTGCTGTGGCCTGGGAAAGCAATGGAAGATGGCCCAAGTGCTTGGGCCCCTGTACTCACATGGGAGACCCGAAGAAATCTCCAGGTTCCTGGCTTTGGATCGGCGCTGCTCCAGCTGTCACAGCCATTTGGGGAGTGAACTAGCAGATGGAAGACCTCTCTCTCTCTCTCTCTCTCTCTCTCTCAGCCTCTGCCTCTCTGTAACTGCCTTTCAAATAAATAAATAAATCTTTTAAAAAAACACACACACAACACTGTTTGAGATGTCTCCATCCCATATAGAAGCACCTGGTTCAAGTCCTGGTTCCTCTGACTTAGCTTCCTGCTCATGTGCACCTTGGAAGGCAACAGATAATAACTCAAGTACTTATGTTTCTGCCACGCACATGGGAGACCTGGTTAGAGTTCCAGGCTCCTGGCTTTGGCCTGGCCCAGCTCTGGATGTTGACGGTATTTGAAGAATAAACCAGCAGAAACCTACCTTCATTTTAGCAAGTGGCTGCCTATGTTGTCTTAACTTTCCCATCAATCTACTGGCTCCAAATGCTAATATAAATTGTGTGAGATGCCAGAGGCCAATGGGTCAAGGGTGAAGAGAGAGTGTGCTTCTTTTCTGGGCAGTTAACATGGTACCATGGAAAGAAAGTGGGGTTTGGAGACAGGTGGACCTGGGTTTGAATCTTAGCTTTCTACCTGGCTACTTTTGTAATCTTGAATGAGCTGCTTAACTTTCCTGAGCTCCAGTTTCCTCAACCATAAACTATAATATGACCCACATTGTCAGGTTGGGAGGATTCAACAAGACAAAGTGTGTTGCCTAGTGCTGGGTATTTGACAAGGCTGATAAATGCCATCTGTCCCCCAAGGTTGTCACATGACTTCTGGACAAGGGGATACAGCAGAGAACTGACCCCGAAGTGGCTTTTGAGGCCAGTACCGGAAAAACACACAGTGTGTGTGGTCTGGGCAGTGGAAAACATTATAAAATCTCCTCTGGGAAACTGCTGACAGAAGTTGACAAGTGAGTATTCACTACTCATGGAATGATTCAAGGATCTGCCTGCAGAGCCTTGTCACTTTGGGACAGATAAGGCTGGACGTCCTTGGCATAGAGCCCATCAGCCATCTCGCTCACACCAGGCTGTTGCTCCTCCAACAAATGTGCACCAGTAGAAAAAAATGAAATCTTTACTAATCATAGAAGGGGAGCAGACAGCACCTCAAAAGCTCTGAACTAGAAAGCTAGTTACAAAGTTGAGCAGCAAAGCAGGGAGCAGGAAGGTGGGGGCAGTCATAGTAAAACCAGGTGTGCTCTCTCCGGGGCCCCGAGACTATAATCTTAGCTATGGCTGGCCCTGTCCCTGGGCTCAATCTGGGTACAGACTTGGGCGTACCTTGCATGGAGACAGAAATGTTAGAAGCGAGACCAGTACACTAACTCGGTTTATCACATCAGCGTCCATCATTTGCCTTCCTCCCTGGCTTTGGCAGGAAGCATCCCGCATCGAGGCCCCTTGTGCTGGTCCCCTCCCCCGTTCCTCAGCTCATCACTGAGGGCATACAGTGCAGCAGCAGCAGACCAGCCTGGGTTCAGCCCAAGTCCAGTTTCTGCCTGTTGTTATCTGTTTGCCCTGCAGAAGTTATGCCCTCATGTTGCACCCTAGCAAGTCATGTATTCCATGAAGACAAAAATAGCATCTTCCTGATAGATGATTGAAAGGGATAAATGAGAATCCATTTAAAAGCCTTAGAGGGGCAAGGGTTTGGCACAGCAGTTAAAAGCTGCTTGGGACTCCTGCCCCCTGTGTCAGAGTGTCTGGTTTGATTGCCAGCTCCACTTTTAAAAATGTATTTATGTATTTGAAAGAGTGACAGAGAGAGAGGGAGGGACATAGAAAGATCTTCCATCTGCTGGTTCACTCCCCTCCCCGATGGTCACAATGGCTGGGACTGGGCCAGGCCAAAGCCAGTTGCCAAAAACTCCATCCTGGTCTCCCGTAGGGGTGGCAGGGGCCCACGTACTTGAGCCGTCATTTGCTGCCTTCCTAGGCACATTGTCAGAGAGCTGGATCTGCTGGGTCAAAAACAGAGCAACCATGACTCTGGGACTTAAACCGCTGCACCACCCAAGCTGGCCTCCAGAGCTACACTTCTGATTCCAGCTTCCTGCTCATGCACACCCTGGAAGGCAGCTTGTAATAGCTCAAGCACTCAGACTCCTGCCACCCATGTGGGAGAACTGGATTGAGTTCCCAGCTCCTGGCTTCAGCATAGCCCAGCCCCAGCTGTTGCTGACATCTAGGGAGTGAACCAACAGATGAAAGATCCATGTGTGTGTGTGTGTGTGTGTGTCTGCCTTTCATATAAATAGAAATAACTAAAAGGCTTAGAATATATTTGACACATAATCAATACTCATTAAATGGTAGCCATCACTGTTACATGAGCTTCCCTGGGCCCTGCTCTGGAACCCCTCTCATACAGGGAACATACGAGTCTCCCTCCTCTCACACATTTGATGTCCACTGCAGGAAGGGCGACACTTTCACTATCAGTTGCTTGGAAGCTCACTATCAGTGTGAGTGGATCTCACTGTTCTGCATTCATGCTCAACAGAAAGGCCTTCCGTCTAATCCTGACTTCAGCATCCCCAAGTGGACACTGCCTTTGTGATGTGTGCCATCCCAGATGTGGTGAGTGTTGACTGCTTAGCCCTCCTGAGTGTCCTTTAGTTTTTTCCCAGCCCCTGGCAAGGCAACCCCCAAAGCCCTTAACCACATAACAGCTTCCTCCACCATTGCTATAAGGTATTTGCCTTCCATGAGGGCCTCAGAAAAGCTCCTTCCAGTTCAGCAGGGTGAGGTAAAGCAGCACGCTGAAGAGGATTTCCTTCCTTCCCACCCAGTGATTACCTACCCTGAGTGCACCAGTGTCTAGGGCCCTCCCCACTCACCGCCCCAGAGGTTCTGATTGGATAAAAGCCGGGCATCAATATTAACATCAACATCTCAAGTTACTCTAAGATACAGCCAGGGTTGAGAAGCACCACTGTATTCCAGTGCTGCTGTGAACTCGCCCACCCCCTCACCTAAAACGTCTGATCAGGCTTTTCTCCTGGACCTCTAGGACTGGCCGAGGCTATAGCACCATTTTTACATACCTTGGGGATTGCTAGACAAAAATGGGAAGCCAGGTGAGGTAGGGATGAACAGACCACTTACTGGGAGCAGGAAATTCTTCTGGCAGGATGTGGAGCCACAGCTCTTGTCGCTCCTGCGGCTGGATGGGGCAGCCAACAGTTTGCTCTCAGACTTCATGTACAGCCAGAATGGATTTAAAACAAAGATGCAGGGGCCAGCACTGTGGTGTAGCAGGTAAAGCTGCTGCCTACAGTGCCGGCATCCCATATGGGTGCCGGTTTGAGTCCCGGCTACTCCACTTCTGATCCAGCTCTCTGCTATAGCCTGAGAAAGCTGTAGAAAATGGCCCAAGTCCTTGGGCCCACCCACATGGGAGACCCAAAAGAAGCTCCAGGCTCCTGGTTTCAGACTGGCACAGCTCTGGCTGCTGAGGCCATCTGGGGAGTGAACCAGCAGATGGAAAACCTTTCTCTCTCTCTCTGTCTCTCTCTCTCTCTCTGCCTCTGCCTCTCTAGTTCTACCTTTTAAATAAATACATAAATCTTTTTAAAAAAAGATAATAATTATGACCTTTTATGTACCTAACAACATCGCTTTAAAGAGACAGGAATGTGAAATCAGAAGATCCACAATAATGGTGAAAGCTATATTTTGCTTTCAAAAATCAAGTAGAAAAAGAGTAAATACAGAATGATTTTAGCAACACTATTAGCACACATAATCTAATAAATACACCAAAGTTTGTATTAATGAATATGCATAATTCTTTCTGACACACATGGAATACCTCTCCAAACTAACCACATTTTTGGTCACAAAAAAAGTTGAACAAAATTGGGAAAGGACAAATATTATCTTGATCACATTCTCTGACTATAATACCAAAAACAGAAGCTAAGTACAAAAGGATAGCCCCCAGAAAACTGTGTTTCTTGGGAATTTAAAATTAAACTTCTAAATCTTTGGGGCTAAAGAGAAAACAAAACAACTACATAGAAATAATTAATTGGAAATGACAAGCACCACATATGAAAATCTATGGAATATAGCTGAAGTCTACCTCAGTGGACAGTTCATAAATAAAATGCATTGATGAGAAAACAAGGTGTGTTGGGGGGGAGGATAGGAGTGAATGAATTCAGTCTCCCACTTGAACAGCTGGAGAGAAGGAAGGAGCAGGGGAATGACAACAACAGTCACATGCTGTCACAGTGTGATTCCCAGACGGCAGCACCGCTCCTTGCACCACCTTGGTGCATTATTAGAAATGCACTCAAGAGGCTGGCCTTGTGGCGCAGTGAGTTGAGCCACAGCTTGCATCAGTGGCATCCCATACTGGAGCACTGGTTTGAGTCCCAGCTGTCCTACTTACAGTCCAGCATTCCTGCTAATGCACCCGGGAGAGAAGCAGATAATGGCCAAACAACTTGATCCCTTCTGCCACCAATGTGGGAGACCAGGATGGAGTTCCTGACTTCTGGCTTTGGCCTGGCCAGCCCTGGTTTTGTGGCCATTTAGGGAGTCAACCAGTGGATGGAAGATCTCTCAGTCTTATCTCTCCCTCTCTCTCTTTGTTGCTTTGCCTTTCAAAAAGAAAAAGAAAAGAAAAGCACTCGAGTTCAAATCCCACCTAGAATGACCAACCATCCTGGTCAGCCCAATCCTGGAGAGTTCTCAGGACCTAGGGCTTTGAACGCTAAAACCAAGAAAAGCTTCTTGTAAATCAGGTTCAGCCACATGAAGATTTCCTGGGCAGCTACAGCGGTGAAACTATTCTGTCTGTAGAGTGCTCAATGCGACCTGCTGCCACTGTAGTATCCTCAAGTACAATTCCCTTCACAACCAAAAAATCTGTTTTTGTAGCCAAGGGGATCTTTCAAAAGTTTTCCAAACCTCTTCTCTTTAACAAGTGAATATTCAAGAGAACTAAATAAACTTCCCTTTGATACAAGTACCATTATATACAAACTTCTGGGGCTAGAGATGTGATATTGCCACCTATACCAGCATCTCATATGAGCCTGGTTTGAGTTCCAGCTGCTCCACTTCCCATCCAGCTCTCTGCTATGGTCTGGGAAAACAGTGGAAAATGGCCCAAGTGCTTGGGACCCTGAACCCACATGGGAGACCTGGAAGAAGCTCCTGGCTCCTGGCTTCGGATAGGCCTAGCTCAAGCCATTATGGCCATTTGGAGCATGAACCAGCAGGTGGAAGACCTTTCCCTCTGTCTCTCCCTCTCTTTTTAACTAAATCTCTCAAATAAATAAATAAATATTTAATATATATATATATACACACACACACTCAAACTTCTACTTTTGTCAGTCCTTACCACCTCTCTGAATTTTCATAAATTTCTATTATGCATGGGTAATTTTTTTTCACAAGGGTAACTATATACTGGCAAAAGTGTACAATAAATAAAATACTTAATATTCAAAAAAGAAAGAAAGAACAAAGCTCAAAGCATCATAATACCAGATTTCAAGACATAATACAGGGGGCCGGTGCTGTGGTGTAGGGGGTAAAGCCACTGCCTGCAGCACCAGCATCCCATATGGGCGCCGGTTTGAGTCCCAGCTGCTCCACTTCTGAAATGGCTCTCTGCTATGGCCTTGGGAAGCAGTAGAAGATGGCCCAAGTCCTGGGGCCCCTGCACCCATGTGAGAGACCTGGAAGAGGCTCCTGGCTCATGACTTCGGATCAGCACAGCTCCGACTGTTGAAGCCTTCTAGGGAGTGAACCAGTGGATGGAAGACCTCTCTCTCTCTCTACCTCTTTCTCTCTGTAACTCTGCCCTTCAAGTAAATAAATAAATCTTAAAAGAAAAAAAAGACATAGTACAGAGTTATTGTAACAAAAACAGCCTGGTACCAGCATAAAAACATACACACCAATGGAACAGAATAGAACCCCCAGAAATAAATCTGTGCATCTACTGCCAACTTATCTTTGACAAAGGTGCCAACAACACATCCTGGAGAAAGGACAATCTTTTCAATACATGGTGCTGGGAAAACCAGATTTCCATATGCAGAAGACCCCCAAAACACACACTACCTCCACGCCATACAAAAATCAGCTCAAAATGGATCAAAGAGCTCAATGTAAGACCTGAAACTAGGAAACTACTAGAAGAAAACATGGGGGAAATACTTCAAAACATTGGCATAGGCAGTGATTTTTTTGGAAAGACCCCAAAAGTAGAGGCAGCAAAAGCAAAAATAGATAAATGGGATTATACTAAACTACGAAGCATCTGCACAGCAAAGGAAACAATCAGCAGAATGAAGAGGGAACCTCCAGAAGGCAAGAAAATATTTCCAAGCCACGCATCTGACAAAGAATTAATATCAGAATATATAAAGAGCTCAAAGAACTCAACAACAACAACAACAAAATCAAGTGAAGAAATGGACAGAGAATCTAAATAAACATTTTCCAAAAGAAGAAATACAAATGGCCAACAAATGCAGGGGGAAAATTGCTGAATATTCCTAGCTATCTGGGAAATGCAAATCAAAATTACAATGAAGTATCATCTCATTCCAGTTAGAATAGCTGTTACCAAAAAAGACAAAAAATAACAATGCTGGCCAGGACGTGTAGTAAAGGAAACCCTATAACACACTATTGGTGAGAATGGAAATTTCCAAAAACTAAACCTAGAATTACCATATGGCACAGTTACTCCACTTGCTTTGTATTATACTCAAAATAGGTGAGAGCAGGGACTTGGGCAGATATTTGTACATCCATGTTCAAATTAGCATCATCCACAATAGTAAGAGATAGAAGCAGCCCAAGTGTCTACTGACAGATGTTGGAGACACCAAATGTGGCATCTACAGAAACCAGATTCCTATTCATTTTATAACAGCAGTATAAAACAAAGTGAATCCATGGCCGGCGCCGCGGCTCACTTGGCTAATTCTCTGCCTGCAGGGCCAGCACCCCAGGTTCTAGTCCCGGTTGGGGCGCGGATTCTGTCCCAGTTGCCCCTCTTCCAGTCCAAGCTCTCTGCTGTGGCCCGGGAAGGCAGTGGAGGATGGCCCAAGTGCTTAGGCTCTGCACCTGCATGGGAAACCAGGAGGAAGCACCTGGCTTCTGGCTTTGGATTGGCGCAGCGCACTAGCCATAGCAGCCATTTGGAGGGTGAACCAACGGAAGGAAGACCTTTCTGTCTCTCTCGCTCTCTCTCACTAACTCTGCCTGTCAAAAAAAAAAAAAAAAAAAAAAGAAAGAAAGAAAGAAAGAACAAAGCGAATCCTGACATGTGCTACAAAATGAACCTTGAAGCTACTACGCTGAGTGAAATAAACCCATCACAAAGGAAGGGAAGTCGCTGTTAGTGAGTACACCGTTTCAGTTTTGCAAGACCAACACTTCTGTGAACGAGTGCTGGTGATGGCAGCACATCAGTGTTGGGTAATCAACACTGCTGAACTGTACGCCTCAGAATGTAAGATATTACCTTCTATACTATGTGCATTTTGGCTGGAATTCAAGGAGGCAAGGGGAAGAGCCTCAGGTTGGGGACAGCCTAAAATCACTTTTGTTTGTCTAAAGTCTATCCGAGTCTCAGCTACTGACCAGCAACAACGGGTCATTGGCTCAACAAACAGTTATGGAGCACCTGCCACACCTGGCAAGCAGTGAATGACACCAGCAAAAAACGCTGATTTTCGGAGATTACATTTTTTTTTATTTGACAGGTAGAGTTATAGACAGTGAGAGGTCTTCCTTCCATTGGTTCATCCCCCAGATGGCTGCCACAGCTGGCACTGCGCCCATCCGAAGCCAGGAGCCAGGTGCTTCATCCTGATTTCCCATGTGGGTTCAGGAGCCCAAGCTCTTGGGCCATCCTCCACTGCTTTCCCGGGCCACAGCAGAGAGCTAGACTGGAAGAGGAGCAACTGGAACTAGAACCGGCACCCATATGGGATACCGGCACCGCAGGCGGAGGATTAACCAAGCGAGCCACGGCGCTGGCCCCAGAAATACATCTAAACTGACTGATCTTCAAGCCTCGTCTCGAAATCTAAATGCAGATATGTTAATTTACAAAATGAATCAGAATGGACAACTGACCCACAAATACAAATTAAATGATGTCCAACCTCACTCAAAATAAGAGAAATCCAAACTGACACTACACAGCTTTTTCTCTTATAGATTGGTAGAAGACCCAAACTGCTGCCAAAGCACGCTGCTGGTGAGGCTATTGGGAAACAAGCACTCTTGCATTTGGTTGGTGCCAGGACCAAATGGCACCTTGTCTGTGAAAAGCAACTAAGCACTATCTCTGAGTCCCACCAGTGCCCAGCAGCTTGCCTGTGGGTTCAACGTCGTATCTCACTCCACAGGAATTACATCCAGTACAAACCACTCACCCAACTTTGAGAATGAATCCTAAGAATTAACCTAAGCTCATAAAGATATAAACAGAAAGGATGCCTGTTGCTGCATTACTTGTAATTGCAAAAAGATATCCAAAAAAATCTGAACATTTATAATAGAGAACTGGTTGGAAAAAGAATGACATGCTCACACTATGGAATACTATGGAATCACTGAAAATAGTTCTGTTTGTCTCTACTCCATCACACATAAAATAAAAATCAATTTTGGGGGTGGGGGGCAGCATTGTGGTGAAGCAAGTTAAATTTCATCCCATATCACAGTGCCAGTTCCAGTCCCAGCGACCCCACTTCTGATACAGCGCCCTGTTAATGCACACCCTGGAGAGCAGCGGATGAAGGCCCAAGCACTTGGGTTCCCACCAGCCACATGGGAGACCTGGATGGAGCTCCTGGCTCCTGGTGTGAGTCTGGCCCAGCCCTGGGTGTTACAGCCATTTGGAGAGTGAACCAGCAGATGAAAGATCTCTCTCTTTCGTAATCTGTTCTTTTTGTTTCAAAACTTACAGAAAGATAGTGAAAACCACACATACATAATTACAAACATACACACAAGCAACATAAAAAGTTAAAATCTCCCTCTCCAGTGGTGTGGCCCAGCAGGTTAGGCCACTGTCTGTCTGAAGTGCTGGCATCCCATATGGGTGCCAGTTCAAGTCCTGGTCGCTCCACTTCCAAAACAGCTCCTTGCTAACGTGCCTGGGAAAGCAGCAGAGGATGACCCAGGTGCCTGGGCCCCTGCACCCACGTGGGAGACCTGGATGAAGCTCCTAGCTCCTAGCTTTGGCCTTGCCTAACCCTTGTCATCAGGGAACCAGTGAATGGAAGATCTTTCTCTTTCTATCTGTAACTTTGACTTTCAAATAATAAATAAATATTTTTTAAAAAACCCTCCCCCTATTTCTCTCACCTTACCCCATCTCCTGGGGTTATGACCATTACTAATCATTTGGCTGACATTGTTCTCATTTTTCTCCTCAGTTTATGTAGCCGGATCTAGACACATACACACACACACACACTGAAACACACACATAAGCATATTCACACACAAACATGGAGTTGTGTATGTAGACATGGTATGATTACACGGTGGTATTCCAAAGCCAGCCTCCTCTTAGCTCCCATTCCGGCTCCAAGTCATTTTCCAGCTGGCAGGTTACTCAACCTCTCTGCCTGGACTTCATCTTTGAATTGGGATAATAATAGCATTACCCCAAAAAGTTGTAATAATTAAATGAGTAGTATATGAAAAAGCCCTTGGTTGGAACACCATTTAACCCACATGGTCAATGTTGGTATTGTTAGCTGTTATTGTGATGATACACTTTGTCTATGATTTTTTTTAAAAAATTACGTATGTATGTATTCCTTTATTTGAAAGGCAGAGTGACAGCAAGGGAGTCTTCCATCTGCTGGTTCACTCCCCAGATGACTACAATAGTAGGGGTGCTGGGCCAGGCTGAAGCCAGGAACTCCATCTGGGTCTCCCACATGGGTGGCAGGGGCTCAAGTGCTTGGGCTACCTTCTGCTGTTTTCCAGGAAGCAGAACAGCAGGGACTCCAACCAGGACCCAGAAATGGCTTAACTCCCTGTGCCACAAGGCTGCCCCCTGCCTACACAAATTTTTTTTAATTTACTTTATTTATTCGAAAGACAGAGTTATGGAAAGAGAGAGAGAGAGATCTTCCATCTGCTGGCTCATTCCCCAGATGGCTGTAGTCAATCCGAAGCCAGGAGCCAGGAGCTTCCTCCAGGTCTCCCAGGTGTGTGCAAGGAGCCCAAGGACTTGGTCCTTCCTCCATTGCTTTTCCAGGCACATTAGCAGGGAGCTGAAATGGAAGTGGAGCAGCTGGGACTCAGACACCATGCCTATACAGGATGCCAGCACTGCAGGCCACTTAATCCACTTCAATCACTGTGCCACGGAGTTGGCCCCGTCTACAGAATTTTAAGGCCTGAGTCTACTACTCCTACAAATGCCTTCTGCTGGGAATTCACTGTTCTCCGAGGTTCCCAGAATCCTCTAAAACAGGAGAAGTGTTGTGGAACTCAGGTTAAGCCTCTGCTTGGGACTCCTGCTGCCCATATGGGAGTGCATGGTTCAAGTCCCAGCACTTCATACCCAGCTTCCTGCTGATGCACATCCTGGAGGTAGCAGGTGATGGCTCAAGTCCTTGGGCCCCTGCACTCACATGGGAGACCTGGATGAAGCTCCTGGCTCCTGGCTTCAGCCTGGCCCAGCCCTAGCTGTTGCTGGCATTTGGGGGAGTGAACCAGCGGATTGAATCTCTCTCTCACTCTGTCTCTGTCACTCTGCGATTCAAGCAAATGAAAATAAACCAACATTAAATGTTTCCTACAATCGGGTTTACTTTCCCTTCCCTCAAATTCCCCCCTTCTGTGTGTCTGCACAACTCAGTAGTTCTGGCTAAGCCCCCACAGCTTTTTTTCCCCTTTTTCGGTCTATTCATTCACAGGGCAGTTAAATATCTTCCTTTACCGCGTCCACCCATTAATAAAACGCTCACTGAGCTGCCTTTCGCTTCTCCAGCTTAAGCTTTCCTAAAGCAAAGGGTATCCGCCGAGCACCTGCTTTGCCTGGGAGAAGGAAGGAATGACAGAGAGAGCCGCGGGAGCCCAGCCGGGAGCATGGGACCCGCCACGTGGAAACCCGGCCCCGCAAACTCCAACTCCCGACGTGCAACGCGGGCGGCGCCTGGCCTCGCCCCCACGGGTGCCGCCCTTCGCGGGCTCGGTCCGCCTCTCAGCCGTGGCGCCTTGCCCCGAAACGTGCTGCGCCCCTTCAGCCTCGGGCCTTTTCCAAGACAGCCCTGCTCAATTTCCCGCTGCTCTGGGATCCTCCCACCATCTCCTCTCCGCCTAAGATGCTGCATAGGCTGATAGGTTGAGAATGAATCCACGAATACATCCTAGTCATTGTTGTCCCCACATGAGCCTGCAGCAGGCGTACGGAGCCGTGAAGACAGAGCGGGTTGCACTTGCTAGCTGGGTGGACTTCCTTCGAGGTGTTTGTGGAACGAATGAGTGAGAAGTCTTGCAGATAGGTGACGGTCAACCGAGTTCAGGCTTGCTCCGTGCCTGACCCACAAACAGCGCTCAGGATTCCCACTCTCCCAACTGTGAGCCCCCGTAGGGAGGCGCTGTCTGTCTGACTCGGTCCCGGCGTCCCAAGGCGCCGGGTTCCATTAGGTGACCAGACTGACTAGGGAAGCCTACAATTGTTAACATGGGCGGAGAAACCAGTGGGCGACTACGGATCCCGAACAGCCCCAGCCCCTTCGTGGCACCCACAAGTCCCATCATGCCGCAAGCATCTCGGCTTCTCCACGGCCAAACCGGGGCCTGAGCCAGCTGCAACCCCACCTGCGCCTCCGCTGGCTGCGCCACGCCTCGCGCCCTCCCGCCTGGGACCAGCAGCGGGACGGGTAAGCGCTCGGGCAGGACGCATGCGCACTCCTCCTCCCTCGCCGCCTCCCTCCCGTCATTCCTGCGCGTTTCAAGTGTGAGGTCCTTTTTGTCCCCTACTGCTTGCGGTGTCTGTTTCCTCGCGGAAGTGGTGACGGCGAGACACAAAGATGGCGACGACTGTGGTGGCGCCGCCTGGTGCAGTGTCTGATCGGGCCAACAAGCGCGGCGGGGGGCCAGGAGGCGGTGGCGGCGGCGGGGGAGCCCGAGGTGCGGAGGAGGAGCCTCCGCCGCCCCTCCAGGCGGTCCTGGTGGCCGATAGCTTCAACCGCCGTTTCTTCCCCATCTCCAAGGACCAGCCTCGGGTGAGCGTCGCGCACGCGAGCAACGGGGAGGGTGGCGGGGCTGGAGCAGGTGGAATGCCAGCTCCTTTGGGCTGCCTGGTGAAGCATGCCCTGGAAGGACTTGTGTCCCCCTCTGTTTTCCTAAAATCGGGGGTTACCTGCCTCGGAGAAAGACGGAGGCGTTGCCTACAGCCCTGATGACTGCCTGAGTCAGCGAGCGGCTGGCAGACTTGGGCGCTCAGAGTGCTGTCCACCGAGGCGGAGGACGCGTGAGGAGACCTTGCCCCGACAAGGCGGAGACCGCACTGCCCTTTAACCTTGCAGAGGAGGGATGCTTAAGTGGAAGGGACCCGTCTGCCTCTGAAAGGGCAGCAATCTGCCTACAAAAATCGGCCTAGGTCTTGGACCGTGTGCTGTTTTTTTTCCCTCCAGGTGCTAATGACAGCCAGTGCCATCTGTCAGAGGCGTATAGACCAGCTTTAGTGGCCGGTTGCCATCATCCCCTTAATTGTCTAGACAGTGGGGAATTGGGCTGAGCTAGTCCTGGGTGTTGCTAGCCCAGTTCAGAGAGAGAACTCCATTGAGTTTAGGGGAAATTCTCCCTAGCTCCCCCGATACCCCAAAGGCCTGCTGGCTGTTCATTTTGAACACTAGTCCCTGATTCCTACAAAGATATCAAGGAAGGAAATGTTTTGAGAGATGTGACCGATTTCCATTACTATGCGTTGCTAGCAGTGGTCTACTGGGTCTCACGCTAGGCAGCTAGATTCCTTGCAAGCCATGATTCTCACAGACAGAACCTTGTTTTATCTTTGAATTGGAAAGATAAAGCAAACCGTAGTGCCCGGAAACACTGGTAGAGGCATGAAAATTGTTGCAGTGGGGAACCCAGAGGCTGTCCTGGATTCAAGACCTCCATCTTTCATCATATCCCACCCCCTAGGTCCTCCTGCCTCTGGCCAATGTGGCGCTAATTGACTACACTCTGGAATTCCTGACTGCCACAGGTGTACAGGAGACCTTTGTGTTTTGTTGCTGGAAGGCTGCTCAGATCAAAGAACATTTGCAGTAAGACCCTTCAACACCCCTTTCTGTTTTCACTGTTTTTTTTTTCCAGCATTTTCAGAATGGAAAAGGGAAATGTCGGGGGAAGGGGGAATGTGTCTAGTTAGAGCCTATTGTAAGGTCTTGGGGTGTTTTCCTCACTTATCAGGTGAACAGCTGAAGCCTTGTATCTCTCTTAAGGCTCCTACAACAAAGATTTATGTTGTGGCACAGTGTGTTAAGCTGCTACTTGGGAGACCGGCATCCTATATTGGGATCCCAAGTCCCAGTTACTTGACTTCCAGTGCTACCTCTTGCTAATGCACCTTGGAGGCAGTAGATGATGGCTCAAAAGTACTTGTGTCTCTGCCACCCAAGTAGGAGACCAGGTTGAAGTTCTGGCTCCTGGCTTTGTCCTGGCCCAGCTGTGCTGTTGCAGACAGTTGGGAAATGAACCAGCAGATGGAAGATCAGTCGATCTCTCTTTTTCTCTCTCTCTGTGTCCCTCTGCCTTTCAAACAAAGTATTTTTTTCCTTAAATCCTTTTTACATAGTGTGGTCCCGGTGGATTTTATTTTTTATTTAATGATTCCAATGTGGAAGTTACAAGAATAGCGTCTTTGTTTTTCCACTGCATTTCTGAATATTCTGTGTTCTGACCCTCAAGGGCAAGAATGGACTCTGTTTCATCTTTTTATTCCCTCTACCTAGCTTAGTGCCAAGCACAAAGTGAGCATTTAATAAATATTTGTTAAGATCTTAATGAAAAGAGTGAGTCTCAGGGCTTATGGAACTTTAGGAAATAAAGATAGGACATTAGAGAGGCTGGTGCTGTGCTGTGACAGAGCAAGTTAAGCTGCATCTGCAGCACCAGCATCCCGTATGGGTACCGGTTCAAGACCAGGCTGCTTCACTTCCAATCCACTCCCTGCTAACGCACCTGTGAAAGCAAGAGAAGATGGCCCAAGGTCTTGGGCCCCTGCACCTGCATGGGAAACTGAATGAAGCTCCTGGCTCCTGGCTTTGGCCTGGCCCAGCCCTAGCTATTATGGGCATCTGGGGAGCGAACTAGTGGATGGAAGAGCTCTCTCTCTCTCTTTCTTCCCCTTCTCTGTAACTCCGCCTTTCAAATAAATTAATTAATTTTTATAAAAAGGATATTAGCACAGTCTTCAGACACTTTCTAAATTTGGTGTGGACTTTAGAAAGGAAAGGTGACATGAAAAGTATATTTATGGGCTACTTTGTATACAGTAGGTTTCAGCAGGATTTCAAGTTTTAAGTGCATGTCTGGGGACAGGATTCAGGATATAGAGAGGAAATAATGATATTCCTCTAACCCATAAAACAAGACTGGTGACACAGGATGCTAAAAGTGTTAATTATAGTTCATAAGTCCTTTTGAAGTTGAGGACGCTGGCAGGAACCCAGAAAAGCCATATAGAAGGAGTGTGGATGCCACATAAGGTTGAAAAATAGGGGGTGGTGCACATAATCTTTATGTCTGATTGACTCATTGCCCTTACCACCCTCTTGCCATAGAAAATCCAAGTGGTGCCGCCCAACATCCCTCAACGTGGTTCGGATAATTACATCAGAGCTCTACCGATCGCTGGGAGATGTCCTCCGTGATGTTGACGCCAAAGCCCTGGTGCGCTCTGACTTCCTCCTGGTGTACGGAGATGTCGTCTCCAACATCAATGTCACCAGGGCCCTCGAGGAACATAGGTCAGGGTGGGAGTGTGGCGGGGACAGGGTTGGGGAGCCCAGAGCCTGAGGACTGCTGTATTGCGGCTCTCTCTCTCCTGTCCTTTATAGGTTAAGGCGGAAGCTAGAAAAAAATGTGTCTGTGATGACAATGATCTTCAAAGAATCATCCCCCAGCCACCCGACTCGTTGCCATGAGGACAATGTGGTAGTGGCTGTGGATAGTGCCACAAACCGGATTCTCCACTTCCAGAAGACCCAGGGCCTCCGACGTTTCTCTTTTCCTCTGGTGTGTAGCAGCCTAGGGTCTTTGAGGTAGGGAAGGGATGGGCCTCAGTAAAGAACCCAGTTAAAGTGCTTGGAATTTCTCCCCACAGAGCCTGTTCCAAGGCAGTGGCGCTGGCGTGGAGATTCGGTATGACTTATTGGATTGTCATATCAGCATCTGCTCCCCTCAGGTGAGCGCCTCAGCACCACATATTCACAGCGGGACCCTGAGGGTCTACTGTCGCCTGCTTAGAAGACCAAGGGGAGCAGATATTGAGTTAATGGTTAAGACCCTGGCAGGAACATCTCTGTCCCATTTTGGAGTTCCTAGTCCCAGCTCCAGTCCCAGTTCCAGCTACCTGCTAATATGTACCCTGGGAGGCAGCAGTGATGGTTCCGGTAGTTGGATCCCTGTCACCAGTATGGGAGACCTGGATTGAGGTCCCAGCTCCCAGCTTTGACCTGGCCCAGCCCCTGATGTTGGAAGCACTGGGAGACTGAATCACTGGATGGGCGTGTGTGCCTGTGTACATGCTCTGTATGTCTCTCAGATAAATGAATTTCTAAAAGGCCAAGGAATATTTCTTCCCTCTCTTTTCTTAATATTTCTTCCCTCTCTGTTCTAAAGCAAAGATGTGTTGTCATCTTCTCCCTGTTAACCTATTGGGACCTTCTATGGGATGCTGATCTTAGTCCAGCTCTCTTTGGTGTGTTAAGTCTCTGGCTGCTTATCTTTGCTTCCAGGGAATCATTGCACAATAGTCCACCCCTACATCTCCTCTCCCCACCCCACCCTCTCCAGGTGGCTCAGCTCTTCACAGACAACTTTGACTACCAGACTCGAGATGACTTTGTGCGAGGCCTGTTAGTGAACGAGGAGGTGAGAAAAGGCTTCCAAGGCTTCTTAGGAAAGTAGAAGATGTATCTAATTTTATCTTGTGCTGTTACTTGTAGTCCCAGTCTGTTTTACTGAGACTCGGGAGTGGGAGAAAGAGCTAAGGGAGAGGGGAACTCTGGCTGTTTGGCTGTGACAGTGAGAGCTGGCAGAAGGGAACTTAGAGGGTAGAAAGGTGTTGTACTTGGAGGCATTCTTCCTGTCTTGCTGGCTTGGCTAACCACCTTCTCCTTTCCTCATCAGATCCTAGGGAACCAGATCCACATGCATGTAACAACTAGGGAATACGGTGCCCGGGTCTCCAACCTGCACATGTACTCTGCTGTCTGTGCCGATGTCATCCGCCGATGGGTCTACCCTCTCACCCCAGAGGCAAACTTCACTGACAGCACCGCTCAGAGCTGCACTCATTCCCGGCACAACATCTACCGAGGGCC
Source organism: Oryctolagus cuniculus (assembly GCF_051225735.1). Lineage (NCBI taxonomy): Eukaryota > Metazoa > Chordata > Mammalia > Lagomorpha > Leporidae > Oryctolagus > Oryctolagus cuniculus. Next base: position 93,612,114 of record NC_142870.1, read on the forward strand.
CGAGGTCAGCTTGGGCCATGGCAGCATCCTGGAGGAGAATGTACTCCTGGGCTCTGGCACTGTCATTGGCAGCAACTGCTCTATCACCAACAGTGTCATTGGTCCTGGCTGCTGCATTGGTGAGCACAGGTGGGGAGGCAAGCCCGCCATCCTAGGAGCAGGAACCGGGGACCCTGTGTCTCTGGATACAAAGATGGAGGTGTGAGGGCTAGTCCCTGGGAATAAGGAACCAGAGTGGCTACCCTCAGAAACGAGGGAATAGGGGCTTGAAAGTAGTAATAACCTAATTTGTGGCCTGTGTACTGGGTGACTCTTCACATTCCAGGGTACCCTATATTCAGATTTAGGACCAGGTAGATAATTAGCATGCAGTAATAACATCTGTCTAACTGCATTACAGTTTACAAAGGGCTTTCATATACGTTATTTTGTTTAATCCTTACAAAAACCTTGCAAGGTAGTTATTATTTATCTCTCATTTACAAACAGGCTCAAGGAGGTTATCTTGCTGGTCATAGGTAATGAGAATCAGTGCTGGGACTTGAATCTGGGTCCAGTGTTCTTTATTCTTCCATATCTGACTGGTTAGCCTCTTGGCAACTCACTTTGGTTGTGGGAATGTGCTCCTAATGGTACTGCCCCTTTAAACGATCAACAATAAGATTAAAATTCTAAAATATACAAGAAGAGGCCAGATAATTTGACCTGATTTTTTCAGACATGGATATTATTGTAATAAGGTTTTTTTTTAAAGATTTATTTATTTATTTGAAAGAGTTACACACAGAGGAGAGGCAGAGAGAGAGAGAGAGAGGCGTTCCATCCACTGGTTCACTCTCCAATTGGCTGCAACAGCTAAAGCTGTGCCGATCAGGAGCCAGAAGCTTCTTCCGCGTCTCCCATGTGGGTGCAGGGGCCCAAGGACTTGGGCCATCCTCCACTGCTTTCCCAGACCATAGCACAGAGCTGGATTGGAAGTGGAGCAGCCAGGACTCTAACCGGCGCCCATTGGGATGCCAGCACTGCAGGTGGTGGCTTTGCCTGCTATGCCACAGCGCTGGCCCCTGTAATAAGGTTCTTGAATTGAGAAAGTTTCCAGAAACCTTACAGGTTCTCAGTTCTTAGGTCTCTTTATTGTCTGTAGTTGTTGTCCACTGTGGGGAGGATGGACCATCTGAGCAGTGTTCTACTCTCAGGCCTAGGCCTGGAGGGCAAGGGGGTATTTTTTTTTTTTTGGTGAACAAGGTGGAGAGAGGGGGGTATTGGAGCTAGAGGGGGTTTGCTGGGATCAGGCAGCCCTGTCTTCCCCGAAGGGCTTTGGTCTGGTTTTGGGATCCTGAGTGACCAGAAGTCCTTCCCATCCTGAGCCAGGTGATAACGTGGTGCTGGACCGGGCCTACCTGTGGAAAGGTGTTCAAGTGGCTTCTGGGGCGCAGATCCATCAGTCTCTGCTCTGTGACCATGCTGAGGTCAAGGAACAAGTGACACTGAAGCCACACTGTGTCCTTACTTCCCAGGTGAGATTTGTCCCCTGCTTCTTGTAGGCCCTGAATTGATGGGTAGTCACATTGACCCAGAAGGGGTCTTATTTCCACCCACAGTCCAGCCAGAACTCAGAGTCCAAATCCAGTGGTTTCATTGGCTTAATAAAGAAAAGTTGCTTTCATTGTCAGGATGTATCTTTCCTCCATGCACTGTGGGGTCGGTGCCACCTACTACTTTTTTCTCCCCCAGGTGGTAGTGGGCCCCAACATCACGCTGCCTGAGGGCTCGGTCATCTCTTTGCACCCTCCAGATGCAGAAGAAGATGAGGATGATGGCCAGTTCAGTGATGATTCTGGGGTCAACCAAGCAAAGGAGAAAGCGAAGCTGAAAGGTGTGAGGCTCAACAGGTGTGGGGCGTCTGTGTGTCTCTCTGCCCCATAGGAAAACCAGTGATCCCGCCTTGGGGGTGTTGCTGCTTCATGGCCCTTCTCTAAAGGGCAGCATGCTTCCAGGTTACAATCCAGCGGAAGTAGGAGTTGCAGGCAAAGGCTACCTCTGGAAAGCTGCTGACATGAACACGGAGAAAGAGGAAGAACTGCGGCAGAGTCTGTGGGGTGAGCTCGGCCTTGTGCCTGTCCTCCTCTGCTCAGTCGGAATACTTGAAAGGTTAATGAATACCTCGGATTCGGATTACTTGTTGACTGCTTTCCTCCCGCACAGCAGATAAGTCGCCCCTGTGAAGGTCTCTTTCCTTATTTTTCTGATTTCTCATCCTTTCTGCATTTTCAGGACTCACAATCAATGAGGAAGAGGAGAGTGAGACTGAAAGTGAGCGAAGCATGGATTCTGAGGAGCTGGACAGCCGAGCAGGCTCCCCCCAGTTGGATGACATCAAAGGTAAATGGCCATGGCTGGCACCACAGCTCACTAGGCTAATCCTCCGCCTGTGGCGCCGGCACACCGGGTTCTAGTCCCGGTCAGGGCACCGGATTCTGTCCCGGTCGCTCCTCTTCCTGTCCAGCTCTCTGCTGTGGACCGGGAGTGCAGTGGAGGATGGCCCAAGTGCTTGGGTCCTCCCCACATGGGAGACCAGGAGAAGCACCTGGCTCCTGGCTTCAGATCAGCCAGGCCGCAGCGGCCATTGGGGGGTGAACCAAGGGAAAAGGAAATCCTTTCTCTCTGTCTCTCTCTCTCTCACTGTCCACTCTGCCTGTCCAAAAAAAAAAAAAAAAAAGTAAGTGGCCAAGGCAGTCGTGTCCCGGACAAAGGAAGAAAGCCTCCAGGTTATTGTTTGCCTGGATCCACTAGCCAAACGCATGTGTTCCTCCCTGAAAAGGTTTCGTGTGGAATCAGGGCCAGATAACTTAGAGCGTTTCTGAAGTGATATTGGCTCGTGAACTTACTCTTGCTTTCATTTTCAGTGTTCCAGAATGAAGTCCTGGGAACACTGCAGCGGGGCAAAGAAGAGAGCATTTCTTGTGACAATCTCATCCTGGAGATCAACTCTCTCAAGTAAGAGGAGTGCCTCCGTGTTCTCTCCTCCCTGGGGTAACTCAGGCAGGTAGAGGTTCTTTCCTAAGTGTTCTCTTGCCCAGATAGGAACCTTTTTCTTCAAGAACCCAATAGAGCAGGAAGAGCTTTAGGTTCCAGCCTCCGCAGACTTTCTCCCTCCATGCTGTTCCCTCTGACTTCCTCTCCTTGGTATTCTGTCAAAGTCCTAGTCCTACAGCATGCTGACAGGGCCAGTGAAGGCCCTGGTGTCACCCCAGTCTCCCCACAGGTATGCCTACAACATAAGCCTAAAGGAGGTGATGCAGGTACTGAGCCATGTGGTCCTGGAGTTCCCACTGCAACAAATGGATTCCCCGCTGGAGGCAAACCGCTACTGTGCCCTGCTGCTTCCTGTGAGCAAAGACTGGGGCTGGGGACCGGGATTGGGTGGTGATGGACACATGTATTTGCCATGCTTGACTTCACAGGAAATCAGGTTATTTGCTGCCTTTACCTCCTTTCCCTTTGCCTCTGGAATCTGATTGGGTTCAATACTGAGTAGCCTTTGAGACTACAGGATTCAGTCCATGCTAGGCTCTCAAGGATATACTCAGGAAAGACCTGGACTTTCAGACACTATGAAAATGATTTGACCCTGAATGAGATCAGCCTCGAGGTGGGGACTAGGTATTTTGAGGAAGCCTTCAGTGTCTGACCCCCTTTTACCTTTCCTGGGGAACCATTTTTTCCCCACCCCTGACTGCCAGTAACTTCTAAGTCCTTCCGCCATGATTCCTCAGACCTGTATCATTTCACTCTTGTCCTCCCATAACATGAAAGGCTCATGTTATCAGTGTTGATTTTCCTTGATGTCCCGATACAGGTATACAGGTATACAGGTACATGCCCAGGAATGTATTCCAGCTTCATTCTCCTTTCTTCCATAGTTGCTCAAGGCCTGGAGCCCTGTTTTTAGGAACTACATAAAGCGTGCAGCCGACCATTTGGAAGCATTGGCAGCCATTGAGGAGTTCTTCCTGGAGCATGAAGCTCTTGGTACTTGCATAGCCAAGGTGAATACCACCTCGAGCCCCATGCTCCTACACTGACTTTGAAACAGGCCTTGGAGACCCCCATGGACACACAAAACAGAGACTCACATGAACCCAGTCAGGAGTTTGGTGGATAGCACCATCCACCCCTAGTGTCATGCTTATTACTGGAAGAGTACAGCTTAGAGCTGTAAGGCTTAGGAGGGCAGGCATTGGGGATTGGCCTGGGAATGTGCAAAATGCTCCTCCGCATTCAGAAGTTATGCCTGCTCTACTACCAGAGTAAATAGCTCACTGTTGTCTGTTTTGGAGAAGGCTGCTTGGTATGGAGAAGGAAGCTGAGGGCCTGGTGGTCAGGTGCTAAGGTCCGGCCTCCTCTTCCTCTGTTATCCATTATATGTTGCTTGACTCTGCAAGGCCCCTGAGATCCCCTTCACTGGCCTTCTGCAGGTACTGATGGGTTTCTACCAGCTAGAGATCCTGGCTGAGGAGACGATCCTGAGCTGGTTCGGCCAAAGGGATGTAACGGACAAGGGCCGGCAGCTGCGCAAGAACCAGCAGGTGAGGAAGGCCATCCCGTTCCCTAGTCTTTGACCCTAGTTTCCAGGGTGGCTGGAGTCTAGTCAGAGCCGTTTACGTGCCATGGGGAATAGGAGGGTAACGTGCCCCTCCCCAGTAGCTGAGCCCTGCATCTCCTTACAGCTACAGAGGTTCATCCAGTGGCTAAAAGAGGCAGAAGAGGAGTCATCTGAAGATGACTGAAGTCACATGCTGCCCGCTCCTGGGGCTCTGAGTCATTGTCCTCCTGGTTCCTGGGCCAGGACAAGTGCGGAGCTGGTTGTGGAAGGATGAGTGACCACCGTCCCGTGACCCAAGGAGCAGAGGCTGGAACTACAGTATTCACACTGCCAGCAACCATGTGCCTCCCGTCCCAACTGGGGCACTGGGATGAGGGAAGTCAGACTGGAACAAAGCATCTGCCTAGGGAGGAGCTGGGCAGGCCTGCGGTTGGAGGAAGGCCAGAGGAACCTGTGTGCTCGGGCTCTCCCTCAGGGAACAGCAGAGAGCAGCTGGCCTCTCTGCTGCTTGTATTTGTTAATATTAAAAAAGAGAGAAGTGTATGATTTCTCTGCAGCTCTGACTTACCAGCCATTGGCGTTCGCACCCTGGGACTCCCTAACACCTGAAGGAGAGGGACCAGGAGGTGTTTTTGCCACTAGGGGGTACTGTAGTGCCTTGCCACTTAACCACCTGTCGCCATGACTCACAGATGGTGTAGAACCTCGATTCTTTCCCAGCATTTGTGGGTCCATTTGTGGTCCTGAGCCTATTTCCACAGGGGGCCCTGGTTTAAACTCTTCTGCCAGAGGGTGACAATGCCCAGCAGATGGAAAGGCCATTACCACGTGCTAGTCCTTCTCACACTTTTCCCAGTTGATCCCAGTACTAGTCCTGTCAAGGAGGCCAGGTGGCTCTTCATCTTAAAGATACGAAATCTGCTCAAGGTCCCATACTCAAAATACATATATATATATATATATATATATATATATATATATATTGAAAGGCAGAGATCCAGAGAGAAGGAGAGATCTTCCATCTACTGGTTCACTCCCCAATGGCCACAACGGCCAGGGCTGGGTCAGGCTGAAGCCAGGAGCTAGGATCTTCTCCCAGGTCTCCCATGTGGGTGCACGGACCCAAGCCCTTGGGCCATCCTCTACTGCTTTCCCAGGCACATTAGCAGGGAGCTGGATCAGAAGTGGAGCAGCCAGGGCTCAAGCCAGCACCCATATGGGATGGCTTAGCCTTCTATGCCACAGCGCTGGCCCCTTGCATAACTCTTAAAGAGGAAAGCTAGGGACTTGACCCTCAGAATCCAGAACTTTCTCACAGAGGCAAATACAACCCCAAGTCAGTAATGGAACCCTGAGAACACAGGAGATCCTGTGAAATGTTTTAAATATGGAGAGAGTGGTTACTGTTTGATGGGCATTTTGTTATTTGCTAAATACTTGTCATGTGTTATTCCATTTAACCCTCATATCAGCCCTATGAAATTAAGTGATAAGTTTCATTTCTAGATGAAGTGCCTGCAGCTCAGAGAAGTCTCAAGACTGGTAATGGACAGAAGCGGGAGCTGATGCTAAAGTCAAGCTCTGCCGTCTGTCACTTGCTCTATCACCTCCTTTTACCTCAACCACGAAACAAGCCCTTCCCTCTTATCTTTTGAACTCTCTGTTGCCTTCATGTTGACACTTAAACTGCCAGTTGTCTCTGTGTAACAGGTGGCTGACACAGAGGAACATCATAGATAAAGCGGTTGCCTTCATTTCAGTTGTGTGGGAAGGAGTGAGCTGAAGCGTTGAGCTGAGCACACTGAACTCCACGTGGGCATGTGAAGCATGACTGAGTATTTATTGCTAAAGAAGGGAGAACATGCTGGCCAGGGTTTGGCATCATTTAGTTTCCTTGTTCAGTAAATCTGTTTTGATCTGAGTCAAGTGCCTGGAGAAGACATGAAGGTTATGGCCTGGACCTAATGGGGCAGTTAAATCCAAGTAACTGTAAACATCTCTGGCCTGTACCAGATGGGTGGCAGGGGTCACAGTGGCCTCTGCAGCTTTTCAGGAAAGAGATTGCTTCCGGTGGGGTGATTAGGGAAGACTGCCACGTGGTGATGCTGGAGTGTCCTGAGAGAGGAAAGGTTACAAGGGCATATCCACAGCAAAGCAAAGGGTTTCCAGTTAAGTACATCAGCTTTCTTTGCTTGCTCTAAAAATCCCATTACAATACTAGAAAAGGAAATTTTTTTTTAAAGATTTATTTATTTATTTGAAAGGCAGAATTAGAGGAGAGACAGAGAGAGGTCTTCCATCTATTGGTTCACTCCCCAAATAGCCACGATAGCCAAGGCTGGCCAGGCTGAAGCCAGGAGCCAGGAGCTTCTTCCGGGTCTCCCATGTGGGTGGTAGGGGCCCAAGGATTTGGGCCATCATCCACTGCTTTCCCAGGTGCATCACTAGGAGCTGAATTGAAGTGAAGCAGCTAGGACTTGAATCAATGCCCATATGGGAGTCAGCACTATAGGCAGCAGCTTAACTAACTGTGCCACAGCATTGGCCCCAAGGAACCTACTTTCCTAAAAAAGCACTTGACTGGATAAGGAAAGAGAAGTGACAATGGATGAGAGACATCATTTTGGAAAGTGAAAAATAGTGACCAAGGCACTAAAGCTGTGGAGTAGCAGGTTAAGCCACAGCCTGCAATGCCAACATCCCATGTGGGTGCTGGTTCAAGTCCTAGCTGCTCCACTTTCAATCCAGCTCCCTGCTGATGTGCCTGGGAAAGTAGCGGAGGATGGCCCAAGTGCTTGGGCCCCTGCACCCATGTGGGAGACCCAGAAAAAGCTCCTGGCTCCTGGCTTTGGCCTAGCCTAATCCCAGCTATTGTGGGCATTTGGGGAGTGAACCAAGAAGTGGAAGATTCTCTCTCTCTCTCTCTCTCTCTCTCCCCTGTCTTTCATTCTCTCTCTCTTTTTTTAACTAGGCAGAGTTAGACAGTGAGAGAGAGACAGAGTTATAGACAGTGAGAGAGACAGAAAGCTCTTCCTTTTTCCGTTGGTTCACCCCCCAAGTGGCTGCTATGGCCGGCGTGTTGTGGCTGGCACACTGTGCCGATCCGAAGCCAGGAGCCAGGTGCTTCCTCCTGGTCTCCCATGCGGGTGCAGGGCCCAAGCACCTGGGCCATCCTCCACTGCCTTCCTGGGCCACAGCAGAGAGCTGGACTGGAAGAGGAGCAACCGGGACTAGAACTCGGGGTGCCGGCGCTGGCCTCCTCTCTTTTTATAAGTCTGCCTTTCAAATAAATAAATATTTAAACTAAAAAACAAAACAAAACAAAACAAAAAAAAACTGACTTAGAGTAAGGTGGGCTCTGTCTGCCAGGGTGGTTATTAACAGAAGTTGCAACCCAGAAAAGGCTCTGAAGCTCACAGGAGGGTAAGGAGAGGGAGGGGATGGAGGGGGTTTCAAAGGTTTGTAGAAGAAATTGGCCTCTAAGATCCCCTCCAGATCTGACCCAGCTAAGTGATACTGCTGTTCCTCCCCTGCAAGAGACGGGAGCTTCAGGCTCTTAGGAAATACTTAGGGTTTTCTAAACCCAAATGTCACAAGTTTCCACACTGACAACCCCCCTCCCCAGTCGCTGGCATACTGAATGGAAAAGCCCATGAAATTTCAGAATGTCGGGGAGAATTTAAATACCAGAGCTTCTGGCCTCAGCAGCTGCCGTGGTGGGATTGGGGATGAGGGATTACATAAAAAGTAAGGAATTAAGTGAAAGCACGTGAGTGGTGGGACGCTGAACCTCAGCACACGCTAACTTACACCTTTCAGGCAAAAAACAAGCTGAACCTCTGCAGGAAAAAAAAAGGCCTATGAATGACGACAGTTTGGTTTTCTTGACAAAATTTTCTTCCACTTACTACCCTATGGCAAAGCCTATTAATAAACCTTGTACATAGCTTCCAATCAGCTTTTTAGTGTCTTACTCTTAAATGTGAATAGACAGGTTGGCGCCGCGGCTCACTAGGCTAATCCTCCGCCTGTGGTGCTGGCACCCTGGGTTCTAGTCCCAGTTGGGGTGCCAGATTCTGTCCCGGTTGCCCCTCTTCCAATCCAGCTCTCTGCTATGGCCCAGGAGGGCAGTGGAGGATGGCCCAGGTGCTTGGGCCCTGCACCCGCATGGGAGACTGGGAGGAAGCACCTGGCTCCTGGCTTCGGATCAGTGCAGCACGCCGGCCACAACATGCCGGCCGTAGCGGCCACTTGGGAGGTGAACCAACGGAAAAAGGAAGACCTTTCTCTCTGTCTCTCTCTCTCACTGTCTAACTCTGCCTGTCAAAAAAAAAAAAAAAAAAAATGTGAATAGACAGGGGCCGCTGCTGTGACATAGCAGGTAAAGCAGCCTCCTGCAGTCCAAGCATCCCATAGGGGCACTAGTTCAAGTCCTGGCTGCTCCACTTCAAATCCAGCTCTCTGCTATGCCCTGGAAAAGCAATAGAAGATGGCCCAAGTCCTTGGGTCCCAGCACCCATGTGGGAGACCTGGAAGAAGATCCTGGCTGCTGGTTTCAGATTGGCCCAGCTCCAGCCCCAACTGTTGTGGCCATCTGGGGAATGAACCAGTGGATGGGAGGTTTTCTCTCTAACTCCTCCTTTCAAATAAGTAAATAAGTTACAGAGAGGCAGAGGCAGAAAAAGAGAGAGGTCTTCCATCTGCTGGTTTACTCCCTAATTGGCCGCAACGGCTGGAGATGCGACGATCCAAAGCCAGGAGACAGGTGCTTCTTCCGGGTCTCCCACGTGGATGCAGGGGCCCAAGGACTTGGGCCATCTTCTACTGCTTTCTCGGGCCATAGCAGAGATCTGGATTGGAAGTGGAACAGCTGGGTCTCGAACCAGCGTCCATATGGGATGCTGGAACTGCAGGCGGTGGCTCTATGCGCTACGCCACAGCGCCAGCCCCATTAATAAAAATTTAGAAAGAAAACCCAAAACTCAGGAGGCCAAACGTTGTGCACTGGATCAAGCCACAGCTTGCAACGCCCGCATCCCATATCAGAGGTGCTAGTTGGAGTCCTGGCTCCTCTGCTTCCAGTCCAGCTTCCTGGATTGGAATGATCTGGGAAGCAGTGGATGATAGCTCAACTACTTGAGGACATGTCACCCATGTGGGAGATTGGCATGAATTTTCTGGCTTCAACCTGACCCATCTCCAACTTGAAGCCATTTGGGAAGGAAACCAGCAGATGGAGGATTTCGCACTCTCTCTTATTCTCCCTCTTTCTCTGTAACTCTGCTATTCAAATAAATCTCTTGAAAATTCAAAAGAGAGGCCGGCGCCGCGGCTCACTAGGCTAATCCTCCGCCTAGCGGCGCCGGCACACCGGGTTCTAGTCCCGGTCGGGGCACCGGATTCTGTCCCGGTTGCCCCTCTTCCAGGCCAGCTCTCTGCTGTGGCCAGGGAGTGCAGTGGAGGATGGCCCAGGTGCTCGGGCCCTGCACCCCATGGGAGACCAGGAGAAGCACCTGGCTCCTGGCTCCTGCCATCGGATCAGCGCGGTGTGCCGGCCGCAGCGCGCTGGCCAAGGCGGCCATTGGAGGGTGAACCAACGGCAAAGGAAGACCTTTCTCTCTGTCTCTCTCTCTCACTGTCCACTCTGCCTGTCAAAAAAAAAAAAAAAAAAAAAGAAAAAAAAGAAAATTCAAAAGAGGGAAAATACTGTATATAAAGTGCCATAAAAAAATTGAGGGCCAACAATTTGGAACAGAAGTAAAGCCATCACTTGGAATGCCAGCATCCCACATGGGCACCAGTTCATGTCCCAGCTGTTCCATTTCTGATCCAGCTCCATGCTAATGGCCTGGGGAAAACAATGGAAGATGGTTCAAACGTATGGGCCACCCAGCTGAGGCTCCTGGCTACTGGCTTTTGCCTGACCTAGCCCTGGCCATTACAGCCATCTGAGAAGTGAACCAGCAGAGAGACGATATCTCCTTTCCCCCTCCCCCCCGCTTCCTCTCTGCAACTCTGACTTTCCAATAAATAAATAAATCTCAAAAAGAAAAAAGAGAGAGAGAGAAGAACAGGCTGGCACTGTGGCACAGACTCCTGGCTGCTCCACTTCCGACCCAGATGTGGCCTGGGAAAGCAGTAGAAGATGGCCCAACTCCTTGGGCCCCTACACCCATGTGAGAGACCCAGAAAAAGCTCCTGGCTCCAGGCTTCAGATCAGCTCAGCTCTGACCATTGTGGTCATTTGGGGAGTGAAACTGCAGATGGAAGACCTCTCTCTCTCTAGCTCTACTTTTCTCTGTAAAATAGATAAAATAAATCTTAAAAAAGAAAAAAAAAAAACAACGAAGAACGGGCAGACAAGAAAGTGTTCTCAGAACTTTAAATGAATTGCTTCCTTCTGTTGACGTGTGGCAGGCTAGAGAACCAAATACAGATGATCTTTGCGTTCAATTTTAAGACAAGTATATGGAATGAATAGGTACAACAAAAATATTGGAAAGATAAATGATTGAGAGGTTGGCAATAATGTTAAAATCTTACCCAAAGGGGACAGCGCAGTGGTTAAAGAACTGGCTGAAGCACCAGCATCCCATATGGGTTCTGGTTCTAGTCCCGGCTGCTCTTCTTCCGATCCAGCTCTCTGCTGTGGCCTGGGATAGCAGTAGGAGATGACTCAAGTCCTTGGGCCCCTGCACCCACATGAGAGATCCGGAAGAAGCCCCTAGCTCCTGGCCTCAGATCAGCACAGCTCCGGCCATTGCGGCCATCTGGGGAGTGAACCAGCAGATGGAAGACCTCTCTGTCTCTACCTCTCTCTGTAACTCTGTCTTTCAAATAAATAAAATAAATATTTTTTAAAAGATCTTACCCAAAAAGGTGAAGTCACTTTTCTTAGAAAAGGAAATGAATGATAAATGAGGCAAATGATAACAAAATGATGGAACAATCCAAAAGGCCCAACATCTGAAAGGAGTTGCACAAAGAGAAAAAGAAAAATTTTTTCGTTTTTAAAAATATTTATTTTATCATTTATGTTAGAATTAGGAGGAGAGAGAGTGAGAGGGAAAGAGTGCCCTTCCATCTGCTGGCTCACTTCCCAAATGGCCACAATGGCCATGGCTGGGCCAGACTGAAGCCAGGAGCTTCTTCCAGGTCTCCCATGTGGGTTCAGGAGCCTAAGCACTTGGGCCATCCTCTGCTGCTTTCCCAGGCACATCAGGAGGGAGCTTAGAGCAGCCAGAACTCAAACTGTCACCCACATGGGATGTTGGCACTGCAGATGGCAACTTAACCCAATGTACCATAGCACCAGCCCAAGACATGCTTTTCTAAAACAAGAGAATAAAGTATCCAGGTATCAGGGATCTAACATTCAGGAGAGGTAAAGAGAATTCTGGGGATGCTTAGAAGAACCAGGATGACAGCTGTGTATGGATGGAGATGGCCTGCAGTAAACAAAGTGCAAAAGAATAGAAGATTCCAGGGGAAAATGTGATGATGGGCTCTCTGATAGATTTGATTGAACAGTATGTGAATTGAGAAACAATTAAATTATATAGGAAGGACAAATGATGGGTACCATACATTAAAAAAAAAAAAAAAAGAACATGAAAAAGTAAAGCAATATTTAATGCCGGGAGAGACAAAAAGTTGGAAAGATAATCATGGATCAGGAGGGCTCAGGAGTGAGCATTTACTCATAGTCAAAATAGCACCAGTACTAAGTACTATATTGATTTGCTCCTTTAGGGGACTAGAGAGAGATGAGAAGAGAAATTATCATCAATCAGAATTGGAAATCAGTAAGCCATGTCTGGAAGTTATGATGCAAGAAATAGTATAGGGGCTGGTGTCATGGCATAGTGGGTTAAGCCACCGCCTGCAATGCTGGCATCTCATATACCCATATACGCCAGTTTGAGTTATGACTGCTCCACTTCTAATCCAGCTTCCTGCTAATGTGCCTGGGAAAGCAGCGGAAAATGGCCCGAGTTTTTGGGCCTCTGCCACTTATGTGGAAGATGTGGATGAAGCTCCTGGTTTCTGGCTTTGGCCTGGCTAGCCCTGGCTGTTATGGCCATTTGGGGAGTGACTCAGCACATGGAAGATCTCTCTATTTCTGCCTCTCTCTCTTTGTAACTCTGTCTTTCAAATAAATAAAAAAAAAATCTTAAACAAACAAATCTTAAAACAAAACAAACCCCCCCCCCCAAAAAAAAACAAACAAAAAAAAAAAAACAAAAAAACAAAGAAAGAAAAGAGGGGCCGGCGCTGTGGCGCCTGAAGCGCCAGCATCCTATATGGGTGCCGGTTTGAGACCCAGCTGCTGCACTTCCGATCCAGCTCTCTGGTTTGGCCCGGGAAAGCAGTACACCCACCTACATGGGAGGCTGGAAGGAGGTTCCTGGCTCCTGGCTTTGGATCGGCACTACTTCGGCTGTTGTGGCCAACTGGGGAGTGAACCATCAGATGGAAGACCTCTCTCTCGCTCTCGCTCTCGCTCTCGCTCTCTCTCTCTGCCTCTCCTCTCTCTGTGTAACTCTTTAAAATAAATAAATAAATCTTTGAAAGAAAAGAAAATAAATAGTCTGAGTTCTAAAAGAATGGAGTTGTTCTAGGGGTGGGAGAGAAATGGAAGAGGACTTCTTTTTTTTTTTTTTTAAGATTTTTATTTATTTATTTGACAGGTAGAGCCACAGACAGTGAGAGAGAGACAGAGAGAAAGGTCTTCTCTACGTTGGTTCACTCCCCAAATGGCCGCAACAGCCAGAGCTACGCCGATCTGAAGCCAGGAGCCAGGTGCTTCTTCCTGGTCTCCCTTGCAGGTGCAGGGGCCCAAGCACTTGGGCCATCCTCCACTGCCTTCCCAGGCCACAGCAGAGAGCTGGACCAGAAGAGGAGCAACCAGGAGTAGAACCCAGCACCCATACGGGATGCCAGCACTGCGGGAGGAGGATTAACAGTGTGCCACAGTGCCAGCCCCTTCCATTTTTCCTAAAAGCATTCTCAAGGCTATTTGATTACACATACATATTAATTTTAATTAAAATGTAAAATAAAAGGAAAGGCATGACATTAAAATATATAATGTGTGTGCAGGGAGCTAGCAAGTTGGTTTATTTGCCTGGAGTCAGAAAAAGCATTTTTTAAAAAATATTTATTAATATGTTTGAAAGTCAGAGTTACACAGAGAGGTCTTCCATCCAATGGTTCACTCCCCAGTTGGCCGCAGTGGCCGAAGCTGCGCCAATCCAAAGCCAAAAGCCAGGAGCTTCCTCAGGGTCTTCCCATGTGGGTGCAGGGGCCCAAGGACCTGGGTCATCTTCTACTGCTTTCCCAGGCCATAGCAGAGAGCTGGATCAGAAGTGGAGCAGCCGGGACTTTTATTCTAACCAGCGCCCATATGGGATTCCGGCAGTGCAGGCAGCAGCTTTACCCACTACGCCACAGCACCAGTCCCTGGAGTCAAAAATTTGTCCAATATAGGGGAAGGCATTTGACACAGTAGTTAAATCACTAGCTGGGATGCCCACATCTTGCATCAGAGTGCCTAGTTCAAGTACCGGCTCCTCCACTTCCATGCCAGCTTTTTGCTAATGCACTGGAAGGCAGCAAATGATGGCTCAAATATTTGGAGACATGGATGGGGTTCTGGCCTCTTGTCTTTGACCTGGCCCAATCCTGGTTATTGTAGGCATTTGGGGAATGAACCAGCAGATGGAAGATCTTTCTCTCTCTTTCCTGTTCCCTCCCCTTCTCCTCCCCTGCATTTCAAATAAATATATATCCAGGATCATATGAATGTTAAGGATATTGGGAAAGCATTATGGAATGTGGAGAGGTTTCCCAGTGGAAGAGGTGAGTGAAAGTGCTGCTTGCTAACTTGGCAAAGTGTACAAAGTGTCCGTACTGCCGCCTGTGATCTCCCTGCGTGTGATCTCGCCCTGCCTACCTTTCTAGCTTCACCTAGTCCCTCTAGGCACAGTCGCCTTCTTGCTCCTCACGCGAGTTAAGCTTCTTCCTGCCTTGAGCTTTTCTAAGTGGCCATGGAATACTCTTGCCCCCATCCCATGGCCGCTTCCTGCTTGTTATTTTTAGGTCTTGACTCAAATGCAAAAGGCCTTCTCTGACTACCCAGAGTCCTCCTGTTCCTGTCACTATCACAGTACCCCATTGTATCTTTCCATAGCATTTGTCACTAAGAAATTATTCATTTCCAAGCCTCGGTGCTTCCTGGCAGGTGAGTGAAGGCCCTGGATGCTACTGCTCTATCTCCATGTCTTGCCCTTAGTACGCACTCGAAATGTATTACGTTAATTAAAAGCCAAGGGATGAGGAGGCCTGTTAGGAACCGATTATACCTAGCTCCCACTCGAGGCTGACTGGCCCAGTGATGCACGCATAGGCTCATTCTTCATGCAATCCATTCACCTAAGCCACTACTTTGCTCCCAGACGCTGAGGTTCTGAGGAGACGTCAGAATCCCGGGACCGTCAGGCCCTCAGGGAGCTCAGTCACCGCGGCGGGGCTCCTCAGCGGACCCTGGAGGGCCACGCTGAGATAATGTCCTCCCGCGATCCAGTCAGGTCCACCCCCTCCCCCAGACCATCTCCGGAGCCCAAAGCGCCCCCTGCATTCCAGCCCTCTCGGGCAGGGCAGCGAGGACCGCCGGTCCGCTCCAGCGGGAGCCCGGGACGCGGCAGTCCCGAGAGATCCGCCCCTCCGCCCCGGGGGCCTGGGGCCCGGGAGCCGCCGCGCGGTCGGGGTCACGGAGGCCAGGGAGTCCGCCGGGGCCGGCCATCTGCCGCTCTGGCCGCGCCGCTCGGCGGCTGCGGCGGCGGGGGGCGGGGCCGTGCCGGGGCGGGGCCACGCCGGGGCCGGGGGAGGGGAGGCGGCCGGGCCGCAGCGCCGAGCCCGGCGGGCCGCGGCCACCGGAAGAGTCGCGGTCGCCAGCCCAGCCGGGGGAGCGGGGGGCGGAAGCGGCGGCTGCGGCCGCGGCGGGCGGCGCTGGGACCCGGGAGCGCCGGGAGAACAAGGGAGCTGGCGCCGCGGCCGGCCGCCGAGCTGGGCTGAGCCGCTGGGCCGCGCCGAACGCCGCCGCCGCCGCCGCCGCCGCCCGAGAGGCCCGGCCCGGCCGCCCGAGCAGGCCGCGCGCGGGCCGCCGGGCCCGAGCCGGGGCCATGGGCGAGACTAAGATCATCTACCACCTGGACGGGCAGGAGACGCCGTACCTGGTGAAGCTGCCCCTGCCCGCCGAGCGCGTCACCTTGGCGGACTTTAAGGGCGTCCTGCAGCGACCCAGCTACAAGTTCTTCTTCAAGTCTATGGACGACGATTTCGGGTGAGCGTGGCCCCCGCCTTGCCTCGGGGGCCGGCCTCAACTCCCCCGGCTTTCCCCGCGTCACCCTGGCTTCCAGCGAGCGACCCCCTGGCTTTCTCAAAGGCCGGGGTTCGGGCCGCTCTGGACACTCCCCGTTCACCTCTCGGGGGGGGGGGGAATCTTGGTTTCCTAGTTTGGGGGGACGTCCCCTCTCCCAGAGCCCATTTCTGCCCGTCGAGCCCCCCCCCCACCTCCTCAGAGACCACACGGAGGGACACACCCCCGCACACCCAATTCCAAAGCCTTGGTCCCCCAGCGCCGTCCTGCAAGGGAGCCACCTTTTTAGTGCAGACTTGGGGTGTTGGGTGTTGGGCACTCGGCCTTCGCCTTCCCCATATTTGGAGTATCCTGCATCTGAGGGCCCCGCCGTGGGACTTTGAACTGGGGGAGGGGGCGTTGGGGGATGCTCGGCGCCAGGCTGGGAGCTGGGCCTGTAGACCTGATGTTTATTTAGCTGTCTCCCCTCTGGCCCGCGGGCAGTTCGGGGATTGCCAAGGGAACAGAGTGCCTGACCCCTGAGGAGCAGTCCTCACTAACCCAGGTGCTGATCCCTGGGCACTGGGGCCTTTCCTGTCCCGCCGTGGCCAAGGTGGACTTTGGGAAGGGCCTCAGAACCTGGATGGCAGGGCCAGGAAGAGCTCATGGTGTTTGTCCCCCTCCCTGGTGGCGGCTCCTCCTGCTGCAGGGCTCTGGACCCACAGAGTTTGGAAGCAACCACTTCCCCTTTAAGAGGGGATGGAATGTTGGAGAAAGGTTCTTAGCAGCTGGCCTGGGAGGGGGAGCCTGGCTGATCCCCTCACACACCCCCTCCCAACTCCCTGGGGACTGGGGGAGGGGGAGGCCCCCACACTAGCCTGCCCCACACTTACTGGGCCCTGGGCCTCACAGCGGCGGCCTCTTCAGCCCTAGCCTGGGGCCCCAGAGCTGAGTGAGGGGAGGCATTCTTGTCCCCACTGTTCGTCAGTCTGGCTGCCCTCCCAGGGCCCTGGCCCTGGGAGCCCCAGGAAGCACGCACCCTCTGTGTCTGTCTGGCATGTTTGGCTGTCACCTTCTGCCCTGGAACTCAGGGTGTGAGGAGCCCCTGGAAGTGTGTGCGTGAAAGTGTTGTGTACAGTGGGAAGTGTGGGGCTCACTCTTGTTTGTGTTGTTGGTGCTCCTGCCCTGGGGTGGGGTACTCCTGGTGTGGTAATGATTGTCTGGTGTCAGACACCCCTGATGAGTAGATTCTGAGGGATTAATCTGGAAGGAGTAGGGGCTAAGGGCTGGGTGCCTTAGCCTGGCAAGAAAGGACTGGGGTTGGAAGAGACCTGGATGCCACCTTGGGATACAGGATTGGGGGAAAGCAGCCAGAGTCCAGTGCACAGGGCCAGATGCCTGGAGGAACTAGGCTAGGCCTGTGTTTCCACCCTTCACCGACCCCGCCTCTGAAGCTTAGACTCTGGGGGCTGCCTCTCCCTTTCCCTAACTGCAGCCATAGCCTGGGACTCCCTGCTCACTGTTTCCTTACTGTTTTTCTTTAAGTCCACTGTCAGTCCACTCTGTATTCTTCTTAGCTTGACTCAAAGACATTAAATTACAGAGCCAGTTTTCTTAGGTATATTTCTTTATAAAATACATTAAAGATAAGTATTGAACTGAGCAACATTTATTCATGTGCCACCTGGAGCCATCTTGCATACAGCCTCTCTCTGTGAGGTATCAGAGCTGGCCATGCTAGCAGGGTTGAGAACAATGCTAAAAATGAAGTGGAGGTGATTGATCTTGTTTGTATCCCCTGAAGGAAATGAGCAGGAGACCTGGCAGGGCCGTCTTATCACAGAGGATTGACGGCTGAGGAGCGTATATATGTTTCATCTATTTGACAAACTTTGTGGGCCTTCCAGTGTGCCAGGCAATGATCTAATGCTGTTCAAATTTTCACTCATTGAATCCTCATAGCAGCCCTATGAAATAGGTCATAATATCCTATTTACAAATGAGAACACAGAAAGCTCAAGTAACTTGTCCAAGGTCACACAGCGAGTAAGCAGCAGAGCTTGATTAGACATCAGAAATTTGGCTCCAAAATCTAAAGCCATAGTCATGCAATTCCAGGTAAGATTATTATTTTTTTAAAAAGGGTTTATTTATTTGAAAGACAGAGTTAGAAGAGACAGAGACCAAGAGATCTTCCATCAGCTGGTTCATTCCCCATATGGGCTCAATCACCAAGACTAGGCCTGGCCAGAGCCAGGAGCTTCATCTGGTCTCCCAAGTGTGTGGCAGGGGCCAAGTATTTAGGCCATCGTCTGCTGCTTCCCCAGGCACATTAGCAGGGAGCTGGATCCGAAGTGGAGCAACCAGGACTCAATCGGTGCCCATATGGTGCTGCAACGCCCCCACCCCCTGTGTGAGATTATTGTTTCCTTGTACAGGTGTGTCCTCTAGAACAGAGATGGTAAACCTTGGCAAGCTGTAGGGGCCATAGGGCTGCCACTCATCCAAGCCCCAGGCCAGGGACCCCTGCTGAGAGAAGGGAAAGCTAGTCTGATGAGGAAGGCAACCTTCTCTCCATACCAGGTCAACCCCTGAGGGTCTGGGTGTGAGGCCTGAAGATGCCCCAAGTCCCATCTGATCTCCCGAAGTATTTTCAAACTCAGGGTAGGCTCAGCCCTCCTAAATTATTTGGGAAGTAGGAGAAGGATAAATATTTTTAGCGGGGCTGGTGCTGTGGCGTAGCGGGTTAAGCTGCCGCCTGTAGTGCCAGTATCCCATATGGGCGCTGGTTCATATCCCGGCTGCTGTGCTTCCGATCCAGCTCTCTGCTGTGGCCTGGGAAAGCAGTAGAGGATGGCCCAAGTCCTTGGGCCCCTGCACCCATGTGGGAGACCCAGAAGAAGCTCCTGGCTCCCGGTTTTGGATTGGTGCAGCTCTGGCTGTTGCGGCCAACTAGGGAGTGAACCAGCGGAAGGAAGGCCTCTCTCTCCCTCTGCCTCTCCTTCTCTCTCTGTAACTCTGACTTTCAAATAAACAAATTTTTTTTTTTTTTTTTAATTAGCACTGAAGAGATCGCTGATGGATGGAAGAGCTGGGTACTCACTGCTAGACTGAACTTGAGCTGGGGGAGGGGTCACTGTGGCAGATTAACTCACTAACTTTTGTTGCTCCTCACTCCTTGTCCCATACTGTCCTACCTCTGGGCCTCCTACACAAGTGCTCTCACCCTGCCTCCTCTAGAACCATGTTCTGTCCTCCAGGCTGAGCTAGCTTTTTTTTTTTTTTTTTTTTTTTTTGACGGGCAGAGTGGACAGTGGGAGAGAGAGACAGAGAGAAAGGTCTTCCTTTGCCATTGATTCACCCTCCAATGGCCGCTGCAGCTGGCGCACCGCGCTGATCCGATGGCAGGAGCCAGGTACTTATCCTGGTCTCCCATGGGGTGCAGGGCCCAAGCACTTGGGCCATCCTCCGCTGCACTCCTGGGCCACAGCAGAGAGCTGGCCTGGAAGAGGGGCAACCAGGACATAATCCGGTGCCCAGACCAAGACTAGAACCCGGGGTGCTGGTGCCGCAGGCGGAGGATTAGCCTAGTGAGCCACGGTGCCGGCCCAGGCTGAGCTTTCTTTAAAAACATCACGGTACCTTATCCTCTTTATCCCCGCACCCCAGCCAGCGCCTAGCCAGGGCCTGACACCTGAGTAATGTTCAGCAGATGTCTGTTCATGCACACATCTGCTACTTTTCCAGCTCTGACTGCTTCCCACTTGCAGTGTACTCACACGAACCATCTGCTGGATGGCAGCCTCTCAGAAGGTTTGGAGGCCAGCACTGGACCTAAAGCCCATGGAGCTCTCAACACCCACTTTTTAATTAGATGAACAGTGAATGTTGAGCAGATTTATTTGGTCCCTGCCCTTAGAAACTTAGACCTAATTAGAAAGAAAGTATACATCTCAATAAAAATTGACAACATTAGGGTGGCATATTTTTTTAAAAAAGATTTATTTATTTGAAAGGCAGAGATACAGAGAGAGAAAGAGAGAAAGAGGTCTTCCATCTGCTGGTTCACTCCCTAAATGGCTGCAATGGGTGGAGCTGGGCCACGAGCCAGGAACTTCTTCCAGGTCTCCCATGTGGTTGCAGGGGCACAAGAACTTGGGCCATCTGCCACTGCTTTCCCAGGTGCATTAACAGGGAGCTGGATGGGAAGTGGAGTGACCGGACTCAAACTGGGGCCCACATGGGCCGCCGACACTGTAGGTAGAGGCTCAACTTTCTGCACCACAGTGCCGGCCCCATTAGGGCAGCATTTGCCTAGCAGTTTAGCTGCCTTTTGAAATGCCCATGTTCCATATTAGAGTGCCTGGGTTTAAGTCTCAGCTCCAGCTCCCAATTCCGACTTCCTGCTAATGCACTCTGGGAGGAAGCAGGTGGTGACAAAAGCGGTTGAATCCCTGCCACCCACATGAGAGACCTGGATGGCGTTTCTAGCTCCAAGCTTTAGCCCAGTCTAGTCCTAGCCATTATAGGCATTTGGGGAACGAACTACTGGATGAGAGCTAGCCAGCTCTCTCTCACGTGTGCTCTTGCTCGCTTGCTCTCTCTCTCTCTCTCCCTCCTTCTCCCTCTCCCTCCCCCTCCCCCTCCCTCTCCCTCCCTTCCTCCCCCTCTGCCTTTCCCTCCCCCTCTGCCTTTCCCTCCCCCTCTCTCCCCCCCACTGCCTCTCAAGTAAAAAAATAATAATCATTCACAAACTTAGTAATAAGCTTTTTATTGTATGTCTAGACAGTGCAGACAGTGGCAGGCATATAAGAATCTCATTTGCCATGAAGAAACAAAGGCTTGGAAAAGTTAAGAAAAGTCTCTAAGATGGGAGGGCTAATAAGTGGTAGAATTGGAATTTGAACCCGTATTTGTCTGACTGTACTTGGAGTATAATTGTGTATGTCTCTGTGTGTGTGTGTGCACGTGCACTGTGGAACCCCAAGCCATTCGGCTCGTCAGTGGGGAGGGGAGAGCCTGGCCGAGGTCCCCCAAGGCTGCCGAGATCAGCTGATCATTGTGAGTCAGCAGAGTCTTGGCGACCTGTCAGTGACCCCCCAGAAGAGAGAAAACATCTGTAGTGTGGTGGGCCCTGCTAGGGGAGGGGGTGGGGACTCGGTAGTTTCTCACCACAGGGAGACCCCCTCCAGAGCAGACCCTAGAGCCCATGCCATGTGGCCCACCCCCACCCTCTTTTCCTTTGAGCCCTAGCTGTATTCAGGGCTTCAAGCTTTGGGTACCCTGTGGGCAGCCTGGCTGGTGAGTCTGAGCTACCCCCGTTCCTTCTTTCCAGCCTCATCTGTCTCTAGGCTTTCTGCCATGGTGAACCGGAGCAGGATGATTTGGGCTGCTTTCTTAGGGTTGTCTTGGGGTTAGAAATGGCAGAGGAGCCAGAGCTGAATGGGAGGGAGATAGGCAGGCTCTGCCTGCAAACTTGGCTGTGAGTCCAAGAATGTAAGCATCACAAGAAGACAAACACGTTCCTGGCTCTGGGCAGAAGCTGCTCAAAGAACAAGGAAAGACTAGGCTTCCTAGCTTCTTTACTTGCTGTCGATTGTCTTTGCTGCAAATTCCAGGCGTGTGTCATTCTCTTACCACTGGTTACATCCTCCAAGCTCTGTACTCCTGGGCATTTGACAGTCTTGATATTCCTTAACTTTTCCATTCTATTCCCTGGCCCTAAACCGAGTCCATGTCTGACTTCCTGCCTCACCACATTCCTCAAACCAGACAATATGGCCATAACCACATCCCATACACCTCGGGCCCTACATCACTGCCCCCACCACCCACCCTCCGCAGAGATCCACATCACCTCTGTCCTCGTACAAGAAAAACTGAACTATAGTAGGAAAGTGTGGGTTTTGAAGTCAGACAAGCCTAGGGTTGAATGCCAGCTCTGACATCTACTAGCTCTGTGGCCTTGAAAGGTTACTGAAAGTTGTTCAGTTTCCTTTTTTGGGAAATGAGAATCATATTTTCTACCTAATGAGGCTGATATGAAGATTGTATGTTTTGTTTTTAAAGATTTACTTATTTATTTGAAAGAGTTACACAGAGAGGAGAGGCAGAAAGAGGAGAGAGAGAGGTCTTCCATCCGATGGCTCACTCCCCAATTGGCCGCAGCTATGCCCATCCGAAGCCAGGAGCCAGGAGTTTCTTCCAGGTCTCCCACATGGGTGCTGGAGCCAAGGACTTGGGCCATCTTCTGCTCTCCCAGGCCATAGCATAGACCTGGATCGGAAGTGGAGCAGCCAGGTCTCAAACCGGCACCCATATGGGGATGCCGGCACTTCAGACTAGGGCATTAACCCGCTGAGCCACAGTGCCGGTTCCAATTGTATTAGAATATTTAAGGAGATAAGCTGGTGTAAATAGCTAAGAACATGGGCTTTAAGTCTGATGAGGATTCAAGTTTTAGCTCCTCACTTAGGTGGTATGAGTCTAGGTGAATTACTGAACCTGTTGAGCCTGGTTTCTCCGGGTGTACCTATCTTTTTTTTTTTTTTTTTTTTTTTTTTTTTTTTTTTTTTTTTTCAAAAAATTTCATTTATTTATTTGAGAGGCAGAGTTACAGAGAGAGAGGGAGGGAGAGAAAGATCTTCCATCCCACTGGTTCACTCCCCAAATGGCAGCAGCTGCAGGAGCTGGACTGATCTGAAGCCAGGAGCCAGGAGCTCCCACACATGTGCAGGGGCCCAAGCACTTGGGCCATCTTTCACTGCTTTCTCAGGCCAGGCCATAGCAGAGAGCTGGATCAGAAGAGGAGCAGCTGGGACTTGAGCCGGCGCCCACAGGGAATGTAGGCAGTGGCTTTATCCACCATGCCACAGTGCTAGTCCCTGGGTGTTACTTAAATGTGACATTAAATGAAGTCATACACATGCTAAATGAGATCACTTATTATTGTTTAATTATCTTAATGTCATGTGGTAGATGTTCAGTAAATGTTTTATGCCTTTTTCTTTATTAATTTCCTTAAATTCTGAGTCCATACCTCCCAGAACAATGTCAGGATTCCCATTTGAGAAGGGAAGGACAAGCAGTAATTGTGTGCTTTTTCCCAGTTTAGGGTCAAAAGGGAAGAGAAAGTGCAGCCCAGGAAAGTCACGGTGGAGCTGGGCAAAGCACCCTGGAGGTTCTCAGGGGTGGTATGGGGGCAGCCATCTGCCACCCCTGACTGAGGGGTTGCCCAAGGTGGCGGCTGGCATCTTTCAGGTGGTAACAAAGAGCTGCCCTTGGATTGCCCCCGCCCCTGATCTCACATGAACAGTCTTGTGTTAGTGCTTGATTCCTAGGGTAGAAGTAGAGGAACCTCTATTTCGATGCTAGAAAGTTCTCTGCCATCCGTGTTCCCCTGCAGAGTGGTGAAGGAGGAGATCTCTGACGACAATGCCAAGCTGCCCTGCTTCAATGGCCGCGTGGTGTCCTGGGTAAGGAGCCCTCAACCTTGTGTCCATCTGTTTCCTTGTGCTGGGCTAGAGGAGGGAAGGCATCTCTGTACTGGTAGCTAGCTGGTGGTTTTGTGCTTCAGCATCTGGATCTTCCTTTAGTTTCTAACTGCGCTGTTTCTCACCTCAGAGTCTTAGCCTTAGTGAAAAGTGGGAAAGTGGCGGGAAGGGAGAAGAGGAAGAGATAGAAACGCACAGTGGGAATAAACACAACTCCTGGTCCCGTCGAGACACCTGCTGTCATCTGCCAATCCCTGCCTCAGACCCTGCACCCACTCTGCCTCACCAACCCGTGTCTCGCAGCCGCTCCTCTTCTCAGCCCTGTCCCTTTTCCCTCAGCATTTCCAGCTGCTTCCCCTAGGCCTTCACGCATTGCCAGAAGCGCCTTCTCCCTGGTGCCTCTGGAATGTAGCCCTCCTCGCTTTCTCCCCACCAGCTGGTGTCAGCTGAGGGCTCACACCCAGAACCAGCCCCCTTCTGCGCAGACAACCCAGTGGAGCTGCCACCGCCTATGGAGCGCACAGGTGGCATCGGGGACTCAAGGCCCCCATCCTTCCAGTGAGTGTGACCTTCCGTGGGGGAAGGCCGCCTTAGCCCAGCCCGGGACTAGGGCAGGGAGCCCTCAGCCTGCCCCGCCCCCACCAAGTCCTCTCTTCTCTGCAGCCCTCATGCTGGGGGGGGCAGCCAGGAGAACCTGGACAATGACACCGAGACAGACTCGTTGGTGTCTGCCCAGCGGGAACGGCCTCGCCGCAGGGACGGCCCGGAGCACGGTGTGTGTCCCCCCTGAGCTGAGCAGCAGCGTGATCTCCGCCCTCCCCTCCAGCTCCCACCCCTTCACCCCCACTTTCTGGCTGTCTCTCCTTCCTCCTCTGCTGCACTGGGCTCTGTGTGAACCCAGCTGCCTCCGTCCCCTGTAGCGGCCCGGCTAAACGGAACTGCGAAGGGGGAGCGGCGGCGCGAGCCCGGGGGTTATGATAGCTCCTCCACCCTTATGAGCAGCGAGTTGGAGACCACCAGCTTCTTTGACTCAGATGAGGATGATTCCACCAGCAGGTGGGGCTTTCACTTCCCGGGTATGGTGGGGCAAGTGGCCCTGAGGACTCTGGGCCCTGGGGAGGGACGTGGGCCCTGCAGTGCCTCACCTGGGGCAGGGCTGGGAGCCTGGTGGGGAATGACTGTGGGCCCCCCAGGTTCAGCAGCTCCACAGAGCAGAGCAGCGCCTCGCGCCTAATGAGAAGACACAAGCGGCGGCGGAGGAAGCAGAAGGTCTCCCGGATTGAGCGGGTATGTGGCTGGGGGCCAGCTGGGGGGTGGGAGGGGCAGACGGCGAGCCCGTCCCAGGCAGGCAAGGCTTGTGCTTCCCTTAGGGGCGCTGGGGGCTCACCATGGGGAGGAGGCAGGTGGACCCTGCGCTCAGGGCCTCTGTCTCTTCCAGTCCTCCTCCTTCAGCAGCATCACCGACTCCACCATGTCCCTGAACATCATCACCGTCACTCTCAACATGGGTGAGTGCAGGACCAGCACCCCCCAGCATCTGCCACATGCCACGCCCTGCGCATACGCGAGCATTTAAGGGGCACAGGACATGTTCCCTGCCCTCATGGAGCTTTCTTTCAACAACATGTCCATGATCAGGGCTGTGACAGAGATGAGCACTGAGAGCTGTGGGAGCAGCAAATGGCATCAAGGGAGGCTTCCTGGAGGAAGTGATTTCCTTGAGCCCCACCCCTTCCCATCTTTCAGCCTTTGCCTCCTTGCTCTCTGCTTTCTGCCTAGGTACTCTCTTGGGGAGACAGCTGGATGCAATAAAAACAGTCCAACTTTGGAATTTAGTTCTGAGTTTGAATTCTGGCTCTGTCAACTTACTTAGAAAAGTCACTTAAATTCTCTGACCTTCAGCTACCTGCTCTGTGAACTGGGGCTCCACGTGAGGGAGGAGTAGGTGAGCGCGTAGGGAAGCGTGCTGAATGCAGTGCTTGAGTCAGGCTCAGTGAAGGTCCGCTCTTGTCCCTTTCCACCCTTTTCTTCCTGTCTGTCCTTCTTGCTTTTCTCCCTCCTCTCTCTCCCTCTCTGCCTCTCTCCCTCTCTCCTTCCCTCTTTCCCTCCCTCCCTCCTTCACTCCCTCTCTCCCTCTCTCCCTTCCTTTCTTAGATTTATTTGTTCGTTTATTTGAAAGGCAGAGTTGGAGTGAGGCAGAGAGTGAGAGAGAGAGAGTCTGTCTTCCATCTGCTAGTTCACTCCCCAGATGGCCGCAACAGCTGGAGCTGGGCTGATCCAAAGCCAGGAGCCAGGAGCTTCTTCCAGGTCTCCCACATGGATGCAAGGGCCTTGGGCCATCTTCTGCTGCTTTCCCAGACCACCGCAGAGAGCTGGATCAGAAGTGGAGCAGCCAAGACTCGAACCAGTGCCCAGATGGGATGCTGGCACTGCAGGCAGAGGCTTTACTTGCTATGTCACAGCACCAGCCCCTCCTTTCCACGCTTTTCTAATAAGGGGTTGGGATTTGGGTAGGAACCTTGCTTCTCTCTAAAGATCTTAAATTACTCCCTGTAGAAAAGTATAACTTCTTGGGCATCTCCATTGTGGGCCAAAGCAACGAGCGTGGTGATGGAGGCATCTACATTGGCTCTATCATGAAGGGTGGGGCTGTGGCTGCTGATGGACGCATAGAGCCTGGAGACATGCTGTTACAGGTACCACTGCCCGCCCGGGGAGGTGGTGCGGGTAGGGAGCAGGATGCTGTCCCTCTCCTTAGTACCCTGCTCATTCAGAAGCTCCTGCTTGGTGAAAGGAAGACCCCCTGAACCCACCAAGCTCAGCTCCCTGGCCCTTTCCCAACACAGTTGCTTGTCCCACTCCTGGTCTTTTCCCCAGGTAAACGAGATCAACTTTGAGAACATGAGTAATGATGATGCAGTCCGGGTACTGCGGGAGATTGTGCACAAACCAGGGTATGGCTGGAGGGGGCACTGCTGAGGAGGGGTAGGCATTTCTGGCTATCAAAAGAGGCTTAGTGGCCTTCACATGCCTGCCCTCACTGGGACAATGTTGTTTTCAGGCCCATCACCCTGACTGTAGCCAAGTGCTGGGACCCAAGTCCACGTGGTTGTTTCACATTGCCCAGAAGTAAGTGAATGGGGGACTTGATGCTAAAGGCTTAAGTTGGCATTTATGAGCCCTGTCTCTCCTTTCTTCCATGTTGTCCTAAACCCCTACACCTACCCTGTGGGCCCGGCAGCAAGCAGGGTGGGCAGTCCATGACTCCTCATCCTCCCTGCAGGTGAACCCATCCGGCCCATTGACCCTGCAGCCTGGGTCTCCCACACTGCAGCCATGACCGGCACCTTCCCCGCCTACGGCATGAGCCCCTCCCTGAGCACCATCACTTCCACCAGCTCCTCCATCACCAGCTCCATCCCCGACACAGAGCGTGAGTGCCCAACCCTGTCCCTGCTATGTGGGAGGGACTGTTAAGGGTCACAAGGTGACTCTTGCTTGGGCATCAGAGAGGGCCGGGGAGGGGACTCACCTCACATAGCAGCTTCCCTAGTGAGCACTCCAACCCTCACCACATGTGTTTGCTTCTGAGCCTGGATCGCATATCCTAGAGCCTCAGTTTCCTCTTATAAAAGGGGACTGATGGTACGCACTTGACCGGGTCCTGGGGGTTTAATGAGAGCATGAAAGTGAAGCATCGTCACAGTGCGTGCCACAGAGCGAGCACTCAGTAGATGGCTGCCGTGCTGACAATCATGATGTGTGTTACACACTGTGTTGAGCACCTTGTTTGCATTATTGAGTTCTTTCTTCAAGTGTCCTTATAAATTAAATATTAAAACCCCCATTTTTTTACAGAGGGGGGAACAATGTCCAAGAAGTCAGTAGTTTGCCCAGCGGTGGTCCCATAATTATCAGAAGGTAGAGCTGGAATGCAAAATCCTGTCTGCCTAACACCAACACCGCTTTCTCCCTTCCACCCGCAGGCCTAGATGACTTCCACCTGTCCATCCACAGTGACATGGCTGCCATCGTGAAAGCCATGGCTTCCCCTGAATCAGGGCTGGAGGTCCGAGACCGCATGTGGCTCAAGATTACCATCCCCAATGCCTTCATCGGTGAGAAAGCCCCACCGTGGGATGAAGGGCGGGGGCGGAGAGTGGAGGGGCAGAGAAGGCCAGGGCCCCGAATTGGGTACCTCACCCCCAGGCTCAGATGTGGTGGACTGGCTGTACCACAATGTGGAAGGCTTTACCGACCGGCGGGAGGCCCGCAAATATGCCAGCAACCTGCTGAAAGCCGGCTTCATCCGCCATACCGTCAACAAGATCACCTTCTCGGAGCAGTGCTACTACATCTTCGGCGACCTCTGCGGCAGTACGTGCCTCCCCTCTGCCCTGTTTCCTGGCGGGGAGTAGGGAAGTGCCCAAGAATATGGTTACAGACTCCAAGGATCTGGATGGCAGGAGGGATAGGGGGTGGGGGCGAGGCAGAGCCAGGGGCCCAGCTCAAGGCCTGAGAATTCTGCAGGGGAAACAGAGTCTAGCCAGCCCCTGTCCTGCCTCTCTCTCCTGGGCCCTGCATCTTAAGTGCCTGCTTAGCTTGGCCAGCAACAGAACTGGTTGTTTCTAAATCTGCTTCTCTCGTACTCCAGCCTCACAGGGTCCCTGCCATTGCTATACTATTGCTATTCCTGTTTTCAGATGAGGAACCCAACACTTGCAGCTGGTGGTCTACTCCAGGTCACACAGCTAGAAGCAGAGGAGCTTCTCTGTGGCTCCAGAGCCCTTGTTCACCCAGCCACCTGGGGCTGCCCTGGGTGTGTGGTGCCAGGCCAACTGGAGTTCCTGCCCTGGGCTCCTGCACCAAGCAGGTTCCATCAGGGCAGGCCTGAGGCTCCAAGTCCTCCCCAGAGTCCCAGGATGAAGCTACAGAGGGCTTTGCAGCTGTACCAGGAGGTTAGACTTGATCTTAAGAGAGTACAATGCCAGTGCAGGTTAGCAAGCAGGAGGATCTCTACAAGGAACCACCCTTCTTCCTAGCCTGGAGCACCCCGAGATGGGAAGTCCTTAAACAGGACAGCAGTTTTCAGGGTGGGAGCCTTCTTTCAGCCCAGTGGTGCTGGCTGGCACCCAAAAGCATTCTCTCTATTTCATTTACTTATTTGAAAGATAGAGTTACAGAGAGAGAGAGGGAGGAACAGAGGGAGAGGTCTTCCATCCTCTGGTTCACTTCCCAAATGGCCGCAGGCCAGAGCTGGGCTAATTGAAGCCTGGAGCTTCTTCCAAGTCTTCCACATGGGTGCAGGGGCCCAAGCACTGGGGCCATCCTCCATTGCTTTCCCAGGCCACAGCAGAGAGCTGGATTGGAAGTGGAGCGGCCAGGACTTGAACCAGTGCCCATATGGGATTCTGGCATTGCAGGTGGCAGCTTTACGCACTACACCACAGTGCTGGCCCACAAAAGGCTCTCTTAAAATGCTTCCAATTGGGGCTGGCACTGTGGGGTAGTGGGCTAAGCTGCCGCCTGCAGTGCCGGCATCCCATATGGGCGCTGGTAAATCTTTTTAAAAAAATGCTTCCAGTTAGGTTCTGGGAATTAGAACGTCTGTTCCTACGTGCAGATCCTAGTTCCTGGGTGGAGAGAGCTCCACGGCCCTCAGCACAGCAGCACCGCCTCATGGAGTAGGCAGATCCATCCATGCATTTTGGTGTTGGACATTTCTGACTAACCAATACTCCAGTGCCTTCATCAGTGACAAAGTCCAAATCTTAGCTCCTCTTCCTGATGTGTGCATGTGAGTGAGTGGCATAACCCATGGTGCCTCAGTTTCTTGATCAGTAAGCAGAGATGATAGTGGAACCTATGTCACAGCATTGTTTGGGATACAAGAATTCCCACAATGCTCTTTGCACAGTATCTGGCCCACAGCAAGTGCTCTGTAAAAGTTGTCCATTGATTCTAACATGTGTATTTTCTCACATTGGAATATCTGAGAAGTTGGGGTATGTCTTATCACTAGGTACTTCTTGGACTTGAGGAAGTATAGTTATTGACAACATCATTAGTAGAAGTTGGCCCTGACCCCAAACCTCCAGTGACACATAAAGCTTCTCAAGGCTGCTCTGGGTTTTGCTCAAGAGACAGTGCTCCTTCCCTTGGTCCACCTGGCATCCATGGACCGAGGCCACCAGTGCCACAGTGACAGAACAGATTTTTTTTTTCTAAAGATTTATTTATTTATTTGAAAGAGTTACACAGAGAGAGAAGGAGAGGCAGAGAGAGAGAGAGGGGTCTTCCATCCACTGGTTCACTCCGCAATTGGCTAAAACAGCTGCACTGATCCAAAGCCAGAAGCCAGGAGCTTCTTCCAGGTCTCCCACGTGGATGAGGGGCCCAAGGACTTGGACCATCTTCTACTGCTTTCCCAGGCCACAGCAGAGAGCTGGATTGGAAGTGGAGCAGCTGGGATTAGAACCAGCGCCCATATGGGATGCTGGCACTGCAGGCAGCAGCTTAACCCACTAAGCCACAGCACCGGTCCCTAGAATAGATCTTTTACTTGTCACTGGCTTAGGTGCTCTCAGCTAGAAGTATAACAAGCTCAAAGGGAAGAATGGGGTGCTGGGATGCCCTAGGAATACACAGTTACTCCCCTCAGGACAGTAACCTGGAAGCTAAATTCCTCACTAGTCCTCACCGGATCAAGCCAGATCACTGCTTCCCTCTGCACCACCCCATCCAACTGCTGGCGTTGTGACAGGTTGAAGGCTTAGCTGGCGGGCTCCAGGGGCTCCTGACCTTTCCCTGGAAGCCTGGGCTGGTTCATGTTAGGGCTTGGAGGAAGGTCTTAGCTGCATCCAGGCAGGTGGTCCCTGGCGCTAGTCCAGCTCCCTCAGAGCTCTGGGACCTGATACAGATGGTGGGTAGGCAGAGAGTGGCCCAGCAGGTCCTGGTGGCCCCTTACGCTCCTCCCCTTCAGGTGGTTCCAACATTGTTAGGGGCAGCCTTGTGTTTAAGAGTACAGTTTCCCCAGGGGGAGCCGGAGTCATGAAATAACTCCTGTTGATAGGGTGGGACTGGGCTGTGAAGAGCTCCTCCAGGAATGGGGTCGAGAGGTCAGAGGAGGTGCCCAAGCTGCCCTGTCTTCTGACCGTTCCCATACCCCTCCAGCCCTCCCAGCAGCACCAGAAACGTGAGCTCAGGGCCAGGGCATTCTTTATGGGGAGGTGCTGAAAGGCTGATGCCGCTCCAGGCTTTTCATGGGGTTTTGTAATTCTGGAGCTACAAGAGGGCAAAATTCCCCCAAACTTTGCTTCTTCTTCTTTTATTTTTTTTTTTAATTGATGTATTTATTTGAAAGAGTTACACAGAGAAAGATCTTCCAATCTTCCATCCACTGGTTCACTACCCAAATGGCCGTAATGGCTAGTGCTGGGCCAGGCCAAAGCCAGGAGCTTCATCCGATCTCCCACATGGCTGGCAGAGCCAGTACTCCTATGGAATGCTGGTATTGCAGGTGGTGGCTAACCCGCTGTGCCACACCCTGGCTCCTTCTCTGCTCTTAAATAATGACCTCATCTGGAAAGGTCAGGAAAAGCAAGCAGTTCCTAGCTCCTGCGATAGCTACAGTGTAGGCTGACCTCAGGCTGCTCTCTCAACCTGTCTGGACCTCACTTTCATCATTTGGAAGAACTGTGACAGATGCCTTCTTTATAGGGTAGTGGTACGCTTGCAGGAGACGGAGTGCTTTGCACTGTGCCTTGGGAATCGCAGATGTGCAGTACCTTGTGGCTCTCTGCTATTTCAACCTTCCCCCTTTTCCAGCCTCACTGCTGAGTGAACAAAAGAGAAAATGGCCAATTAAGAGTTTTGCTCCTTCTCCGGGCCCACTGAGGAGGGAGAAGAAAGTACCCAGAGCTTGGCAGGGGCCTCCAAGGGTGTGGCTGTGGAGTTGAAATGGTGGCCCAGAGGTCCTGCAGGGTCTCCCCAGGGTTGTCTAGAGGTAGCAGAGGGGTCTACAGAAAGGGTGAGCTCTTGGCCAGAAACTACCTGCTGACCCACCCCTACCTAGGCTGGGGCCCTCTTATGGTCAAGGGGAATGGGGACGTGGGGCAGGCCTGGCTCACCCAGCCTTCCTTTCCCAGACATGGCCAACCTGTCCCTCCATGACCACGACGGTTCCAGTGGCGCCTCGGATCAGGACACCCTGGCCCCTCTGCCGCACCCTGGGGCCGCCCCTTGGCCCATGGCTTTCCCTTACCAATACCCGCCGCCCCCACACCCCTACAACCCGCACCCAGGCTTCCCGGAACTGGGCTACAGCTACGGCGGAGGCAGCGCCAGCAGTCAGCACAGTGAAGGTGAGGGGCCGAGGCCGGGGAGGGGGGCGGCCGGGAGCCCCCAACTTCCTCCCTGGTGCTGAGCGTCCCTGGCTCTGCCTGCTTGTCCCCTACAGGCAGTAGGAGCAGTGGCTCCAACCGCAGCGGCAGCGATCGAAGGAAGGAGAAGGACCCGAAGGCAGGGGACTCCAAGTCGGGCGGCAGTGGCAGCGAGTCGGACCACACGACTCGTAGCAGCCTGCGTGGGCCACGAGAGCGGGCTCCCAGCGAGCGCTCGGGCCCGGCGGCCAGCGAGCACAGCCACCGCAGCCACCACTCGCTGGCCAGCAGTCTGCGCAGCCACCACACGCACCCGAGCTACGGCCCGCCCGGAGTGCCACCGCTCTACGGGCCCCCCATGCTGATGATGCCCCCGCCGCCTGCAGCCTTGGGGCCCCCTGGAGCCCCTCCGGGCCGTGACCTAGCCTCGGTGCCCCCCGAACTGACCGCCAGCAGACAGTCTTTCCGCATGGCCATGGGAAACCCCAGTGAGTTCTTCGTGGATGTGATGTGAGCAGGGCCCTCCCCAACTTCCATCCTACCCCTCCCTGGCCGGCCAGCCCTTCTCCATTCGTCCGTCTTTTTTACTTTGGTACCTGAAAGGGAAATAAACAAAACTAAACCCAGGCACGCTAACTGCTCGCTGGCCGCAGCGCAGGCCGGGGCCCCTAACCTGCCTCTGGCCCCAGCTTGTCCCTTTGCCCACTAACCGCTGTGCAGGGTCCTTCCTGTCCAGGGCTCTGGACTCAGGTGCTGTCCCACCCATACACACTTGAGGAGCTGACCCCAGGAGTGTCCTTTCAGTTCCCATTTACCATTGATTCAGCCACGTGGGCCCTTTGCCAACCTGTGGGCTGCTCCCCTCCCCAGCATGTGTGCAGATCTCTTGTCTGTGCCCCACCAAACTGACACCAGAAATCACTCCCCAGTCTGCCCTTCCTAACCGCCCCCTGCCTGTGGCCTCCGTCCAGGCCCTGGAGCTGTGTTTCTCTCCAGGAGCCATTCATGCCTTCCCTGCCTGTACCCCGCTGGGACCATGCCTGCCTGTGTGCTACTTCCTCCAGAGCCTAACCCCACTAACCAGCAGGCTCATTTCACTCCCAGGCCTGAAACGTTTCTTTTCTTTCTTTTTTCTTCCCCCAATTTTTCCTGGGCCTGGAGCAGCCAAGAATTTCGGGCTGTTTGACTTTCTGTGAGCCCCCAGCGAGGGGAGGCCCAGCCTCCGAGGAGACCAGGAACCCTGCTTCAACAGCCCCTCAGGGCTTCCCAAGGATGTCCAGTCCCCACACCCACACCTCAGCACACTGAGTCCCGGGGCTCCTGGGAGGGCCCCAGCGTCCTCCATGCCGGAGAGATGATTCTCCTCTCAAGAGACAGTCTCTCTCTCGTTCTCCCACTTTCTCTCTCTCTCTGTCTTGTCTGTCTCTCTCACACACACGTACCTATGCAAGTTTGCTTAAGCCTCAGGGCTGGTCCCTGCCCAAAGGGCTGGACCCTGTGCCCCAGTCCTCCCCAGGCTGGGGCTGGTCCCCTAGCCTCCCACACACATCCCCATATCCTCCTACATGGATAAAGCCTGTGAGCTGGGTCTCAGGCTGAGCTCGGCAGAGGACTCCCCTGTGACTGACTGACAGGCCATTCTTAACACCCACAATGCCCACCACATTCACCCCGACACCCCAGGGCACAGCCACAGGGGCCTACAGGCCAGCTATGGATTCACAGGGGTACTTCTGAGTGCCAGGTTTTCTTTTTACCTTATTCTCCACTTTAAGCAAATCAGGTCTTTTCTCTCTACGCCTCTGCTATAAATCCTGGCTCATCCAAGCTGCCATATTTTCAGGGCTGGGATGTCAAGAGTAAGGTGAAATCATTAGCTTCAAGCTTTGCAGCTAAACAAGGTAGGGACATTTTGGCATTTATTGCTTTACAAATCCTTCCTGGAGTTTGTTGAGCAAAGGGCTGGGTTGGAAGTGTGAGTCAGTCCTGCCTGCTTTCTGGGAGCTCTGGATTTGCTCCTGACTTAGGCCAAGGCTTCTTCGAGCCACCACCACAGGACTGTTTTCTGTACTGTTTGCTTCAACTCTTTTAAGAATTCCTCCACTATTGCTCATGACTTTGTTGATGTTTCTGTTACTCCATCCTTGGTCCACTTCTCTTTCTACCCCCCCCCCAAAATGGTATCATCCATCCTGATATCCTCAATTGCTGCTGGTATGCTGGTGATTCCCAGATGTGTAGCTCCAACCCCAGCTTCCCCCAATCTTGGCAGAGTATTTTTATTACCCCCTGGACATCCTATGGACATGTCTACATGAACTCAACTCATGTCCCCAGTCAAATGTGTTCCTCCTGCGGTCTAGTCCTGATTACCTTCATTGTGACCTACATAGACTCACCAGCTAGGAACATTTATAGGCTTAAATCCCTTCCCATATCTTACTAGTCATCGTACCATATCCATTGCACCCAACAGTCTCTGGAATTTGGCCCTTTCTCTCCCCTCTTCCTCTACTTTAATTCACCGGAGCATGGGGTTTGGACTCTGGTTGTTCTGAGTCTGAATTCCAGCTCTACTACTTTTTGATTGCGTGATAGGAGAGTTATTTAACCTCTCTGAGCCTCAGTTCCCTCATATGTAAAATGATAATAATACCTACCTCACAGGGTTGTTGTGAGGATTTAAATTAGATATTGTACGAAAAGTGCCTAGCACAGTGCATGGCACAGAATAGAGTAGGTGCTCAATAAATGGTAGCTATTATTATTATTATCATTTACCATTATTATTTACTCTTAAGTTGGTAGGAGTTTAGGATGTGTTTGGAAGATAAAGCTTTTACAAAGGCAGGCATGAAGGATTAAATGCCTTCAGGCTGTGAGGGAGGTCAGATCTTCAGCCTACTACATACTGTCGTCTGGCAAGAGACTGCTAGAGACAGTAAGGTTTACAACCAGGTTTGCCCCTCCTTGCCCCTCCTTCCCATGACAAGCTGAGTCCTCCCAAGGAAGTCATCAGAGTATCTGTCTACAGAGAGAGAAGAACTGTTTCTTACAGTCCTTTAAGCACCAGGCAGGCCTTTTCATATTTGAAGGCTGGCTCTGTTTCTTCCTTTCACCTTAGATGTGAAGATGAATTCTGCATCCTTTGGCCAACTAAGTTCAACTTGCCAACATTTTCTAGGAAATGTATGCTTGTCACTAGAAGGTGCACACACAGAACGCTGGCACCCTCATGAAAAGCTTTAGCTAATAGCTTTCAAGTTTGCCTCCCACCTCCTGCCCTTCTGATCCCCAGAGAATGAGGCTCATGTCTGGAACAGATATATAAAAGCTTGGGGGAATCAGAGGTGGTGTTAGAAAACAATAAATTCAGCACAAACAGTTCTGCCATGTTGCATGTTTGTGCACAGAGTAAGAACAGCCAGTCCTCGGACTCTGGAGACAGAGAATGTCCTGCAGCAACCTCTGGCTTAGCAGATGGGACCCGACAAACTAATCCTCTGAGATGCTTCAAAACACTGAAATAGGACCGGGGGACAACAAAGACTACAATCCCCAGAATGCTCAGTGAGGAAATGAAGTGGGTGGAGCCGCACGTGCCGGGATTTGTTGGGAAGGCTAAGGCCACGCTTCCCAACCCCACCCCTCCATCCCCCCACCCCTCGGCCATACACACCCGCCCCAAGACGGGGGGCGGTCTCAAAGGCAATCGGTAGTTGTAGTCTTTCGAAACCTGTCGGCGTTTAAAATCGCCGGTGAGGAGCCTGACGGGATTTGTAGTCTACGCAAGAGGCGGAGGAGAGCGCGCACGCGCAGCCGAGGCCGGGGCGGGGCCGCGGCACTGCGGTGAAAGCCGAGGCAGCGGGCAGGCGAGCAGGGGGCGGGCGGACATCTTGGGATCCGAAGAGTGGCCGGGCCGGCCGAGCCCTCGGGCCGCGGACGCCAGGTGAGCGGGGGACTTGGCATTTCGGGGTGGGGGACGATGCCGTGGGTCGCCCACCCCGCCTCCCAGCGTTGCCCTTCCCTGCGCGGGGTAGAAAGCTGCCCACACCCGGGAGTGGCCTCAGCCTTCAGACCCGGGAGGGAGCTGACGGCGGGGCGGGGGCGCCCGGGACGCGGTTGCAGGAAGGGCGGGGAGCGGCGCCCTCCACCTGAACCGCCGGGCGCCTCTCGTGATGGGGGAGACTCCCTGGAATCCCCCCGCAGCAGGGCCGCCGCGCGGGCCTCCTCGCTGGGATCGTGACAACCCCCCGAAGCTTTCGGCGCCGCCGCCTCGGCGTAGGGACAGCTGCCCCGTCTCCCGGGGCACGGACCCCTGTGTCTTCTCCTTGGACTGTGACAGGTCTCACACTGGGCAGCACCCCGTCCACTCAGCTCAGTGACAACTCGGTGGCACCATGTCTTCCCGCGATGTCGCTTCCTTGGGGCGAAAAGCCCCACCACTCCTTCAGGCCTCTGCACATGAACCCCAAAGCAGGCTCCGTCTCCCCCAGCTTTCCCTCTTCACCGCTGTCACTCTTCCCTCCCGGCTCTCCCTCCCCCACGCCGTCACCCTGACCTTTTCCGTGCTGGAAACGCTCTCTTTTAGATGCCCCCACCGGGGCTGCTGCAGGTTCACCTGAGTAGCCGCTGGCTGCTGCCACCAGTCTTTTCCTTCAGTGAAATGTGCCGTGGAGTCCAGGGCCCCACCTCTGGTTCTGTGGCGCCCTGAGCTACCTACAACTTGATACCTATGGCCTTGGTCTATGCCCAGGGCTCTACCTCCATTTTGCATTTCTTTCCCTAGCCTCAACCGGCCTGAGGGATGGCGTTGTCGGCACCTTTGGAGACAACTCACTGGCCTGGGAGACCTTGATCTCACAGTAAAAGGCTTTATTTTCCCGTTTATTAAATTCTGCTGACCGACTCCCTGTGAAATTAATACCAGGGCTGATCCAGGAAATCTAGAACCAAATTAACCCCTTTTCTCCAACAGTCTCTATTAGTTTGACCTACATAGTTTGGATAATTCGGGCATTCCGACATGCTTGCCTCTTGCTTGTAGGTGCTCTGGCCAGAAGGGAGCTACTTGGTGCATCTGGAATCACAGTTCCAGCTGGAAGGATCTAGGAACCCATTCCACCTGCCCAGTCCTTATTTTTATTGCACTCTGGGGCCTTTTGAAAGAGGGGGTGTCAGAAATAATAGCTTGGGTCATTGGCGGTAGTCTGCCAGCACCTTTCTCCTCTGTTCTTTGCCTGCTTATCTGATTGCCTGGGAGAAGTTGGAGCCACACTCCCAGGTCCTTGTCAGGGCCTGAGGCCTTCTTTCTCTCCTCCCACCCCCACCCTGCACAGCCTTTCCTGGAATGTTTAGGCTTCTGAGGATTCAGCCCCTGCTGCCTTCCCGAAGGCTGGAAGGAGCCTGAGAGAGGGTGCCTCAGGCCGGAACCAGCTGGAGTGATTGCTACCGCCAGCCAGTCATTCCTGCAGCCGCAGGCGGGCCTTCTCAGTGACTCACTGGCATTAGCCCCAGTGAGAGTCTGTACTAGAGGGGGTTGGAAAGGACCCTTGCTGAGCTCAGCGCTGTGGAGGGGGAGGTGGGAGCTACTCTGGCTCAGCCCCAGAAAAGGGAGGGTCAATGGCCTTAGACTCCTGGGCCCTAGTCTCTCCTGGTTTTCCCCCATCTACAGTGGAATAAACAGGAACTGGAGCCTTGCTGAGGGGAGGGGCGTGCCTGGGAGGGCCACAGGGTCACTTGCTAGAGGGTTGAGTCAGGAAAAAAAGCAAGCCAGTGATCTGTGCAGCCCCACAGGGGCTGTTGGCCAGGCTCCTGAGGTCTTCCCTCGCCCCACCCCTGCCTGTCCTAGGTCTGTTCTCAGAGCGATGGGCCGCCGAGACTGAGCTGCCGCCATGATCGGAGGCTTATTCATCTATAATCACAAGGGGGAGGTGCTCATCTCCCGGGTCTACCGAGATGACATCGGGTGAGTGCCCTGGCTGAGCCAGCTGTGCCCCTGCCACCGCAGCCCTCCAGCCCCAGCATGCAGGACCAGGTGTGTGCCATCCAGAGGCTTGACTTGGGCCACTCTGTCCCCTCACTGCATCCTGGAAGCTCAGCTGCTATAGCCCGGGTCCCAGCAGGTCTGACATCCAGCTTGCCGGCCACTAAGTGGGACCTGAGCAGTGGCGTGGCTCCCGTAGCCCTTCCTCCTCCCATTTCCCCTGGTTACGAGCCTGGTTGTAGGAGATGAGTGCCGTCTCCCAGGCAGGCAGATTCCTCCCTTAGGGAAGTGGAGTTAGTGACCAGGCTGCAGGTACTAATCCTTCTGCGTCTTGCTCTCAAAAGCTCTCATGCTGAGCGCCTGCACTGGATTCTCTTGAAAGCCTCTCTAGGCTGCCGACTCCTCTCCCACTCCCTTTCTTAGGAGGTGTCAGGCTGCTGATTCAGCTGCTTTCGGTTCCTCTGGAAGAGAGGTTGTGAGCAAACTTGAGGCACTTCCAGGCCATTGCGGGAAGGGCAGGGAGGCCATGCTGTCCTTTCTGGTCCATAAGGGAAGACTCTGAGCCGCTCCATGTCCTGGGACCCTTAGAACCTCGGTGCCACAGCCTTACTTCTCATTCTGCCCCACCCTGCATGGCACTGTTCCTTCCTGGCTGAGGGGCCCTCTCCCCACCTCAGCAGCTCTGATGAGATTATGCTCCTCTTGTTCCTGCTACCTTGAGAGCAGGGACTTCCTCAAAGAGCTTGAGATAAATAGTCAGGAAAATGGGCCTGTAGCAGTGCCCGGCTTCTTGGCTCCCTGGCTGATGGGCTGGCCTGGCCTTTGTGGCTGTTTGCCCCTTACCTGGTGGCACGGCATGAGCTAGACTTGGGGGCAACACCTGGCCTGTGTGACCTGGCTGGCTGGACCTGGCCAAGCCGGGGCAAGGTCACACACTACCTTGCATGCCTTGCTGTGCTCTTATCCCTTGCCTGTCTTGTCTGCTGCCACCTCATGGTGTGTGCCGTCCTCCCAGTGTGTCGTGTGTCTAACCCTCTCTCTCGTTGCTGTCACTCTCCTCTTCTTGCTGGCGTCATTTCTCTCATCCCATCTCATTGGCTGCCGTAGCAATAGGTAAGGGGCCTGTCAAGCTGCTGCCCAGGTACAGGTGGGTGGGGGACCTTGCCCACCCCACCCCCACCCCTGTAGTCCTTCATTCCTTGAACTTGTCCTGGAGTTGGATCCCAGACAAGAACGGGTGGCACAGCTCCATGGTCCCATGGTACTTCTCCCGCAGAAGGGCAGAGCCTTCTCCAAACTCACGCTTTGTGTAACTTCTAGAGGCGTCAGCTTTGCCCACTGCAGGGGCTGCTAGTGGGAGGACTAGAGAAGAAGCAGGCTCTCATTCTCTCATTCTCTCTTGTCCTGGAACTTACCAGGACGCTAGAGGTGGCAGCTGGTTATAGGTAGGAAATTGGAAGCAGGCCTAGCAGTCAGGGACATGGCTGCCCAATCTGAAGAGCTTTAGTTTATTAAGCTTACGTCTGCCTTCCTGCACTGCCTCTTCACTTCCCTGTTTCTCATGGTCTTTGGCCCAGCTCAGGCCACCTCCTGTGCCCCACTGGTTCCCTGCTGGTGTAGGCATTGGCTATAGACTGTGTGACAGACTTCAGCTGTGAGGAGGGTGGGGCTCTCAGCAGCTGTGGTTGGTCCCTGAGGTTTGCCTGAGCAGTCCTGTGCACCCTTTCCCCTCAGGAGGAATGCAGTGGACGCCTTCCGGGTCAATGTTATCCACGCCCGGCAGCAGGTGCGCAGCCCCGTCACCAACATTGCTCGCACCAGCTTCTTCCATGTTAAGCGTTCCAACATCTGGCTGGCAGCTGTCACCAAGCAGAATGTCAACGCTGCCATGGTCTTCGAATTCCTCTATAAGATGTGTGACGTAATGGCTGCCTACTTTGGCAAGATCAGCGAAGAAAACATCAAGAACAATTTTGTGCTCATATACGAGCTGCTGGATGGTAAGGCCAGTGGGGCTGTGGGCCTAGGGTGGGGATGAACCCGACTGGGCCCAGCCTGGTAGCGGGAGCTGGGTGGAAGCTGCGGTGCATGCTGAACTTTCTGGAGTGTCTGCTCTCTCGGGCTGGGATTAGGCCAGTTCAAATCCAGGCCTAAAGGCTGCCCTGAAGTGGAACACAGAAGTAGGCCAGCAGGTGGGGGCTGGGGAAGTTTCAGCTGGAACGTGACTCTGGCTTCCGTGCCTGGACCTCCCGTATTCTCTTCCTTCCTTGGTGGTTTGCACCTTCGTTCACCTCCTCCCAGCTCTCTCTCCATCTTGGCAGCTGCTTTGGAGCCTGGGAAAGGGCGAGGTGTTACAGGCCCCTTGGGGTGCACTGCTACCTCTGTTTTCTGAAAGGTGTGCTCTGCACATGAGCCCTCCCACTTTCCCATCATCTGTTTTCTAAAGAAAACAAGGTCTCAGCCTTTTGACCTCTGACCCACTGGGCACGTGACACTTCTGCTGATTTCTTTACTTGAAAAAAATCAAACACTGTCCTGTTTTCTTACAAAGCACAGAACCCAGGGTAAATGCTGCAAAGCTGAAGGGAGGATGCTGTGAATGATTCTCCAGGGTCTTTGCCAGCTTTGCTGGCCAGACGTGTCCAGGCCAGGGGAGGGACTAGAATGAAGGCACCTTCAGCTCTGTCCAGGGCCTTATGATTCCCTTCCTTTTGCAGAGATCCTGGACTTTGGCTACCCACAGAACTCTGAGACAGGCGCTCTGAAAACCTTCATTACCCAGCAGGGCATCAAGAGTCAGGTACTCACATTGTACAACCACTGTTGGGGTGGAACCCAACTTCCCTTCATGCCAGCTGGCCCCAGCCTTGTCCGAGCTGACTCATGAGTCCGCCCTTGACAGGAAGTACTGGCTTGAGCCTCCTGCCATGACTGTAGTCCTCTTTTGTCCATGTGGCTCTCCCCACCGCCCAGGCAGGAGCAGCTGACTCAGCATCTCTGTTACCGGGAATGCATCTCAAGCAGTTTCTTCCTGCACTGGGGGCAGGGGTGGGCTGTCTAGAGGAGCATGCTGGGCCTGCTTCTAGGATCCAGGCCTCATGGCCTTCTCCTTCTTTTCTGCCTCTCCTGCGGCTTCGTGTGGGCGCCTTGTTGGTCCTGCGGCCTACAGCATCAGGTAAGCCGTCCTGTATGTCCACCCTTGCAGCTTTGCGCTGTTTCTGCAGGCCTTGCACCATGCAGCAGGTGGAGACTAGAAGGGAGGAGGGATGAGGCTGCAGTGGGGACCCAGACAGGAGGATTAAAAGGAGAGAGGAGTGAAACCTCTGCTGCATCTCTGCCTCCACTTAGACAAAAGAAGAACAGTCCCAGATCACCAGCCAGGTGACTGGGCAGATCGGCTGGCGGCGAGAAGGCATCAAGTATCGCCGGAATGAGCTCTTCTTGGATGTGCTGGAGAGTGTGAACCTACTGATGTCCCCACAGGGTGAGGGCCCTCTTATGGGACAGCCAGAGGAGGGGCCAGGGCAGGATGCAGAGCCTGCCTGTTTGACTCAGCTGCTCCCATTTATCTGTTTGGTCACCAGGGCAGGTGCTGAGTGCCCATGTGTCCGGCCGGGTGGTGATGAAGAGCTACCTGAGTGGCATGCCCGAGTGCAAGTTTGGGATGAATGACAAGATTGTAATTGAAAAGCAAGGCAAAGGCACAGCTGATGAAACAAGCAAGAGGTGTCTGATTCAGGGGAGCAGTGGGAAAGGGCAGGCCTTAGAGGGCTCAGTGGGGTCTGGGGGAGTTCTTTCTCAACTTCATTTCTGTTGTAATCCTACTGTCTTCCCAAGGGTGTGCTTGGCTAGTTGCTCTTGACACCAGTTCTAAGAGCAATGAGAGATGAGGGGTTTGTCTACCCTGCTCTCGTCAGAGGACAAGCCCTTTGGTGGGTCTTCAGGACCGAGCTTGCACCTGCTGATGCCTCTGCCTGGTGTGCCTGAAACACCCGAGTCCTGAGCAGCAGCATCTTGAGGGGAAGGGCATGCAAAGCTCCCACTCATTCCAAACTCAGGCAGGAAGCTGCATTTGGGCTTCCGTAGTCTGTGGTGTCAGCCTTGGGTGGTTCCCCAGCATGACAACTGCCACTCTCCTGGGCCAATGAGATTTCTTTTGCCCCAACTACAGCGGGAAGCAATCAATTGCCATTGATGACTGCACCTTCCACCAGTGTGTGCGACTCAGCAAGTTTGACTCTGAACGCAGCATCAGCTTCATCCCACCAGATGGAGAGTTTGAGCTCATGAGGTGCCACTGGGGTGCTCCTGACAGAGTGGGGACAAGGAGGGAAGGGAACAGCTCTCTGGTGCCAACCTTGATCCCCCTCCCCAAAGGTATCGCACCACCAAGGACATCATCCTTCCTTTTCGGGTGATTCCGCTGGTACGGGAAGTGGGACGCACCAAACTGGAGGTAAAGGTGGTCATCAAGTCCAACTTCAAGCCCTCACTGCTGGCTCAGAAAATTGAGGTGAGGGCAGGGAGCTTGGGGAGGAGGAAGAACTTGGCTCCAGGAATAAAGGCAGCTAATGTCAAGGCCTGATCCAGCTCCCTGACAGATACATCCCTTTCAGGTGCGGATTCCAACCCCACTGAACACAAGTGGTGTGCAGGTGATCTGCATGAAGGGGAAGGCCAAGTATAAGGCCAGTGAGAACGCCATCGTATGGAAGTGAGTCTTCATGAGGTCCCAGCAGGGATCGAGATGCCACAGTGTACTCTCTTGTTAGGTTTTGCCTCTCGTCCTCTCCAGTGTGTGTGGGGGAGGGTGAAAAGTGTGCCTACTTGCGTCCCAGGAGCCTCTGCTTGTGCTGTCGGCCCTTGCATCCGTTGTGTATCCCATGCCTACACTTGGTTGTGCATGCACTTTTCAAGATGCTTTAACGTTTCTCCACTTGCCCCTGTCATCTCTCTGTGAAACAGAGCAAAGGATATCATACACGTGTATTTAAGCAGGAACTGCAGCCATAGTGCTAAAGGAGTAAACAGATGCAAGGTTCCATAGTGGCTCTCAGGGTCCTTCCGCAAGCTCCTAGACTCTCTTCCTGCTTGAAATGAATAACCGCCCTTGAAATTCTTCCAAGCTACCACGGGCACTTGCTGCCCATCATCTCTGTGTTCCCAGGATCAAGCGCATGGCAGGCATGAAGGAATCGCAGATCAGCGCAGAGATTGAGCTTCTGCCCACCAATGACAAGAAAAAATGGGCCCGACCTCCTATTTCCATGAATTTTGAGGTATGGCAGAAGAGGGACCTACAGCCATGGCAAGGTGTGCTGGGAAAGACTTGTTTGTTTATTTGAAAAGTAGTGTGCCAGAGAGAGGTGGGTGGGGAGGTGGGGCTTGGATCCAGAGTGAGATAGCTTCCATCTGCTGGTTCACTTTCCAAATGGTTATGATAGCCAGATCTGGACCAGGTTAAAGCCAGGAACCCAGAACTCTATCCTAGTCTCTCATATGGGTGGCAGGGGACCAAGTAGTTGGCCCGTCATGTGCTGCCTTCGCAGGCACATTAGCAGGAAGCTGGATTAGAAGTGGAACAGCTGGCACTTCAGTCTAGGATGCTCGCATCACGGGTGGCAGCTTTAACCCACCATGCCACAGTGTCAGCTCCAGATCTTGGAAATCATTCTGATCTACCTCTGTGCCTTAGGGCTGAGGAAACTGAGGCCTAGGAAGAGGAAGTGACTAATTCATAAACCTACTTCTTCTGCCTTCAAACCTCTTAATAGAAAATGTTATTGAACTGAGAAAAATCTGACTTCTCTTAGCTTGTAAAACAATTCTTTTGGGAAAATTTTGATCATCTGAATGCCAGGTAAGACACCAGCTTTACCTATAGACAGGCTAGTGAGCTGACTTTGCCTTGAAGTTGTTAACACGGAGCAGCGGAAGTGTGTTCTAAAGCAGTTCTTTGGTCACTGTCTCCTGCTGACTAAAGGAATTGATTCAAGTTATCACAGGCCTGACTTCAAACCCAAAATGCCTGCTAGTTACTCTTGGGATACACTTTCTTCTTCAGTACTTCATGAGGGCTCCTCACCCCTGGTTTCCCCCGGCTTTCAAGATCCACTCATTTCCATACCTATAACAGAGATGAGGGAGGGAAGGCAGGGCTATGGAGCTTCCCAGAGGAGAGCAGCA
Source organism: Oryctolagus cuniculus (assembly GCF_051225735.1). Taxonomy (NCBI): domain Eukaryota; kingdom Metazoa; phylum Chordata; class Mammalia; order Lagomorpha; family Leporidae; genus Oryctolagus; species Oryctolagus cuniculus. Next base: position 93,656,125 of record NC_142870.1, read on the forward strand.
GTGAGAGGAAGGCCACATTCCTAACTGGAACTTACCTGCGCAGGTGCCATTTGCGCCTTCTGGCCTCAAGGTGCGCTACTTGAAGGTGTTTGAACCGAAGCTGAACTACAGCGACCACGACGTCATCAAATGGGTGCGCTACATTGGCCGCAGCGGCATTTACGAGACCCGCTGCTAGTTGCCTGTGGCAGCTAGCCCACTCCCCTGCCCACCCTCTGCCATGGGTCCGGATGCCCCCGGCCACCACACATCAGTGTCTCCTCCCTCCCTCCTGCTTTGCTGCCTTCCCTTTGCACCAGCCCCCGAGTCTAGGTCTGGACCAACCACATGTGAGCTGGACAGGTGGAGCAGTCCCTGGGCTCCCTGGGCAGGGTGGTTTCTGGGGCTCTTGCTCTTCCATCCGTCCGTCTGTCCTGGCCTGAGTGCCAGGCTCTGAGTTCTGTGACCAAAGCCAGGTGGGCCCTCTCTCCTCCCAACCCCTGTGGCCACACCTCTGGAGTGGGAGGGTTGGCTGCCCCTCACCTCGGAGCTCCCCCAAAGGCCAGTAACGGATTCCCAGCCCTCAGTCCCTACTCTGCTTTGGGATAGTGTGAGCTTCATTTTGTACACGTGTGACTTCGTCCAGTTATAAACCCAATAAACTCTGTAGAGCGGAGTTGGCCAAGTGTTGACATGGGAGGGGAGCTGGTGGGATTTCTCATACTGCATGCTTTGAGTACAATTTTGAATTTTCTATTCTGTAGGCTCTCAAAGCTCTTCCCCCCTTTTGTTCCCAATGGATAGGCCTCTCCTGGGCCTGTGGAAGCCTAGGTCTTCTGGTTTCTCCAACAGAAAATAGTCTCAAGACCATGCTACCCCCAGGTCCCTAACTCTGAGTCAGGTATTATTTAATTAGCATAGATAAGCAAGGTTAACTTTTGACCCTGCAGCCTTCCTGAGAGACCCCACTTAATTCCAGCCTTGCCAGTTTCCCCAGGCTTTGGTGCCTTGGTGGGCGGAGGGTAAGGAAAGATTGGATTCTGGAGGGGGTGGGGGACACCACTGGGGACTCCCCCTGCTTCTCAGGAAACTTCCTGGATACTGTCACCATTCCACAGAGCTATGTGGTGAGCAAGTCTCTGAAGGAACTGCCCATATCCTGCCAGTGTATTAGGGAAGATAAGAGTTGATTTTGCCTTCACAATTTCCCTTCCGGCTTTCTTAAACAAAATTTGAGAACATTTCAAAAGTAGGGTAACACAGTGCACCCTCATATACCATCATCCAATTTCAACAATGATTAACTCACGGCCAATTCCTAGTATCACATCCGATCTGTGCTCATTTAATCCAGATATCCTGTCAAAATTTCCACAACATCCATCTGGATCCAAACAGGGTCCACTGTGGTTGGTTAACCCATCTGAAACGTTTTACACTCCTACCTTTGCCTCCACTCTTGCAGTTTTTAAAGAAACGAGTTCTGTAGTTTCCCCATCAGAATTTGCCTGTTGGGTCTCCTGCCAATATATCCCCCTTTACCTTTATTTCCTATAAAATGGTTATTTGATCTAGAGGCTCAGTTAACACAGGGTTTGGGCAGTGGTTAATCCAAACGGGTAATTATGTAATGTTGGGTCATAGTTTTAAAGCCAGGTCTCAATATTGACATTAAATACAACGCAGTAGCCTCATTTTGGGGGAAAATCCCTCGCTTTTTACCTGAGGGAATCCTTGAAAGTAAACAGCCTTTCCCTGTAATTTAACTGAGGCTTGGGTGCAGAGAACTCAGCCCTGGGATGGGACGCAGCTAGGGACTAAGTACCAGTGAGCTTATCCGGGCTGTGATCTGGTTTTCCGCCCTTCGGCGGTGGGGGAAGTTGCGCCCTGGGGCGGTGAAGAACTGAATGGGCAAGGTTCGCAAGGGTCGGCTGAACCCTGAGGCCGTGGGAAAGGACTGGGGGTGCTGGCCAGCCGGCTGACGCAAACTCCAGGGCCTGAGGCCCCGGACCACACCGGCGGACGCACGGAACGGAGCCGGGGGCTTCTGAGTTCAGAAAGCAGCGTGAGTCAGCAACGCTCACAAAACGGGTCCGTCCAGGCACGCAGTGGCAGATGCGCCCCGCGGGAGCACATAAAACCGAGCAAAGCTACATCCTTATCAGCCGCCCTTCTCGGGAGGCGCCCACCAGCCGGAGCTCCGGCGAAGCCTCGAGCCCTGATAACCCCCGCGCGCGCCTGTCCCGCCCCACCCCTCGCCTCCGGCTCTGCGCCTCCCAGAAGGCAGCGAGAACGGCACATGTGGCTCATCCCTCAGCCGAACAAGCGTCGCGCAGGCGCTGAGGGCAGCTCCGGCGCAGACTCTGAGCTGCGCTTGCGCACGGTTCGTCCGGGCCAGCTCAACCCACCCGTGGGTTCCGCGCACGCCGCTTCTGTCGTACGTCGCTGCTACGCATGCGCTTTGGGAATAGGGGCGAGCTTTCGGGGACGGGTAGGGGGCGGGTCTACGCCGAGGTCTCAAGGCGATTGCGCGTACGGGATTCCTGCTGGAACATGGCGACTTGCGCCGAGATCTTGCGGAGCGAGTTCCCGGAAATTGACGGACAGGTCTTCGACTACGTGACGGGTGAGCTGAACCGAATCAAGGGGCTGGGGAGGCCCGAGTGGAGCTCAGGGGGAAAGACTATGGGAGGGCAGTGCTGGGGACCGCTGCCAGGCCTCTTCTCCGCGTGACCTCTTGTCCCGAAGGCCGGTTGGGTCTGGAGCCCCGACTGGGGGCCGCGATTCGGGGACTGAAACTGCTTGTGTGTCCACCTTGCCCGGTGTCCTGCTCGTCCTGCCACGCCCGGCCCAGGCGTCCTGCACAGCGGCAGCGCGGATTTCGAGTCTGTGGATGACCTGGTGGAAGCTGTGGGGGAACTGTTGCAGGAGGTGTCCGGGGACAGCAAGGATGACGCGGGCATCAGGGCCGTGTGCCAGCGCATGTACAACACTCTGCGCCTGTACGTGTCGGGATCGGGGCGGCGGGGATTGCGGGGGCCGTAGGGCCTTTCCCTCAGTTCCTAACTCCGCACTTTCCATCCCTACCCACCTAGCGCCGAGCCACAGAGTCAAGGAAACAGCCAGGTGCGACTGGATACCCCCATCCAGTTGTCAAAGATAACGGAGAACTACGGTGAGCGTGAGGGGAAGTTGAACTTGTTGCTCCAGCCACCTGCCCCCTGCAGCTCGAGCTGCCAGACTTGTCTCTCACGAACTTGGTTGTACTGAGGCCAGCATGAAGGGAAAGGGCGTGGAGGGGTCTCCGCGCCTGGGTAGGGTAAGGAAGTCTGTGGCCTGGAGCAGCCTAACTTGATTTCACCTCCCAGCTTTGCAACTTACTAACTGCTTGACCTTATCAGAAGAGTTGCTTGTGTGCCTACACCAGTGGGGTTTATTGTCTTGGGGGTGGGGAGGATGGTAGCCCCCATCCCCAGTATGGTAAGGCTTTTGTGTTTGTGTCCCTGGTTCATGTTAATCACTCCGAACCTTAGTCTCCCATCTTTCTGGGAGATGAGTGACTGCTTTTTTTTTTTTTTTTTTTGTATTGGTTACAGACTGTGACCCCAAACTTCCAGGACTGCTGAAGAGGGAGCAGTCCTCGGTGAGGAGGGGGGGAGGAGGGGCGGTGTCTGAGGTGGAGGTGGGGGTCGGCTGTTCTTGCCTTAGTCCTTGAGTCTGTTTGTCGCGGCTGAGCTGAAGTGCTCCTTCTGGGGGTCCCTGTTCTGAGCCTGCACCCTAGGGTGAAGTGGTTTTCTTTGGAACTTTAGACGGTAAACGCGAAGAAGCTGGAGAAGGCGGAGGCACGGCTGAAGGCGAAGCAGGAGAAGCGCTCAGAGAAGGATGCCCTCAAGACCTGCGGCCCTCCGTGAGTGCGGGGAGCAGAGCCAGCGCCACGGGGCGAGCGGTGGCTGGAGGCGCTGAACGTCCTGTTCTCTCCCTTCTAAGAGTCCTGGAAGAGGCGTCGGCCAGCCAGGCGGGCAGCAGGAAGGAGAGCCGGCTGGAGTCCTCCGGCAAGAACAAGTCCTACGACGTGCGGATCGAGAACTTCGACGTGTCTTTTGGTGATAGGTGAGGGGGATGGTAGTGAGGGTGGCATTCGTCTCCTTTTCCAATTACAGGAGACTTTGCAGAGGTGAAACGGAGCTACACACAGCGCCCCGAAACCAGCTGGTCTCCTTTCTACCACCCCTGCAGGGTACTGCTGGCTGGAGCCGACGTGAACCTGGCGTGGGGCCGCCGCTATGGGCTGGTGGGGCGGAATGGTCTGGGGAAGACAACCCTGCTGAAGATGCTGGCCACCCGGAGCCTGCGGGTTCCAGCCCACATTTCCCTGCTGCACGTAGAGCAGGAGGTTGCGGGAGACGACACCCCTGCCCTGCAGAGCGTGCTGGAGAGTGACAGCGTGCGGGAGGACCTGCTGCGGCGCGAGCAGGAGCTCAGCAGCCAGATCGCAGCTGGCAGGTGAGAGCCCCGGCAGTCACCTGGCCACGCAGAGCTCGGGACTTGCCACTTGCCACCACCGGATGGGACGCTGGTGTTTGTTCTTTTTTTTTTTTTTTTTTTTTTCTTTAGAGATTGATTCATTTTTTTGAGAAGCAGAGTTAGAGAGCAAGGAGGGCAGAGACAGATTTTCCAGCTGCTGGTTCATTCCCCGAATAGCCATAACAGGCAGGGCCAGGCCAGGCCAAAGCAGGAGCCTGGAACTCCATCTAGGTCTCCCAAGCACTTGGGCCATCTTCTGCTGCTTTCTCAGGCACATTAGCAGGGAGCTGGATCAGAAGTGGAGCAGCTAGAACTGGAATCGGCACTCATATGGGAGGCTGGTGTCACAGACAACAGCTTAACCCATTGTATCACAGTGCTGCCCTCTCCCCTTCCCTCCCAATGCTCTGTTCTTCCCAAAATGCTCTTGCCCCTGCTACTTTGTGCAGGTTCTTCCTGTCTTCTGTTCCTGTCCCGGCGACAAGGTGGCTAGTTGCCCGCCTTGCAGCTGTGCAGGGTGCAGGGGGACATCCTGCTGGACTGCCTACACTCAGGCCGATTGTTTCTTCCCCTCCCTTGCAGGGCGGAAGGCTCTGAAGCTGCACAGCTGGCAGAAATCTATGCTAAACTGGAAGAGATTGAGGCAGACAAGGCACCTGCCAGGTATTTAAAAGTTTCCCTGCCTTCCAGTTTGACTTTCCCCTTCTGTGAGTTGTTCCAGCGGGGTTCTCCGATGTCTTCACTTCTAGGGCATCGGTCATTCTTGCTGGGCTCGGCTTCACTCCTAAAATGCAGCAGCAGCCCACCCGGTGAGTGGCTCTTGCCATTCCTGACTCTTGAGCGCCGTTGGCCCTGCCCTGATGAACACCCACCCCTGACGTGGCTCTTTCTTTAGGGAGTTCTCGGGTGGCTGGAGGATGAGACTGGCCCTAGCCCGGGCCCTGTTTGCTAGGTGAGTCTCCTGGGCCCTGTGTATGGAGCCCTGTGGACGATGGGCCTTGGCTCTTTGAGAGGTGGCATTTGAGTCCCTGACCTGCATACGACCTTATGCCATGTGTTCTTTTTCCTAGGCCGGATCTTCTGCTGTTAGATGGTGAGCCTGAAATGGATGCTCCTGACTTTGGGATGAGGAAGGGTGGTAGCGTGCAGGTTCCTAGTTCTCTAGCCCCTCAGTCACAAGGGTGTGCTCCCCACTTCTTCTCCAGAACCCACAAACATGTTGGATGTGAGGGCCATCCTATGGCTGGAGAACTACTTGCAGGTGAGGGCCTCCAGACCCTGGTGTGGGTTCCGGGCAGGTGTGCTGGTGTGGGTTATGGGAACTGACTGCCCTCCCAAACTGGGCCTGCCATCCTGTAACCCCCTCAGACGTGGCCCTCCACAATCCTAGTCGTCTCCCACGACCGCAACTTCCTGAACGCCATCGCCACAGACATCATCCACCTGCACAGCCAGAGGTTAGACGGTTACCGCGGGGACTTCGAGACCTTCATCAAGAGCAAGCAGGAGCGGCTGCTCAACCAGCAGCGGGAGTACGAGGCCCAGCAGCAGTACCGCCAGCACATCCAGGTGTGTGGGGCTCCCACAGCGTGCATGTCAGGAGTTGGGGGTAGTGAGAGAGCCTGACCAGTGCCCGCGCTACTCCTACCTCCCTCCCCCACAGGTTTTCATTGATCGCTTTCGCTACAACGCCAACAGGGCCTCTCAAGTGCAGAGTAAACTCAAGATGCTGGAGAAGCTGTGAGTACGGTGTTCCCAGCTGGGCCCTGATCGTCATGTCCTTGTCTCTTCCCTCATTTTGCAAGCCAGCCCTCGCCCTCCCACACTAGGCCTCCGTTTGCCAGAAGCCACCTTTGCCTTCTCCTGCAGGAGAGCGGACGTTCTGTATTGCTCTTGCAGAGTTCATCTTGCCTGGGCAACCACGGATCTGCTTCCTGTCGCTGTTTGCTTACTCTGGACATTTCATTTAAACGGAGTCATAAACATATAGCCCTTTGTACCCGATTTCTTTCACTTAGCATCATGTTCTCAAAGTTCATCCATGTTGTGTTGTAGCATGGATTAGTACTTCATTTACTTTTTATGGCTAAATAATATTCCATGTGTGTGTAGGCACATTTCGTTCAGTAACTTATCAGGGGCTTGCCTCCATTTTGCTTATTATGAATAATGCCATTATGAACCTTTGTGTAAAAGTTTTTATGTGGACATATGCTTTTATTTGCTGGAGTGCATACCCACTAGTGGGTTTTCTGGATTACTTGGTAATTCTACATTTAGCTTTTTGAGGAAGGGTCAGAGTATTTTCTAAAGGAGCCGCAGTGGTTCACATTCCTTCCAGCAACGTAGGAAATCTCCAGTTTCTCCATATCCGTGCCGCTAACTGTTCTAGTGGATGAGAAGTGATAGTTTGTTGTGGCTTTGATTTGCACTTCCTTAATGACTAATGATATTGGGCGTCAGGGATTTAATCTTGAAGTGAATGGAGCTTAAAATCATAAGGCTGAGAGCTTTGTGACGGGGGAGTATACACGTGGTCCACCCTGAATGAGGACACTCATGTTTGGCAGAGTGCAGTGGACTAGAAAAACGTCCTTCTCCATGGGTTATGTGTGGTGGGAGCGTAAGCCTTTTCTGAGTTTTCTCTGTGCAGGTGCTGTTGTGCAAGAAGAACAGATATTTATTTTTAATCTTTTTAAGGATTTACTTATTTGAAAAGCTGAGTGACACGAGGCTAGCACTGTGGCACAGCAGGTTAAGCCGCAGCCTGCAGTACTAGCATCCCACATGGGCACCTGTTCGAGTCTCGGCTGCTCCACTTCCGATCCACCCCTCTGGGAAAGCAGCAGAGCTAAAGCACTTGGGCCACCCTCCGCTGCTTTCCCAGGCTCGTTAGCAGGGAGCTGGCTCAGAAACGGAACAGCTGGGACTCAAACCAGGGCTTTGATATAGAATGCCAGCAGCACAGGCTGCAGCTTAACCACTGTGCTGCAGCACTGGCCCCAGTGGTGGTTTTTAAAGTCGTAAGTTTGTGCACCCATCTCTCCCCTCAGACCGGAGCTGAAACCCGTGGACAAGGAGTCAGAGGTCGTGATGAAGTGAGTGCTGGGCCCGAGGGACCGGTGGGAAGCTCTTGTTCCCGGCCACCTCCACGGCCCTCACCCCCGCCTCCTGCAGGTTTCCTGACGGGTTTGAAAAGTTCTCCCCGCCGATCCTGCAGCTAGATGAGGTGGATTTCTACTACGACCCTAAGCACGTCGTCTTCAGCCGTCTCTCCGTCTCTGCTGATCTCGAGTCCCGCATCTGTGTGGTACGTTTGCTGTGTCCCCGCCCCGTGAGCTGGAGCTCTGCTACCCCAGCCTTCGTCGGTACGGCTTGGCCCAGACCCGCAGGCCACAGAGGGAGGGTCTGTGTAGGGGTGGGAGAAGCCAGGGCCTGGGCTGAGGACTCCGTGTGTCGCTGTTGCCGGTGCCCTTCAGAGACGCTGAGCCTGGTCGTGCAGCACTTGATGGATTCTTAGAGCTGTACCTCCTCTTACTGCTCTCAGGTCTGAGTTCTTTAAACCGTGGGGCTTCAAGGGTGTGGCCTGGCCTTGAGGGTCAGACTGCGCATCCTGACTGCTGTTTCCTAGCTCAGTTACCAGGCAGCTCCCTCATCCTTAAATGGACATGACGTCTGCCTCGCTTGGTTGTTGGGAGCAGTCAGTCCCCAGCACTTAGCAGGTACTCGGGTATTGGTTCCCTTTCTGGCTTTACTTCGTTTCTGCACAGTTCCTTGAAACTGTGATGTTGCTTGTTGAGGCGGTCATTGGGACAGGCCGGGACACCGTCTCGCATCGGTCCCTTCTGTGGTGCGCACACGCGTACTCCAGCAGCTCGCGTTTCCGCAGGTTGGGGAGAATGGAGCTGGGAAGTCCACCATGCTGAAGCTGCTCATGGGGGACCTGGCACCCGTCCGAGGCATCAGACACGCTCACAGGTCAGCCTCCCTGCCTGCCTGCGGATGCTGCCTACAGACCTTCGTGGTCGTTGCTTTCCATGCCCTTTCGCCTTCATTTCTGTCTGTAGGAATCTGAAGATTGGTTATTTCAGCCAGCACCACGTGGAGCAGCTGGACCTGAACGTCAGTGCTGTGGAACTGCTGGCGCGCAAATTTCCAGGTGCGTTACGGACCTGAGTTGAGGCAAGACAGCCAGAGCAGGCCCTGCAGCGTGGCCTGCCTTGGGTGGATACAGAACAGCTACTCCTAGCCCCCCACAGACCCCAAGAGTAGATGTCAGGACGTGGGCACTTGTTTGTGTTTTTAAAGATTTATTTAGTTATATACTTGAAGGAGTGACAGGGAGGAGACAAATCTTCCTTCTGATGGTTCATTCCCCTCCCCAAATGACAGCAATAGCCAAGGCTGCACTAGGCTGAAGCCAGCAGTCAAGAATCCCATCCAGGTCTCCTGTGTGCGTGGCAAGGGCCCAAGTACTTGGGCCGCCGTCTGCTGCCTTCGCAGGTGCATTAGCAGGAAGCCAGAACCAGTGCTCCAGTACTGGATGCAGGTGTCCCAACAACAGCTTAACCCGTTGCCCCACAACACCCACCACCAGACGTGGGCAGGGCTGGAGGGTCAGGGAGGGAGCTGGGCCAAGAACCCACCCGATGGGGCCCCTTTTGCAGGGCGGCCTGAGGAGGAGTATCGCCACCAGCTGGGCCGGTACGGCATCTCTGGAGAACTGGCCATGCGCCCTGTTGCCAGCTTGTCTGGGGGCCAGAAGAGCCGGGTGGCCTTTGCGCAGATGACCATGCCCTGGTGAGGTCTCATTTTCCAGCGCTCTTGCCCTCCTGCTTCCTCTTCTTGTGCAGCAGGAAGCGGCCCTCTCCCCTCTGTACCCGAAGAGTTCATTCTCTCCTACCCCTTCAACCCCCCAACTGCACTCCTTGCCGGCTTCTGTCTTCCAGCCCCAACTTCTACATTCTGGACGAGCCCACCAACCACCTGGACATGGAGACGATCGAGGCTCTGGGCCGCGCGCTCAACAGCTTCAGGGTGAGTGTGCCTTTGCACTGACCGCTGCCCCAGGCCGCGGCGCCCCTTCTGTCCCCTGAGCGCCTCCTGCTCTGCTGTCTTTCAGGGTGGCGTGATTCTGGTGTCCCACAACGAGCGCTTCATCCGGCTGGTGTGCCGGGAATTGTGGGTGTGCGAAGGAGGCGGCGTCACCCGGGTCGAAGGGGGGTTTGACCAGTACCGAGCCCTCCTCCAGGAACAGTTCCGCCGGGAGGGTTTCCTCTAGAGCCGCCAGGCTGAGGACCGTGCCCAGGACATGGACTGGTACCCCAGACCCCTGGGTCACCACCGAGGCAACCAACTCCAGGCCATGGACTTCCCCCAGTGGGGCAGCCTTACCCCCAAATCGCTCTCCTGTTGACTGGAGTGCCCGCTGTATGGCGTGGAGGACTGGTCTCCCTGGGGAAGGGTTGGGGCTGCCCTCTGGGGTTAGAGTTCCCCTGGTCCCTGCTCTGACCGGGCCCAGGTGGCTGCTATGTAAATTAAACCCCCCCTGGCATCTCCCTGGCCGCCTCTCTGCTGCTCCCTGGGCAGGCGCAGTGGTTGCCTGCTGCCGAGGGGTGGGCCCTCCGCTGGCGTTTTCCTGGGACCCTTGTTTTAGTTACACGGAGGAAGCCACAGCAGCACCAGCTGTGTCCCTGGGAGGAGCCATCAAGGCCGCCGGAGCATGGAGGGCGCCTGCCTGAGTCCGTGCAGTGGAGTGGAGTGGAGTGTGTGCCCATCACTGCGGTGCTGTTCCCTTCGCCTGGGCTCAGCCTCAGCCAGAGGGGTCTTGGGTTTGCTGTCCCAGACCCCGCTGCTGGGGAGTTTGAACTGCTTCTGGAACCTGGCCTCAGACCCACTCCGCCAGCTGCTTTCGCTGTGGTCTCTGGCCCTGGGCTCGTCCTGCTTCTCTAATCTGGACCCTCAGGGCTGAAGGGAAACATCTCTGTCCCCGTTTTGCTGGAGTGCTTTCCTGTTCGCCGGTAGGAGGGGCCGGGAAGTGGAGAGTGAGAACAGCCTCTGGTGGAAAGAAGTGGGGCACTCTGTTTTCCAATTCAGCAATCTGCGGGGAGAGGAGCGCTTAGCCGGAGCAGTGTGGTTTATAAATGGTATTTCTTGAGGGCCTAGCTGCTGTATGGAATTGTTGCACATAATTAAAATGGAGACATTGCTGTGCTCTTGGTGACAACAGGGAAAGCAGAATCAGCAAAAGGAACTCGCTGGCTTTGTGGAGATTGTAGTCACAAGGCTTAGCCAAGGCCTCTGAGCCGTGAGCTGCGGGGGGTGCTGGGAGAACAGACAGGAAGGCTCTGTTGACTGATCAGGCAGCCAACGAGGGGATGGCTCCAGGTGGCAGGAGGGCTGCTGGGCTGCCTGCTGCTTTACCTCCCTCCCTCCAGAGTCCAAAGGACATATTCCTCCAGCTGTGTGTAGCCAGGTGCACCCCCGGCATTGCTGAGAAAACTCACAGCCCCTGTAATACCCTTCCAGCTTCAGACCTGCCCCGCTCATGGGCGATTCGGGAGCCCTCTGAGGTGCTGACCGTGCTGTGGCTCCTGAGCTCTCTCACCAGCTGTGCACTCTTGAGTGCTCGTGACTCCTCAGAGTCGCTGGAAGTGCAGCTTCAGCGACACAGAATCTGCTTTCGAGTGTGAACACATGATTGGGTCTACACTCAGCTCTCGGCCTGACTATCAGTAATAAAAAGCCACTGATACTAGCTAAGTAACCATAACGAATGGCTTAACCTTTGAACACCTCCTACTCTGTTTGTTTTAGGATTTATTTATTTGGAAGGCAGACCTTCCATCTGCTGGTTCATTCCCCAAATACCCACAACAGGCAGAGCTGGGTCAGTCCAAAGCCAGGAATTCCATCTATGTCTCCCACTTGTGTGGCATGCATGAGTGGCCCCAGAAGTAGACCACTGTGGACTCCCGGGAGGGACAACTTCCAATAGCTTCAGCTGCTTTCTGAAAGTGAGTTCCCATTCACTGGGACTGCAGCCCTTCAGGCCGTCTTGTGTGCCGGGTGGCGTGAGGCTGGCCTCCAGGTGGCCTTGCAAGTTCGTGAGTGCAGAGAGGAGTGTGAGGGACCTGCATCGGTGGTCGTCCGAACGTACGCTGCAGGACTGGAGAAAGGGAGGACTGAGCTGCAGGAGCTGAGGAACACCTGCCATTTGGGGTGAATGGGGGGGTGGCAGAAAAAACGCTTTGCCATCCGTCTCCTTGTCAGAAAGCACAGGACAAAGACGAGGAATGAATCTGACCTGGGAGGGTGGGAAGTCACCCGTGGGCACTCCAGGCTCGTGGCAGCCACCTCCTTCACTGGCTCATCCTTATCAGCTGCCAGGTCATCTCCACAGCTGCTGAGCCTGGAGCTGCTGTGTAGACTTGACCTTTAAGCCAGACAGGAGCTGGCCGGGTTGACAAACCGCTCACCAGCATTTCCTGGGCAAACCAGCTGGGCTCGGTGGGAGGCTGGCCACCTGTCTACAAGGTACTCAAAGACACCGGTCAGAATTGTTCCTCAAAATGATGTTATTAGCTTGCTGAATTCTCACTGGCTTCTGGGCAAGATTCAGCCAGCACCGTCAGCTCTGCTCTGCACTGGGCCTGGGCACGCCCCCTGGAGACCCAGCGGGCCAGCAGGGGGGGCCCAGGCTGTGGAGGTCCTCTAGGAGTCCCTGCATCTGGGCTGATGGACCCCCTCATTCCTCCCCCCTCCAGCTGGGTGCCCCATAGTGCTGTCTTCCTTGTTAGGGGCTGTGCATCTTCATTAACACTGTAGTTCCCACTTACGTTGTCCTTGGAGGCCACCCCGTGGTTTCTCAAGTCTGCATCTGAAGTACCTGGCACAGGTTCGGTTGTCTAGGAGGGAGGCAGTGTGGACAGGTCAGGATGCAGAGTCAGAGGGTGCAAGGAGAGGCTGAGCAGCAATCCAGGCCCTGGGAGAGCCTCCGGCTGGGATCACACTAGAGTGGGCCTGAGTGGAGGCAGTGGCTCAGGCCACCGCTCCTGGGATTTTCAGCCTTTCGATACCTTTGGCTGAGCCTGTGCACCTGAGGGCGGCAGCATGGCTGGCACGTTGTCCACCACACTGCCCAGCACGTACTGAGTGCTCAGAGACATCTCACAGGAGTCTCGTCCCCATCGTGTAGGAGAGGGCATTCAGGGGGCTGGTGCTGTGGTATAGCAGCCTGTGTGGACGCCAGTTGGAGTCCTGGCTGCTCCACTTCCCACCCAGCTCGCTGCTAATGTGCCTGGGAAAGCAGTGGAAGATGGTGCAAATGTTTGGGCTCCTGCACCCATGTGGGAGACCCAGTTGGAGCTCTTGCTTCCTGGCTTCAGCCTGGCAGTTATGGCTATTTGGGGAGTGAACCAGCGGATGGAAGATCTCTGCCTCCCCGCACCCCTTCCCATCCCAACTCTGCCTTTCAAATAAGCAAATCTTTAAAGAAAAGAAAAATTCTGGGCATTAACAGGTGGGTGGCAGGGCCAGGGTTCAAGTTCAGTCTGGCTACTACACAGCTCTTAATGGCCACATTGTAGCCATGACTTGTTAATGCCTTCACTTAAGGACTGGTGGTTAATTACATGAGCAGGGGATTTGAACAAGCCTCTCGGGAGAGCAAGCTAGGGAGTAGGAGTTCCTGGCACAGCTGCTGGTGCTGCCAGGTGCTCTGTGAGCTGTTCACTGAGTAAAGGATGCCAGACGCATTGGGGAGTGACAAAGTCCCGCACTGCGGTTAGCCCGCCTCTTACTGATGGCCTGGGCAACTCAGCCTCTCCTGAGTGGATGAGCCACATCCATAAACTGTCCACAAGGGTTTGCCTCGCCTGCTTCACCCACGCGCGCGCACACACACACACACACATGGTTGATTGGAACAAAGAGTGGTTGATGAATGAATTGCTCAGCACTAAGAGGCAGCAAGGATTCCAAGCACTCCCTTGACCTGGGGTGTTGTGAAAGACTGGGCGAGAGAGAGAATTGTGTGAACTTAAACATTCTGTGAGCTGTGGAGTCCCATGGACCCAGAAAGTATTAAGTCATGTGAGGAGCGGTGGGGTAGCAGCCTGGAGCCCCTCTGGAAGCGTACAGACCCACCAGTGCACAGACAGCTGCAGCCTCCCCCAGCCCTCCGGCACAGGCTCCGCTCAGGATCTGCATGGGGTGGGCAGGAATCATGCAGCTTATAGGTCACCCCCTGCCAGTAAGTCTTGGCCTCTCTTCTTGATGTAAAATAAAAGGAGGGAGGGGTGCTGTGGCGCAGCTGGTAAAGCTGCTGCATTCGGCACCCGCATCCCATATGGGTGCCGGTTTGAGTCCTGGCTGCTCCACTTCCGATCCAGCTCTCTGCTGTGGCCTGGGAAAGCAGTGGAAGATGGCCCAAGTCCTTGGGCTCCTGCCCCTGAGTGGGAGACCCAGAAGAGGCTCCTGGCTCCTGGCTCCTGGCTCTGGCCTGGGCAAGCCCCAGCCGTTGCAGCCATTTGGGGAGAGAACCAGTGGATGGAAGACCTTTCTCCCTCTTTGTAATTCTACCTTTCAAATAAATCTTTAAAAACAAGGGGCCAGTGCTGTGGTGTAGTGGGTAAAGCCATTGCTTGCAGTGCCAGCATCCCATATGGTCACCAGTTCGAGTCCCGGCTGCTCCACTTCCGGTCCAGCTCTCTGCTATGGCCTGGGAAAGCAGTAGGAGATGGCCAAAGTCTTTGGTCCCCTGCACCTGCTTGGGAGACCCGGAGGAAGCTCCTGGCTCCTGAACGCCACAGGTCTGGCTGTTGCAGTCATCTAGGGAGAGATCCAGGTTGGCTGTTGCCAGCTTCGTCCGGCAGCTGCTTGTATTGTGGGTGACATTCTCATGGCACGTGTGTCCAGGGGCATGCGCCCTCTGCCCTTTCAGAGAAGTGCTTTGTTGTTTTTCCATTCACTTGAAATGCAGAGGGACAGACAGATCTTCCATGCACTGTTTCACTCTCCAAAGGCCCACAACAGCCGGGGCTGGACCATTCTGAAGCCACTGTAGTGGGGGTACTTAAACAGAAATATGTGACAGAGGCTTTAGCAGGAACTGGGATTTATTTTCATGCTGGCGTGAGGCTCCACTGGATTCATAACCAAAAAAGCCTGAGCCCCGAACAAAGAGGGGCACTCCTTATATACCCTTCAGCCCCTTTGTCTCCCTTACATGGCTACATACACTTCCACTGGGTGTTCTAATGCCACGTGGCAGCTCTAGGGATCGCTATAAGGTTGAGCATGCACACAGTTACTGATGATGGTAACTAGTTTCGCTTAATAGGTTTAATATTTTCCCCGGTGCATAGGTGCATAGTGAACGATGCCCTGAGTGGCTAACGCTGGTTAACACTGTAGCACTGTGCTGACAGGCAGATGCTGCAACTCACAGGCAAGTTGATACTGCCACATTCCTTTCCCAAGATAAGCCCTTCTTTCTCTATTTTAGGAAGGCCCCTATCATGCCAGGAGCCTGGGCTCTCCCATGTGGGTGGCAGAGACTCAAGTACTGGAGTCATTATCCCCTGCCTCCCAAGCTGTGCAGTAGCAGGAAGCTGGAGTCGGGAGTGGGGCCAGGACAAAGCCTGGGCACTCCGATACGGTGTCCTAAGCAGGACCTTTCCCACTATGTCAAATGCCTGCCCCTAAACAAGTATCTTTAACCCAGGAGGAGGGAGGGTGACTGTGAGAATGGTTTGTTCACCTACAGATCAGAGAGCCCATCCTGGGGTTGGAGAGAACTGTATTTGAGTCTGGATTCTAGTCTCTAATAGCTGTGTGACCTTGGCACATGAAGCCTCTCTGCACCTGTTTCCTGTTCTGTAAACTGGGAATGAAAAAGGTCCCCGCGCTGGAGAGTCATGGTGGAGCTTAAACGTGCTGGGACGAGCAAGACTCTCCTGATGGCTTCTAGCAGTTTGCCCGTGCTGGCCATTGTGAGGGTTAGCATCTGCTCTGCTGATTTTTATGAGCTATTGTTTGTGGTGCTCCGTGGCTGGGAGCCACTGTCTGCTCATCGTGACTCAGCCAGGTGAGCAGGGATCCGTGCCTCCCACTTTCTGTGCTTTGGCCCAGGAAGGGCCCTGCCTTGGATTCCTCTCCCACTGCAAGATGTTTTCTTCTGACTCTTACCCAAACACACCCCCCTCCAGTGTACATCGCACAATACCTTGCTCCGTTCCGTGACCCTCCATCATTGCAGGAGTGCGGGTTTTTCCTGACTACGAGGGAGCTTTTAGCATAGCTATCCCAAACCTCTCTCCACCAAAGCTTCCT
Source organism: Oryctolagus cuniculus (assembly GCF_051225735.1). Classification (NCBI taxonomy): domain Eukaryota; kingdom Metazoa; phylum Chordata; class Mammalia; order Lagomorpha; family Leporidae; genus Oryctolagus; species Oryctolagus cuniculus. The sequence goes on from NC_142870.1 coordinate 93,671,962, forward strand.
TCCTCTTCCTCGCCCATGAACTCTGCAGTCAGAACAAGAGACACAGAACAGCCAGAGCTCTGGAGGAGAGTGATGTTAAAGGAAAGCTAGGATGAGCCAGCAAACGCTGGGTGAGATGTAGAAGCCGTTCATTGCAAACTGTGGTCTTGGTGATGGATGTGTGTCCAGACTGAGGGGATGATTAAGAACCATGGTGGGGCTGGCATTGCAGCGCCACCTGCAGGGAGAGAGGGAGAGAGAGAGAATGAGAATGGGAAAATACCTAGTGTGATTGTTTCCCCAAACAAGATACTGTAGAAAAATGAAGCTGCTGTATTCAATGAGAAAAAGATTTCAGCAAAGTTTGAAGAAGTGTGAGTGAGGACGCTGGTGTGATAGCTGGAGGACTGCCATGGGAACTGTAGCTTCCCCACGTCTGCTGTGAGAGCTGTGGCGGCTCCATGGGAGCTGTAGCCTCCCCACGTCCCTCCCGACACTGGAAGGCCCGTGTTTCATTTTTTGCTCTCCTGAAAGTCTGGCATGTGAACAAAAGGGAGTCCAATCAAGATCAATTCAAATTAGGTTCTAGTTGTAATAATGCAGCAACCTCCATTTATTTTGCACCTGCTGGATGCAAAGCTCTCTATTGGGGCTCTACATGTATTATCTCACTTCATCATTGTAGTTCTTTGGTATAAATATTTTCATTGAAAACTCATAGAAGATTGCGGAGTTCAGTTTTGAGCCTAGGTTTCCAAAAGCCACGTTTTTTTCTCAACGCTAGCTTACCTCTTATGCAGGGTCCCTCCCAGCTTTTTTTTTTTTTTTTAACTTACTAGTGTTACATTATTTACTATTCCCTCAGAGAGGATCATACATTATGAAACTAATGCCTTTCTGATAGTGTGATTTTAACCACTCTGGTGCCTGGTTGGAGGAAAAACCCCTCCCCACCCCCAGCCCTCCACGCACTGACTTAGCAAACCCTTACTTTGCAACTACTGTATCCCAGGCATTGTGCTAGATGGTGAGAATGCAGTAACATGTTCTTGCCGCCAGACTCACAGCGTAGTGGAGACACGGGTAAGTAGACAGGTGATGTCAAGGAGGGAGCAGCTAGCCCAAAGGTGAAGGTACTTGTGGCCAACACCACAGTCCCTGGCTTCCAGTCCTGGCTGCAGCTCCAGACTGCAGCTTCCCACCAGTGCAGACCCTGCGAGGCAGCAGTGATGGCTCAAGTGTTGGATGCCTGCCTCCCATTACAGGAGAGGTCTCAATGCTGGTGCCTGGCTTCAGCTCTGGCCCAGCTTCCTTCATTGCGGGCGACTGGGAAGTGAACCAGCAGATGGAAGAGCTCTGTCTCTGTCAGTCCCTGTCTCTGTCTCTGTCTCTCTCTCAACTAAATAAAATTTCTTAAAAAAGTGATCCCAGAACTGTATGTTAGGAGCTATGACAGGGAATGTGCCAACCATCGAGGAGCACAGGTGAGGGGTCCCACGGCCTCGGGGGGTGGGGTTCAGGGATGGTTTCCCGTAGCTGTGGGAGTTGGCAGGACGGAGGAAGGTGGGAGAGCTCTGGAGGCTGAGGGGCCGGGCTGTAATCAGCAAGGCTGGAAGAGCAGGACGGGGGTGGCGTGGGGTGGCTGGGCCAGCCCTGCATGTGCACCTCGCTCCTGCAGGCGTGCCTCTCACCCTGCCTTTCTGTCTCCCCCTTGGCAGTGGCAGCGACCCCTGAGGCCAAGAGTAGCGTCTGAGTGAGTTCTATCACCAGGACCCAGGCAGGGCGCCTGCACATGTCGGGGATGAATGAGCCGGTCAGGGTTCAGGCAGATACGATTTTGGAGGGTGTGGCGAGGAGCTGGGGAGGATGTCTCTGCACACCCTCCATGTCATCACGTGATGGGCCTCTCTCCAGCTTCCATCTCTGGGCAGCACTCGGATCTTCACATTGAGGATAGGGGCCTGGCAAACCCATTTCGCAGAAGGGAAAGCTAAGCCTCAAGGGTAAGTGTTAAATCAAATGGAACACTCTTTCCCCAGACAACCAACCATCTTGGACCAACCTTCCTTGTTGCGCCCACATGAGCACTCATCAGTGCATGTGGGGTCCTAACACATATGAGTTCAGACAGTTTTGGCTGGAGCAGCCAGGTGAGGCAGAAGGCAACCATCAGGGAAACCAGGGTTTGGCTGGTCGTTTGAGAAGACGACTGGGCCCAGGGACTTCATCAGCCAAGTTCAATGAAACATAGCCCCTTTTCTTGGGACTCACAGTAGCAAATAACTTGGATTGGCAACTGAGATTGGTACCATAATATGTCTGATGCAATTTTTATGGGAAATTATCTGACAAATTAGATCTTTTGAAATGTGGTGGTGTGCCCCAGGCATGCCACTCAGATGTGGTCCCCAGGGGCCGAACAACTGCCAAGGTCACCACAGCACAGAGCTGCTCCTCACTGCCTGGGGGCCCCGAGGTCCGGGTCAGTGTCAAGGTGCACGCTGTGCTAAAGGGGCGAGGCTGAGCCTGGGCCCTCATGACCTCAGTTTAAGCCTCTGCTCACAACCCCACTAGCTGGATGGACCTAGGCAAGGTTTTCTTTTCTTAACTTTTCTTTTCTTGAAAGCAATATTTTTTTGAAAAATTTATTTTATTTATTTGAAAGGCAGAGTTACAGAGAGAGAAATCGTCCATTTACTGGTTCACTCCCCAAATGGCTGCATTGGCCAGAGCTGGGCCAATTCAAAGCCAGGAGCCAGGAGCTTCCTCCGGGTCTCCCATGTGGGTGCAGGGACCCAAGCACTTGGGCCATCTTCTACTGCTTTCCCAGGCCATAGCAGAGAGCTGGATTGGAAGTGGAGCAGCTGGGACTCGAACCGGCACCCATATGGGATGTGGGCACTGCAGGTGGTGGCTTTAACCCACTGTGCTATTGTACTGGCCCCTCCCCCCATGTTTTTTTTTTTTTTTTTAAGATTTATTTATTTGTAAGGCTCCTCATACCCTCTCCCGTGAACTGCAGGCTTCTGCGCTGTGGGTCTGAATCACGTTTTACATGCTCCGCCACGTGCTCTTCCTCAGCTTACTGTGCCCTGGTCATCCTGGTGGCTCTTTTCCTTCCTTCCCTCCCCCCATCCTTCTTTCCTTTTTTCCTTTCTTCTCTCTCTTTTCAAAAATGTATTATTTATTTATTTGAAAGGCAGAGTTACACAGAGGCAGTCAGAGAGAGAGAGAGAGAGAGACAGAGGCCTTCCACCTGCTGGCTCACTCCCCAAATGGCTACAAAAGACAGAACTGGGCCAATCTGAAGCCAGGAGCTTCTTCCGGCTCTCCCATGCAGTGCAGCGGCCCAAGGACCTGGGCCATCTTCTATTGCTTCCCCAGGCCATAGCAGAGCTGGATTGGAAGTCGAGCAGCCAGGACTTGAACCATATAGCCTGTATAGGATGCCGGCACTGCAATCCTGGGCTTTAGCCCACTGTGCTACAATGGCGGCCCCTCTCTCTTTTAAGATTTTATTTATTTGAAAGGCAGAGAGACAGAAACAGAGACCTTCCATCTATTGGATCACTCTCCAGATGGTTGCAATGGTCAGTGCTGTGTCAGGCTAGGGCCAGGAGCTTCATGGAAGTCTGCCACGAGGGTGGTGAGGGCTCAAATACTTGGGCCATCTTCTGCTGCTTTCCCAGGCTCATTGGCAGGGAGCTGGATTGGAAGTGGAGCAGCTGGGGGCTCCAACTGGTGCCCTGATATTGGATGTGAGGTGGAGGTGGGGGAACTCAAGTGGCAGCTTTACCCCCTAAGGCACAGCACTGGCCTCTCTCTTGGATTTTTTTTTAAAGATTTATTTATTTATTTGAAAGAGTTATGGAGAGAGAGAGAAACAGAGGCGGGGGGGAGGGGTTGTCTTCCATCTGATGGTTCACTCCCCAGATGGCCGAAACTGCTGAAGCTATGCTGATCTGAAGCCAGGAGCCAGGAGCTTCCTCCGGTCTCCCACGTGGATGTAGAGGCCCAAGGACTTGAGCTTTCCCAGGCCAAAGCAGAGAGTTGGATCAGAAGAGGAGCAGCCAGGACTCGAACTGGCGCCAATATGGGATGCCGGAGCTTCAGGCCAGGGCATTAACCCACTGCACCACAGCGCTGGCCCCACTTGGATTTTTTAAAAGCTAAAAAAGTCCTCTTTTTCCTCTGACCTTCCCTTCTGTTTGTGAGCATTTCAGTCGCGAAGTCATCAGGTGAGGTGGAAGAAGACAGGCGCCTAGAGACACGAGTCCTGGGCAAGGTTGGGACCGTGCTGGGAGTCACTCCAGGAAAGGGGGAGCTGGCGGGAACCCCAAACTGCTGGCCTCCCATTGGAAGCGCTGCTGGGAGGATCAGGGTTTTCCATATGGAAAGAAATACAGATGTGCGTGAATGGATGGAGCTCTGTCCTTGCCCCGCCCTCCCCCGCGCTGCCGATGGCAGTGAGCACACCAGGGAGGACTCTCAGATTCTATACCCCATTCTCCACTATAAAGCACCAGGTCTCCCCTGTGAAAGGCTGACTCTGGGACTGAGGGAGAAAAAAGGCGATGATCCAGGAAGTGTAGTGTCAACACTAAACAATAAAAAAGGACTGACAGCAGGCGCTGTGGCGCAGCAAAGCCTAGGTGCTGTCTGTGACTCCCTCTTGTCCTGGCTGCTCCACTTCTGATCCAGCTCCCTGCTGATGAGCCTGGGAAAGCAGCAGAAGATGGCTGAAGTGTTTGGGTCCCTGCATCCACCTGAGAGACCGGGAAGAGTTCCTAGCTTTGACCTGGCCCAGCCCTAGCTGTTGGGATCTCCCTCTCTCTCTGTACCTTTTCCTTTCAAATAAATCAATCTGTTTTTTTTTTTTTAAAGGACTGAAAGAATGATGGAAATATAAAAGGGACATGAATGTCAGCTTGCAATGCTGATACAATGTCTGAATAAAACTGAAGCTAAAAATTATAATGGAATTCTCTTTCAATTCTATTGTCCTACAAACCTTCTTTTTGAAGTACCCTTGTACTAACTACATGAATAAGTGGAAAGTTTGGTGAGCAATGAGGTGCTTACACATTTTATAAGTATTTCCACCCAAGCATGTATCAATCACAGGGGGAGAAAGAGCACCTTTGCACAGGAAGAAAGGGGCAGATGCTACCTTCATCGAGTCATCAGAATGTCCCGTCAACAGTGGGACACCCCAGCATCATGTGCCCTGGCCGGAGACAATCAGAAGGCAGAACCATGTCTGCAATATTCCTGTCCAAGACTCTTACCCTAAATCTAATCGTGGGGCAGCATCAGGCAGGCCAAGACAGACTAAATATAGAAGATAGGCACCTAGAGGTGCACAGTCTACAGACTAAATATCCCCCACCATTTCAAAGTGCCAAGGTTGGGTCCGGCACTGTGGCGTAGCGGGTAAAGCTGCCACCTGCAGTGCCCCCATGCCATATGGGCGCCGGTTCAAGTCCCGGCTGCTCCACTTCCCATCCAGCTCTCTGCTATGGCCTGGGAAAGCAGTAGAGGATGGTTCAAGTCCTTGGACCCCTGCACCCGTGTGGGAGACCCAGAAGAAGCTCCTGGCTCCTGGCTTCGGATCGGTGCAGCTCTGGCCATTGTGGCCATTTGGGGAGTGAACCAGCGATGGAAGACTCTCTCTCTCTCTCTGCCTCTCCTCTCTCTGTGTAACTCTGACTTTCAAAAAAATAATAAATAAATAAATAAGTCTTTTTTAAAAAAATGCCAAGGTTGTGAATATCCAGAAAAGAGTGAGGAACCATTCCAGAGTGAAGAGATGAAAAAACCAAAGGCAGTGTGTAATGGGCACTGTTTTTTTTTTTTTTAATTTAAAGGACATTATTAAGAAACAAGACAAGACTGGATGGATTAAGGATTTGAGGGTGGAGATGGATGGATGTTGAAGCCTAGTTTGGGTGCTTGTGCTGTGGTTGTGTGGGAGACTGTCCTTGTTTGTGGGAAACACAGACTGAAGTATTCAAGGAGACGAGGCAGCTACCTGGTTAAATGGGTCCTGGGACAAACGTTCTTTGTCCTCTACTTCATTTCGCTGTGTGCTTGAGATGGTTTCAATTTTAAAAATATTTCAAAATGTAAAAGTAATGCTTGAGTTTTGTAACAAGTTGGAGAATGCCTCCAAAGAAAATTAATATCCATCTCTGCCTCCCTAAAGAAACCACTGTTACCAGGTCTGTGTGTTTCTTCCCCAACCTTGTCTACAGCCTTGCAAACACAAAGCTGTAGAATCTGTAGGTATGGAAATATCTCCTGTCACTGTGCCAGTTCTTCGTCCACAGTGGCCTTGGCTGAACACGAATCCTAATTTTTGTAACACTTCCTTTTGATATCAGATTTGGAGCAAAATATTGCAAAAGATTACAAAGAATGCTGTTTTCCCTTTAGCCAAAACGTTACCATTTCACCCCATTTGCTTTATCATTCTGTGTGTGTGTATTTCCTAAACCATTGGAGAGTTGTTGATAAAATGTTCCTTTCTTTCTAAATACCCCAGTGTGTTGTTTTCTAACAAGGGCTCCCCTCATTTAATCATGGTACAATCATCAACCTGAGATATAAACATCGGTACAGGGGCAGCTCTTGTGGCACAGCAGGTTACGCCGCAGCTTGGGGCACCTGCATCCCATCTCGGAGTACCTAGGCTCCTGGCTCCTGGCTTTGGATCGGTGCAGCTCCGGCCGTTGTGGCCACCTGGGGAGTTAACCAGCGGATGGAAGACCTTTCTTTCTGTCTCACAGTCTGTAACTCTACCTCTCAAATAAATAAGTAACATCTTTTGAAAAAAATTGATACACATTAGCATCTAGTCTATACAGTTTGTTCAAACTTCACCAACAGAAAAAAACTGTTTTTGGCTTGGGAGCTCCCATTACATTAGTTGTTACGTCTCTTTAGCCTCCTGCTATTTGGAGCGCTTCTGCAGCCTTTATCTATCCCAACCTTGACATCTGGGAGGAGTACAGACGTGCATTCATTTTGGTTGGCCTGATGTGTCCTCATGATCAGACTCAGCTGATGGGTTTTGGCAGGAACACCACAGAAATGGTGCTGTGCCTTCTCGGTGCATCTTATCAGGAGGCTGTGATGTCAATTTGTCCTAGCACAGGTGATGGGAGCTTCGATTGCTTGGTTAAAGTGGTGCCTGCCAGGTTTCTATGCACGTGTTACCTTTTTTCCCCCATGTATAATTAATAAGGATCTTTGTTTTTATTTGAGAGGCGGGCAGAGCGCAAGAAGGACAGATGGGGAGATTAACAATTATCCTGTGGAGAAGAAATACTTCAATTTATGCAACCAAAATCATCAAAGTTGTGCAAAAGTAATTCGTGCTTTTGACCTTGTTTTTCAGTCCTCCCCACCCCGACCCTCACCCTGGTGACGGAGACTTTTTCTCCTATTAATTGTGTGGTTTCATTTTTCCTATTTAGGTCTTTCTTTTATTTTTAAAGATTTAGTTATTTATTTGAGAGGCAGAGTTACAGAGAGGAGAGACAGAGAAAGTGCTGGTTCACTCCCCAAATGGCCCAGCTGGAGCTGGGCCGATCCAAAGCCAGGAGCCAGGAGCTTCTTCCAGGTCTCCTATGTGGATACAGGGGCTCAAGCACTTGGGCCATCCTCTACTGCTTTCCCAGGCCAGAGCAGAGAACTGGATTGGAAATGGAGCAGCCAGGACTCGAACCAGCACCCATATGGGATGCCAGCATTGTAGGCGATGGCTTTACCCATTACACCACAGCACCGGTCCCCAGAATTCATTCTTGTGTTGTTTTATGGGGACATGGTTTTCATAATTTTTTTTAATTTGAAAGAGTTACAGAGAGAGACAGGTCTTCCATCCCCTGGTTCACTCCCCAAACAGCCGCAATGACCAGAGCTGCGCTGATTAGAAGCCAGGAGCCAGGAGCTTCTTCCAGGTCTCCCACGTGGGTGCAGGGGCCCAAGGATTTGGGCTGTCTTCCACTGCTTTTCCAGGCCACAGCAGAGAGCTGGATCAGAAGAGCAGCCAGGACACACACTGGTGCCCATATAGGGTATAGGCACCACAGGTGGAGGCATAGTCTGTCTACTACGCCACAGTGTCAGCCTGCATAAATTTTCTTATCAGCTGGGTAGAAATCTTAAGACTATGACTTGGGAGTAAAAGCAGGTTGCGCTTTGTCTTCTGAAGTGGCTGCGCCGTTTTACATTCACAGCAGCAGCTGGTTTCGTCCAGATGCGCCCAACAGCCAGGGGCCCCAAGGAAGCCAGGAGCCAGGAACTCACATGTGTGGCAGGAACCCATTTACTTAAGCCATCACTGCTGCCTCCCAGGGTCTGCTTTAGCAAGGAACTGGAGTCAGGAGCCAGACCAGCTAACAAACACAGGCATACAGTATCTAGTGTCATGGGGACCAGCACTGTGCCACAGAGGGCTAAGCTGCCTCCTGCAACACTGGCATCCCCTATCAGTACTGGCTGCTGCACGTCCAATCCAGCTTCCTGCTAAAGTGCCTGGGAAGGCAGTGGAGATGACCTGAGGTCTTGGGCCCCTGCACCTTCATGGGAGACCTGATGGAGCTCCCAAATTCAGCCTGATCCAGCACAGACCACCCCCAACCATTGCAGCCATCTGGGGAGTGAACCAGTGGATGGAAGATCTTTTTCTCTTTGACCTCTCTCCCTGTCTTTCAAATAAATAAAAATGGGTTTTTTATAATAGTAACTGCCTCAGCGCTGCTTACAGAGGTGACAGCCTTCTACTTGGCTTCATAGCCACCCTCAGACCCCTTGTGAATCCCAAGACCATCACAAAAGGACCAAGAGGTTCATCCAGCACCTGTCAGACCGATATGTCAAGATTAAGTGTAACTGGTGGTAACCCAAAGGTACTGACAGCAGGTGCAGAGAAGACCCAAGGGCCAGATCCTGATGCCCAGCACTGATTATGGGAGCAACAGGGACATAAAGCACATGCTGCCCAGGGGCTTCCAGAAGTTTCCAGCCCACAATGTCAAGGTCTGGAGGTGCTGCTGATGTGCAAGAAATCTTCCTGTGCTGAGGTTGCTCATGGTGTTGTTCCCTCCAAGAACCTCAAAGCCATGGAACGAGCAGCCCAGCTGGCCATCAGAGTCACAGACTCCAACGCCTGTTTCCACAGTGAAGAAAATGAATAGGGCCAACGTCGTGGTGCAGTGGCTAAAGCCGCTGCCTACAGTGCCATCATCCCATATGGGCACCAGTTTGAGTCCCAGGGCTCCACTTCCAATCCAGCTCCCTGCTAATGTGCCTGAGAAAGCATAGGGAAGATAGCCCAAGTACTTGAGCCCCTGCCACCCACAAGGAAGACCCAGATGAAGCCCCTGGCACCTGGTTTCAGCCTGACCCAGCCCTGGCTGTTGCAGCCATTTGGAGAGTGAGCCAGTGAAAGGAAGACCTCTCTCTCTCTTTTTGTTTCTCTCTCTCTCTCTCTCTGTAACTCTGCCTTTCAAATAAATAAAGTAAATCCTTGAAAAAAATAAACAAAATGAACAGATAACTAATGTGCACATTTAATTTGTGTTTAAATAAAACCATGAAAGTGGAAAAAAAGAAAAATACTCAGCATCTTAACTTGGCAAAATGCCTGCCACTCACCCCCTACTGTAGCTTTTTCTGTCCTTTCATTTTCTTTTTATTATTATTATTATTATTTTATTTGACAGGTAGAGTTATAGACAGTGAGAGAGACAGAGAGAAAGGTCTTCCTTTCATTGGTTCACTCCCAAAATGGCTGCTATGGCCGGTGCTGTGCTGATCCAAAGCCAGGAGCCAGGAGCTTCTTCCTGGTCTCCCATGCGGGTCCAGGGACCCAAGCACTTGGGCCATCCTCCACTGCACTCCCAGGCCACAGCAGAGAATTGGACTGGAAGAGGAGCAACCGGGACTAGAACTGGCGCCCATATGGGATGCCGGTGCTACAGGTAGAGGATTAACCAAGTCAGCCACGGCACCGGCCCCTGCTGTCCTTTCATTTTCAACTTCTTTTTTTGCTTGTCTCTCTCTCTCTTTTAAATCTCTTTTTAAAGATTTATTTTATTTATTTGAAAGAGTTACAGAGATAGAGAGAGAAAGAGATTTTCTATCCACTGGTTCAGTCTCCAGATGGCTGCAACGAAGCTGGGCTGATCCAAAGCCAGAAGCCGAGAGCTCCCACATGGTTCAGGGGCCCAAGGACTTGGGCCATCTTCTACTGCTTTCCCAGGCCATAGCAGAGAGCTGGATCAGAAGAGGAGCAGCTGGGACTAGAACCGGCGCCCATATGTGATGCCGGCCCTGAAAGCTGGACCTCTAACCCACTGTACCACAGCACCAACCCCTTTTGCTTGTCTCTTAAAGACCACATGTTGCTGGATTTTGTTCTTTTTTTCTTAATCAATCAATTAATTTATTTGAAGGCATTGTTAGAGAGAGGTAGAGACAGAGAGAAATCGTCTATCTGCTGGTTCGCTCCCCAGATGACTGCGATAATGCGGCTGGGTCAGGCTAAAGCCACGATCCTGGAACTCCACGTGGATCCCCCAGGCAGATGCCAGGCTGGAGGACTTGGGCCATCTTCTGTTGCTTCCTCACTGCATTAGCAGGGAGCTGGATCAGAAGTGGAGCAGCTGGGACTCTTAACCTGTACCACCTGGGAAGTGCTTAATGCCATAGTGCTGGCCCCTGGATTTTGTTCTTGATTTGAGATTCTCCTTGTTTTTTTTTTTTTTTTTTAATTTTTTTAATTTTTTTTAAATTTTTTTACAGGCAGAGTGGATAGTGAGAGAGAGAGAGAGAAAGGTCTTCCTTTGCCGTTGGTTCACCCTCCAATGGCCGCCGCGGCATGCGTGCTGCGGCCGGTGCACCGCGCTGATCCAAAGGCAGGAGCCAGAGGCTTCTCCTGGTCTCCCATGGGGTGCAGGGCCCAAGCACTTGGGCCATCCTCCACTGCCTTCCCGGGCCACAGCAGAGAGCTGGCCTGGAAGAGGGGCAACCGGGACAGAATCTGGCGCCCCGACCGGGACTAGAACCCAGTGTGCTGGCGCCGCTAGGTGGAGGATTATCCTATAGAGCCGCGGCGCCGGCCTCTCCTTTGTTTTTGAGAGTCTCTCTTTTAGTTTTTAATCCATTATAATTACATATTTTCTAATATTTTGTGAGTTAATTCTCCCTTTTTGTGTTGTATTTTCCATTTACTTCATTTTATTTTTCTGTCTTTTTTCTCCATTTTCTGACATTTACACTTATTTATTTATTTTCATTTTTATTTGAAAGGCAAAAACAAGAAAGAGAGACCGAGAGAAATCTTCCATTTGCTGGTTTACTCCCCAAATGCCCGTACAGCTGGAGCTGGGTAAGGCTGATGCCAGGAGCCCAGATCTCAAGAGTACTGAGTTTGAGTCCTACCTCTGCTCCTGGGAATTTGGGGAGGGAGTCAGCAGATGGAATCTCTCTCTCTCTCTCTCTCTCTCTCTCTCTCTCTGTTGCTCTGCTTTTAAATAAATAAAACCGGATTTTTATCCTGTTATCAATCCCATCCATCAGGGTCTTCATTTTAATTGCAGCTTTCATACCTAGGAGGTTCATTCTCATTGAAAATCCTTAGAGCCAGGTATTTTTTAGAAGTCTGGATATTTCCACTTGTAGAAAGTTAATACAATAATACTCTAGGGGTGGGTGTTGTGGCACGATGGGTTAGGCTGCCGCTTGAGACGCCTCCACGTCACCTTGGAGTACTGGTCTGAGTCACAGCTGCTCTGCTTCTGAGGTGGCTTCCTGCTAATGCATCCTGGCAGGCGACAGATGACGGCCCCAGTGCTTGTGTGGGAGACCAGATGGAGTACTAGACTCTTGGCTTTGGCCTGTCCCAGCCCCAGCTGTTGCAGCCATTTGGGGAGTAAACCAGCAGATGAAATTCTCTCTCTCACTCTCTCTCTCTCTGTGTGTGTGTGTGTGTGTCACCCTGCCTTCCAAGTAGATGAAAATAAACAAACTTTTTTTAAAGGTGTGATTTCCCCTGAAACTTAAAACAAAGCAAAACTCTAATGCAATACTGCATGTGTGTAACAGCCCACCCTTGTGGCATCCGGGGCAGAATCCTGTACTCAGACAATATTCCTGCTTCTGCACAAAACGTAAGAATACTCGCCCTGTCACTGCACCACGTGTAGCCCTTGTCACTTCAGAGTTTGCTTCTCACTGAGCATGGCCTCAAATTAAAAAAAAAAAAAAAAAACTTATTTTTAAAATACTCCTGGATTTCAGAGTTGTATTTTTAAGTTTATCTATTTTTATTTAGTTGAAAGGCAGAGTGACAGAGACAGACAGACTGATAGACAGACAGAAACAGATCTGCCAACTGCTGGGTCACTTTGCAAATGCCCACAACTGCTAAGACTGGGCCAGGTCAAGGGGGAGCAGGCACCCAGGCATTTGAGCCATCATCTGTTGCCTCCCAGGGTGTTCATTAGCAGGAAACTGGATTGCAAATAGGACCAGAACTTGAACTCAAGCTTTCTGAAACGAGAGGCAGTGTCCCAAGCAGCATCTGAACCGTGGTGTCCAAAGCTCATCCCCGCCTGCCACATGGTTGCTTATGTGTTGGTTTTGAATTGTTGGCAAGGGATTATGGCTCAGTAGTTCCACTTTGTATTTGTTTGTTTTATGCTGCTGATATGTTCCTTTCTTTCCTCACATATTGATCAAAACGTATTCTTTTATGGCCAAGTCTGGACCAGGCCAAAGCCAGGAGCCAGAGCTTCTTCCGGGTCTCCCACATGGGTGCAGGGAACAAACACTTGGGCCATCTTCCGCTGCTTTCCCAGGCACGTTAGTGGGGAGCTGGATTGGAAGTGGAGCAGCCGGGACTTGAACCAGTGTCCATATGGGATGTCAGCATCACAGGCGTTGGCTTTTCCTGCTATGCCATGGCGCTGGCCTCAACAAAACCTAATCTAAATTCTTGACCCATCTTGCTTCCTTTAGAAAGGAAGCCGGTCGTGCGGAGCAGTCATCTTTCCCCTGGACTCTCTAGGCGCTTGGTGATTCCTGAGCTGCTCATCCCTCCACCCTCCCACTCCCACCCCCACCCCGCAGCCCATAGCAGGTGCTCTCAGCCTTATCAGCAGTTCTGTGCCAAAAGGGGTGCTGGGGAGGCTCAGAAGGCTCTGCCGCCCCAGGCTACGGCAGTCCTGGTGAGGCCCAGAAAAGTGAACGGAAAGAGCCCAGGGCAGAGAGCAGCACGCAGTAATTAATCACCCCTGTTGCCACCCACCCAGACCCTGAAACCCATTAATCTCCTAGGGAGAAGCAGGAGGGAAGGCGGTTATGGAAAGAAGAAATGGAAGAGCGACTATGGAGACTGTCGAGGCGACTCAGTCCCCTCCTGCTCTCCGAGTCCTCTCCCGGCAGAGCTGTGCACTGCCCTGAGATGACCCCTAGAGGACTTGGGGAAGTCTGGTTTTGTGAACCTGGAACCTTACCCTACCTCTGGAGTCTGGTTTTTTTTTTTTTTTTTTTTTCAGATTTATTTATTTATTTGAAAGGCAGAGTTACAGACAGAGAAGGAGAGACAGAGAGAGAGAGTGAAATCTTCCCTCCACTGACTCACTGGCTGCAACGACCAGGGCTGAGCCAGGCTGAAGCCAGGAGCCGGGAGCTTCCTCCAGTTCCCCCATGTGGGTGCAGGGGCCCAAGCACTTGGGTCATCCTCTGCTGCTTTCCCAGGCCATCAGCAGGGAGATGGATCGGAAGTAGAGCAGCCAGGATTCAAACGGGGGCCCATACAGGATGCCGGCACTACAGGCGGCAGCTTTACCTGCCACACCACAGCCAGCCCCAGTATGTTCCTAAAGTTACACAAAATCCATGAAAAGTGAATGAGACCGTGCAAGAGTCATTTATATTTGCAATCCCCCACCCCACCCCCGTGATACCTGGGTGATCACCATTTCAAAGCACCTGGATCTGGCTGCAGCACGGGTTTTCTTCATCGGCCAAAGCCTCCCAGAAAATTGAGACTTTGGTGCCTCTGTCTACTCCACTCTGGCTCTTGACAACTCTTTTGGGAGAAGTAACATCCTCCTGGCACCCCAGGGTGGCCACCTCATCCACTAAAGTGTTGTTCACTCCTCGTTCCACCAGGGCCTCCGCTAGGTGGTCATACAAGCCCCGTCCAGGGACTCTGGGGGGACCATGTCACTGCTGGGCAGCAAGCTGAATCCCCTGATAGAGAGCCTGCCGCCTCTGCGTGGGACAGTCCCGCCCAGGACCTTCCTGCCATCGCTCTTTTTTGTTTTCACTTACATGTTTATTGCAGCACTATTGACAATAGCCAAGTATTGGGAACAGCTTAAGTTTCCAACAACTGAAGGCTGGATAAAGAGAATGTGGTGCATATACACCATGGGATACTACTCAGCCATTTAAAAAGATGAAATCTTGACTTCTGTGACAGCACGGATGGAGCTGGAGGTCATTATGCTGGGTGAAATGAACCAAGCATAGAAAGACAAACATCACATGAGCTCACGCATACGGGATATTTTTAAAAGGAGCTCTCACAGAGCGTGACAGTATAATGGTGGCTGATGGAGGGTGGGGAAAGTAGGGGAAAGAAAGCATGAGGAAGGGTTATTTAATGGGCCTCAGATTATAGTTAGATAGTAATAAGAATTCTGGTGTTCTGTCACACAGTACAGTGAGTACAAATAATGATAAGGCATTGCATATTTTTCAAAGCTAGAATAAAACGTCAGTATTTTAACCAGTAAAAACTAACGAATGCGGAGATATATAAGCCTATCTTATTTGAACATTTTACAGTGTTTACATTTATTGAAGCATAGGATAATACCACACAAGCATGTACCATTTTTATGCATCAGTTAAAAGTAAATATTAAACTTTTTTTTTTTTGACAGGCAGAGTGGACAGTGAGAGAGAGAGACAGAGAGAAAGGTCTTCCTTTTGCCGTTGGTTCACCCTCCAATGGCCACCACGGCTGGCGCACCGCGCTGATCCGAAGGCAGGAGCCAGGTACTTCTCCTGGTCTCCCATGGGGTGCAGGGCCCAAGCACTTGGGCCATCCTCCACTGCACTCCCGAGCCACAGCAGAGAGCTGGCCTGGAAGAGGGGCAACTAGGACAGAATCCGGCGCCCCGACTGGGACTAGAACCCTGGGTGCCGGCGCCGCAAGGCGGAGGATTAGCCTAGTGAGCCGCGGCGCCGGCCTAAACTTTTTCAATTAATAAAGAAGAAATAAGCTATCAAACAATAGTCAACAAACTGTTCTAACTTTTTCCAGGTCATTCTGAACTTCACCTTTTTATTCTTTTTTTTTTTTTTTAAGATGTCTTTATTTATTTGAAAGGCAGAGTTACAGAGAGGCAGAAGCAGCGAGAGAGAGAGGTCTTCCATCCACTGGCTCACTCCCTAGATGACTGCAACGGCCAGAGCTGAGCCAATCCGAAGCCAGGAGCCAGGAGCTTCCTCTGGGTCTCCTACAAGGGCCCAAGGTCTTGGGCCATCTTCTACTGCTTTCCTAGGCCATAGCAGAGAGCAGGATTGGAAGAGGAGCAGCACTCCATATGGGATGCCGGCACTGTAGGCGGCACTGTAGGCTGCTACACCACAGCGCCGGGCCTACCTTTTTATTCTATGCTTTAGTTCAGGGCTTTAGTGTCTATATGTTAGTTTCCATTTGCAAACAAACAATATTGCAAATGCTTTACTAGAAAGTCTGTGCCAAAGGAAAAGAGCTGAGGCTTCAGCCCCAGCCGCAGGATTAGGTACAGGTGCCAGGTGCCTGGGGAGCAATGTGTACTCGCAATACAGAAGTAGACAGCAGAGGCTCCAGGCTGGGTGGCTGCACTGTGCAGAGATGTGTTTGGCCAATTTATTCAGTGAAACAGTGACTCTTTGGTCCTGCTTTTTTCTCCGTATTTGAACAAATGTCTCTGCTGAGCTGGGAACCCTGTCCACATTCTTGTTCGTACCATGGGAAATAGTCTGAGAAACTGTCTGGATAAGTACAGTTGATAACAGAGCTGTCTCCTTCCTGCGCGTTCAGAGTAGGAGGATGCTGCTCCGCATCACCTCCCTGGCTCCTCCACGGCCTCTGCCAGGCACCTGTCCTGACAATCCATCTGGGTCCTGACAAACTTGATCAGTTGCTCCAGTGGTTCTGCATTAGAGTTTTTTCTGTGTAGTGATTTCTGGGAGAAAAAGAGTATGAAAACCAAGTGAAATGATGCTCCTGAAACACCTAGTTTGAAAAAAAAAAAAAAAAAACACAAAGCATGGACCGGTGCCGTGGTGCACTGGGGTTGATCCTCTGCCTGCAGCACCAGCATCTCATATGGGCGCCAGACTCTGTCCCGGTTGCTCCTCTTCCAGGCCAGCTCTCTGCTGTGGCCCAGGAAGGCAAAGGAGGATGGCCCAAGGGCTTGGGCACCTGCACCCGCATGGGAGACACAGAATAAGCTCCTGGCTTTATCCTGGCCCAGCCTTGGCTGTTGCAGCCATCTGGGGAGTAAACCAGCAGATAGAAGATTCTCTCTCTCTAAGATTTTATTTATTTGAGAAGTAGAGTCACAGACAGTGAGAGGGAGAGACCTGGCTCTTGCCTTCGGATCAGCATAGCTCTGGCTGTAGTGGCCATTTGGGGGGTGAACTGACAGAAGGAAGACCTTTCTCTCTGTCTCTCTCTCTCTCACTGTCTAACTCTATCTGTCAAATAAAAAAAGAAAGAAAGAAAACACAAAGCAGTGCAAAGGCTGTGCAGAAGCCACTTGCCACTCAGTGCAGTGGGTGGGGTTACAGCTGCAGCCCAGCCGCAGAGGACCTGGGAGCCCTGTGTCTCTGCTGCACAGAGGTAGGGGCCCGAATCTTCCAGCTGACCTGGGAGCCCTGTGTCTCTGCTGCACAGAGGTAGGGGCCCGAGTCTTCCAGCTGGGAGGTCATGATGTGGAGAGTGCTTCAGCGCTCCTGAGAGTTGTTGTTTTCAACCTTCCATTCTGTTTTGTCCTGAAGCTATGGAGAAAAGACGCACAGGGCCGCTCCCAGGATCTGTCGGAACCACTGCAAGCTTGTCACGGTGGCAGAAAAATTGCAGCTCAGGGTAGCGCTGGCTCCCGCCTGGACACTCAGGGCTGAAGGACTCTGCTCCACCTGCTGCCCCTCACCCACTA
Source organism: Oryctolagus cuniculus (assembly GCF_051225735.1). Lineage (NCBI taxonomy): Eukaryota > Metazoa > Chordata > Mammalia > Lagomorpha > Leporidae > Oryctolagus > Oryctolagus cuniculus. The sequence goes on from NC_142870.1 coordinate 93,689,175, forward strand.
TTGGCTAAGTTATATGTGTCCTCTTCTTTTTTTTTTCTGTTTTTGTTGCTTTTCCTCCTCCTCCTCCCCTTCCTCCTCTCTCCCTCCCACTTCCCCTCCCCCTCCTCCTTCTCCTCATCCTCCTCCAGCCATTGTGGCCATTTGGGGAATAAACCAGAGAATGGAAGATCTCTCTCTGTATTTCCCTATCTTTCTGTAACCCTGCCTTTCCAATTAATAGGATACATCTTTAGGGGCTGGGCATCGTGGCATAATGGGTTAAGTTGCCATTGCCACCTGCAACGCTGACATCCCATATGGGTGCTGGTTCGAGTCCCGGCTGCTCCATTTCCAATCCAGCTCCCTGCTAATGTACCTGGGAAGCAATGGAAGATGGCCCAAGGGTTTGGGCCTCTACCACCCATATGGGAGACACAGAATAAGCTCCTGGCTTTATCCTGGCCCAGCCTTGGCTGTTGCAGCCATCTGGGGAGTAAACCAGCAGATAGAAGATTCTCTCTCTCTAAGATTTTATTTATTTGAGAAGTAGAGTCACAGACAGTGAGAGGGAGAGACAGAGAGAAAGGTCTTCCATCTGCTGTTTCACTCCTAAATGGCCACAACAGCCGGAACTGTGCCAATTTGAACCCAAGAGCCAGGAGTTTCTTCCAGGTTTCCCATTTGGGTGCAGGGGCCCAAGCAGTTGGGCCATCTTCTACTGCTTTCCCAGGTGACAGCAGAGAGCTGGATCAGAAGTGGAGCAGCCAGGACTAGAACCAGCGCCCATATGGGATGCTGGCGCTGCAGGCAGAGAATTAACCTGCTGTGCCACAGCGCTGGCCTCTCTCTCTCTCTCTCTCTCTCTCTGCCTCTCCCTGTCTCTGTGTAACTCTGACTTTCACATATATAAATCTGAAAAAAATCAATCTTTAAAAAAAATTTCATGGAAAATATGCATTATCTTTTCATTCAATTTGTCCATAAACTTTTAAAAAATATTTTGTTTACTGGAAAAACAAAGTTACAGGTGTGGGGTGGGGGGAGAAACAGAGATCTTCCACCTGCTAATTCACTCCCAAAATGGCCACAACAGCCAAGGCTGGGCCAGGCCAAAGCCAGGATCCAGGAGCTTCATCCAAGTCTCCTACATGACTGCAGGTCCCAAGCATTTGGGCCATCCTCTGCTGCTTTCCCAGGGGCATCAGCAGGAAGCTGGATCAGAAGTGGAACAGCCAGGACTTGAACTGGTGCCCATATGGGATGCTGACGTTTGCAGGCGGCGGCTTAACCTGCTGTGCCACAACACCTGCCCTGGTCTGTGAACATTTTTCTTAATATAAAGATTTATTTATTTATTTGAAAGTCAGAGTCATGCAGAAAGAGGAGAGGCAGAGAGAAACAGAGAGAGAGATCTTTCATCCAATGGTTCACTTCCCAATTGGCCACAACGGCCAGAGCTGTGCTGATCCGAAGCCAGGAGCCAGGAGCTTCCTCCAGGTCTCTCATGCAGGTGCAGGGGCTCAAGGACTTGGGCCATATTCTACTGCTTTCCCAGGCCATAGCAGAGAGGTGGATCGGGAGTGGAGCAGCCAGGACTCGAACCGGTGTCCATATGGGATGCTGGCACTGCAGGTGGTGACTTTACCCACTATGCCACAGCACAGGCCCCATGTCCATGAACTTTTGAAAGCCCCATCTTGTCTCCCCCCACACACACACATACCCTAACATAACACCTTCATCAAATGATCCAAGTTACATTAACTGACTTGTGCATTCTCCTGATGCGACCGTAGTGAGAAGGATGGTCATCACTCACTGGTGCTGCTGCCTACGGTGCTTCTCATGAATCATTTGATGAAGGGGCTGGTCCCTCCCTGTGTGTGTGTGTGTGTTTATGTGTATGTGTGTGACTCTGTCTTCCAAATAAACAAATACATCTTTAAAAAAATAAAAATTAACTATAGGGGTAGACAGGATGCCAGTTAGGACAGCATGTTGCATATTGGAGCACCAGGACTTAATTCCCAGCTCCCCCTCCAGTCAGGTTCCTGCCAGTGCAGACCCTGGAAGGCAGTGGTGACAGCTCCTTAACTGGCTCTCTGCCACCCAGTGGGAGACCTCGATTAAGTTCCTGCCTCCCGGCTTTGGCCTTGGCCCAGCCCCAGCCTTTGTGGTCATTTGAGAAGTGAACCAGTGGATAGGAGCTGACTATCTATCTCTGTGTGTTCCCTTGTTAAGCATATAGTGTGTGTGTGTGTGTGTGTGTGTGTGTGTGTGAAGGAATGAAACATCATCTTGTTTCCTGCTGTCTTTCCAACTCCAGCACATAGTGGACTCCAACAAGATACACGGGGCTGGTGTTGTGATGTAGCATGTAAAGTCACTGCTTGTGACACCAGCATCTGGTATGGGTGCTGGTTTGAGTCCTACCTGCTCCACTTTCAAACCAGTTCCTACTGTAGCCTGGGAAAAGCAGCTGAAGATACCCCAGGTGTTTGTTTTTTTTTTTTAAAGATTTATTTATTTGAAAGTCAGAGATAACACACAGAGAGAAGGAGAGGCAGAGAGAGAGAGAGGTCTTCCATCCATTGGTTCACTCCTCAGATGCCTGCAACGGCTGGAGTTGTGCTGGTCCAAAGCCAGGAGCCAGGAGATTCTTCTGGGTCTCCCACGCGGATGCAAGGTCCCAAGAACCTGGGCCATCTTCTACTGCTTTCCCAGGCCATAGCAGAAAGCTGGATCAGAAGTGGAGCAGCTAGGACTTGAACCAGCACCCATATGGGATGCTGGCACTGCAGGTGGCGGCTTTACCTGCTACACCACAGCGCTGGCCCTGCAAGTGTTTGAGGAACTGCTACCCACATGGGAGACCCAGAGGAGGCTCATGGCTCTTGGCTTCAGCCTGGCCCAACACTGGCTGTTGTGGCCATATAGGGAATGAACCAGAACATGGAAGATTCTCTCTCTCTCGCTCGCTCGCTCTAAAATAAATAACTGAACGTTTTAAAAAATTACTGGGTAAATACATTAATGACTGACTGAATGAATGAATGAATGAAATCGCCTTCCGACTCAGACTTCAGACAAGGGTTGGGAGTTTAGAAAACAAGCTTTAGGGGCCAGTGTTGTGACACAGCAGGTAAAGCCACTGCCTGTGACACTGGCATCCTATATGTGTGCTGGTTCAAGAACTGGCTGTGGCCGGTGCCATGGCTCACTAGGCTAATCCTCTGCCTGCGGTGCCGGCACACCTGGTTCTAGTCCCGGTTGGGGCGCCGGATTCTGTCCCGGTTGCTCCTCTTCCAGTCCAGCTCTCTGCTGTGGCCCGGGAGTGCAGTGGAAGATGGCCCAAGTGTTTGGGCCCTGCACTTGCAGGGGAGACCAGGAGAAGCACCTGGCTCCTGGCTCCTGGCTTCGGATCAGCGCAATGAGCCAGCCGCAGCGGCCATTGGGGGTTGAACCAATGGCAAAGGAAGACCTTTCTCTCTCTCTCTCTCTCTCTCTCACTGTCCACTCTGCCTGTCAAAAAAAAAAAAAAAAAAAAAAAGACTGGCTATTCTACTTCTAACCCAGCTCCCCGCTGATGTGCCTGGGAAAGCAGCGGAGGATGGCACAAGTGCTTGGGCCCCTGCACCCACTTGGGAGACCTGAATGAAGCTCCTGGCTCCTGGCTTCAGCCTGGCCCAGCCCCGGCTGTTTTGGCCATTTGGGGAGTAAAGCAGTGGATGGAAGACCTCTCTCTCTATCTCCCCTTCTTTTTCTGTAGCTCTGCCTTTCAAATACATAAAAAATAAATCTTTAAAAAGAAAAAAATAAGTAAGCTTAAAAAAGAAATCAAGCTTTATTTTTCCTAAAAGAAGGTCTATTTATTTACTTGAAAGGCAGTCACAGAGAGAGAGAGAGAGAGAGGAGAGATTGATCTTCTATCTGCTGATTCAATCCCCAAATGGCTGCAATGGCCAAAGCCAGGAGGCTGAACCAGGCCAAAGCCAGGAACCAGGAGCTGCATCTGGGTCTCCCACATGGTTGGCAGGGACTCTAGTCTTTGGACCATCATCTGTTGCTTTCCCAGGCACATTAGCAGAGAGCTAGACTGGAAGTAGAGCAGCCAGGACTCGAACCAGTGCCCATAAGGGATGCCGGTGCCACAGGCAGTGGCTTAACTCGCTGAGCCACTACACAGACCCATAGAAATCAAGCTCTGGATGGGCAAGAGGCAACTGTGCTGTTTCTCCTGGCCTAATTCTTCTGGAGTGCAAATCTGCATGTGTGGGAACTTCTGAGGTTTGGGGAAACAAGACCGCTGCCCCCAGAGGTGGATGGCAAGCTGCCGGCAGAGGCAGCTTTGTGCACCCTCTATGATCATTTCCTTCAGTCTTAACCTGCACCCTCCCTCGCTCCCCAGCGGTACTCTTGGTAAAGGCTCACTAACGCGTTGCGGCCTGAGCTGGGCGGTGCTGTCCCATCCCGAGGTGTGAGTTCTGTCTCGGTGCAGGCATTGTGGTGCAGCAGGCTGAGCTGCTGCCGGGGATGCCCGCATGCCAAGGCGCTGGTTCAAATCCTGACTCCTCCGCTTCTGATCCAGCATTTTGCTAATGTGCCTGGGAGGCAGATGATGGCTAAAATATTTGGATCCCTGCCAGCCATGTGAGGGACCCAGATAGACTTCCTCCTCCTGGCTTCAGCCTGGCCCAGCCCTGGCTGTTGTAGGCATTTGGGGAATGGCAGATGGTAAATGGAAGTTCCCTCCCCTGCCCTCCCCTCCCCTTCCTCCCCTTCCTTCTCTCTCTCTCTCTGTATGTGTGCGTGTGTGACTCCCCCTCTGTCACTCTGCCTTTCAATAAATAAATATTTTTTTAAAACTCCTGCTTCTTGGGCCAGACCAGAGGAAAAGCAGCAGCCTACAGGCCAGCCTGGGGGTGGCTGAGGTGAGCAGATGCCCTGAATGGGGACATGAGTGGCTTGGCTTGGCTGTCCACACCACATGGAGATTAGAAAGCAGGGTCAATTTCACTCAGAGGCACTGGATTTTTTCCGCTGGTGACTGCAACTGATTCATGGTAAACATGTATTGGGCATCCATTGTGTGCCAAGCCCTGTGCGAGGAAGAGAGGGTCTCTCACCCACTCAGCCTGGGAGCACCCTCTTCCCTGTCCACCTGCTCCTGTGGCCCGCTGGCCTGGCAATGGAGGGACCCTAGTGCCTTCTCTCTACCTGCTCCTCTTTTTTTGAAGTCAGCCAAGACTGATAGGAATTTTCCAAAGGAAGTGTATTAAGAGATTTAGGGGGCAGTAAGGAGAAATAAGATACACATTAAGACAATCATACGGGAGCAGAGATTGTGGCTCAGTGGGGAAAGCCACCGCCTAAAGTGCCGGCATCAACTATGGTGCCCATTCGAGTCCTGGCTGCTCCCCTTCGGATCAGATAATTTACATGGGAAAGCATGGGCCCCTGTACCCATGTGGGAGACCCGTAAGAAACTGGCTCCTGGCTTCAGCATGGCTCAGCCCTGGTCGTTGAGGCCATTTGTGGAGTGAACCAGCAGAGGGAAGATCTCTTTCTCTCCCTCTCTCTCAAACCCTGCCTTTCAAATAAATAATTTTTTTTAAAGGGGGGAGGGTTGGTGTTAAGGCCTGGTAGGTAAAACCCAATGCCAGTGTCCCATGTAGGCATGAGTTCAAGTCCCAGCTCCCCCACTTCTGATCCAGCTCCCTGCTAATGCACCTGGAAGAGCAGTGGAAGATGGCACGAGTGCTTGGGCCCCTGCACCCACGTAGAAGACTTGGGGGTGGCTCCTGGCTCCTGGATTCAGCCTGGCCCAGCTCCAGCTGTTATGGCTATCTGGGCAGTGAACCAATGGATAGAAGATCTCTCTGCTTCTTCCTCTCTCTAACTCTGACTTTAAAATAAATAAGTAAATCATTTTTTTACAAATCCATTTTTATTTCTTTACTTTTCAATAGTTTAAATCCTTGAGGGGTACAGCATCACACAGATTCTGTGTCCAGTGGCCTTCACAGGAAGGCTGCTTCAGAATTTAGCACGAACCATGCCCCTATTTCTGTGAGCACGAGTTACCTTTCCCCAGATTACTGTGATTGTGTTAGGTTTGCTGCCAGGAGTCTCTGTGTTGTTCTTTGCTTTGTACACGTAAGCACACCTCTTGTCCAAGTAGAATTCAATTTCATCCTGAGCATAAACACCTTAAATTTTAAGAGGCGCCATATGCTCCATTTGGTTCTGGATACCTCACGTATAGCCAGCAAAAAATGGCCTTGTACCACAGTCTTCCAGACATAGCTGCCTTCTAGAAGTCCTGTTCCTAGCAGGCCTCCACAGGCTCCAAGATGGTGGAAAGAGCTAATAAATCTTAAAGGAAGGAAGGAAGGAAGGAAGGAAGGAAGGAAGGAAGGAAGGAAGGAAGGAAGGAAGGAAGGAAGGAAGGAAGAAATAATAATTAAAGAAAAAGTGTATTCTTGTTGTGGCATAGTGGGTAAAGCCACTGCTTGCAACCTTGGCATCCCACGCCTGTTCATGTGCCAGCTGCTCCACTTGCAATCTAGTTCCCTGCTAAAACAGCCTAAAACACTTTTAAGGTGGTCCAAGTGTTTGGGCCCCTGCCATCTACATGGGAGACCTGGATGGAGTTTCAGGCTCCCAATCGAAGCCCAGCCATTATAGCCATCTGGGGAGCAAACCAACAGATGGAAGATCTATCTCTGTGTCTCTCCTTCTCTCTGTAGCTCTGCCTTCAAATAAATAAACCTTTAAAAAAAAAAAAAAAGAAAAGAAAGTGATCCATATTATCTAGCCATCCCACCATATAGACATACTTCAAAACAGAATATAGTACCCAATATATACACATGATTTTTATTTTTCAATAGTTAAAGGTAAGAAAAACATATTGTCTGGGGCTGGCACTGTGGCTCAGTGGGTTAACGCCCTGGCCTGAAGCGCCAGCATCCCATATGGGTGCTGGTTTGAGACCCGGATGCTCCACTTCCAATCCAGCTCTCTGCTGTGGCCTGGGAAAGCAGTAGAAGATGGCCCAAATCCTTGGGCCCCTGCACCCACTTGGGAGACCCGGAAGAAGCTCCTGGCTCTTGGCTTCAGATTGGCACAGCTCCAGCCGTTGCAGCCAATTGGGGAGTGAACCATCGGATGGAAGACCTCTCTCTCTCTCTCCCTCTCTCTCTCTCTCTCTCTGCCTCTCCTCTCTCTGTGTAACTCTGACTTTCAAATAAATAGATAAATAAATAAATCTTTTTCAAAAAAAGAAAAACATAGGGGCCGGTGCTGTGGCGTAGCTGGTTAATGCCCTGGCCTGAAGTGCCGGCATTCCATATGGGCGCCGGTTCTAGTCCAGGCTGCTCCACTTCTGATCCAACTTTCTGCTATGGCCTGGGAAAGCAGTAGAGGATGGCCTAAGTCCTTGGGCCCCTGCACTCATGTGAGAGACCTGGAAGAAGCTCTTTGGCTCCTGGCTTCGGCTCGGCGCAGCTCCGGCCGTTGCGGCCAACTGGGGAGTGAACCATCGGATGGAAGATCTCTGTCTGTCTGTCTGTCTGTCTCTCTCTCTCTCTCTCTGCCTCTCCTCTCTCTGTGTAACTCTGACTTTCAAATAAATAAATAAATCCTTTAAAAAAAAGAAAAACATATTGTCTATATTAGTAGTTTTAAAATAAGGGTTCTGGGGCTGGACCACCCAAGTTGAACATTCTGCCACTTTAATAGCTTGTGATGAACTCTCTGGGCTTCAGTTTTCCCACCTGATGAGATGAGAGTAGTAGCCATCTCTTGGGGCTATTTGATCATTGGATCATTGGATGACATAACTCATGTTTGTCTTTGTACCGTGGCATAGTAGGTGCTCCATGGATGTTAACCAAGAACAGCAAACGCACAGTTCCCCATACTTTCCCTAGTCCCTCTGGCCCTCTTGCCTTTTGGCAAGCTGATCCCGCCACCTGAAACACCTTCTCCTCCACTCCTCACTCCCGTTTAGGACTCATCTTTTTTTTTCTTTTTTTTTTTCTTTTTTTTTTTTTTTTTGACAGGCAGAGTGGACAGTGAGAGAGAGACAGAGAGAAAGGTCTTCCTTTGCCGTTGGTTCACCCTCCAATGGCCGCCGCGGCCGGCGCGCTGCGGCCGGCGCACCGCACCGATCCGATGGCAGGAGCCAGGAGCCAGGTGCTTTTCCTGGTCTCCCATGGGGTGCAGGGCCCAAGCACCTGGGCCATCCTCCACTGCACTCCCGGGCCACAGCAGAGGGCTGGCCTGGAAGAGGGGCAACCGGGACAGAATCCGGCGCCCCGACCGGAACTAGAACCCGGTGTGCCGGCGCCGCTAGGCGGAGGATTAGCCTAGTGGGCCGCGGCGCCGGCTAGGACTCATGTTGAAAACCTGCCCTCAGCAGGTTGGGTGGCTCTCCCGGAAGCTCCATTACCCCTTTGCAAAGCAGCACTCAGCTTAACGTAGGCGACTGTATTTTCCCTTTCCTGACAGTGTGAGCCTCACAAAGGGGGGGGGGGCTGCATATCTGCAGCTCTGCATCCTCTGCTCCCATCCCCTGCACCTAGCACAGGGCAGGCCCCCGCCCCCGCTGTCCCTCAGCCCTGCTCAGATCTCCACTTCCTGGAACCTGTTCCTCTCCCTCCCTCTGCTGCCATCCTGCAGCCTCACCACCACCGGGGCCTCGGAGTCCCTCCTTCCTGCCCTGACCCAAGTGCGGGACAGCCTGTACTGGCCGTCCCATCCTGCAGGCTGCTCCACTTATCTTGTGTCGCTGCTGAGCAGCCTCTCCCTGGGTTGCCTCAGCTTAGGCAACCTTCCCAACAGCACCTGGGGGCTTGTTCCACCTCTGCTTTCCTGTGCGTCTGGCCTCTGATAGGCATAGCAGCTTTCCGGGGAACTGACTTACATCCAAGCTCTCCCCATGAGCAACTAAGACAGGATCTCTTTTTCCATTTCCCTGTGTTCCAGGCTCCCTAATTACTGCTCTGCCCCCTCATGTTTGGCCTGAGGGCTCATGGTTCATTTTTTTTAAGACTTATTTTATTTATTTGAATGGAAGAGAGAGAGAGAGACACCTCAGGGTCACTCCCTAAATGGACACAATGGCCAGGACTAGAAACAAGCCGAAGCCAGGGACCCAGAACCGCAGCCAGGTCTACCACATAGGTGCAGGAGCCCAAGCACTCAGGCCATCTTCCTCTGCTTTCCCAGGCACGTTAGCAAGGAGCAGATTGGGAGTGGAGCAGCTGGGACTTGAACCCTGCACTCACATGAGATGCAGGCATTGTAAGCAGCAACTTAACCTGCTATGCCACAGCGTGGGCCCCTCATGGTTCATTTGCAGAAGGAGCAGAGCACAAGGCACTAACAAGGAGATGGCCACTGCCTGGACCTCCAGGGTCAGGGCTGATTCTGCCTGGGTGCCTGGATCCCTTGAAGGGGCCACCAGCCCTTCCACAGTCTCTCCCCAGCCTCTAAGAGGGAGCTTCATTAAGAATGAGGCTGGCGCCGCGGCTTAGTAGGCTAATCCTCCACCTTGCGGTGCCGGCACACCAGGTTCTAGTCCCGGTCGGGGCACCGGATTCTGTCCCAGTTGCCCCTCTTCCAGGCCAGCTCTCTGCTGTGGCCAGGTAGTGCAGTGGAGGATGGCCCAAGTGCTTGGGCCCTGCACCCCATGGGAGACCAGGAGAAGCACCTGGCTCCTGCCATCGGATAGTCGTGGTGCGCCGGCCGCGGCGGCCATTGGAGGGTGAACCAACGGCAAAGGAAGACCTTTCTCTCTGTCTCTCTCTCTCTCACTGTCCACTCTGCCTGTCAAAAAAAAAAAAAAAAAAAAAAAAAAAAAAAAAAAAAAAAAAAGAATGAGGCTGAGAGTGGAAAGGAAAAAGAAGAGGGGGTGGACAGGATCCCAGCTCAGAAGGGGTGGAAAGAGCAGGGCTGAGTGCTGGCTGTGGCAGCCTGCATGCTCCCTGGATGGTCCCTGTGCGGCTCCCTCATGGACCTCCCTGGGAAAGGCCAAGCTGTCTCCAGTTCCTAAGTGCTTCCCACCAGGGACAGGGATGCAATTGAGGGCTCAGGTGTTCAAGGAGGCAGGGATCTCCCCAGGGCGGTCTGATGACAGGGACTACCATCAGGAGGATGGAGTGAATGGGGAAGGCTGAGAACCCTGGATCGCCCCTTTGATGACACCCTCGCCCCCAGCTCTCCTGAAACTGGCAACAAACTGTGTGTGGGTGAGGCCCAAACCTCACTTCCCCAGGGCTCCCAGACTTCCCCTCAGGGGTCCCAGGAGAGGTTTTGTAGCCTTCCCTGGTCTTTCGCAGCACAGCACTGCCAAGCACTCATGGAAATTCTGCCAGCCACAGGGCAGAGGTCATTTCTCCTGAGGTGCAGCAGCGACCTGGGGGCGCGAGGGGGCGTTCTGCAGACACAGACAGCTCCACAGGCTGAAGTACCTGTGTGCCGAGGTTGTGGCCCCGCATACCCTCCCCAGCCACAGCAAAAGCGGGAGGCTGGCACTGCCACGAGGGCTGGTCTGGCGGCCTCAGAGCGGAGACAAGTCGCTGCAGTGCCCGGGAGCCCCGCTTGGGGGCTTGGAGCGAGCGGGGGTTGAAGCTGGCTCGGGAGCTAAAGGAGCCTGCGGGATGGGGGAGTTTGCTGCAGGAATAAAGGAGCACTTGGCTGGTTTCTTGCGCGAGTTCTGCGCTGGGGCTGGCTGCAGCGCACTGCAGTGATGGAAGCCTCCTCAGGGCGGGGCTGGGGCTGGCTGCGTGCGGTACAGCCGGGCAGCCGGGGCGCGGGGCCAAGGGCGTGCAGGATGTGCGCCTCCGCTGCACTTGCAGGACGCCTGGCTAGCTGAAGGATGGAAAAGGTGGGACCTCGGAGGCCTCGGACCCGCACTGACCAGAGGCTGCGTGGCGGCGGGGAAGGACGCGGTCCCTGCACTGCGGAGCGGTGACTAGCTCCCGCGGCCCGGGCTGGCGCGGAGGCGGAACCGCGCCCGAAGGAGGGGGAGCGTCGCCCTCCGCAGCGGCAGGCGGGGCCGAGGCGGGCCGGCAGGGCGGCCTCTCGGCGCGGGGGCGGGACCACCGCCCGCTGGGTCCGCGCCCTAGCCCGGACTCACAGCTGGGGCTGCAGGAGTCCGCAGCCGGCCCCCCGCAGGTGCTGGGACCGAGTGCCGCCTGGGGCGCGGGGACCGCACCATCGAACTCCGCGGAGGACGTGACGGTGAGGCGGGGGCTGCCCGAAGGGAGCGAGGGGGATCCCAAGACCCAGCCCGCGTGGAGACCGCGGCGCCTGCAGCAGCCCTCCCTCCCAAATGGGCTGTGCCAGGGTGGGGAGAGGTGCCCCGCATGGACTCCCCCTGTCCCGACACCGCTCCCACTCTCCCTCCGGAAGACCCTCCTCTGGCTCGCTCCCCCCACCACCACCCTGGCCTGCAGCCCTTTCAGCGCCCGGGTCCGACGAGGCACCCAGAGAGGAAGATCGCGGCCCTTCAGGTTGCGTCCCACCCCGCTCCCACTGTCCGCCACGGGCGAGAGGCGCCTGGGAGGACCTGGCCCTCGAAACCTCTGCCCCCCGCGCGCGGAGCATCGGCCAGCGCTCCACCCCACCCCACCCCCGCGCCGCTTTCGACAGCTGGCAGCCGCCGGGGCCCCAGGGGACCGGCAGGTACTGGGGTGGCGGCGAGGCCCGGGAGCGGGTGATGGAACAGCTGCGGCCGCTCCCCCCAGCCCCCAAGCCCCGGAGGAGCGGGCGGCGGGACTGCCGGGCGCCCGGGGCGCCGGTTAATCATTAACCCTCGGCTCCCCGGGTCTCCGCGCTGCCGGCAGCCGCGTCCGCCCCAGCTTCCCAGGTAACGGGCAAGGATGCCCATCCGCGGTCCCCGGGCTCCCCTCCGCTTATTGCCCCCGCCACCTGTCGGCCTGGCGGAGCCCCGGGCTCAGTCTTGCGCCCCCTGCAGGCGCACGTCCCGGCGCGGGAGTTAGATTCGCGGCCGGCCCTCCCCAGCTCGTCAAGCACCCGCTCCCGCAACGCCGGCCTCCTGGCATCATGCCCGGCCTGTACTGCCCCTCCAGCTGGACGCCGCTGCCCCTCACCGACTCCTGCGTCCGGGCCTGCGCCAACGGCCCCTGCCTCAGCCTACGGGCTCGGCTCACCTACCACAACCCGCAGCCGCAGCCGGTGGACGGTGAGGCCGGGGCGCAGGCGCCGGGAGTGGGGAGCTTGTGTGCCCCGCGCGCTCCGACGCTGCTTCCCGCCCGCCGCTCCCCGCAGGCGTGTTCGTGTACCCGCTGGCCGAGGCCGAGGTGGTGTCGGGCTTCGAGGCCGAGGCGGCAGGACGGCGCGTCTCCTTCCAGCTGCAGAGCAGGCGCCGCTCGCAGCCCGCCTGCTGCCGCGCGCTGGGCCCCGGGCTGGGCGCCTTCACGCCCCGCCGCTGCGCGCAGGGTGAGTCCCGCGCGCCCGCACCGCGCGCCTGCAGGCCAGCCGAAGCTCAGGTCCCTGCACTCGCTCTCCCCGCATGGATCTTGTCATTCATTGATTCATCTTTTCATTCAACAGTCTGGGCATCCGACCGACCTAGGTGCTGGGGAAATGTGACCTAGGTGTGGCCTGAGGTCGCAGGCAGGGAGAGGGACAGAGCAGGCAGCACAGGTGCCTATACTGCCCAGATGACCATAATCCCTCCCGCGTGCTGCCAAGGGAGCACCTCCGCGGCTGCCCCCGCCCCCCCCCCCCCCCTTTCCGGATACAGACCTCCTCTCGAATCCCCGTGTGGACCCCGGCTCCTGAATCAAGTACAGGCTCCTCTGTCTAGCAGACAAGGCCCTCCCTCCTATTCCAGCCCTTGAGCCCCTTCCCGCACCTGGTACCGAACTGGCCACACTGACAGGTCCTTTTGCACCTCCCTTCCCTGTCTTCCCATCTCTGAGAAGATAATCGGTACCTGTCCTTTAAGAGCCATTCAAATGTCATTCGTTGGGAACCCCTGCCTGATCCCTCCCCAACACACAATGGCTAATTGCACTGCTGCAGTGCGCTCCAGCCTTTTGTGCTACCTTCTTGCAGCCTCACTAGGGGGTCTGCATGTCTGGGTCCCCCGCTGGAGCTTGGCAGCATCTCCTAGGGAACCTAGCAGGCAGGGACCCCCTGAGAGCTGGGGGAGGGGATGGAAACCCAGCCCCTCGCCAGGTTCTGTGGCTTGCACTTCATCCTTTTATTTATTCATCCATACATTCTTTTGATTCCTGCCCATGGGATTTACCATCTAAGTAAGAAGGACAGAATCAGAGAGTTGGCATAAAGCCAGCAGGTGGTTCAGAGCCATAGTGAGTTCTGGGCCAAGGGCCAGGAATATTCCAGAAGGAGACAGAGGCAGCATTTGACTGAAAGGAAGGCTAGGGCTTGGTGAAATGGAGAGTAGAGGCAGTGGTATAAACCAAGGTTTGTAAGTAGATTATATTGGGTAACACAATACTTCCTGTGTGTAGCGATTTATAATCTACAACGCCCTGTCACTGGTGTCCCTCGTTGAATCCAGAGAAGTCAGTAATGCAAGTGTTACTCTCTTTCCCTCTTTCATAGGTGAGGAAAATAATAGCAACATGTTTAGATGCTGGGAGCCTTGTATACATTATTTCATTTATTCTGTGCCACAATGTTTGAGGTATGGTTCTTATGATCCCCACTCTATGGATAAGGAAGCAAGAGTTACCAAAGGACATCCTTAGAAGTCACAGAGTTGGGACAGAAACACCTGACACTGTGCTGTCGCCGTGGATCCTGCCACCCCCAAGCCTGGGCAGGCTGGGAGGAAAGCCCCTTTCTCCCTCCTTTCCTTCCTCCCTTCTTTTTCTTCCCTTCATTTATACAGCAAGGATCTCTCAAAATGAGTCTTGTAGAGGAGTGAGGTACAGTAAGAGCTGTGAAGGCAGGCTGGTGCAGGGCCATGTGCATGGGTCCACACCTGGGCATCATCCCTGTAACAGTAGCAGGGACTGCTGCGGCTCCCCCAGCCTCCTTCCCAGTACACTTGTGTCTAAAGGAAGCGGTTGCTTGGTATACAGCTGCAGCGCTGTGTACCCCAGCCTGCCTCCATGTTCACTGCTGCCACTAAGCTCCTCCTGGAGCCACCCTTGGTGGGCGCCCTCGATGAATCATGAGCAGGGACCTATGTCACGGGGAGCTGTGCAGCCCCAAGGCAGAGTCCTTTTTTTTTTTTTTTAATATTTATTTGAAAGAGTTACACAGAGAGAGAAGGAGAGAGAGAGAGAGAGAGAGATCTTCCATCCGCTGGTTCACTCCCCAATTGGCTACAACAGCTGGAGCTGTGCTGATCCAAAGCCAGGAGCAGGACCTTCTTCTGGGTCTCCCACACAGGTGCAGGGAGCCAAGGACTTGGGCCATCTTCTACTGTTTCCCAGGCCACAGCAGAGAGCTGGATCAGAAGTGGAGCATCTGGGTCTCAAACTGGCGCCCACAGGGCATGCCAGCACTGCAGGCGACGGCTTTACCCATTATGCTACAGCACCAGCTCCAAGGCAGAGTTCTTTAGGAAAAAATGGTGTCCAAGGTTGACTGGGAAGGGGCAGGCAGCGGCAGAGGGACACAGAAGTCCTTGGGAATGGAGTGGCCCCCCTGTCCCTCAGCCATCCACTAGCAGGGGCAGCCGGGTCCTTCCACCAACCGCCTTTCCTACCATCACTCACCTCATGTCCCATCAGCTTAGCGCCCGCCGGCCTCGCCCAGCCTCCCAGAGTCAGTGCCAGTCTGCATCTCCCACCTCCCCTGTCTCCTCTGCTTCCAGCTTCCTCTGACCCCGTTTCTCACTCATCATAGGTCATCTTGTCCTGGATCTGGCCCAGGCCCGCTCTACACTGGTGCTGCCCACGGGCCTTATAGCTGCAGCTGGCACCATGACAGTGACCCTGTGCAGCAGCCGGGAGCTGCCCTCAAGGCCTGACGGGGTGCTGCACGTGGCCCTGCCCACCGTGCTCACCCCGCTGGTCCCGCCGGGCCTGCCAGGGCCCCCCAGGCCTCCGGGGCTCTGTGACGACAGGTTGGGCCTATGGTGATTCTCTTCGTCCCTTCCTCGGCTTCTCTGGGTCTAGTGCGGGTGAGGGGGCTTCGGCAGGGTGAGCAAGGGCTGGGGCCGGTCAGCCAGAGGGTCCAGGGGCCTGGATGGTGGTCCAGTGACCCTCCTCGTGCTGCCTTCCAGCCCCACCAGCTGCTTCGGGGTGGGCAGCCCCCAGGAGGAAGGGCTGGCCTGGGAGGAGCCGGCTGCCCCTCGAGATGTGTTCTCGGGCCCTGCCCGCTGCCCTGCTCCCTACACCTTCTCCTTCGAGATGCTGGTGACGGGGCCGTGCCTGCTTGCAGGTGGGTGCCTCTGGCCTCACCTGCTTCACGTGCCCCCCTCTCCCAGGACAGCTGACTGGGAAAGAGTTTGAGGCTCAGGGAGGGGAGGGGCCTGGGACAAGAAGAAGACAAGGACCTAAGCCTTAGGAACCCCCAGCCCAACAGTAGGAAGATCCCCTGGCCACTTTATCAGGGGAATTTGTTTGTTTCCCACCCTGCCTGCCAGGGGGATGAGAGTTATTTACAGTGGGACCCGGCCACATGGTGCCCTGGACTTCCCTTGGATAAGAGGCGGGGACAGGGTGCTGAGTCTGCAACTGGTTAGCTTCTACCTCTTTGACCAGCTGGACACAGATCTGGGGACTGACTTCCACAAAAGCAGGGAGGTCTCGCCCCATGCCTCTGAGCCCGTGGATCAGACTGAGAGCTGAGCGCAGTCAGCCGGGACCCCCACCCACAGCCGGTGTCATGTGAGAGGGTGGGGTTTGTGCTCTTAGTCCTGGCATGGGGTAGGGGGACCGTCACCTCTCCCTGTCTCTGTGCCCCCCAGGCCTGGAGAGCCCCTCTCATGCCCTGCGGGCAGACGCCCCCCCTCACGCCAGCTCTGCAGCCACCATCTGTGTCACCCTGGCAGAGGGCCACAGCTGTGACCGGGCCTTGGAGATCCTGCTGCATCCCAGTGGTGAGAGACTGCCCAGGCCAACTCCGATCCACTTCAGGACAGCGGGCAGCAGTTGTCGAGTATCGATTTTGGGACCCACAGCCAGAGGCAGTGAGGGATGTGTGGGAGGGCGCCCCGGGGTGCAAGGGTCCTCCCAGGACGGTGGGACTGGGCAAGCGGTGCCCTGAGAGTGGTGTCCCTTCCTGTCAGAGCCCCACCAGCCCCACCTGATGCTGGAGTCCGGCAGCCTGAGCGCAGCGGAATACGAGGCCCAGGTGAGGGCCCGCCGGGATTTCCAGAGGCTGCAGCGGAGGGACAGCGATGGGGACCGGCAGGTACGGCTGCCTGGGGTCCAGGCCCAGCGCCTGGCTTCATTATTGACTGCATTTGTGCATAAGGGGCTGGCGAGCATGGGTAGGGACCTGCTTTCTCTCTCCATAGCTGCCACCCCACATCCCAGAGGACAGAGGAGGTTTGGCACAGGAGGGCCCCGTGTGTGTCTCTCTGGCCGTGTCTCAGAGGATGGAGGCAGCCACCTGTCCCTGCCCTTCTGCAAATGACCCCCAGATGGAGAAAGCCTGCGAGGCCGGGTCCTGCTGCTCCCTTCCCCCAGGGGACAGAGGTGCTTTAACCGTGGCCCTGGTTGATGCGGGGGCTCCCGTGTGCAGGTGTGGTTCCTGCAGCGACGCTTCCACAAGGACATCCTGCTAAACCCGGTGCTGGTGCTGAGCTTCTGCCCGGACCTGAGCGCCAAGCCTGGCCACCTGGGCACAGCGACTCGGGAGCTCCTCTTCCTGCTGGATGGCAGCAGCGCGGCGCACAAGGCCTGTGGGGGCACAGTGTGGGCAGGCCGGGGGCAGAGGGGGCTGGGGCGGCGCGGCCAAGCCAGGGGTCTCCATGTGGCAGCTCCTCAGGCAGGCCCCAACCTGACATACATACTTTCTCACTGACTCGCCCCCTTGTGCTCACACGCACATACCTCTCCCAGGTCCCATAGGCCTTTCCCACACAGAGTGACCCTCGGTCACCCCGATCACAGAGACCCCAAGCATCTCCTGTACCTCCAGAGGCCCCGGAACAAACGTCCACATACAGTTCCTCGCACTCCCAGGAGCACGTGGTGCAGGCTACTCCCCCCCCCCCCCCGACATGCAGCCCCCCATATCTTGTCCAGCCCCTCATTGTAATCGCAGCCTGGAGAAGGCAAGCAATCCCCTGCTGTCTGCCAGTGTCCGCGGGGCCTGCCTCACTAGCTGCCTCCCTGGCTCTCCCCAGGACGCCATTGTTTTGGCTGTGAAGTCCCTCCCACCCCAGACGCTGGTCAACTTGGCCGTGTTCGGGACCTCAGTGCAGCCGCTCTTCTCAGAGAGCCGGCCTTGCAGTGATGTGAGTGTGGCCCATGGACCTGGGGCTTCGTGGGGCTGCCCCAGCCCAGTGTGGCCCAGCCACGCCTTCTCTCCGCAGGATACCATGCAGCTGCTCTGTGACAGCATCGAGACCCTGCAGGCTGCGAGTGGCCCCCCGGACGTGCTGGCTGCACTGCACTGGGCCATGGGGCAGCCCCAGCACAGGGCCCACCCTCGGCAGCTGTTCCTGCTCACCGCGGCCTCGCCCATGGCCACCACTGCCCACCAAACCCTGGAGCTCATGAGGTGGCACAGGGGGACAGCCAGGTATGGAGTGGGCAGAGCCAGGTGCCTGAGACTTCCCCTGCCAGCAAGGGGCTCCTGACGGTCATACCTGCCTCCCTTTTCCCGCCAGGTGCTTCTCCTTTGGCCTGGGGCCTGCCTGTCACCAGCTGCTCCGGGGTCTGTCTGCCCTCAGCAGGGGCCAGGCCTACTTCCCGAAGCCTGGGGAGAGGCTGCAGCCCATGGTGAGTTTGGGCCTGGACCCTGTGCCCTACTCCTGGAAGTACACATTGAGGCTGAAACCCTGGTTATGGAGTCTCCAGGCCCCCTCCCCAGAATTCCTTCCCACTCCAAACCCTCCCCTCCCTGAGATGCCAGTCAGGGGAAGGGCCACCGGTGCAGCCGCAGGTTTGGGCACACAGCGTCTGCTCACCCCCAAATCTTACTCCCTTTTGTCCCGAGGCTGAGCCTCACCCTTACAGCCTTGCTCCATCCACGTAGCCAGCTCAGACCACGAGACAGCCTAAGCCCTAAGACGGAACACGTTCAGCCCTGTTGCTTGCCCTGTTGTTCCTTGTCCCAACCGTAGCTCAACCCTGGTCCCCCTGGACCTGGGGGCCCAGGGGATGGAGTTGGAAGCGCGGCCTTCCTGCTCTGTCACCGTGTGACACCTCTTCCTCCGCCCTGGCCCCCCTCTGACCACTCCCCACAGCTGGTGCAGGCCCTGCGGAAGGCCCTGGAGCCCGCTCTGAGTGACATCTCCGTGGACTGGTTTGTGCCTGACGCCGTGGAGGCTCTGCTGACGCCCCGAGAGATCCCAGCACTCTACCCCGGGGACCAGCTACTTGGTTATTGCTCGCTTTTCAGGGTGGACGGCTTCCGGCCCCGCCCACCAGGGGTAGGCCTGGGCTGGGTGCTGCTGTTGGTGGGCCTGGATGTCTCCTGTCCCCTGGGCCTCTCTCTGCCAAGCTCCCCCATGGTGTCCCCTAGGGCTGCATAGGGGCCACACTGAGCTCCCCCAGGCAGCTCCACCCTGCCCCGCGGGGGGTCTTCCACTGAGTTGTCTTGTACAATGTGGCCCTTGGCTTTTCCCAAAGGTCACTGAAGCACCTGGCCACAGGAACAGCTCCACCATTTGCTGTGAGCTTTCTGTCAGTGCTTGCTGCTCACTACTTCTCACAGTGCCCTGTGGCAAGCTCCCTCCAGCGCGTTTCCTGGGGCACTCAGTGAGACCTGAGCACAAGGCGGGCACCGACCGGGCCCCCGCCTCTGCCACCAGCTTGCCGCGTGCTGCGGGCAAGCTGCCAGGCCTGTCCGAGCCCAGTTCCTCACGGGGAAATGACGTTGCTCGGGGGTTGGTTGTTGTCGTCAGAGGGGCCCCTGGCAGGATGGATCCCTGGTGCTCAGTGCAAGTTCAAGAACTAGGTTTATGGTTTTAAGAAAAGCTGTCTCTCGGTGGCACTGAGCACGCTTTTCCTTTCTGAGCTCGAGGGCTGACACAGACCGCTCTGCCGATCCTAGAGCTATCCATCTGTCCAGCTAGCGTGTTTGCGCGTCCCCCTTCCTTAGCGCTGGGCTTTCTTTTCTGCTGTAGCAGCTTTATTGCTCCCTGCTTGTGCCACCTGAAAATCCTTTTTGGAGAGGTGGCGTGTAGCAACAATCAATTTTTTCTCCCATGATATTCTCCTAGGGCCAGGAGCCTGGCTGGCAGAGCGTGGGCGGCTCGGTGTTCCCATCCCCGGAGGAGGCGCCATCTGCCACCAGCCCTGGCACCGAGCCCACTGGCACCTCTGAGCCACTGAGGACAGGCACCGCGTCAGCAGAGCTGTCCAGCCCATGGGCTGCAGGGGACTCAGAGCTGAGTGAGTGCCGGGGATGTGTGTGCGTGTGTGGCTGTGTTGGAGGACTGGGCAGTGGAAGGGGTCAGGGCTAGGACCATTCCCTCACCTCCCAGCAGGTACTGATGCTCTGACAGACCCAGTCACGGACCCTGGGCCCAACCCCTGCTCGGACACGGCCATATGGCGCCGCATCTTCCAGTCCTCCTACATCAGGGAGCAGTACGTGCTCACACACTGCTCTGCAAGCCCTGAGCCGGGCCCAAGCTCCACGGGCAGCAGCGAGTCCCCAGGCTCCCAGGGCCCTGGCTCCCCCGAGGGCAGTGCTCTCCTGGAACCCCCTTCTCAGCAGGGCTGCCGCAGCCTGGCCTGGGGAGAACCTGCAGGCTCCCGCTCCTGCCCCCTACCTGCACCCCCCCAGACTCCATTCAAGGTGAGCCAGCCCATTCACCCACTGTGTATCCAGCAAATGCTTATTTACCACCTGCTGTGTGCCAGAGTGCAATGTTTATTATGAAGTCTAGCTAGAGAGACCGATGGATGTCTCTACAATGCAACAATCAGTGATGGGGACACGGTATCATGGGGTGCAGTCAGGGTAACTCTGAGCCAGGAAAGAGCGAGACATTCTGGGGGTAGGAGTTGGTAGCCAGGCAAAGAGGGAGGAGGTAAACAGAGACAAGTAACAACTCCAAGTGGGAAGTAGGGATTGGAGATGACCCCGGGAAGGGGGGCAGAGCTTGGCCTGTTTCCGGAGGGTGGGGAGCAGACACCCAGGGTTTCACAGCAGGGGCATGTGGCCAGCGGCGTCTGTAGGACAGCCAAGGAGCTCTCCTTTCCTGGATCAGTGGCCCCCACATTTCACAAGCAGGTGGTGGCTTTGAGCACTGAGGTGCTAGGCCGTCGTCACAGAGCGGCTCTGGCGGGCCGAAGCCTTTCATCCCCTCCAAGCCGGGCAAACCCAGCCACCCACCGACCACGGCGGCATCCCTCGCTGGGTGCAGCACCAGATGGGCCAGGCCTGGAACCAGGCCAACAGCTGGGACAGGGCCTGGATGACTCAGGTAAGAGTTGGAGGGGGGCCGGGTTCCGGACACCAGGGAAGCCTTGTGGAGGTGGAGCCCAAGGCACCACTGCCGGTGGCCCTTCTCTCCCCAGGAAACCTGCTCTCCCCAGCCCCCATGGACTGGGACATGTTGATGGAACCACCCTTCTTGTTCACCGCTGCGCCCCCCAGTGGGGAGTCAGCGGCCCCAGCAGTGCCACCACCTCCCCAGGTTCCGCACTGCCATGTGGTGATCCGGGCCCTGTGTGGAGAGCAGCCCATGTGCTGGGAAGTGGGTGTTGGGCTGGAGACACTGTGGGGGTCTGAGGATGGCTCACAGCCACCATCACGCCCTGGAAGAGAAGCTGCTTGGGACCAAGCACTCCATAGACTGACCGCAGCCTCTGTGGTCCGTGACAACGAGCAGCTGGCTCTCCGAGGGGCAGAGACCACGGCTGACCGGGGTGAGTTAGCAGCAGGCTGTCAGGGCCGGGGGGTGAGGGGGGCACATGGGGTGCAAAGTGGCAGAGGTAGAGGTCTGTGCTTTTGATTTTTTTTTTTAAAGATTTATTTATTGATTTGAAAGAGCAACAGCAAGACAGGGAGAGACAGAGACAGAGAGATCTTCTATCCACTAGTTCACTCCTCAGATGCCTGCAAACAGCCAGGTTTGAGTCAGGCTGAAGCCAAGAACCAAGAACTCCATCTGGGTCTCCCATATGGGTGGCAGGGGCCTACGCACGTGGGCCACCTTCTGGTGCCTTCCCACTAGCAGGGATGCTGGACCAGAAGCAGAGTAGCCAGAGTGGAACCAGTGCTCCTGTATGGGATGCTGCACTGCAACACCAGGTCCTTACTGCTTGTACACCTCACTTCATCAACAAAGGGTCTGAGCTGCCTCACCGTTTTCACAAGACAAAAACTTAAGCAGTGCAGAGGGGAAAAATGAAAATAAAAGGCAGCTGAGAACGAGGTTATATTCCAGACACATGCGTGAGGTTACATTTCCTTGAAAGCATGGGATGCAAGACTGGTAAGCTTCCTGGCAGCCAACACGGCGCCCACAACATAAAAACATCTTTGTCACTCAGGAAAAGATGACTAAAACGGTAAGCTGGCATCTCAGTTCCTCAGGTGCCCTGGCCACACCTGAAGTGTGACTGGCAGCTGCCATACTGGATCATGCGGATATGGGACATTTCCGTCCTCACAGAAAGTTCTACTGGACAGTGCTGCAGGGACTGGAGGGAAAGGCACCAGCCAATGCTTCCTCTGGGTGCTGTCCACGCGGCTGGATTTCTGGGTTTCCAAGGAACCCTAGTCCTGCTGAGGGCTGAAGGTTCAGCCTGACCGCGTGTCAATGTAGGAGTGGGGTGCTGAGCTGCTCTGGGCCTCAGAAGGCACTTCTCTCTGTTCCAGAAGGGACACCGAGAGAAGCTGGGGGAAACACTGCCGTTCCCCTCCATGGAGCCCTCCACAGAGGTGGGTGGAGGGACTCCAGCAGGCTACCCCTTGGTTTCACAGTTCATGCTCGGAGGTCCTGGCTTCGAGCCCTTCAGACAAGCAAGGTCAGCTCTGCCCCCTCCTGCTTCACCTGCCCCGTAGCTGTGGATGCTACCACCAGAGAGGTCCTACCTGAGGCCCTGCAGGTGCAGAGCTCAGGTAGGGGCCCTCCCTGGTGACTCTGGGTGCAGCGCGCACTGCATTGGCCATCTTTCAGGCAAACCTCACTCCTGTCTCTTGTGCTCCTGCAGAGCCGCCCGAGCCCCCAGGTGCCCTTCCTGCCTCTCAAGGCCATCTCACTGCAGCTCCGCTGTACACAGGCATCCCCTCGAACGGTAAGTCAGCGTGGGCAGTGAGGAGTGCCTGAGGCACAGAGGCCGCCTGCTAGCGCGGGTGGGTCTCACCACTGGACCTCATGGGGCCTCTCCAGCAGGTGCCTGCAACTCGGACCAAAACAGCAACGCCAAGGCTGCTTTGAGGGACCCCGCATCCCCTACTGGAGGTCCTCGCCACCTGCCCCCACAGCCTCCCTCGAGGCTCAGCTTGGGCCGCCGGCGCGGACTCCACAGCCCTTCCCCAGGCCACGCCTGCGAGGCCAGCAGTGAAGGCAGCGACCACGACTACCTGCCCCTGGTGAGGACTCGGGAGGTGGAGGGCGGCGTCGCCAGAGCCAGAGCGCTGTCTCAGCTCGCTTCTCCCCCCACCTCCTCTCTCCTCAGGTGCGGCTGCAGGAGGCGCCAGGGTCCTTCCGCCTGGACGCGCCCTTCTGCGCGGCGGTGTGCATTCCGCAGGAGCGCCTGTGCCGAGCCTCGCCCTTCGCAGCGCACCGCGCCAGCCTCAGCCCCACCTCGGCCTCATCTCCCTGGGCACTTCTGGGCCCTAGTGTTGGCCAGGGAGACAGTGCCACAGCCTCCTGCAGCCCATCCCCCAGCTCGGGCTCCGAGGGGCCAGGCCAGGTGGACAGTGGGCGAGGCTCAGACACTGAAACCTCCGAGGGGGCAGGAGGGCTGGGTGGTGCTGACCTGCGGGGCCGCACCTGGGCCACGGCTGTGGCCCTTGCGTGGCTAGAGCATCGCTGTGCCGCCGCTTTCACCGAGTGGGAACTGACGGCGGCCAAGGCTGATTGCTGGCTGCGGGCCCAGCACCTGCCAGATGGCCTTGATCTGGCAGCCCTTAAGGCCGCCGCCAGGGGGCTCTTCTTGCTGCTGCGCCACTGGGACCAGAACCTGCAGCTACACCTACTGTGTTACAGCCCCGCCAACGTGTGAAAGCTGCCTGCTCCTTGGGCTGGCTCCCCCGGCAACATGCTCAAGTCACTGCCGCCCAGCGCTGGCCTCTCCATGCGGGAAAGGGGTAGACTGGCTCCAGCCGGTCCCCCACTGCTTCTCATTCCCTCCCCAGAATCCTTGTGCCCCAAGAAGTGCCTGCCGGTGCTCTCTCCCACTCTTCCCACCCCAAACCCTTTGGCTGTGTGCTCTGAGCTCTGTGCAGCACAGTGGAAGGGGAGAGACCCACAGTTCCTAATTCCTATGCAATAAAGTGCCTCTTAGGACTTCAGAGTGAGTTCTTTATCTGCCCTGTGCATACCTCACCACTGTGTCCACACACCGGCTGCCCCTGCCTCCATGTAAGCTGCAGAGAGGTGGACTTGGCAAGGTTTATTCCCAAGGGCACTGAGTCCAACCCACCCGGGGTCCTGGGAGTGGACTGGAGGAGGACGGGGCGGGTTTCAGTGGCCTTTCTTGTCCTGCTGGACGTTCTTGGGAAAAGGCTGCGGGCCCAGCCACAGCTGCAGCAGGATGACGGCATGGCACGCGTGCAGGGCAGCAGAGCTGCAGGACGTGGATGGGTACGTGTTCCAGGAGAGCTCGATGAGCCCCAGCACCAGCAGCCTAGAGATGAGAAGAGGCTCTGGGTTTTGTCCAGTGTCAAGGCCTGTAGTCCTGCTCCTCGTGCACTACATGCGTCCGTCCCCCAGCACCTCCATGGTTGCAGCCTTGGCACAAGGAACTCCCTCGCCCCTCCCCCACCCCCAGGTGTCCCAGCCAGTACCTGAGCAGGTGTGTGAGCCAGCGTGCAGGTGTGGCCCACAGGAGGTAGGGCAGTGTATGGAAATACCAGACATAGAACTGGTAGTGGAGGGAGCGGCTAAAGCAGATGCCAATGAAGTTGGAGGTGAAAAGGATAGAAACGATCTGTATTTGATGGTCAAGGCCAAGGGCAGGAGCAGAAAAGGGAGGAGTCGAGGGTTCCCAAAACACAGGGGAAAAGTTTTAGGATCAAAAGTCCCCCTCGCTCAGCCATTCCCAGATTCACACCTTTGGGCGAGTTTCTTCACCTCTCTGGATCTGTTCTTTAGTCTAACCTGGAGCCAGTAACAGCCAAGGCCGTAAAGCCTAATGAGTGAGTCCCTTACTAGCTGTGTGATCTTGTTAAGTTCCCTAATTTTTAACCCCTTAATTTTGCCATCTGTAAATGAGAGTGGTGACAGTACATCCCTACCTCAGGGAGTGTCAGAATGCACACGGATCTCTTAGGACAGCATGTGAGCACTCATACTGGGGGCTTACTGTTTAGAATTGAGAATAAACTTCAATATGTGAACTGCTCAGCTCAGCGACTGGTACAGAGCAGGGACGCTACGAATGGGCTC
This sequence comes from Oryctolagus cuniculus, assembly GCF_051225735.1. Taxonomy (NCBI): domain Eukaryota; kingdom Metazoa; phylum Chordata; class Mammalia; order Lagomorpha; family Leporidae; genus Oryctolagus; species Oryctolagus cuniculus. The sequence continues at coordinate 93,713,860 of NC_142870.1, forward strand.
CCGGTACCTGTCTCAGGTCAGCAGCCATCCGGGCCTGAAGACTGGAGCTCCGTCTGCCACTGCAGATGGGAAGACTTACCTTCCAGTGATTGAAAGGATATGATTGGGGGTGAGGGGCTGGGGCGGGACCTTCCTTTTGGAGGGATCCTTCAGCAGTGACAGGATACTTTCCCCCGACCTGGGGAGAAGCCATGTAGATATTCATCAGGCCCCCATTGTGGGCCAAACTCTAGACTCGCCCCCATGAGCTTGACCTCTCCCCCAAAGCAGCCCTAAGTCCAGGGCCCTTCACTCCTTCCCCCAACTCTGCCATGCCACTCCCTTTCTTACCTGTGCCACCTGCAGAGAGCAAACAGCAAAAGCAGGGAGAGGTGGGCGGCCAGCAGGGCCAGGTGGAAGGCCCGATGCAGGAAGAGGGCCTCAGGGAGGAAGCGCCAGTTCACTGTCCAGCGGAAGAGGAACTGACGGCCCAGGTCAAAGGAACGGGATAGGTAGCCAATGGGGTTCTTCAGCAGGAAGGGCAGCCCCAGCACCACCTGAGGATGGGTCTGATGTGGGCAGAGCTGCCAAGGTTCACCCCACGCATCATGCGAACCACTGAGGGGTGCAGGAGTGGGATGGAGGCCCTAGAGTTTCCCTCATTCTCACCAGGAATAGCAGGAAGCCACCCCCACCCCCACCCCCAGCCAGTGCGGGGGCCAAAGAAGCCAAGGAGGCAGAGAATCACTATGCTTTAAAGTTTCGATTCACCAAGTCATAATGGGCAGAGCCAAATCTCTCAGGGACCACCCAGTTCAACATCCTTGTTTGATAGCTACTGAGATGAAAGCCCAGAGACAGCCGCAGCCCAGCCAAGTTCAGAATCAACTCCAAAACCCCATCCCTTGGCTTTGAGGAAGTTCCAGGGGTCAAAGGAGGCCAGACAGGTGGCTTCCCCTTCACTGGAAAAGGGCAGGGTGAGGTACCTGGAGGACAGCACAGATGCCCAGCTTGGGGAGGGCCCCACGGAAGCCAAACTGGGTGAGGAGGAGGAACAGTAACCCAGGGGCGAAGAGCAGTATGTTCATCTTCACAGAGACTGCCAGGCTGGGGCGGGCAGGGGAGAGGAAGGGGAGAGGTCAGCCCTAGGGCCATGCCTCCCACCCAAACACCCAGTTCCCTACTGGCTCCACAGCAACTTTTTCCTCCAGGCCAGCAAGCTCCAGGATGGGGCCCACATTCAGAACTGCTGGAGGGAGGGCAAGGTCATTTGGGAAGAGGTTGGGGTAGGGGTAGACACCTAGCTCTACTCCCAGACTGCGTAAACATGTACTGGGTATTTAGAACATGCCAAGACCAACTCCAACAATGGGGAGAGAGGCAGGGAAGAGGGCACGTGTGGTGTGATGGTGGACACGCCCCACAGAGCCTGGACTTGCCCTGGGGGCCCTGAGTAACCCACATTGTTTTCTGGCCACTCCATAACTCCCTCTGCTGCAGGAAACTGGGAAGAGCGAGCTAGAGATGCCAGAAGTGAGGGGTGCTGACCTGAAGCAGCAGCAGCCCCAGCCCCAGCGCTGTGCCAGTAGAAGGTTGACACTGAGGAAGAGCAGTGCCATGGCCACCGGGTCATTGAAGAGACGCAGCACAAAGATGGAGTGGACACGGTAAGAGGCGCAGCACATGAAGAAAAAGACGAAGGGAGGCACCTGCGGGGTGGGCACGGTGAGGAACAAAGTCAGCTCTACAGACCGGAGCCATCCCCACTCCCCAGGCCTCCCAAGATGGGGTGCTCGGGTCCTGTGACCATGAACTCACCTTGCAGGTCTGGTGGTAGATCAAGAAGACAAGCAGCAAGGTGGCCAAGTAGAGCACAGCAAAGATGTTCTGTGCCGTGCGTATGTCAGTGCCTCGGCCAGTGGCGTAGTAGAGCCCCATGAAGATGTATACAAAGCCAGCCGGGTACCTGAAGGTAACAGCGGATGTGAGGCTAGGTCAGGCCAACCGGCCTCTACTCAGCCAGCCCCCCCCTCCCCCAATCTTTCCTGAACCTCCCACTGCACTCACACAAGAGGTCCAGTGTCACCCTGCAGCTGGGTATAATCATAGGTGCCATTGATGACGCCCTCCACCTGGGCCATGTAGGCCTTCCAGTCGATCTCTGTGTCTAGAAGAGGACAAGATGAGCTGGTTACGTCCCAAGCGCAGAGCTTGTCTGCCCCCACCCACCCATAGCACCAGAAGACCACAGAATTCCAGCTCACTTTCAGGGCTTCCATCGCTAAACCGCCTGACATTGTCTGGGTGAACTCAGGCCTCTGAAGCGCAATATATCTATGACTGAATTCATGATCTTTCTTCCCACTCCAATGCTGACTAGTTTACAAGCAGCGAGCTAGGGGCCGGCGCTGTGGTGTAGCAGGTAAAGCCACTGCCTGCAGTGCTAACATCCCATATGGACACTGGTTTGAGTCCTGGCTGCTCCACTTCCAATCCAGCTCTCTGCTATGGCCTGGGAAAGCAGTAGAAGATGGCCCAAGTCCTTGGGAGCCTGCACACCTTCCGGAGACCCGGAAGAAGCTCCTGGTTTTGGATTGGCACAGCTCCAGCCGTTGTGGCCATCTGGGAGTGAATCAGGGGAGGGAAGACATCTCTCTTTGCCTCTGCCTTCCTGTAATTCTGCCTTTCAAATAAATAAATAAATCTTAAAAAAAAAATAAAAAGAGCAACGAGCTAAAAGGGTAGAATCAGGATTGGAACTCGACCACCATACTACCACTGTAACAAAGCTCTCAAATCCCTTCCTGATCTAATCTTAACTTCTGTGAGCTCATCTCTCACAACTATTCACTCTTGATTTCCACCTCACAGCTCTAAAACATTTGTTTCAGTTCCTCGAAGGAACCAGGCTGGTTTTTGGTACAGGCTCCTCCCTGCCTAGAGTGCTCTTTCACCATCACCCTTCCAGTTGCTAGTTCCTGCTTTTCAGGCGGGCTCTAGAAAGCATCCCCTGACTCCTCAGGTGTGGCTTAAGCGCCCTCCTATGCCCTAGACAACATCCTATCTCACTATGAGAAGCACGAGTATGATACACTGTAACTGCCTGCTCATTTCTTTTCGTCAGCTCCACACACCCAAGTTGGAAATGCGTCTCATTTTCTATAGCTCTGGTACCTAGCATGTTAAGCATATAATAAGTACTCAAGAAATACGTGTTGAATCCATTTCTTTGGCAAGAAAGCCGAGTGCCTTAAGCCATGTTTAGATTCATCCCGGAAAAGAGCCATCAACAATGCTTAACGGACTCAAGTGGTCCCAAATACCATCATTAAGAAGGGATTTTTCTGAATGGAGCAGTAGAGAAAATTGAGATCCTGGAGGAAAAATGACGGAGAGGAGGAGGAGGAGGAGGAGGAGCAGCAGCAGCAGCAGCACATTAACTCGGGCCCAGATCTTCCGGTTTGAAGGTTGGTTTGCTTTCCTGGTTTGGCAGGCCCATCTCCTAGGGTCCTGCCCTCCAGTCATGGGGTTAAAAATTAAGATCGGTTTTGGGTCGAGCAGGCTTGGGGCTCGGGAAAAAGACATAGCTCTACAACTGGTGAGTGAGTGGATCTGAAGTCTGGTTTTGGGTCCCTCCGGGCCTGGGTCCCATCTGGGTCCGGGATTCGGGTCTCCCTCCCACCATCCCCTCCCTTCCTCGCCCACCGCCCCCTCCCGCCCCCTCCCGCCCTCCCCCGCCCCCTCGGCGCACTCACATGCCACCCTGTGAATGACCCAGAAGGTGATGCCCACCTCCGCCAGGCAGAGGCAGGCGGCCACCAGCAGCGTGTAGCGCGGCTCCCGAAGCAGTAGGCGCCGCTCTTGCCAGACGCGTTGCAGCCATGGCGCGCAGACCCCTGCCGCCTGGGCCGCGGCACCCGCCCGGCCGCGTTTCCGCAGCCCAGCAGCCATCTTGACGGTGCGCCGCTCTTGTAGGCCCGCTACTCCGGAAACCTGATCCTACGACACTTAGGTTCCGCCTCTTTCTGCGGGGCGCCGCCCGGTCTGGGAGTTGACCTAAGTAGCCATCCTGTCCTCATTTACTCTACGAAAACTTAGTTCTTCGTCATCTGTCTGCTCTGATGCACCACCAGTATCACACGTACGGGCAGGAACAAAGTCTTACTCTAGTACGTATGCCGCCCTGGGCACATAGTCATGTAGGACGGAAGCCTGCCCAGCAAAGAATTCCTGCCCCAAATCCCCACAGCCCTGAGCTCAGCACCCCACTTCCGCTGTGTAGGGGCTACCTGTGTTCTTTTCCCCCCGGAGGGCAAAGCCCCTGCCCACGCCCCTCGACCTCCCCTCAGAGCATTCCGGGTGCTCAATGCGGCTCGGGAAGAAATGAACCTTTCGTTAAATTAGAGACTTCTTGGTGGAAGGAGCCATTCAAACTGAAAACACGAGAGGTCACAGCGAGGAGCCCGAATGAGCGTGGCGGCACGAGTGCGGCCTGCGGGAATGAGCGGGCAGTGCAGCCGCAGGGCTTCGGCTCTAAACCACACGGTGTCCCCGGCCGGAGACTTCTCGGAAGAGCGCGCCGCAGAAGGCGGAAGTTCCACGTGTTTGTGTTGAGCAAAGGCGGGCGGTGGGCGGGGACACGAGGCTGCGGCCGCCCACGGTCCCGCGGTCCGCATTGGCTACACAGGCCCTGCCCCGTGGCCCGGTCTGGGACAGCATGGCTTCTCCCGGGGCCCCGGCGCCCCAGCCGGAGCTACCCGAGCGGAACTGTGGGTACCGCGAGGTCCAGTACTGGGACCAGCGCTACCGAAGCGCTGCCGACTCCGCCCCGTACGAGTGGTTCGGGGACTTCTCCTCCTTCCGTGCCCTCCTAGAGCCGGAGCTGCGGCCGGAGGACCGGATCCTCGTGCTAGGTGGGTTTTCCTGACGCTGCCTGGTTCCGGAGCTGGCGGCCCCGGCCCCGGCTACTGTGCTCTGGTCTGTCTAGTCCTCACGGAGGACTCCGCAGTCGGGAACCGAGTTCCAGTGCCTCCAGAACCCCGGAGGCGTGAGAGAGTGCCCCTCGCGGGGTCCCCTGAACCAGGGGAAAGAGCAATCTGTCGGGGTGCACGCGTGCGGGTGTGCCAGCACCCTGGGCAGGCAGCCCCTCGTTGAAGTCGCACCGCTACTTGTCTGTGTGACTTAGAACAAGGCAGGAACTCGTTCTGAGCTTTAGAGTCATTCCTGAAAACGAGGCTGCGAGTACAGGCCAGGTAGGGCGCGTGCACCCTGTGCGCCGCGCGCTTCTCCCTGTGCGCCGACGGGCTTCGGAAAGCATTCGTCCCCTAGAATCACTGCACTCTGCGAGCCGGAACCGGCACTTTTTTCCGCCCGAGGTGAGGGTGAGAGCAGCGCCCTCTGCAGCCCGAGGGGAGAGGGCAGCCGCGATGGGCGCACTTCCCGCCGCGAAGGTGGGCTCCCTCAGGCCTGGGGACCCCGGGGGTTCTGTCCCACAGTCAGCCCTGCAGGCTCCAGTGAGGGCTGCCCTCCAATTATAGTTTTTATTTTGCTCTTCGTAAAAGACGTTAAATGTTTAAGTGCAATATTTAATAGGTATGAAAGATATCTTTTATGTACATATAATATATATTGTATGTAAGGTATAAGTAACAAAGGCAATGCATAGGTCTACCAGATTGAGTTTGAGAAACAGGGCATTGCGAGGTTTAGAAAGGAAGTATATCCTATTGGACTCCAGGCTGGTGCTGTGGCCTAGTGGGTTAAGGGGTTAAGCCATCACCCGCAGTGCTGGCATCCCATATGACCACAGGTTTGAATCCAGGCTGCTCCACTTCTGATCCAGTTCCCTGCTAATGTCAGAGGATGGCCCAAGTACTTGGGCCCTTGCTACCCACACAGGAGACCTGGAGGAAGCTTCTGGCTCTTGGCTTCTCCTTGGCCCATCCCTGGCTGTCGTGGCCATTTGGGGAGACAACCAATGAATGGAAGATCCTTCCCTCTCTGTCCCTCCTCTGTTTCTGTAACTCTGCCTTTTAAATAAATAAAATTAACGAAAAAGGAAATAGACTGTATAGGCAGCTAATTATGTTGGAATGCTGGCACAGCTGATCAATCTGTTTTTCAGACTTTGATGTGCATCAAGATCATCTGGAAATCTGGACCCCACCCTGGGATTCTAATTCCAGGGATGGTCTAAAGTGGGACTCGGGAGTCTATTTTCAATAAATTCCAGGGTCTGGTGCCATGGCACAGTAGGTTAATCCTCTGCCTGCAGTGCCGACATCTCATATGGGCACCGGTTCTAGTCCCGGCTGCTCCTCTTCTGATCCAGCTCTCTGCTGTGGCCTGGGAAAGCAGTAGAAGGTGGCCCAAGTCCTTGGGCCCTGCACCCGCATGGGAGACCCGGAAGAAGCATCTTGCTCCTGGCTTCGGATTGGTGCAGCTCGGGCTGTTGCAGCCATCTGGGGAGTGAAACAATGGAAGGAAGAACTTTTTCTCTGTCTGTCCCTCTCACTGTCTATAACTCTACCTCTCAAATAAATAAATAAATAAATCTTAAAAGAATTCCAAAGCTAGTTCTTTAAATATAAATGTTTATATTTGAAAGGCAGAGTAAGAGAGGAGAGGGTGATCTATCCACTGGTCCACTCCCCAGATGGCTGCAACAGCCAAGCCTGGGCCAGGCTGAAGGAGGGAGCCGGGAACTCCATCGGAGCCTCCCATGTGGGTGACAGGGGCCCAAGTACTAGGGCCATCCTCCCAGTCATATCGGCAGGGAGCTGGGCTGGAAGTGGAGCAGCCAGAATTGAATCCAGCGCTCCTCAGTACCAGCTGCCAGTCTCACAGGCTCTGGCTTAACCCTCGGGGCCACAATGTCAGCACCAGCCACATCTGATTCTTACGTTACTTATTGAGAGAGGGACATTCCCTCAAGATCTGCCTGTCTGGGAGGTATCCTTTTCTGGATAGGAGGGCTGAAAAATCTAAAAGGAAAGACTTTCCAAGCAGGATCTCTGAAATCTAAGAATGTGACCCCCAACTGGGGGCCCTGTGATTCCTTTTACTTCAACGGCCATGAGTTGAGGACCTGGTAGGTGCCAAGAATGTGCTGGGCCATCTCAAACTGATTTAATCTTTGTGACGTCCCCTACAGGTGAAAGACAAATTTTTGTTTGTTTGTTTTTATATCCTCATTTATTCATTGAACTAAGAAACTTACTCTGTCCAGATGCTGAGTTAATTTCAAGGCAAACAAGTTTCTTGCCCCCATGAAATTTTCAATTTGGCAAGAAAGAGCAATCTACCCAAAGAATATTGTCTGACATAGTAAATACTAGTGTGAAGTCAATGGATAAAGATTTAAGCATTCCTAATCCAGCAACAGCTCTAATCCCATGAACTATAATTGGCAGAAGCAATCATAAACATAGAACTCCATGTCATCCAGTTATTCATTTGCATTTCTACTTAAACATTTTAAAAAATCATACCTAAGATTGCATAATATATATATATGCTATCTTGATATTAAACATAAGAAAGAATGAAAATGACCATGCAATAATAGCAACTTTGAATTGCCTTCCTTTTTAGACAAGTTATAATCCTATTTGTTCTCTACAGTGTAGATTATTGTTGTAGGTACTCTTCCTCTCTCTCACTTTTTTTTTAAATATTAATTTATTTATTTGAAAGAGTTACCCAGAGAGAGAAGGAGAGAGAGAGAGAGAGGTCTTTCATCTGCTGGTTCACTCCCCAGCTGGCTGTAATGGCTGGAGCTGTGCTCATCTGAAGTTTGGAGCCAGGAGCTTCTTCCAGGTCTCCCACATGGGTGCAGGAAGCCAAGGACTTGCGCCATCTTCTACTACTTTCCCAGACCATAGCAGAGAGCTGGGTCCGAAGTGGAGCAGCTGGGACTCAAACCAGCGCCCATATGGGATGCCAGCACTACAGGAGGCATCTTTACTTGCTTCACCACGGCATCAGCCTCCCTCCCTCTCACTTTTTTTCCCAGATGACAAATCTGGAGTTTTAGAAACTGAGCCCCAAGACAAAAGAATTTCTTAGACCAGTATTATATTTTAGCTATCCTTTATCCTAGACCTTTTAATGACATTGCCATGAGCAAATTCTAAACTCTTTGCACCTCAGTTTCCCCTTTGTGAACTCATGATTATACTGGATACTGCAGTATAATCATGACAAATTTTAAGAGCCTTACTCTAGGTTAGGGGTCTGCGTTCTCTGAAAATGGCCAAATGGCTAATATTTTAGATTCCGTAGGCTGTGCAGCCTCTTTACTGCTATACTACTAGCACTACTACTCAGTTGTGCTGTCGTAGTGAAAAAGCAACTACAATAATATATAAGTGAATAAGAATAGTTGTTTTCCAATAAAACTATTTATGAGAACAGATGGCAGCTGGATTTGGCAACCCCTGCTGTAGGTCACAGGTTGCACCCACTGGAAGCAAATCCTGAGATGAAGGTTCACATTGGAGCCATCTGCTTGTTAACTGCTCCCAGGGGAAGTTGCTAAGGGATTGGGGGAATGAGGAAGAGGAGGCCGAGCAAGGTTGTGGTCACTTACCTTTACCCTAAGAGTCATGTCCGAAGCAAACACATGCCAAAGCCTAAGGACATGCAACAACTGGCAAAAGGAGTCCAAAAGAACCTGGTCAGAGCACCGTGTCCACTGCCATTGTGCAGCAAGTATGTGGTGACCTAAGGGTGCTATGTGGTGCCTGATCACTGTGGTCATATTTTTTTTTTATTTGACAGGCAGAATTAGACAGTGAGAGAGAGAGAGAGAAAGGTCTTCCCTCTGCTGGTTCACCCCCCCAAATGGCTGCTAAGGCTGGCGCACTGCGCCGATCAGGAGCCAGGCGCCTCCTCCTGGTCTCCCATGCGGGTGCAGGGCCCAAGCACTTGGGCCATCCTCCACTGCCTTCCCTTCCCGGGCCACAGCAGAGAGCTGGCCTGGAAGAGGGGCAACCGGGACAGAATCCGGTGCCCCAACCGGGACTAGAACCCGGTGTGCCGGCGCCGCTAGGTGGAGGATTAGCCTAGTGAGCCGCGGCGCCAGCCCATAGGGATCTTTTGATAATTTGACTTCCAATTTAGATTTCCTAGAGAGAGAAGGGGCTGACCAGAGGATTCAGTTGCCCAGTGCCCATGGTGGCTAGCTCTGTTACAGATGAGTGGATTGGTTTACATCTTACTTCCCAAGTTCTCGGTGTGCGGTTAGCGTCTTCGTAGCGCTGGGGCCCCGTGTGATGTGTTCTTGGATGTTTGAATTGATCCTTTCTGGCTCTGCTTTCCTGGGCCCCCACCTTGGCAGTTTGTAGCCTTCCCCATCTTGGTTGCTGGCTCCAGATCACTGAGGCAGCAGAATCAGAAATCAGTGCTTTGTAAGCATGACTGGCCCTGTGATCAGGTTGTGATCTCCCTTCATCTTTGGTACAAATTCTCTTGGAAGATGCAATCCTGTTCCAAGGGGAACAAAAAGGAGAAACTTGGGTTTGTCCACAGTGGGCAGAGCTCTGCAGGCATTTGAGGCTAAGTAGGGGTGAGGAAGGGTCGGTGGGGCAGGTGCCCAGTGGACCCCACTCCCACCCCACCCATGTGCTGTTATCTACCAGTGCTTGTTGTGGCTCCACTGAGGGGAAACAGGTTGGGTTTTCCCAGGTGAGACAGTATTCTCCCGAACCCAGGGCCTGAGGAGGAACAAGGAAGCAGCCCCTGAGGACTGGCCAGCTGCCTCTGTGTGCCCTGTCCAGGTGCCAAGCCCTGCTAGATTAGGGCTATCCCAACAGCTGATCCTGTGATCCTCTTAGGGAGGCAAATGCCTAATTCTAAGAGCTGGGGATCCCCCACGTGGGGCTGCTGAAAGCTGTCATCAGCTGTGTTTTCAGGCCGAGGCTGGCCAGTGGAAGGCCTGGCGAGACCGCTGTGTCTTCCGAAGAAGTAGTGCCCATTGGGCCATAGGTCCATACCCACAGCTCTAACCCCCGGCCCCTGTCTAACCTGACACTGCCCTCTTTGAGACTGCCTCCAGGCACTTCCCACCAGTGTTGCCATTTGGTCAGTTTTTTCAAGATCCTGCTTGGTTATCAGCTCCCCTGAAGATTTGGGTTGACTCACCCTCCTCTGTGCTTCCACAGCCTGTCCCTATGGAAACACTCCTCACATCAGGTGGCCAGCGCCTGATTCCACATTGGTTTTTCTCATGAAGCCTGAGCTCTTTGAGGACAGAGACTCTTACTTGGCAGCAGAGCCAACATGGAGTGCTCAATACAGGCATGAAATATTACAGGGATCAACTCCAATGTGCGTCCCCACCTTCACCTGTTAATTCTGCCTTGAAAAACAAGGTGGGGGGCCAGGGCCAATGGGGCTGTGGTGAAGAGGGTAAAGCTGCAGCCTGTGAAACTGGCATCCCATACAACCGCTGGTTTGAGTCCCAGCTGCTCCACTTCCAATCCAGCTCCCTGCTAATGCACCCGGGAAAGCAGCAGGAAATGGCCCAAGTGCTTGGGTCCCTGCTACTCACAAGGGAGACCCAGATGAGTTCCTCAATCCTGGCTTCAGCCTGGCCCATCCCTGGCTGTTGCAGCCATTTGGGGAGTGAACCAGTGGGTGGAAAACCTCTCTGTCTCTTCCACTTTCTCTGTAATTCTGCCTTTCAAGTAAATAAGGAAGAAAAATAAATTAAAATAAATTTTAAAAAGAAAAAGTAGGAGAATCACCTGACATGAAGCCTTCCCAGGGTTGATATCTTCTGAAGTTCTCTAAGAGGTAAGATATTATCTTTGTTTTTAATATTTATTTAGTTATTTATTTGAAAGGCAGAGTTACAGGGGCTGGCGCTGTGGCACAGAAGGTTAAAGCCCTGGCCTGAAGTGCCTGCATCCCATATGGGCTCCTCTTCCAATCCAGCTCTCTGTTATGATCTGGGATAGCAATAGAAGATTGTCCAAGTCCTTGGGCCCCTGTACCCACGTGGGAGATCCGGAAGAAGCTCCTGGCTCCTGGCTTCATATTGGCACAACTCCAGCCATTGCAGCCACCTGGGGAGTGAACCAGCAGATGGAAATCTCTCTCTCTGTCTCTACCTCTCTCTGTAACTCTGTCTTTCAAATAAATAAAAATAAATCTTTTTTTAAAAAAAAGAAAGGCAGAGTTACAGAGAGAGAGAGATCTTCCATCTACTGGTTCACTCCTCCAAATAACAGTAGCAGCCAGGGCTGGGCCAAGCTGAAGCCAGGAGCCAGGAGCTTCGTCTGGTTCTCCTACATGGGTGCAGGGGCCCAAGCACTTGGGCCATCTTCTACTGCTTTCCCAGGCACATTATCAGGGAGCTGGATCAGAAGTTAAGCAGCCAGGACTCAAGCAGTGCCCATTTGGGATGCCGGTGCTGTAGGTGGTGACTTAACCCACTGTGCCACAATGCCAGCCCCTAGATATTATCTTAATAATAATACTATAGGGAGCTGGCATTTAGCCTAGCAGTTAAGACACCCACAACAAGGTACATGGATCTGGCTCCTGGCTTGGCTCTCGTTCCCGTTTGCAGCTTTCTGCCAATGCAGGTCTTGAAAGGCAGTAGTGATGACTTAGTAAGACCAATCGGGAGACTTGGATTATACTCCTGGCTCCCAGCCCCGGCTTGGCCCAGGACATTTGGGGAATGTACCAGCAGAGGAGAGTGCCTGCTCTCTCCCCCCATCTCAGATAAATCCATAAATAAATAAAAATTTGAAAATAATGGGGCCAGCACTGTGGCGCAGTGGGTTAATGCCCTGGCCTGCAGTGCCGGCATCTTAAATGGGTGCCAGTTTGAAACCTGGCTGCTCTACTTCCAATCCAGCTCTCTGCTGTGGCCTGGGAAGGCAGTGGAAGATGGCCCAAGTCCTTGGGCCCCTGCATCTGCATGGGAGACCCAGAAGAGGTTCCTGGCTCCTGGCTTCAGATCGACACAGCTCTGTCTGTTGCAGCCAATTGGAGAGTAAACCATCGGATGGAAGACCTCTCCTCTTTCTGCCTCTCCTCTCTCTATGTAACTCTGACTTTCAAATAAATAAATAAATCTTAAAAAAAAATAATATAGTCCTAATAGTGGCAGTATTATCTCCATTCTCAGAGTGAGGAAACTGAGGCTTGAAGAGTTTAATGATTTGCCATGGCCGTGTGACTAGGGATATCCTAAGTTCAGAGCTCCCTCAACTACTCCTGAGAAGTTTTCTTTCTTTTTAATGGTTTATTTATTTATTTGAAATGTAGAGTTACAGAGAGAGAAATTGATCTTCCATCTGCTGGTTCATTCCTCAAATGGCTGTGATGGCCAAGGCTGGGTCAGACCAAAGTCAGGAGCCAGGAGCTTCATCTGGATTCCCCACATGGGTGCAGGAGCCCAAGCACTTGGGCCATCTGCTGTTTTCTCAGGATCATTAGTCAGGAGCTGGATCAGAAGTACAGCAGCCAGGTCTTGAACCAGCACATATAGGTGATGCCGGCACTACAGACAATGGCTTAACTTACTACATCATAGTGCTGGCCCCTTCTTCCTTTTTTTAAGGGTTTATTTATTTGAAATGCAGAGTTACAGAGAGAGGAAGAGACAGAGATTTTCCACCTACTGGTTGGCTACAACAGTCAGGACTGGGTCTCCCAAGTGAGCGCGCAGGGGCCCAAACACTTGGGTCATCTTCTGCTGCTTTTCCCAGGCCATTAACAGGGAGCTGGATCAAAAGTGGAGCAGCCAGTACTAGAACCAGTGTGCATATGGGATGCCAGCATTGCAGACGGTGACTTTACCTGCTTTGCCATAACACTGACCCTGATGTTTTATTTCTTAAATGTAGTGAATCACATCCTGTATGTGAGTAGGTATTTCCTTCATTTTTATGAACAGGAAGCCCACATTCTTAGCATGTAAACAGCTTGGCCTAGTCCTCACAGCTGGGAATGTTGGAGCCAGGGTTTGTGCCCAACCGTGTGTGTTTGCAAGGCTGATGCACAAGCCTGCACTCTGCTCCCTCTTCCTCAGTACTGGGGGCTTTGGAGGGAGAAAAAATGGGGTCAAGAATAGATGGATAATCAGAGGGAGGTGAGAACCAAAGGCAACCTGGCTCTTTTGCCACCCATCCTTTCCCACCCTAGGTTGCGGGAACAGTGCCCTGAGCTACGAACTGTTCCTTGGAGGCTTCCCTGATGTGACCAGCGTGGACTACTCATCAGTTGTGGTGGCTGCCATGCAAGCTCGCTATGCCCACGTGCCCAAACTGCGCTGGGAGACCATGGATGTGCGGGCGCTGCGCTTCCCCAGTGCCTCCTTTGACGTGGTGCTTGAGAAGGGCACGCTGGATGCCCTGCTGGCTGGAGAACGGGATCCCTGGACCATATCCTCTGAAGGTGTCCAAACCGTGGACCAGGTGCTGAGTGAGGTGAGGGAGCAACAAGAGAGGAGGGTAGATGGTCGGGTGGGGATGAGGGGCTGACGCTTCAGGGGGTTGGAAGAACTTAGAAGCCAGAAGATACAGTTTAGATTAAGTGATGGGTCACCCTTTGGAAAAAGAAAGGTTAAGTTGGGTTGACATTAGAGGGAGCTGAAGTGGCCAGCCTCACAAAGGCTGATGTTTGGCTACTGGGTTGCAGAGGGATGAGGTGGCACAGGTTTCAAACAGGAGACACAGACTGGGAGGTGAGCAGCTGGTAGGAAAGCAGTGTCCTCTGCAACTAACATCACTGCCATGCTCCTACCTTTCTAGGATTTAACTTTACTCCTGTTGTGGCAGGAGCAGAGGCAGTGGCTTCCTCTTAGCCGTGGGAAGTCTGAGCTACCAGATGTAGAGTGCCTGAGGTCTGACTGGGAGGGCACCTGGGGAAGTACTGACCTTTGAGAGTCAGGAGATGACTCCTCACTGGTGGCTTCTCTGTCTGCCTTGCAGGTGAGCCGGGTTCTGGTCCCTGGGGGCCGGTTCATCTCCATGACCTCTGCTGCGCCCCACTTTCGGACCAAACACTACGCCCAAGCCCGTTATGGCTGGTCCCTGAGGCATGCAACCTACGGCAGCGGTTTCCACTTCCATCTCTATCTCATGCACAAAGGCGGGGAGCTCAGCGTGGCCCAGCTGGCACTGGGGGCCCAGATTCTGTCACCTCCCAGACCCCCTGCCTCACCCTGCTTCCTTCAGGACTCAGATCATGAGGACTTCCTCAGCGCCATTCAGCTGTGAGGCCAGAAGCATAGCCCTGCAGCCTTCCTGCCTTCTGCCCGGACTTCTCGGGGAGCTGGGATTCCTGACTCAGGCTGGGTCCAAGGTGCTCACATCCCAGCAGCCTCATGGCCAAAGCAGAGCTGCTGACAACAAGCTCACATGAACCAATACAGCTCAGGTCCAACTGGATTCCAGATCCCAGGTTTCTAGCTTCTTTCTTGGGTTCCTTAAACCTCTCCTGGGTTCCCCAACCTCCTCCCCCAGCATACCGAACCACCAGAGATTTCATCCCCATAGGTAAAGCCCAGCATAACCTCTCTGCACACCAGCCGGCTTCAGAGACCCCCATCCAACCTGGACTTATCCATCTGAGGCTGCTGACTTGGAATCCAGATTGCTTTATGCTTCTGACTCCAACCCTAGACCCTACACTGGTGACCTGTCCAGCTTAGGTTGCACATGTACCCAAGGAAGCCACAACATAATGATGTCCCCAGGCCAGGCTGGCCTGCCCATGTTTACTGGGCAACCCTCCCCTGCCAGCAATATGCACCTGAGATTCCCACGGAGCTGCCTCCCTCCCGTTCTGTCCTGGCTCCAGAGCAGACAGAAGCAGCAGGCAACACACACACGCGCGCACACACACACAAGGAGGTCTGTGTTTATTCACACACTCCTGGTACAGTGAAGATGGAGGGACATTTACAAAGGACACCCCTGGGTTGAGAACATCTCCAGGACCACAGGTGTCATCGGAAGGTGCAGAGCAGTCTCCTGGGTTCTCAGGGACAGGACGCAGGGGTCCAAGGTACAATTAGATCTGGGCCCTTAGGTGGTGATACCTTGGTGGGAAGGGTCTGCCCGACAGCCTCCTGGGGTCCAGCCTGGACAGACTGGCCATGTGGTTGGATACCATGTTGGGGCTTCTCCCACCCCAGCCTCAACACCCGTCCTTTCTGCCAGGCGCAGAAGAGCATGGTGGAGACTAGGTTGGGGGGCGAAGGGAGGGGCACGAACCATGAGTGGAACCAGTAAACAAAGAGTCGGATATAAAAATACAAATGTGCTGAGGAAGTCCCTTAGAAAGAGGCTGAGGTTGGGGTCACGCCAGACAGGGGAGGGGTTGGAGTGAGGAGCGACCCGGAGGGCTGGGCTCAGGTGGGTGGGAAGCTCATGCAAATACGCAGCCAAACATCCCCGGCCGCGCGCGGTCCAACACCGGCAGCCCCCGGTCTGCAGACCGGACTGGCCGGAGGGGGGCGGGGCAGGGGAGCCGTGCAGGAGGGGGCAGACCGGGAGCTGGGGCCGTGGGTCTCTGTGTCCGTTCCGGTGTGCGGGGTGGGGCTGCGGCCCGAGGTTCTAAAGTGCATGAGCGCGGCGGCGGGCTCCGGGCCGGTCCGCGCCACCGCCGCCGCCGCCGCCGCCGCCGTGGTGCTGAAGCGGACAGCTCCGGAGTGTCTGGCAGCGGCGGCAGCGACACTGACCCGGCGGCGGCGCGGCCCTGCAGCCCCCGCCCGCGGGCGCCTGGGCCGGGGCGGGGGGCGCCGGCAGCCGCATCGCCGGCCCGCGCTCCTGGCCGCTGCGGGACTGGGCCCGGAGCCCGCCGCCCGAGCCGGCGCGTCTACACTCCGGACGGCGGCTTCTCCCCCATCCCTTTCAGCACGTCGTCTATCCGGTCATCCTCGATCACCACTGCGCAGGGAGAAAGCGCGTCAGCCGCGCGGCCTCGGGGGGCGGCGGCGAGAATGGGCTCTGCGTCCTCGCGCCCCGCGCGCCTGCTTGCCCATGGCCCCGCGACTCCCCTCGGCTCCCGGTGCCACGGTGCCCTCTCCTGCCGACCCGGCCGCGGCCAAGCCTCCTTCCCGCAGACCATCCCCCCCTCTTGCCATGGAGGAACGCCCCTCTTCCAAAGGCTCCAGCTCTCCGTCGCCCCCCCCCCCACCCGTGCGAACCTCCCGCCGCTGGAGCCTTCCTTCGTCAGAGATGATCAGAAACCTCTAGCTCACGGAAGCCCCCTCTTCAACCCTCAACTCAACAGGACCCCTTCCTCGAATGGGGCTCAAACGGAATACCCAGCTAGTTTAGCCCTCCCCCAAAACAGAACTCTTGCCGCTGGAACCCTTCTTCCGACCCTGGTGGCAACAGAGCCCCTCTCCCCATGCAAACAACCAGGGCAACCGACCCGCCCCCCCCCCCCCCAAGCCTAACAGCCCGACGCCCCACTCGGCCCAAAGGTTCTTCCATAGCATCCACCAACTCAGCTTTGATCTCAAAGGCTCGGCCCACCCCGCCTTCCCACTTCCAAGCAGCCCCAAATGCCCCGACCGGCCCCTCCCCCTCGCCCGGGCACCAGGGCTCTCTGCTTCCAGAGGTGGCGAGCATCGAATCCGGGGCACTGTGTTCCCGGGAGAGGGGAAGAGAGGGACACAACACTGCAGCGGGGACACCCCCTCCAGCCCGGGCCGGAGAGCGACTGGCTGCGCTGGTCTGCGGCAAGAGCTGCGGGCGCTTGGCGGGGAACAGGAGTTGGGGGGCGCCCGGCAGAGGGTTTCTGGGTCAGGCGGCGACTCCGGGCCCGGGCCGCGTACCTCGCTTGGCTCGGCCGATCTGGCCCAGCTTGGGGGGTCGCTTGGCCTGGTTGCCCGCGAAGAAGGAGTTGGTGTCCTGTAGGCGGCAGCTGAAGGAGAGATCGGAGCCCTCGGGGTCTGCGCCGAAGCGGCCCATCTTGTCTTCGCTGTAGGGCAGGATCTCGGACATGGCGGGCGCGGGGTGGGCGCGGGGCGGGCGCGGGACTGCGGCGGGGCGCGGGCGGCGGGCTGGCTGCCGGACCGGCCCTAGCTCAGCAGGGGAGCCGGCGGAAGGATGAAGTCATGCAGCATCCGGGGCTGCGGAGCCAAGCGGGGCCTCCTCCCCCGCGCCTCCGCCTCCCGGGCCGCTGGGCAGGCGGCGGCGGTGGCGGGGACCGGGCGGGGGCGGGGGCGGTGCGCGGGGGGCGGGGGCGGTGGCGGCGGCGGCGAGAGCGGAATGACGATGAGCGCCCGACTGCGGCAGAGCACGGCGGGCGGGGCGCGGCGGAGGCGGGGCGGCACTGGCCAGGGGAAGGGGCGGGGCCGGGGCCGGAGCGCGCCCCACTGTCCCGGGAGGGGAGGGCGCGGCGTTGGTAGGGTCCCGCACGGTGGCGGGAACGGCCCACACGTGGGTCTGAGGGAACGGCACCGGCCAACCCGGGCGCGATCCGGCGAGGGAGGCGGGACCGGGGTGGGGGAATGCGGGAGCGATCCTGGTACCTAGGGTCTTAGGGGGAGGGTTTGACAGCGAGTCTAGAAGTGTGCAAGCGGGACTGGGAGCTGGGGAGCCGGAGGCCCGCAGCGAGGCCGGCAGAGCAGCAGGGAGGGTTGGGAACCGGATGAAGAACGAAGAAGGCACGAACGCGCGGGACGCGCGCCGAGAGTTCTCGGGCCAGTGGGTGGTGCCCGCGCCATTGGCGCGCTCTGAAGCCCGGTTGCTTTGCGGGTCTCACCAGGGTCTGTGCACGTCTGCCTAGCTGTGTGTCGCTCTGTCTGCGTGTCGGCATCTTATCTCTGCGTTCCTCGTCCCGTTACGGTGTCTGTTTACATCTGTCTCACGTGTCTTTACCCTTCTGTATCTGTCTCCGCGCCAGGCCGCTGTGTCTCGGTGTGGTTGTGTTCCCCGAGTCTCGCGTATTTCAGGCTTTCCTGGTGTGGTAGAGGGGTTTAGAAACGGCCTACGGGCGCTCCCCGAGGCGGACTCCCGGCTGCGAGGCCGGCTGCCGGCGCGGAAATCCGGACTCAAAGCGCCCGCCGAGCGACGCAGCTTCCCCGCCTCGGAGGCCCGCGCTGCGCTCGCCGTGTAGGAGGAATGAATGGCAGCGTCGCGGTGACGCGGGGAAGCCCGGAGCGCCTGAGGACGCGGCGCGCGCTGCTGTGTGTCCCGAGGGAGTGGGGTGGGGGTGACGCAAGGTGCCCCCCGCCCTTATTGCCGGGGACACGGAAGGGTCCCCCCACGCACCGATGGGAACCCGCGCTCTTCTTCCTCCACCCTCTGTGCCCTCACCGCACCCCCGCTCCGGCCGGCCGTCAGCCACAGCGTCACCTGCCCGCTCGCAGGGGCTCTGGCGCAATCCCTGGACGTGGAGGGGCGGGATGTCGCCCGTGTGGCCACAGTGACGACATCCCCGAGAAGGTAATAATCGCCCTGTGGATTCAACCCGCACCGGGCGGAGGCGTTTTCCTCCCTTAGTCCAGCCAAACCGCTCAGCCAGTGGGATGCCGGGGGTCGGGTCTCCTTCTCCCGACAGCACCTCCTCATCTAATGTTCTCTTCGGGAACACGGAGGCAAACGAAGAGCTGCCTGCTCTCCGGGGGAAGAGGGGTCAAGGGGTCGTGTCACAGGGAGCCCGGGTCCCGTGCCTGGATCCGCGGCCCTATCAAGCCGGCTCCTGCTCTGTCCCAGCCAGCAGGAGGAAGGCTGAAGCTGGAGGCCGAGGACCAGGACAGGACAGAGGGAGCTCAGCGGCGGTAGCAGATAGTCCAGAAAATTCCATCCCCACTGGAAGTTATGCAGCAATAAGTTCCATCCTGACCTGGCCTCTTTCTGGAGGATCTTGAACTCAAGGTCCCTCAATCATGGTTTACAAAGAATCAATCTGTTGGTATCTGTAACATTTTAAGAAAATAAGGTAAGGCACACAAAACATTAGATATGTGTTCTTTCAGTCTTCTGTGTATTTGCATAATATGCATGCCTCTCTGAGCCCCATGCTCCAGTCCAGGATATTAAAACCTACTTATTAAGGACCGTTCTGTGGATGAAACGAAATTGTCCCAAGGGGAAGTGTTTGTCTTGGGAGATAATGAGCTAAAGGTACAGCGCCAATGCTAACGGATGGGGGGTGCGGGGGGAGGAAGGGGACACGCCTTGAGTGTGCTCGCAGAGGATGAAAGCTGCATGGGACCTTGAAACAATTGCCATTTCTCTCCCCAGAATCAGGGAGATTGGAGGAGAAATAATTTAATCCACAACTAAATTGGTTAGTTCTTCCTTAAATAATCTTATTCCTGTCCTTGCTGTGCTTGGTGGGTCAAAGCTGAAGCAAAGATGCAAGTGCAACATTGTGAAGATACTGTAATACTGTATATAAGCTCCGACTGTGTTGGGAACCCGTCAGAGGACGCTCTCTGACTCTAATCCTCTACAGAACATGCTGAGCTTCTGCATCCCCGCCCATGAGATGAAATTCACTCTCACAGCCAAAATGAAGTAAAGTGTGCGCGGAGTTGTGTGAAGGCGCATGTTAGAGTTTCTCAAGTGAAAGCCTCTCCTTTGGGCCAGCAGCTAAGATGCCACCATCGCATATGGGAGTACCTGGGCTCCAGTCCCAGGCTGACCCCTGACTGCAGCGTTTCTGCTACCCCAGACCCTGGGGACAGCAGGGATGACTCAAGTAATCGGGTTCCTGCCACCCACAGAAAAGACCTGGATTGAGTTCCCAGCCCCCAGCTTTGACCAGACCTAGCCATGGTCATGGTGGGTATTTGGGGAGTGAACCAGTGGATGGGGCTCTTTTCCTCTCTTGATAGGACCCCCCCACACACACACACCTCTGTCTCATTCTTTCTCTCTGTCTCTCTGCCCCTCAAATAAAGTATTTTTTAAAATACGAAGCTAATAAAGTACAAAATATCTTAAAAGAGTGAGGCAAGGGCTGTGCTGTGGTGTGGTAAGTTAAGCCTCAGCCTGCAGTACTGGCATCCCATATGGGGGCTGGTTCAAGTCCTGGCTGCTCCACTTCCGATCCAGCTCCCTACTAATGCACCTGGAAAAGCAGTGGAAGATGGCCTGAGTGCTTGGGTCCCTGCCACCCACACGGGAGACCTGGAAGAAGCTCCTGGCTTCAGATCGGCCTAGCTCTGGCCATTGCAGCCATTTGGGGAATGAACCAGTGAATGGAAGACCTTTCTCTCTATCTCTCCCTCTCTCTGTCTGTAACTCTGCACTTCAAATAAAATTAAAAAAATAATAATCTTTTAAAAAAATAAAAGAGTGAGGCAGAGCTGTGTGAATAGACATGGTAAGGCCTCCTTGCCCTACCAAAACATCAGCAAATGATAAGTGTAGATTATAATTTCATATAGATGGGAAAAGTACCTATACACACATATATGTGAGTATACATTGTCTATGTATGTATGTAAATGCATATAAATGGCTATGATTGTCTCTAATTATGGTGCTGGGATCCCAGCAGCAGCAGGATGAATTTCACCTATTTAAAAAAAGATTTATTTATTTATTTGAAAGGCTGAGCTATGGAGGCAGAGGCAGAGACAGAGAGGTCTTCCATCTGCTGGCTTACTCCCCAAAGTGGACCTGGGCCAATCAGAAGCCAGGATCCTGGAGCTTCTTCCAGATCTCCCATGCAGGTGCAGGGGCCCAAGAACTTGGGCCACCTTTCACTGCTTTCCCAGGCCATAGCAGAGAACTGGATTGGAAGAGGAGCAGCCAGGACTTGAACCAGCACCCATGTGGGATGCTGACACTGCAGGTGGTGGCTTTACCCACTATGCCATAGCGCTGGCCCCAAATTTCATCTTTTATTCTATATACTTCTAGGGTATCTTATGTTACAATAAAAAAGTTTGAATGATTTACTAAAACAGATTTATGCAGTCCATATACCAAGCATCTCACTGTAGCCCTAGACCAGTTAGTCAACTTTGAAAAGAAAATAGTTTAGTGGTTAAGAATCTGGAGTTAGATTCAAATCCAGGCTCTGCCTTCCCTCTGCTTTGTGGCTTGGGGCACATTACCAAATATCCTGTGCTTTAGATTCCCCATCTCTAGAATAAGGACAATGATATTGACAGAATGTAGCTTACTGGAGCCTTGCAAGGATTAAACAAGTTAACATATAAAGAGTGTTTAGGTTAATGTTGGACTACAGAATGCTACCTATTAATATACAGAAAAATACAAAGAAGGAATTAAAAGTAATAGTATAGGCGCTGGCTTTGTGGCATAATAGATTAATCCTCTGACTGTGGTGTTGGCATCCCATATGGGCATCAGTTCAAGTCCCGGCTGCTCCACTTCTTATTCAGCTCTCTGCTAAGGCCTGAGAAAACAGTAGAAGATGGCCCAGGGACTTGGGTCCATGAGTGCACAAGGGAGACCCCAAAGAAGCTCCTGTTTCCTGGCTTCAGATTGGCTCAGCTCCAGCCATTTGGGGAGTGAACCAGAAGATGGAAGACCTTTCTCTCTGTCTCTCCCTGTCACTGTCAGTAACTCTACCTCTCAAATCAAAATAAAATCTTAAAAAAAAAAGTAATAGGGCCGGCGCAGCGGCTCACTAGGCTAATCCTCCGCCTTGTGGCGCTGGCACACCGGGTTCTAGTCCAGGTTGGGGCACCGGATTCTGTCCCGGTTGCCCCTCTTCCAGGCCAGTTCTCTGCTGTGGCCAGGGAGTGCAGTGGAGGATGGCCCAAGTGCTTGGGCCCTGCACCCCATGGGAGACCAGGATAAGTACCTGGCTCCTGCCATTGGATCAGCGCGGTGCGCCGGCCATTGGAGGGTGAACCAACGGCAAAGGAAGACCTTTCTCTCTGTCTCTCTCTCTCTCACTGTCCACTCTGCCTGTCCAAAAAAAAAAAAAAAAAAGTAATAGTATAGTGGTGGGCACTTAGCCTCACAGTTAAGACACCCAAGTCCCATATCTGAGTACCTGGGTTGGATTCCCAGCTACAGATTCCAGCTTCCTGCTAATGCAGCCCCTGGAAGGCATCAGTGATGGCTTATGTGGCTTAGTCTTTGCTGCCCACATAGCAAACCTACACTGAGTTCTCAGGTTCCAGGTATGGCCCCACCCAGTCCCAGCTATTGCAGGAATTTGGGGAAGTGAACCAGTGGATAGGAGCTCTGTCTCCCCAAATAAATAAAAAAGAATTTAAGTGATGTTATCACTAGATATGTTCTCCCCTCCCCCCAAAGATCCATTTCTATTTATTTTGAAAGGTATAGTGACATGGGGAGAGGGAAAAACAGATTTTTCCATCCAGTGGTCTACTCCCCAAATGGCTGCAATGGCTGGGGCTGGGCCAGCAGAAGGCAGGAGCCCAGAACTCCATCTGGGTCTTCCATGTGGGAGGCAGGGCGCCTAGCACTTGGGCCATCCTCCACTGCTCTCCCAGGTACATCAACAGGGAGCTGGATCAGTAGCTAAGCTGCCAGGACTCCAAGTGGGGCTTGGACGTGGGGTGCAGCTGCCAAAAGCAACAAGCTCAACCAGTGTGGCACAGTGTTGACCCCTAAGTATATTCTTATTTGCATTCAGTTTCATATCTTTCCAATCATTCTTCAACCTGAGCTTTTATACATTTTCTTCACAAAAATGATTTTTAAATTATTTACTTATTTATGTAAAAGGTAAAGTGACAGAGAGAGAGAGAGAGAGAGAGAGAGAGAGGGAAAGAGATATCTTCCATATGCTGGTTCACTCTCCAAATGACTGCAATGGCCAGGCTGGGCCAGGCTGCAGCCAGAAACATTATCCAGGTCTCCCACATTGGTGGCAAGGTCCCAAGTACTTGGATCATCTACCATCACCTTCCCAGGCACATTAGCAGGGAGCTGGATCAGAAGCAGGACAACCAGGACTCCAACCAGCATACCATACTGGATGTGCTGTACTCCAATGCCAATGTTGGTTCCAGATTTTTTTAAAAATGTGTACTCGGGGCTGGCATTATGGTGTGTCAAGTTAAGCTGCAGCCTGTGATGTCAACATCCCATATGGGCACTGGTTTGCATCCCAGCTGCTCCACTTCTGACTGATCTAGCTCCTTGCTAATGCACCTGGGAAAACAATGGAAGATGGCCCTAGTGCTTGGGCCCCTGCACCCGAATGGGAGACCTGGAAGAAGCTCCTGGCTCCTGGCTTCAGCCTGGCCCAGCTCTTAACTCTTACAGCCATTTGGGGAGTGAACAAGTGGATAAAAGATCTTTTTGTCTCTCTGTAGCTCTGACTTTCAGATAGATAAATCTTTATATAAAAAATTTACTTTTGTTTATTTTAAAGGCAGAGAGACAGAGATCTTCAATCTACTGGTTAATTCACAAAATGCCCACAAAAGCCAGAGAAGGGTCAGGCTGACACGGGGAGCCACAGTCACAATCCAGGTCTCTCACCTGGGTGGTGGGAACCCAAGTACTTGAGCCATCAACTGCTGCCTCCCAGGTTGCACGTTTGCAAGCAGCTGGATCAGAAGTGGAGCAACCAGGACTCAAACCAGGCACTCCAACATGAGATGCAGGTGTCCAAGCTGCGACTTAACTGCTGCACAGAACACCTGGCCCCAAGAAATTTTGGTGTGTGTGTTTAAAGGTTTATTTAGGGGCTGCTGTGATACTGGTATCCCAAATGTGTGCCAGCAGCTCCATTTCCCATCTTTGGATTTATTAATTTTATTTATTTATTTTTTGACAGGCAGAGTGGACAGTGAGAGAGAGAGACACAGAGAAAGGTCTTCCTTTTGCCGTTGGTTCACCCTCCAATGGCCGCGGCGGCTGGTGCGCTGCGGCCGGCGCACCGCGCTGATCCGATGGCAGGAGCCAGGAGCCAGGTGCTTTTCCTGGTCTCCCATGGGGTGCAGGGCCCAAGCACCTGGGCCATCCTCCACTGCACTCCCTGGCCACAGCAGAGAGCTGGCCTGGAAGAGGGGCAACCGGGACAGAATCCGGCGCCCCAACCGGGACTAGAACCCGGTGTGCCAGCGCCGCTAGGCGGAGGATTAGCCTAGTGAGCCGCGGCGCCGGCCTTGGATTTATTAATTTTATTTGAAATGCAGAGTTATAGCAATAGAGAGAGAGGGAAGGGGAAAGAGAAAGGGAGAAGGGGAGAGAGAGAGATTGATCTTCCATCCACTGGTTTACTCCTCAAATGGCTTCTTCTGGGTCTCCCATGTAGGTGCAGGGGCCTAAGCACTAGGTCCATCTTCCATTGTTTTCCCAGGTGCATTAGCAAGGAGCTGGATCAGTCAGAAGTGGAGCAGCTGGGATGCAAACCAGTGCCCATATGGGATGCTGGCATCACAGGCTACAGCTTAACCTGCTATACACAATGCCAGCCCTGAGTACATATGGGTGCAGGGGCCCAAGCACTTGGGCCATTCTCCACTGCTTTCCCAGGCACATTAGCAGGGAACTATATCAGAAGTGGAGCAGCCAGACCTTAAATGGTCACTCATATGGAATGCTGGAGTCACAAGCAACAGCTTAACCCACTTTGCCACAACACCAGTCCCACCCCACAGAATTTCTTAACTTTCTCTTCTCTTCCACTTAACTCTATGTGGAAAACATATCCCCATTGTGTTAGCTCATAGCATTTGTAAATGTTGCGTACTCTCCCATGATAGGGATGTTTGATTTATTCACCAAGTCCTGTAGTCTTGGACACTGAATCCACTCTCCCCCCTTTAAAAACATTATTTATTTAACTTGAGAGGCAGAGAGAATCTCCCATTTGTACATTTATTCACCAAATGCCTACAACAGCTAGGCTTCTGTCAGGCCAAAACCAGGAGCCTGAATATCATTCTGGGTCTTTCATATGGATGCAGGGACCCAACAACTTGAGCCATCGCCTGCTGCCTCCCAAGGTGTGCATTGGCGGACAGCTGGAATTGGGAGCCAAGCCGGACTTGAGCTCGGGCACTCTGCTATGGGATGTGGGTGTCCCAAGTGACACCTTAACTGCTACACCAAACACTCATCCTTATACCCTTTTCTTAGTATTTTGAATAGTGCTGTGATGAACAAATGTAGGAAAAAATGGACACTATTTTTCAGGCCCCCCCCCCAACCAAAAGTTTAGTCTGGGGCAAGCACTGTGGCATAGCCTGTTAAACCTCCTCTTGCGACACCTGCATCTCATATTAGTGTAGATTCAACGCCCAGCTACTCTGCTTCCAATCCAGCTTGCTCCTAATGCACCTGGGAAAGCAGCAGAAGATGGCCCAAGTGCTTGGTCTCTGCCATCCACATGGGAGGGCTGGAGGGAGTTCCAGGCTCCTGGCTTTGGCCTGGCCCAGCCCTGGCTGCTATTGGCATTTGGGGAATATAACAGCAGATGGAAGATCTCTCCTTGGGGTCGGCGCTGTGGCACAATAGGTTAATCCTCCTTGCGGCGCCGGCATCCCATGTGGGCGCCAGTTCTAGTCCTGGCTGCTACTCTTCCAATCCAGCTCTCTGCTGTGGCCTGGGAAAGCAGTAGAAGGTGGCCCAAGTCCTTGGGCCCCTATACCCACGTGGGAGACCCGGAAGAAGCTCCTGGCTTCAGACCGGTGCAGCTCCAGCCGTTGCGGCCATTGGGGAGTGGAACCAACGGACGGAAGACCTTTCTCTCTGTCTCTCCCTCTCACTGTCTGTAACTCTACTTCTCCAATAAAAAAAAAAATCTTAAAAAAAAAAAGATCTCTCTGTCTGTCTTGCTGTTTCACTCTGTTTTTCAATTAAATACATCTAGTTTTAAGAAATATTTATTTATTCATTTATTTAAGAGAGAGAAAGACAGAGAAGGAGAGACAGAGTAAGATCTTCCATATGGGTGCCAGCAGCTCCAGTTCCCATCTTTGGATTTATTCATGTTGTTTGAAAGGCAGAGATAGAGATAGAGATAGAGAGAGAGAGAGAGAGAGAGAGAGACTATTCACTGCTTCACTCCCCCAATGACCCCATTGGCCAGGACCGGACTAGGCCAAAGCCAGGAGCCTGGACTTCTATCCAGGTTCCCACATAAGTGACAGGGACACAAGCACTTGGGCCATCCTCCCTGCTTTCCCAGGCTCATTAGCAGGGAGCTGGGTAAGAAGTGGAACAGCCAGAATACAAACCGGGCCCTGTATGGGATGCTGGCATCCCTGGAAGTGGCTTAAACTGCTGTGCCACAACCCTGCTGACCCTCAATGAAATCAATCTTTAAAAAGAAAAAAATAGGGGCCGGAGCCACGGCTCACTAGGCTAATCCTCCGCCTAGCAGCGCCGGCACACCGGGTTCTAGTCCCGGTCAGGGCGCCGGATTCTGTCCCGGCTGCCCCTCTTCCAGGCCAGCTCTCTGCTGTGGCCCGGGAGTGCAGGGGAGGATGGCCCAAGTGCTTGGGCCCTGCACCCCATGGGAGACCAGGATAAGTACTTGGCTCCTGCCATCGGATCAGTGCGGTGCGCCTGCCGCAGCGCGCCAGCCGCAGTGGCCACTGGAGGGTGAACCAACGGCAAAGGAAGACCTTTCTCTCTGTGTCTCTCTCTCTCACTGTCCACTCTGCCTGTCAAAAAAAAAATCACTAAAAAAAAAAAAAAGAAAAGAAAAGAAAAAAATAGGGGCCAGCGCTGGGGCACAGCAGGTTAATGCTCTGCCTGCGTCGCTGGCTTCCTATATGGGCTCCAGTTCTAGTCCCTGCTATTCCTCTTCTGAGCCAGCCCTCTGCTGTGGCCTGGGAAAGCAGTAAAGGATGGGCCAAGCACTTGGGTCCCTGCACCCAAGCAAGAGACCTAGAGGAAGCTCCTGGCTCCTGGCTCCTGGCTTCGGATCGGCTCAGCTCTGGTCATTGGGGCCATTTGGGGAGTGAACTAGTGGGTGGAAGACCTTTCTCTCTGTCTCTCACTCTCACTGTCTGTAACTCTACCTCTCAAATAAATAAATAAAATTAAAAAAAAGAAAAGAAAAGAAAAGAAAAAATAAATTCTACTTCTCCATTTCTGAATCTGGACTTGACCCTGTAATTTGCTTTGCCCAATGGGGACACTAGCAAATATGATGTGAGCATAGGCTTAAAAACCTGTGTTCTGGAGCTTGCCACATTTTTGTTGCTGAGAATTCCAAGACCACCCTTCCTGCCGGAAGAGAGGCCACATGAAGACAGTGTTCCTATGACACATGGAAGCAAGACCTTAACAAGCTATCCTAGGCCTCCCAGCTCCTGCTGGGCTGGCCCAGTCCTGAAGAACTACCCAATCAACACAGAACATGAAAAGTAATACATGTTTGTTGTTTTAATCTTTTAAGTAGGAGTTATTTGTTATGTAGCAAAAGTTAATTGATACAAATGTCCTGTAAATAATTATTTCCCGGAACAAGTTCCTAGAAGCAGTCTTTCTGGATCAAAGAGTGTGTGCACACTGCTGTACCTTTTAAAATACATTTATTTGAAGGGCTAAGCCTCCACCTGCAACACCAGCATCCCATATGGGTGCTGGTTTGTGTCCTGGCTGCTCCTCTTCTGACCCAGCTCTCTGCTGTGGCCTGGGAAAGCAGAAGAAGATGGCCCAATTGCTTGGGCCCCTGTACCCACGTGGGAGACCCAGAAGAAGCTCCTGGCTCCTGGCTTCAGACCGGCTCAGCTCCAGCTGTTGTGACCATTTGGGGAGTGAACCAGCAGATGAAAGATTTCTCTCTCTGTCTCTCCCTCCATCTCTCTTTCTGTAACTCTACCTCTCAAGTAAATAAATAAATTAAATATATTAAAAATGTGTTTTAAAATATATATATTTATTGAAAGGTAGAGCAACAGAGAGAGGAGAGAGAGAGAGATCTTCCATCTGTTGATTCATTCTCCAGATGGCTGCAATGGCCTGAACTGGACCAGGCTAAAATCAGGAATCAGAAGCTTCTTTGGGTCTCCCATGTGGGAACAGTGGCCCAAGCACTTGGACCATACTTGACTGCTTTCCCAGGTGCATTTGCAGGGAGCTGGATCAGAAGTGGAGCAGCCAGGATTCAAACCAGTGCTCTGATATGGGATGCCAGCATTGTAGGAAGTGGCTCAAACTGCCACACCACACAGCAGCCACACACTTCTGTTTCTTTTCATTCATCACTGCCAAATCCATCAATTTCTCAGCCATCAGCACTAGAGTGCCTGTATTGCCCATCTTTGTCGGTACTGGATGCGAATGGTTCTGTTATCTTCATGACTTCATTGTGTTAGCACCTAAACTGTTGTCCATACCTTCTCAGTTCACAATCGATTTAGGGAAAGGCAATATATATATATATATATATATATATATATATATATATATATAACACCCATATAGGAAATGAGGGGCAGAAAAGAGGGAGGAAAATATGAGAGGAAAAGATGAAAAAACAGAGGAAAGAGAATTACAGCATAGAACCATCCCCAAACCTCTTATGAACAGCATCCTTAGCACGTAGTCAGGAATGATTCTGAGTCTGGTGAATCATTTTGGTAATGAAAAAAGCACGAAAGGAGAATGTCCACTGAGGCCAAGCCTAGTGAATCTGAAAACCCTGAAAATACATACTGGTGTTTTCACGGCTGAGTGCAGCTGATTCTCACAGCAACTTTCTGAGACAGGTTCCCATTTTACAGATGAGGAAAACTAAGCATCAGATATTTCAAGTAACTTGATAGAAAGCATACAGCTGATAAAGAATTGAACCCAGATTTGGGTCCAGGTTTGCCTGGCTTAAAAACCGATGTGTTTTCCAGTTACCCTTTTTGGATGGGATGTGGCAAAAGACTAGCAACTAACGTTGGGAGTACAGCCTCCGTGATTCATACTGCTGACCTGCTCTCAGGAAACTCCCTGGGTTTGAGCTGCAGCTCTGCCACTTATTAGCTGGTGTGGCTCTTAGTACTCTGTGCCTCCATTTCCTCATCTGCAGAATGGTTCAAAAGCATCAGGTGGGGGGCCCACGCTGTGGCGCAGCAGGTTAACACCCTGGCCTGAAGCGCTGGCATCCCATAAGGGCGCTGGTTCGAGACCCAGCTGTTCCACTCCCGATCCAGCTCTCTGCTATGGCCTGGGAAAGCAGTAGAAGATGGCCCAAGTCCTTGGGCCCCTATACCCACATGGGAGACCCGGAAGAAGCTCCTGGCTTCTGGCTTCAGATCAGCTCAGCTCTGGCCATTGCGGTCATTTGGGGAGTGAATGATCAGATGGAAGACCTTTCATTCTGTGTGTGTGTGTGTGTATGTGTGTGTTTGTATAACTCTGCCTTTCAAATAAATAAATACATCTTTTTAAAGTATCAAGCGGGTGAGTGAACACGTAGACATGAAGCATCTGCAACCGTGGCCAGCACAGAACACAGTGCTGCCTGAACTTACTTTTTCCAGTACAGTGTTGCAGGGGCCCTGAGCCTTTTGTATTTTTTTAAAATTTCTTTTTATTTATTTATTTATTTAACAGGTAGAGCTATAGATAGTGAGAGAGACAGAGAGAAAGGTCTTCCTTCCATTGGTTCACCCCCCAAATGGCTGCTATGGCCGGCGCTGTGCTGATCGGAAGCCAGGAGCCAGGTACTTCTTCCTGGTGTCTGATGCAGTGCAGGAGCCCAAGGACCTGGGCCATCCTCCACTGCCCTCCCGGGCCACAGCAGAGAGCTGGACTGGAACAGGAGCAACTAGGAGTAGAACCCGGTGCCCATATGGGATGCCGGCGCTGCAGGCGGAGGATTAACCAAGTGAGCCACGGTGCCGGCTCCCGGGCCTTTTGCATTTCTGACTATTGCATTGCCAGGATGTCCTCACGTAGTGGCTTTGGTTACAACAGTCACACCCACACATCCCGCTGGGGCAGGGCCCACTCTGCTGCCATGCCGCTTTTCATTCGTTTGAGGAGGAGGGAAGTGGTGAGTTGGTGAGTGTTGTCATCAGAGAGAACGGGAACAGCTGCAGAGACCTGCTCCACATAGATTTCCCAAGTCCTTGCTGCTGCCAACTCCAGTACGGTTGCCTGTAAAATCTGCTTGCTCAGGGAACCCCTGATTAGCCTACAACCCCTGGTTCCTACCTCACTATGGGAAATAGAACAGGCTTCCCCAGTCCTAGAATTCCCATACCCAGCTAGAGTTTACACAGTGATCGCAATCATCATGAAGTGATAATAATACACGCATGCCCACCAGCAGCCAGTCTCCTTAGCCCTTGACAAATCCTGTTGCTTAATTCTCCCAACCACCCTTTGAAGTGACTCCTATTCTTGTTTCCATTTTGCAGATAAGCAAACTGAGTCTGAATCCAGACTCTCTCTCACTACTCGCGACACCGTTCTGCCTCCTGCTTGGGGACCTGAGATTCCGGGGCGGGCAGTGGCTCAGAAGGCAAGGGCATGCTTCTCAGCCTCATCTGGTGACCATCCACAAGCACGGTCCATGCCGGAGCAGGAGGAGGTCGGAGGGCGAGCTGGGCGTCAAGACATAGATTGCACATTTGCCACTACCTCAAGAAGCCATCCCCCTTTCAGGAGGCCTGGGAGGCAGGGAGCGGGGCCATGGAACAGTAGTAGGGTTTAGGCCTGGGAGGAAGGAAAAGTCTTCTTGCTCCATCGCCATCTCCACGCTGCGAGCAGGACGAGTCAGCCCCTTCCCCCAGCATAGAAAACAGTGGGCACTCTTCCACCAGCCGACTGCAGCAGCGCCAGGCCTGGTGACGGAGTGACAATATGGAAGGCAGATGGCAGATGCATGGATGCCACACTATTGCCTCGCAGTTAAATATTGCTTAGTGTTTTTTTTTTTTTTCTTGTAAACCTCCCAAATAAAATGGTTTGCTTTCCTCAAGTTAGAAGTGTTAGCACGTCTTTTCTTTAAATATCTGTGTGTGGCTGTTTTTTTCCCTGCCAATTTGTCACCATCTGTAACCCTCCCTTTATGAGATGATCTGATGACAGCACTTATGGTGGAGAGTAAAAGTGCATCTTGAGGCAACAGGGGAGAGTCAGTGGGTGTGTGCTGTGTGTGGATGGCCCCCTGCCCTGGGGTGGGGATGGGTGGGGTGCCCAAGGGCCGTGTGCTTCTCCTGTTGGCTCTGGGTGTGTTGTGCGTGCACACGCGGTGTGAGACTGTGCCATGCGTGTGCTGTGTGCTGGGCTGTGCGTCTGTGTGGTGCTTGGAGTCTCGGTGCTGGGGACACCCTGCTTGTGGGTGAACTGCCTGTGCGCCCTGTGGAGGCTGACCGATGAGGGGCTGAGGGCTACTGGGAGACTACTGGTGGTGGGGGGCTGTTTCTCTAGGGTGTTTGAAGGGCTTGGCGAGGGCCTGGAGTTTGTGGGACGGGGGCCCAGGAGAATTAGCACAGTTGGGTCTTGGCTCGAAAGAAAATAAATGATGGGCGGCTCTCAGGAGGGTGCCCCCGAGATGGGCGTCCCGGGCATTCCCGAGGCGCAGGGGCTGCCCACCAAGAGTCCCGCGCGCACTCTCCCATCCCCTTCGCCACCCCCGCCCAGGGCGGGGCGCCGCGGGGGAGGGGGACTCGGCGGGCGGGGCGGGGGCGGCCGAGGCAGGGCGGGGAGGGGCGGCGGCGGCGGCGGCGGCGGCTGGGATGATGGGCGGTAGCGGGGCCGGGCCGGGGTCCGGGGCCGCTGCCCGGGAGAGGGCCAGCCGCGGGCAGCCCTAGGCGCCGCCCGGCCCGACTCCACCATGAATGTCGCGCTGCAGGAGCTGGGCGGCGGCGGCGGCGGCGGCAACGGCAACGTGAGTGGGGGGCCCCCGGGTTCCCGGGGAGAGGACCGGAGTGGAGGGGTCGGGCTGAGGACGGGGTGTGGTGGAGGCAGAGGGCACCAGGCCGGGGAGTCCGGCAGGAGGGAAGGGGCTATGGTCGCCGCCGGGCTAGGGGCGCAGGGGCAGGGCGGGGGGCACCCAGCCCTCTCTGGCTGACATCGGTTGGCGCCCCGACTGTCTGGCAGATGGTGGAGTACAAGCGGGCCACGCTTCGGGATGAAGACGCACCCGAGACCCCCGTAGAGGGCGGGGCCTCCCCGGACGCCGTGGAGGTGGGCAAGGGGGTCCTCCCGTGCTCAGCAGGCCCCAGCCCTGGCGTGACGCCTGGCCCACTCAGGAGCTCTGGGCTGTTCTGGAGGGTCGTCTGCCCCCACCCACCTCCGCTCCATCTCGGGCCTCTCTGCGCTGGGACTATGGTGAGGCGAGCTCAGCCATGACGTTGCACAAACGGGCTCGGGGCGCCGCTCGGCCTGCCTCGTGGCTCCGGGTCCGAAGTTAACCCCCTTGGCGTCTTTGCTCCGTGGCTCTGGACGCTGCCTGCGCCTTCACCCTTTGGGAAGACATCTGCGATGGCGGATCCTCGGCCTGCAGCTCAGGCGCTCGCTGTCCCTCTCTTTCCCAGGTGGGATTCCGCAAGGCGACGCGACAGCTCCTGCGCTCGCGCACGCCGCTGGAGCTGTCGCTGGCCGGGGTCTCTCTACTGCTGGCGGCGCTGCTTGTGGGCTGCCTGGTGGCGCTGGGGGTCCAGTACCACAGAGGTAGGTGGGCAGTGGACACCTTTTCCCACCCTCAAGGCTGCTCTAAGATTTTCTAATACTGGTTGGGGCCAGCATTCCCCACGGAAAAGTCTATGGCTTTTCCCCCTCCAGCCCCCCTTCTGCTGTCGTGGTCCTTGGGACAATTCGCTTGCTTCTCCCCAGACTGAGTGTCTCCTCCTCTCCGGCCTTGTCCCCTGCCACAGACCCATCCCACAGCACCTGTCTCACCGAGGCCTGCATCCGAGTGGCTGGGAAAATCCTGGAGTCCCTGGACCGCAGGGTGAGCCCCTGCGACGACTTTTACCAGTTCTCCTGCGGAGGCTGGATTCGGAGGAACCCCCTGCCTGATGGGCGTTCTCGCTGGAACACCTTCAACAGCCTCTGGGACCAGAACCAGGCCATACTGAAGCACCTGCTGGGTGAGGAGCCCGTGGAAGCGGCTGGCCGTGTGCCTGGACCACGCCCAGTGCCCAGCTCCAGGCCTGGCACTGGGGAAGGACTCAGGAAGTACCCCCATGTGGAGAGCATTCACTCACTCAGGGCTCTGTGAATATGCTGGGGGTGGGGGTGGGGGAGGGCTGGAGCAGGGGGCTCCTGACACGTGAGGCCAAGCCGAGGGGGGGCAGATCTCTGAGTGTAATGGAGCGGTCTGCTGGACCACTGTGCTGTCCTGCATGCCAGGGAGGCCGTAGTGCTTAGGTGTTTCTGAATGTCTGTGTGGGCCGGGAGCGGAAGCTGTGAGCTGCCATTTGCAGGCAGCACACCGCAGCCATGGCTCCATGAGAGGACTGCTCGCTGAGGAGGCCGGGAGTGGGCCGCCCCCTCAGCTGCTCACCTAACTGCCACCTGGACACCATGGTCTGCCCCACAGAAAACAGCACCTTCAACTCCAGCAGCGAAGCCGAGCGGAAGACACAGCGCTTCTACCTGTCCTGCCTGCAGGTTGAGCGCATCGAGGAGCTGGGAGCCCAGCCCCTGCGAGACCTCATTGACAAGGTAGCCCCGCTGGGTGGTCTGCAGGTGCCGGGGGGGGGGGGGCGCTGCCATCCAAGAAAGCTGTGGGGGTCCCTGTGCCATGGGTACCACCTGTGGTCTGTACTCAGATCGGTGGCTGGAACATCACGGGGCCCTGGGACCAGGATAACTTCATGGAGGTGCTGAAGGCAGTAGCGGGGACCTACAGGGCCACCCCATTCTTCACCGTCTACATCAGTGCCGACTCTAAGAGTTCCAACAGCAATGTCATCCAGGTGCCAGGCTGGGGGAGGGACTTAAGGACCCTTTGCTGAGCCCAGACTCTCCTCCCCTGCCCCTCCTCCCCCGCCCCCGTCCTGCTCCTGCATAGGGGTCCGGGTTCTGTATGGGAGGGAGGACTCAGATTCTCTCCTTGCTGTTGCAGGTGGACCAGTCCGGGCTCTTTCTGCCCTCTCGCGATTACTACTTAAACAGAACTGCCAACGAGAAAGTAAGGGTTATCCTGAGCAGCCATGCCCACTGCTCAGTGGGGCTAATGCCTGTTGAGTTTTCCCTCAATCCAAGGTCAGAGCAGGGAAAGTGAGCCTGTCCTGTTGCCTAGGGAGCCAGTGGTCCTTCCTTCTCTGTTCTCCCGGGAAACCATTGCACAGGCACCCACAGGCATTCCCTGGGGGAATGTCCATTTCAGGGCCATTGTCACAGGAAGCTTTCAGTGTTGATGAGTTCATGGGCACAGACAGCTGAGAACAAGGCTGGAGGGAGAGTCTGTCTCAAGGGCTCAGGAGGGGCTCAGGAAGCCAGGGAAAGTTTCCCGAAAACATTGCCTTTAAGCCAGGCCCTTCAGAATCCAGAAAGTGGGGGCAAGCATGCTGGGTGGAGAGAACAGTAACCCAAAGGGTTGTAGGCCTCATGTGCTTGGACCATGCAAAGGAGTCCAGTTTGGCTCAGTGTGGCAGCCAAAGCAGCCAGGAGGCTGGTTTTAGAGGGGGCCTTGAATGCCGTCACTACAGAGTTTACTCTGAACCCTTGGAGGGCCACTACATGCTGCAGGACAGGGAGTGACCTGACGAGTGGTGCTGGGCTGGGAGACATGGACACTAGACACACACCAGGGAACCTGGACGTGAACTGAGAGTCTCTACCCTGCTCTGGTCAGAGGCAGTAACAGCCCACGAGGCCATGGCGAAGGAAGTGTCAAGAACACTCGAGTTGAGGGTAGCTGGCTGTAAGAAAGGGGAAGAGAAGGGGGAGATGGTTCAGGCTGCCAACCTAGTGAGAGCAGCGTGGAGGGCTCCTCAGGGAGGCAGGGGTGTCTGAAGGACGACGGCTTCGGGGACCTGAGGAGCGAGGAGGCAGTATGATGTCACAGGAGAGACTCGAACTCAGACCTGGGTTTCCGTCCCAGCTCAGCTGCTTGGTGCGAGTGAGTTATTCTCTCTGAGGCTGCTTCCTCATCGGTGAAAGGGGATGGATCATAGCGCTTGCTCACATGGGCCTTGGGAAGTGTGCAGGAGTGCAAGTCTCTGCCCCAGTACGTGGCAAACCTTCGGGGTAGGGGGCTGCTCACTTGAGATGTGGCGTTTGGAGTGCTGGGCACCTTCCGCAGGGAGGAGGCAGCAGATGGCTGTGCATGTGGCGGTGCAGAGAGGAGACCAGGGCTTCAGGGGGCCTTTCCTTAGAGAACCACACAGGGGCTTCGGGGAAGTGAGGGCAAGGGACAAGCAGACAGCCCAGAAGGGGAGCTTCGTGGTTTGAGGGCAGCAGGGAAGAGAGCGCTGCAGGGCAAGACAAGCAGGAAAGCCCTTCGGCCTGTCACTCATCTGCCAGCTCTCCCCAGGCATTCCCAGCACGTGGCACCGAGACCCTGCCACTGTCCCTCCATGGGGAGAGAAAGTGAGCCGGCTCGCTCCTCAGCTGCCCTGTTGGCGGTGTTGGGACTGTCACAGGGGAGAAATGAGGCACGGGCCAGAGTCAGCCCAGCTCCAGGGCACAGGTGCACTGTGCTGAAGGGAAGAGTTCCACCACGGGGACAGCCCGTGCCAAGGCTCTGGGGTGGGAGGGGCCCAAGCCCTTTGAACAGACTTCTAGACTTGTGAGATGTGGATGCTGTGGGTCAAGTTCAGGATTTATCCTGCACAAAATGAAAAGGGATGTGAGGCGACGTGTGTGTGATCGGACTTCATGTGACTCAGGATGGCAGAACCTTGGGAATGCAGGAGAGCTCTGCTTCATCCGATGCTTCGGGAGGGGCGAGGGGATGCCTTGGCACTGGCTGGCTGGCAGCATGTCCCGGGTTACCCCGGGGTGGGAGGCCACTGGTGCTGGGACGCGGGGGATGCTGCAGTGCCGAAGGTAAAAACAGGGTGACAACTAGGTTACAGCAGGGCTCAGGGAAGCTGCCAGGATCTGAAGCTGAAAGTCAGGAGGTGGGCAAGGGGCTGGTGTGAGATCACCCACTGGTTGTGCTCACCATCCTGGGTAGGAGCCGGGGTGCCTCGGGTCAGAACCCAAAGCCCCTCCTTTAACACCAGGAGCAGGAAGAGGAGAGGCGTGGAAGAGGAGAACCTCTAAAGGGCATAGAATGGATACCAAGGGCTGTAAAGAGGAGATGGCCTTGGCATTGGAGGGAGCCTGGCCAGGGCTTCGGGTTAAGAGCAGAGAGTGATCTCTGGGTGGAAGGCAGCAAGGCACTGGGGCTGAGCAGCGCA
This sequence comes from Oryctolagus cuniculus, assembly GCF_051225735.1. Taxonomy (NCBI): domain Eukaryota; kingdom Metazoa; phylum Chordata; class Mammalia; order Lagomorpha; family Leporidae; genus Oryctolagus; species Oryctolagus cuniculus. The sequence goes on from NC_142870.1 coordinate 93,750,041, forward strand.
AGTCCTCATCCTTTTAGGCAGCAGGTATTTATCGAGCAGCTACTCTGTGGCAAACACTGTGGACTACAGGCCTGAGCAAAGTGAACACAGTCCCTGCCCTTGCGGAGCGGGCGTGCCAGCAGCGGAGGGTGCAGCTCCAGTCTGCTCTGGGCCCAGGTGGTGCTGTTGCCCTGGAGTCATCCGGGCTGGGCCACGTTCTGACTCTGCGGTCTTCCAGTTTGTGATGTGACTGGAGTCGTCTCCTCCCCCTGGAGCAGAAGACACATTAGCTTTCAAGCTCTTAGCAGAGATTGAGCTCTGGCTATGCAAGGGGCTACTAAATATTTCTTTTCTGTCCTGTGATGACCAGAAAAGAGTAGAGAAGTAGCAAGCATGAGGCCTGGCAGAATGATTGATAGAAAGGACTTGGGGGACAGTGGTGTAGCAGAGCTGTGGCGTAGCTCCGCCTGCAATGCCGGCATCCCATATAGGTGCCGGTTCAGGTCCCGGCTGCTCCACTTCCAATCCAGCACTCCACTATGGCCTGGGAAAGCAGTGGAGGATGATCCCGGGTCCTTGGGCCCTTGCACCCACGTGGGAGACCTGGAGGAGGCTTCTGGGCTCCTGGTTTGGGATCGGCGCAGCTCTGGCTGTTGGAGCCATCTGGGAAGTGCCTCTGCCTCCCTGGAACTCTGCCTTTCAAATAAATGGATAAATCTTAAAAAAAAAAAAGGAAAGAAAGAACAGAAAAGAAAATAAGAGAAAAAGAAAAGAAAGAAGGGACTTGGGGCCGCCAGGGGCCAAACTCTCCATGGGGCCCACTGGCGGGTCACTGATGGACTGGGCTGACTCACAGGGCTACAGGGAATAAGGCAAAGCAGTAGGAAAAGTAGCTCTATCCCCTGGACAAAAATTTTTTTCAGCTTTATTATTTATTTGAAAGGCAGAGTTAGAGAGAGAGAGAGAGAGAGAGAGCACTTCACCCTCTAGTTTACTCCCCAGTGGCTGCAACAGCTGGATATGGGCATCGCTAAAGCTTCTTCCTGGTCTTGGGTCACCTTCTGCTGCTTTCCCAGGTTCATTAACAGAGAGCTGGATCGGAAGTAGAGCAGCTGAGTCTTGAACTGGCACTCATGTGGGCTGCCGACATCGCAGGCGGTGGCTTTGGTGGCTTAACCGGCTGTGGCATGACACCCCCTGCCCCTGCCACTTCCCCTCTTCCCCCAGACAAATCTTTACAGAGCACCCATCCTGTGCCAGCCCCATCTTACAGTGCTGCGGGAATCTGGAACAGTGCCCTCTTGGAACATGCCTTCTCTTAGGGAAAATGGATAATAAGCAAGTGCATACATAAATAAGATCTCGCAGACGGGGGTAAGCTTTAAATAAAGAATGAAACGGGGTCATCAGGAAGCAGGGCCAAGCAGACAGATCCCAGCAGCCTCGGGCAGGATCTGTTGCTGGGCTCAGGGGGTGACTCAGGGCTTTGACAGGTGCTCACTGCCTACCTGGACTACATGGAGGAGCTGGGGCTGCTGCTGGGCGGAGGGCCAGGCTCCACGCGGGAGCAGATGCAGCAGGTGCTGGAGCTGGAGATCCAGCTGGCCAACATCACCGTGCCCCAGGACCAGCGCCGCGACGAGGAGAAGATCTATCACAAGATGAGCATCTCGGAGCTGCAGGTGGGGAAGGCGGGGGCGGGGGGGCTAGAGACATCGGGAGGGGCTGGGGCAGGCGCTGTCTCCAGGCAGCCACCCACGGCTTTCCCTCCTTCCCTCGCTGTTCTCAACTTCCCTGCGTCCCATTCTAGCCCACCCCATGCTTTCACCTCTTTCTTGTCATGGATGGATTGGGTTAAAACTGTCATTGTCCATATGAGATGTGCACAAACCTCTCAGAACAGTGATGGGGGCCCTTCCTGTGCTAGGAACCGGCCTTGAGGAGCTGGGTTCTGAAGAGGTTGTGGGGGGAGCTCAGCAGGGGAGCCCAGGGATGCCGGGGAGGGGGGTGTCCCGGGGAATGGTATTTTATCAACTGTTATGACAATATTGGAATATCTGTGTCCCAGCTGAATATCACACATGGTTTTCCTTGTACAGCAAGTGGTTGGGGCTCCCAGATTGAGGGGCGCTCAGGCTTGGGAAAGGGTTTATTGCAGAAAGGAGTTACCAAGCAGCCAGTAGCTGTTGCCATGGCAATGCGAAGGGCTCCCAGGCTGCAGCGGCTTGGTGGGGTGGGGGGAGGGTCTGCTGGAAGCCGGGTGGCCTGAGATGTTCTCACTCGCAGGCTCTGGCGCCCTCCATGGACTGGCTGGAGTTCCTGTCGTTCTTGCTGTCACCGTTGGAGCTGGGGGACTCGGAGCCTGTGGTGGTATATGGGACTGACTATTTGCAGCAGGTGTCAGAGCTCATCAACCGCACGCAGCCAAGGTAAGGAGCACCCGAGGTGCGGGGGCTGGGACTCAGGGCCCTTTGGGGGTCTCCAGGAGGGACTGGGCAGAGTGGCCTGGCACGGGCAGACAGAGCAGCATTTGATAAGGCCCCTGACCTGCCAAGCGTCAAGTCAGAGCGCCTGCAGCCCCTCCTTCCAGGCAGGGTCGCAGGGTGCCCACTGCGATCTGTTCCCACGCCTTGCTCTGCCCTCACTTCTCTAGGCAGGGTTTTGGTCCCAGGGGGGAAGAGAGACTCTGGAGCAGCTGCCACATGTGCCTCCCGGGACTCCTGCTGCCTGCACATCCCTGGGGGTTGGTTTATGGTTGGTTGAGGGGGAGGGGGAGGGGGAGGGTGCCTTGCCACCTTCTCCTTATTTTCCCTTCCGACTGCTAGTGTGCTGAACAACTACCTGATCTGGAACCTGGTGCAGAAGACAACCTCCAGCCTCGACCGACGCTTTGAGTCTGCCCAGGAGAAGTTGCTGGAGACCCTCTATGGCACCAAGAAGGTGTGCCCTCTGCCTGTGATCCGGGCCAGCTGCTGCTGCACACCCACAGTGTTCCCCGGGGTGCGCAGGTGCAGAGTATGCAGAGACAAAATGTGCCATGGAGCCTACTTGGGGGCCAGTCTCAGCTCCTCCATTTTTTTAACCTTTGGGGCCTTAGGCATGTCACCTATAATCTCTGACTCCCCCTTTCCTGGGCTGTAAAACAGGAATAACCTGCAGGGTTGACGTAAGGATGAACCTAGTTAATTAGTGTAAATGACTCGCCTACCCAGTGTGTGGTGTGTGCAGCCACTTTGGGGCGGTGGGGGAGGGCCTCAGGAAAAGCTTCCTGGGAGAGATGCCCAATGAGGAGTGAGTCCACTAAGAAAGCGGGGGAGGGCGTGCACATGCCCAGCAGACAGAAGGAACACCCCAATTCTCAAACAGGGAGACAGGGAGGCCGAGTTTGGTCGGTGTGGGTGGGCACGGGGCAGCCAATGCAGTGACCTGACAGCTGTGTTTGGTTCTGTCAGACATGGGGGGCCGTGGGGGTGATGATGGCTAACTGGAAGGGGGCCGTGGAATCAGGGTGTTGAGTTAGGAGGCAGCTGCCATCTTCAGGCAAGAGCTGGTAGTGTTGTGGGCAGGGAGGTGCCAACGGGGTGGACCCAGGAGAGTCCATGGAAACTGGCACTGGATTGAATGCCGGGGTCAGGGAGATGGAGGAAGCTGGGGTGCTCCGAGGTCTCTGGCATGGGGGCCTTACCGGGTATAAGACTGGGATGTGGAGCTGAGCAAACAAGCTTCTGGACTCCCGTGGGCCCCGTTAGAGACGGAAGAGGACAGTGCTGAGTGCAGGGTGGGCAGCGTGCGCGCTCCTGCTGAGGCCTTGCTGCCGGCACTGGCAGGATGTACGTGCTGCTCCTCCTTTGCCCTGGAGCGTGAGAGACGGGAGCCAAACCCAGGCCTGTGCTGCCCAGCGCTGAGACGGGCTTGTCCCAGACTGAGGGACAGAGCTCTCCCTGGGGCCTCTTTGTCCCTTCACAGTCCTGCCTGCCGAGGTGGCAGACCTGCATCTCCAACACAGACGACGCCCTTGGCTTTGCTCTGGGCTCCCTCTTTGTGAAGGCCACGTTTGACCGGCAAAGCAAGGAAATTGTGAGTCGATGCATTTCTTCCAGCACGACCCCTTGTTTTGTTTCAAACTCACTCTTGTATGTGTGTGTACGTGTACAAAATAAAACTGCAAGGAAACTCATAAACACAGAAGCAGCAGTTGCTTTAGACAGTCGGATTAGGAAGAGTTTTTTAAAATATAAATATGTATTTTAAAAGCAGAAATACAGAAAGAGAAGGAGAGAGATAAACAGACATCTTCTATCTGCTAGTTCACTCCCCAAATGGCCACAATGGCCAGGCCAAAGCCAGGAGTTCGGAGCTTCTTCCAGGTTTCCATGTGCGTGGCAGGGGCCCAAGCACTTGGGCCATCTGCTGCTGCTTTCCTAGGTACTTTAGCAGGGAGCTGGATCAGAAGTGGAGCAGCCATGTCTCAAAACTGGTGCCCATGTTGGATGCTGGCATTGCAGGTAGAGGCTTAACCTGTTTTTCCACAGTGCCGATCCCAGGAAGAGGTTTTTTTTTTCCTTTAAATTTTTCTATATTTTCAAAATTTTTAATAAGTTTCTGTTTCCTATATAGCTAGAAAATATAAACTTATTTATAAGGAGATGATAATGGCTGTGTTTAAAACATTATCCACAAGGTGTTTATGGTGGTGTCGTTCATAATCGAGGGGAATGAATGCAGCTTAGAGGAGAAGGGAAAAGTAAGCTGTGCGTATGGTAGATTATGAGGCAGCCTTTACACTAAAGGTGTGTATACATCTTTAAGTGAACAAAAAATAGAGACTATTCAGTATGGTTTTATATGTATATTGTGTGTGTGTGTGTGTGCACTTGTGTGTTCAGGCAGGGAAAAGCACGAGAAGTAGAACATGAATGTCGGGAAGTCATCGCTAAGTGATTGTTCTCTTCAACTCCTCCCAATTTTCCAAGTTTCCTATTGATGGCTTCCTTTTATGCTCAGTGCTCCATGGAAATGCTAATGTTGATTTAATTAACACATTGGCAATTACAAACTGATCGCAACAGAAGCCACCTCCAATCCCAGACCCTTCACAAGCAGAGTGCCTTCCTTCTCATCCTTCCCAGATGCACAGCCTGAGCTCCTGGGTCTGAGAGAGGGGGCGGAGCTGTGGGGAGGTGGGGGAGCAGAGAGGCAGGAAGTGCAGGGGGAGGACTGAGTCATGTCCCCGGTCTCCCAGGCAGAAGGGATGATCAGCGAAATCCGGACTGCCTTTGAGGAGGCCCTGGAACAGCTGGTTTGGATGGATGAGAAGACCCGCCAGGCAGCCAAGGAGAAAGTGAGCGGTGGCTAGGGTTGGAGCGCCATCTGGAGGTGGGGATGGAGAATACAGTTTTCCTAGGAACCTGGACAGGGAAATCCTTAAGCTGGTCTTTTCAGGCAGATGCCATCTATGATATGATCGGCTTCCCAGACTTCATCCTGGAGCCCAAAGAGCTGGATGATGTTTACGATGGGGTGAGTACTAGTGCTCGCCAGTACTGAACTTCAGCCCCGGGGGGAGCACTGTTCCTTGGGCTCCGTCACTGGGGCTTGAGCACTCAGAGGGAGGGATGGAGGGAGGGAGGTACTTCTTGGCCCTTTCAGGGGCAGATGAAAGCAACCAACACTAGCTGAGGGTCTGTGCTGGGCCTGAGGCCAGGCAGTATGGAAATACCATGTGAACGCATAGGGGCTGGGTGTCAAGTTGGAGTCACCTGTTTCTGTCCCTAACTAGTTGTGTAACCTAGGGCAAGACCTCTCAGAGCCCTAGTCTGTTTACCTGCAAAACAGATGTCCTACTAGCACCTAGCTCGTAGGTTACTGTGAGAAGGAAGAAGGCAGTGTGTACAAAGGACACGAGGGCAGGTACTTGGCACAGTTTTAAAAGGCTGCCTGGGACGTGTGTGTCCCATTATACTCCAAATCCTGGCTCCACTCCTGATTCCAGCTTCCTGCTCATTTGCCCTCTGGGAGGCCGCAGGAGATGGCTCAAGCAGTTGGGGTCCCTTCTATCTGTGTGAGAAACCTGGATTGAGTTACTGGCTCCTGGCTTCAGCTTTGCCCAGCCTTAGCCTGTGTGAAGTGAACCAATGAGTGGGATCTCTTTGTTTTTGTCTCTCTCTGCCTCTCAAATAAATAAAAATTTGAACAATGTCAAAACAAAAAGCACACTGCCTGCAACGTTAAGTGTTGTTTATATCCTGGCAAGCACCATTTACTAAGTAGTTTACCCCATTTCATAGCTGGGAAAACTGAGGTTTGCAGAGGCACTAATTAGCAGCCATGCTGGGACTATTATTTTCTCTAACATGTTCTCACTCGCATTCTGCTTCCCAACACTCCCGTAGTACGAAGTCTCTGAAGATTCCTTCTTCCAAAACATGTTGAATTTGTACAACTTTTCCGCTAAGGTGATGGCTGACCAGCTGCGCAAGCCTCCTAGTCGAGACCAGTGAGCGTGGGGGCTGGGGCGCAGGCAGTTGGGGCAGCAGGAAGGGTGGGGGGAGGTTTGCAGGGAGAGGGGCAAGGGTGGCAATCCCAGACCAGAGGCACAGAGCCCTTGCAGGAGATCGGGCAGGGCAGCTAGGCGGGGAAGGGCCACAGGAGCCTCGACCTCTTGCCTCCTCTTCCCCCAGGTGGAGCATGACGCCCCAGACGGTGAACGCCTACTACCTGCCAACCAAGAATGAAATTGTCTTCCCTGCTGGCATCCTGCAGGCCCCCTTCTATGCCCGCAACCATCCCAAGTATGGCTGAGGCAGGAGGGCCTAGGGTGCTGGCACCCGGGGCCTCTGGGTTGAGCTGGGAACAGGCTGGGGGTGGGATACAGCAGGACCCCTCCCACCACGGTCTGACTCACCCCGTTCCTCACCCACTAGGGCCCTGAACTTTGGTGGCATTGGTGTGGTCATGGGCCACGAATTGACACATGCCTTTGATGACCAAGGTAGGGGCCCCTGGAGCTGCACCCTCCAGTCCAGAGTTCCCAGTGGCTCCCGCAAGGCTTTGGGATATTCGGGGCCTGGTGGGGGCACTCCTGCCCCCAGGAGTTGAGCGCTGGTCCCGCTGGGTGCAAAGGTGAGTTCTCCACAGGGCGCGAATATGACAAGGAAGGGAACCTGCGGCCCTGGTGGCAGAACGCGTCACTGGCGGCCTTTCGGAACCACACAGCCTGCATGGAGGAGCAGTACAACCAGTACCAGGTCAACGGCGAGAGGCTCAACGGCCGCCAGACACTGGGAGAGAACATTGCCGACAACGGGGGGCTGAAGGCCGCCTACAATGTGAGTGGCCCTCCAGCTGGCCTGAGGTGGGGGATGCGGGGCGGGGGGTGCCCGAAGCACTTGTCGAGCCCTGTGCTGACCCCAGGCTTACAAAGCGTGGCTGAGAAAGCACGGCGAGGAGCAGCAGCTGCCGGCCGTGGGCCTCAACAACCACCAGCTCTTCTTTGTGGGATTCGCCCAGGTATGGGTTCTAGGAGGGCCTGGGGCCTGGGCATCTCACCTCTCATGGCCTCCTGCGCAGGTCGTTAGTGTCCTGGGCATGCAGCAAAGAGGCTGGGAGATGGGAGCGATGTTGGGGTGCGGAAGGTGGGCTGGGAAGGCCTGGTGCCGGGAGCCTCACCCCCTCCCCGGGAGGGAGGGGGTCTTGGGTGGGATTTTGCAGATCTCATGGGGACAAGGGGAGGGAGCAGGTGTTGATGCTCAGCGTGCCTGTGAGGTAGGTGTGGAGCAGACCCTGAGCTCAGGGCCACCAGGAATAAAGCAGCAGAGTGAGGGCTTGGCCAAGGGCTGCCCTGGGTGCTTGGGCCACAGCAGGTAGTCTCGGGGGCTCCGCTTTCAGCCCCCTCCACCCCCTAGCCATGTCCGGCCTTGGCAACCCAAGATCCAGTACAACTTTTGAAGGGCTTTGGGGGTGCTGGGGAGGAGGGCGTGGTCCCTGCCCTTGGTGCTGGTGGCAAAGGGTCAGGGCAGAGAGGGCCAGGAGTGGCTCTGTTACAGCTGAGTCTGTGGCCCAGCTCCACACCAGACACCTACGTCCCCATGTCTGTCCCGGCCTGCAGGTGTGGTGCTCGGTCCGCACACCAGAGAGCTCTCACGAGGGGCTGGTGACCGACCCCCACAGCCCTGCCCGCTTCCGCGTGCTGGGCACCCTCTCCAACTCCCGTGACTTCCTGCGGCACTTCGGCTGCCCTGTGGGCTCCCCCATGAACCCAGGGCAGCTGTGTGAGGTGTGGTAGGCCTGGGGTCTGGGGTGGGAGCTGGGTTGGGGTGGGATGGCCCAGGGCAGCTTGTCTGGCAAAGCTGTCTCCTCCTGGCCCTGGAGTAAGCCCACATAAGCTGGGCTGGGTCCAGTCCCTCCACATCACATGAGTCCCGGTCCCCTCTCAACCATCACATTGTGCCTCTGCACTGGGGGTGCCCCTGCCTCCAGCAGAGCCCCCACCACTCACTGTGACATCCTTCCATGTCACCCTGCCCAGAGAAGGTCTGGGCAGCGGGGCCAGTCCTCACAGGAAGGAGTCTGCCTCTTCTGGCCCCAGGCTTGCTCAGCTTGGTGGCCGAGGGGCCTGCTGTGCCTGCCCCACTCTGCCCATGCAGGGCCTGGGTGGTGGGCCTCACCCACTTCTCCCCCAAGCTCACTCAGTGCTCACATGAGAGTGGACTCAGCTCCCTTCAGCCCTGCCCTCAGGGGCTGCCCTAGCCCCGCGCTCTTGTGCCGCCGCTTCCAATATAGCTACCAACCCTCACCAATGGACCAGCTGTGCCCAGCTATTAGTGGGAGCTCCAAGGCCTTTAAATGCCTTCCTGCTGCCCCCTGCCCCATCATTTCCCTGGGTTGAGAGGGGAAGTGTGTATGTTGGGGGGGTACTGGGTCCTGTGTCCTAGGGCCTAGTCTTTGTGGGGTGAATGATTCTCCTTGGACCAAGCAGAAAAGCAGACAGGGAGAAGGAAGGACAAAGTTTATTTTTACAGGGAAGAGGGTGGGGAGGGTGTGGTCTTTGCCCTGTAGGACCCTGTGCCAATAAAATAGCCACACATCCATCAGCCTGTCTCTTCCTTCAGCCCTGTTTTCATTTATCCATTTACCCATTCCACCAGTACTTACTGAGCAGTTACTGTGCACCAGGTCCTCTTCTCTCAGACATCAGCGACTCGCTCACCAGGCCCAGAGCACTGAGAGCTGAGGTGCTGAGAAGCCAGAGAAAGCCAGGCAGGATGCGGGGGCGGCAGGCGGTGCATTAGGCTGACAGAGCGCCTCCTCCGCTCGCTGGTGGCCGCGTCCCGATGACTGGCTGCCCTGCAGCGGATGCGCTTGTTGCTCCCCTGCACTGTGGGGGCAGCTATGCCTGACCCTGAGTCTGCGCAACCACTGGGCCAGGGCCGGCTTGGAAGACAGGTGGTCCTTCCCCTGCCGCAGAGGGAAGCCCTGTCCAAGGCAGCGCACCACCGCCTGCAGCGCCGAGCTCTGGTGTCTGCTCATGGCTGAGAAGACACGTTCCCTGAAGGCCTCGAGGGCTGGCGGTCCTGCAAGTCAGTCTTCCCACCTGCACACATCCATCAAGACCTACCAAGTGCCAGGCACAGAGACTGCAAATGTGGCCTCCGCCCTCCACAGCGAGGGAGGGAAAGCAGCAGTTAGTGAGCGTCTCTTGTGTGCCAGGCACCTGGGCTAGGTGGCTCATTCCTTTACTCATTCATCATTTATTAATGCACACATTCATAGATGGCTTTCTCACAGATGCGCTGGTTATCAGTCTTGTCAGGCTCTGGTGGTGAGTGACATGGCTTCTTCCCACAGGAGACGTCGTCTTTGGCACTTTCCCCTTCATGAGCTCAAGGCAGCTGCATCTTAGAAGTGCTGGTCTCCATCGTTTAGATCTAACCCCTTTGCCACAATCAAAGTAACCTGGATTGAAGGTGAAGCTCTGATAGTTGTATGACAGAGAGAGAGATCTTCCACCTTCTGGCTCACTACCCACACAATGGCCAGGGATGGGTTGGGCTGCAGCCAGGAACCTGGAACTCCATCCAGTCTCCCATGTGGGTGGCAGGGGCCCAAGCACATGTGCCATCTCCTGCTGCCTCCTTAGGCACATTAGCATGAAGCTGGCTGGGAAGTGCGGCAGCCAGGACCTGAATGCGCCCTCCAGGACGGGATGGCAGTGTCGCAAGCACTGACTTAGCCAGCTGCACCACAACACCCAGCCCTGGAATTCGGATGTTCTTAGTCACCACCTGCTAGTCTTCCAAGTCACAACAGAATTTCAATTCCAGCATCTTCTGGGCAGTTTCATCACGTTTCTCAGTGGACCATCACCAGCAGGTGCATTTCGTGCAGCCTAGTTCCCCTGGGCCAGGCACATGTGACAGGCAGCTGCAGGGAAACCAAAGCACATGTCGACCTAAATTAAGCCAAGTAGCACCTGTTGAGCATGCCAGAGGCAGGGCCAGGTGACCATCAGGTGACAGGTGTAACCTTCACCCTTGTTGCCCTGTCAGGGTGATGAGCATGGATCCGGGCTGTGTTCTGATGTGTTCAGGCAGAAGGGAAGCAGGGATCATGTTTCTAGACAGACACATGACAGCAATTATTGGTGAAGCGCTGAGCCAGCCTCTGTGCTGTGCCATTGGGAACTCTGACGAATTCCAACCCACATAAGATAACATATGCAAAAAAAAGCCTGGTCTCACACTTGGGAGCACTCTGGAAATGGCCAGTGAAAATAAGCACAGTCCCAGGGGGACTATCATCATCCACACAAGGAGAATCCTGACAGTTTCCCAATGGCCAGGCCTGGGTTCCAAAGAGAGTCCCCCATAGGTCATTCTTGCACACAATGACAACCCGAAGATGAATGCAAAGCCATTCTTTCATTCATTCATCCATTCAGCAAATATTTGTCAGGGCCTGTCACAAGCCAGGCATTAGGCTGGGTGCTAGGGGCACAAAATGAATAGGACACAGTTCCTGTCCTCCAGGAGCTCAGAGCCTAGGGAGTGAGAGATATGAGCCAACTGTGGTGTGAGCAGAGGGAAGAAATGAATAGGTAGAAAGGCAGGGTAGGAAAAGCTTCCTAGATGGGCGACAGCAGCTCAGAGGATAGGTGAATTTGCTAGCTAAAAATAGTAAAGAGATGGGGCCAACAGTATTGCATAGTGTGTAAAGCCACCACCTGCAGTTCCAGCATCCCTATGGGTGCCGGTTCGAGTCCTGGCTGCTCCACTTACAATCCAGCTCTCTGCTATGACCTGGGACAGCAGTGGAAGATGGCCCAAGTCCTTGGACCCCTGCACCCACGTAGGAGACCCGAAGGAAGCCCCTGGCTCCTGGCTTTGGATCAGCACAGCTCTGGCCGTTGTGGTCATTTGAGGAGTGAACTAATGGATTGGAAGACTGCTCTCTCTGTGTCTCTCCCTCTCTTTCTCTGTAACTCTGCCTCTCAAATAAATAAATAAACCTTTAAAAAATAGTAAAGAGAGGCCGGCGCCGCGGCTCAATAGGCTAATCCTCCGGCGCTGGCACACGGGTTCTAGTCCCGGTTGGGGCGCCGGATTCTGTCCCGGTTGCCCCTCTTCCAGTCCAGCTCTCTGCTGTGGCCCGGGAGTGCAGTGGAGGATGGCCCAGGTGCTTGGGCCCTGCACCCCATGGGAGACCAGGAGAAGCACCTGGCTCCTGCCTTTGGATCAGCGCAGCACGCCGGCCGCAGTGGCCACTGGGGGGGTGAACCAACGGAAAAGGAAGACCTTTCTCTCTGTCTGTCTCACTGTCCACTCTGCCTGTCCAAAAAAAAAAAAAAAAATAGTAAAGAGCATTCTATATGGAAGACATAGCAATGCAGAAAGGCTGATCAGCTCAAGAGGCAAGGCATGGTCAGAAGTGGAGAAATGCTCAGGACGATCAGAAGAGAGGAAGTGAAAGGAGTACAGTGAGAAGTCAGGAGAAAAGGCAGCAGTAATAGTAGGTGTGCAAACAGATTGTAGCATCCGCTGTGAGTCCTGGGAATTACCAGTATGATGGGCCACAAGGTAATCTGGATGTTTGAAGAGTAGCACATAAAGAAAGAAGCAACCCAGTGGAAACATGCAATGCTGCCTGCCGCCAGGGGCACTGCTGGTATTGCAATAGTTCGTGGTAGCTTCAGGTTGAATGGATCGCAGACAATCAGTCATCCATAAGTTACGTAGCTGTCAGCTCAGGCCGTGCTCAGGGGCAGCGTGGCAGGCTTATGGCCATTTGAGGGAAGCAGGAAGCGGCAGCTAATGGGTTGGTGCCCAGGTGGAGGCAGTTTGGCCACAGGGTTGGAAGTTTGGCCAAATGAGAGTAAGGAATGCTTCTGGGAGAGAGCTTTAGCTGAAATGAAGTGTGAGGCAGGACTTTGATGTTATCGAGTGTCCTTGAAAATACCTGCCAGGCATTTGCGTTTGGCTAGAGAGGATTTGGAGACCTGGTAGTTGAAAAATAAAATGAACACTGCTTCCTTTCTAGCAGCCAGGCACTTGATAATACACTGTCTCCTTTCATTCACAAGAGATACTTTATTACTCACATTTACACAGGCAGCAACCAGGCTGATTTAGGTAGCCTGCCATGTTGTACAGCTAGTGAATGGCAGAATTTGTTTATTTATTTATTAATTTGAAGGGCAGAGTTAGGAGGAGAGACAGAGAGATCTTCCATCCACTGGTTCACTCTTGGGCCAGGTTGAAGCCAGGAACTGGAGCTTCCTCCAGGTCTCCCACGTGGTTCAGGGTCCCAAGCACTTGGGCCATCCTCTACTGCTTTCTGAGGTGCATTAGCAGGGAGCTGGATCAGAAGTGGAGCAGCTGGGACTCGAACCAGCACCAATACGGGATGCTGGCACTGCAGGCCACAGCTTAACCTGCTGCACCAGAGTGCTGTCTCCAAGAATTTGGTTTTAAACACCAGATCTATCTCCAGAGCTTGTGTGCCCCCCTCTCCCCAACAAAGTGAGTGGTTTTTTTTTTTTTTTTTTTTTTGGACAGGCAGAGTTAGAGAGAGAGAGACAGAGAGAGACAGAGAGAAAGGTCTTCCTTTTTCCATTGGTTCATCCCCCAAATGGCTGCTATGGCTGGCGCACTGTGCCGATCCAAAGCCAGGTGCTTCCTCCTGGTCTCCCATGCAGATGTGGGTGCAGGGCCCAAGCACTTGGGACATCCTCCACTGCCTTCCTGGGCCACAGCAGAGAGCTGGACTGGAAGAGGAGCAACCTGGATTAGAACCCAGTGTGCCGGCGCCGCAGGCAGAGGATTAGCCAAGTGAACTGTGGCGCTGGCCCAAAGTTTTGTTTTGAAACGTTTCCAAGCTACCAAAAAAAAAAAATTGAAACATAATACAAATATTCATATACCCTTCATCTGGAGTCACCAGCTGGTTAACAGCTTGAGCTTTATGCCACGTATCTTGCCAGTTACTAGTTTGGATATGACTGAGACTCAATAAAAGGAAGCCATGGAGAAAGGAGAGATCTAGAAGAAATCCCTCTACAGATGCTTGAAGAAAGCATGAAAATGTAGGAACCTGCTGAAGGCAGAGAGAGAAAAAGCAGACCAGCCACCGACTGTCCAACTTCTGTCCAGAGACCAGGGCTGGAGGAGTCACAGGAAGGTTATTCCTGGAATCCGAGTATTGAGGAGAAAAGAGCAACAGCTTTTTAAGATTTATTTATTTACTTGAAAGTTAGAGTTTACACAGACAAGGAGAGGTGGGGGGGGGTGTCTTCCATCTGCTGGTTCACTCCCCAGTTGGCCGCAATGGCCAGAGCTGTGCCCATCCGAAGCAAGGAGCCAGTAGCTTCTTTCAGATTTCCCATGCAGGTGCAGGGGCCCAAGAACTGGGCCATCTTCTACTGCTTTCCCAGGCCATAGCAGAGAGCTGGATCAGAAGTGGAGCAGCAAGGACTTGAACTGGCGCCCATATGGGATGCCAGCACTGCAGGTGGTGGCTTTACCCATATGATACAGTGCCAGCCCCAGCAACAGGTTTTTAAATTGGGCTTTAAGAGTTTTAGATCTGTAGCTATACAAACATTTGGCCAAATTAATTCAGTGCTAGCTATGTTGTGTAGATTAAAAAAATATTTATTTGAAAGGCAGAGTGACACAGAGATAAGGTTTAGACCCTGGATGCCTGCCAACAGCCAGGTCGGGGCCAGGAGAACTCCATCCTGGTCTCCCATAGGGGTGGTGGGTGTCAAGTACTTGGGTCATCATGTGCTCCCTTCACAAGCACAGTAGCAGGAAGCTGAGTAGCTGGGACTCAAGCCAACACTGTGCTAAGAGATGTCCCTGTCCCAAGCAGCAGTTTAACCTGCTCCACCACAATGCTGGCTCCTGTGTTATATGTTTGTAAACACTTTCTAGGCCGGCGCTGCAGCTCACTAGGCTAATCCTCCGCCTGCGGCGCCGGCACACCAGGTTCTAGCCCCAGTCGGGGTGCCGGATTCTGTCCTGGTTGCCCTTCTTCCAGTCCAGCTCTCTGCTGTGGCCCTGAAAGGCAGTGGAGGATGGCCCAAGTTCTTGGGCCCTGCACCCACATGGGAGACCAGGAGAAGCACCTAGCTCCTGGCTTTGCATCAGCGCGGTGCGCCGGCCGCGGCAGCCATTGGAGGTTGAACCAATGGTAAAGGAAGACCTTTCTCTCTGTCTCTACCTCTCTCACTGTCCACCCTGACTGTCAATAAATAAATAAATAAATCTTTAAAAAAAAAAAGAATATTGGGCCGGCACCGTGGCTCACTAGGCTAATCCTCCACCTTGCGGCATCGGCACACCAGGTTCTAGTCCCGGTTGGGGTGCCAGATTCTGTCTCGGTTGCCCCTCTTCCAGGCCAGCTCTCTGCTGTGGCCAGGGAGTGCAGTGGAGGATGGCCCAAGTGCTTGGGCCCTGCACCCCATGGGAGACCAGGAGAACCATCTGGCTCTTGCCTTCGGATCAGCGCGGTGCCCAACCACAGCGTGCTAGCCGTGGCGGCCATTGGAGGGTGAACCAACGGCAAAGGAAGACCTGTCTCTCTCTCTCTCACTGTCCACTCTGCCTGTCAAAAATAAAAAATAAATAAATAAATAAATAAAAACACTTTCTACATTCTTAAATGCAGCAGAATCCATAAAAGAAGACTCCAGGCCAGATGGTTAGTGTTCTCACCAGGCAAAGGGGAGGAGTCACTTCCTCATATCTCACCCTTGGGACACGGCACACACACTGCATAACCTGAGCTGAGGAAGAAACTTCAGGGTTTGCCTGACACAGTCGAGATCTGGAAGGCTGACACTCAACTATTGATGTCAAATCATGCTGTATGTGATTTCCCCTGTAAAATGGACACAATCCTACCAATCTCAAGGGCTTATGGGAACTCCATATGATCACTCAAAAAGCAATTCTGGAGCAGGTGTTTGGCCTAGTACTTAAGATGCCAGTTAGGACAGCAGCATCTCATATCAGAACACCTGGGTTAGGCTCCTGGCTC
The DNA here is from genome assembly GCF_051225735.1 of Oryctolagus cuniculus. Classification (NCBI taxonomy): domain Eukaryota; kingdom Metazoa; phylum Chordata; class Mammalia; order Lagomorpha; family Leporidae; genus Oryctolagus; species Oryctolagus cuniculus. The sequence continues at coordinate 93,765,557 of NC_142870.1, forward strand.
TCGCTCCTGACTCCAGGTTCTTGCTAAATGCAGACTCTGGGAGGCAGCAGGGATGACTCAAGTGGTTGAGTCGTTACCACACACCTGGGAGATTTGGATTGAATTCCAGGCTTCCAACTTTGGTCCCGCCTGGCCACCTTGCTCCCAAAAGGACCCAGAACATCCCCAATGCGGGGGAAGCGTTATGGGTTACTATTTCACAGTGGTATGGGGCTAGACATAGGTCACTCAGATGGCAGCCAAGTGTCTCAAGAACCCCTTCTGTTTGTTGCACCAAGCAGCCAACTGGAACACCACTGGGGGTTTTATTCACACTGTTATGAGAAAATCCCGTAACACGGGTGAGGAAAATCCTTACCCATGGGATCTCGGCTCGCAGCCTAGTCATCTCCTACACCAGCGAGTGCCTGTGGCGTTCGAGAAACTCGAAGCAGGCCAGAGCCCCGCCGTCGCCATTGCGAGCCGAGCCGAGGGCTGGGAACCTCCCGCTCCCACTCCCGACCGCCTACGAGGCCGCCGAGCGGTGTGGGTCCACCCGACGTTTCCGGGAGCGCCGGGGCCCGGAGGAGGCGGGGCACCGCGCACGCCGCGCGCGAGGCCGTCTGGGAAAGGGGGCGGTGCGCGAGGGTGCGCGCGCAGCGGGCCGGCAGCGGCGGCGGAGATGGAGGAGAGTGGCCGGGACAAGGCTCCGGTGCAGCCCCAGCAGCCCCCAGCGACGGCCCCCGGTGGCGCGGATGAGAAGTCGAGCGGCAAGGAGCGACGGGATGCCGGGGACAAGGACAAAGAGCAGGAGCTGGTGAGGCGTGGCCCCGAGAGCTGGCGGAGGAGGCCGCGGGGCTGAGTCACGGCGGCTCCGCAGGCCTCGGGCCTGGCCCCCAACGGCCCCACCGCGCCCGGGAGAGGGTAGTTGGGGCTACGGTCGGGGCTTCTGGCACCCCCGCCTCTGTGCCCTCGTTCTTCATTCTCCCGCTGTCACCTCCACCAAGCCTCACCACCGCCTCGTGGTGGGTCATTGTCACTCCCCTTGCCTGGCCCCTCCCGAGGAGGTGGGCTCGCACTCACCTGCTCCGGGGTGAGTGGGAGGAGCATGTGGTTGGGGTTCCTCCTTTGATGAGCTTCCCCCCCTGACCCCGCAGTCTGAGGAGGACAAGCAGCTCCAGGATGAACTGGAGATGCTCGTGGAACGCCTGGGGGTGAGTCATGACGGGAACGTGGGGGGCGGTGGGCTCTCTGGATCTTTTCCACTTGTTTGCTTTATTCCGTTTTTAGGCAGCGGCTCCTGTGTGAAGTGGGCTGCATTTTAGGGTCAGCGTTAGGGCCGTGTTGTGAGTGAGGACAATGACGAGGAACATTGGGAGGCTATTGGCTTTGGTGCCGGGCAGTGTGCGGAGAGTTGGGGCGTCACAGGTGCATAGCAAACGGTTCTGTCCATGAGGGAGTTGTTAGAGAAAGGTCTCTGCCTCGTCATTTGGAGGGGTGTCTGCTTCCCTTCTGTCTGAGCGCTTACGTCTCCTAATCAGGAGAAAGACACATCCCTGTACCGACCAGCCCTGGAGGAGTTGCGGAGGCAGATTCGGTCTTCTACAACGTCCATGACCTCGGTGCCCAAACCTCTCAAATTCCTGCGGCCACACTATGGCAAGCTGAAGGAAATCTACGAGAACATGGCCCCTGGGGAGAATAAGGTAAAACTAGTTCAGAAACTGGTGGAAGTCTAGTTTAGGGGTCCTCTCATCTAGACCACAGGGATCATGGCGAGTCACACAGGGTCTGACAGACCCAAGACCTGATCTCATTGAGCAGAGTTCATCATAGTCACAGTACCCACGAAAGAGCTGGAAGGAGGATTTGCTTCTCGGAAGACGGTTTCTGTCATGCCTGTTGGACCTTGGGATTTCATTATTGTGATCTGCCTTAACTTGAATTTAACCCTGTATTTTCTGTTCCCTTTATCCTGTATACACTCATTTTTTTTATCTCTAAGATATACCCCCGGTTAAGTCTCTTCTCTGCCCCTCAATACTATGCTAATCCAGAAAATGAAATGTTCAGTTATCTGAAGTATTTCGGTCTGGCTGGCCTTGCCCTTGACTTTCTACGCGTACTGTCTTTCATATGGCAGTCAGGGATGTTTTTCTAGATTATGAGTCTTCTTTCTTTCGATAGCTTATTGTTGCAATTAAAATAAACTTTGGAATTTTTATCTTTTCTTTGCTTTCCCTCTTGTTTATCATTCATCAACTTTGTTGGTTTAAGAGGGAGACGGCAGCACCAACGTTTGGGTTATTGTGAGACTCAGCTTGGATACGTGGAAATTTTTGTGCAGAGACTGATGTGTAGTCAGTAGTTAACTTCGGGGAGAGTGACAGTGATCTTGACTCCGTAATGTTGCACTGCCCTTAGCCTGCACTGTGGGCTGGACTTCTGAGGACTGGTTTCTTTGCAGCGTTTTGCAGCTGACATCATCTCCGTTTTGGCCATGACCATGAGTGGGGAGCGAGAGTGCCTCAAGTATCGGCTGGTGGGCTCCCAGGAGGAACTGGCTTCCTGGGGTCATGAATACGTCAGGTGAGACCTTTGCTCGGGGGTCCTGTCTTGACGTGCCGGTGCACTAAGTATCCCACACTGAACCCTCCACCATGGGGAGGACTTCCGGTGAGGTGGTGCTTCCTTCATGGTCGGGCCTGTCTGCAGGCACCTGGCAGGAGAAGTGGCTAAGGAGTGGCAGGAGCTGGATGATGCCGAGAAGGTACAGAGAGAGCCGCTGCTTACCCTGGTGAAGGAGATTGTTCCCTACAACATGGCTCACAACGCGGAACACGAGGCCTGTGACCTGCTCATGGAAATTGAGCAGGTGGACATGCTGGAAAAGGACATCGATGAGAACGCATATGCGAAGGTCTGCCTCTATCTCACCAGGTGCGTGGGCGTGAGGGGTGGGGGTAGGCCTGCCCTCCACCCCCATTTGCGCCCTCTCCATTCTCGGAGCATCCGCTTTGAGAGTAGCACGAAGCTATCGTTCATTTGTTGATGTCTGTGACTTTCTTGACAAAGACGTGTGTGTGTCTTGTTAGTTGTCCCAGCATCTAGCATAGTGCCTGATAAATAGTGGGGATTCCATGTTTGGTTTGGGTAAATGAATTAAATGGGGTGTCTGAGACTTTCTGTATTGTGTATTACTTTTTCTTTTGCAGTTGTGTGAATTATGTGCCTGAGCCGGAGAACTCTGCCCTGCTGCGTTGTGCCTTGGGCGTCTTCCGAAAGTTTAGCCGCTTCCCGGAAGCTCTGAGATTGGCACTGATGCTCAATGACATGGAGCTGGTAGAAGACATCTTCACTTCCTGCAAGGATGTGTATGTGGGGAAGAAGCTGGCAGAGGAGAGGAGCTCATGTGTGGGGCATTTGTCTGAAGAGCTGGGACTTGTGGTTCTGGTTAGGGCTTGAGGGACTGTCCTGTGCCCTTGGTGGAGGGGGTGAACAGATGTGATGGTCTCCCCCACAGGGTAGTACAGAAGCAGATGGCGTTCATGCTGGGCCGGCATGGAGTGTTCTTGGAGCTGAGTGAAGATGTGGAGGAATATGAGGACCTGACAGAGATCATGTCCAACGTGCAGCTCAACAGCAACTTCTTGGCCTTGGCTCGGGAGGTGAGACTGCCTTTTCCGTCCAGGCTTTTTGATTATAATTCTGCCTGCTGTTCTACCTCCCTGACTACGTCTGACTAGACTTTCCTTGGTTAGCATTGCTATTCAGTGGGATAGCAGAAGGGACGGCTGGGGGAGTGCTGGGGCAGCAGTGGTGACCCTCTGACTTCTCTTCAGCTGGACATCATGGAGCCCAAGGTGCCTGATGACATCTATAAAACCCACCTAGAGAACAACCGTGAGTAGCCCTCTCCCTTGTCTGTGGGGATTGGAGGATTGTTGGTTATGCCTCTTGGGAGCAATCACTTGACCAACATGCTGTCCTGTAGTGCTTAGAATTCCTTTGAACCTTTTCTTCAGGTCACTGCTTAGGGGCATGGATAGAGGATCCTAAAAAGTCAGCTTGGAACCAGAGACCAGCTGCCATGCTCTGTTCCTTTCTTTTCCTACTCTGAATCGGCCTTTTTTTCCCTCTCTTCTCCCTGCAGGGTTTGGGGGCAGTGGCTCTCAGGTAGACTCTGCTCGCATGAATCTGGCCTCCTCTTTTGTGAACGGCTTTGTGAATGCAGCCTTTGGTCAGGACAAGCTGCTGACTGATGATGGCAACAAATGGCTTTACAAGAACAAGGACCATGGTATAACTCTGTTCCTACTTTATGTTCATGCTTGTCCGTTACCTGTTCAGAGATCCACAGGGTGTTCTTTGAAAATCCCTTGAAACAGTTTCCTCATGGTAGGGCCGTTTGAAAACTAATGATTCTTCCTTGGTGTAGGGATGTTGAGTGCAGCTGCATCGCTTGGCATGATTCTGCTGTGGGATGTGGATGGCGGCCTCACCCAGATTGACAAGTACCTGTACTCCTCTGAGGACTATATCAAGGTTGGTCTGGGCCTCACCCGCTCCTGGGGTAATTCCCTCTCCTGTGCTCCTGTGCCCGGCAGTGAGTGCCTCCCAGGGTTTTTATTTGTTTTTGTTTTAAGATTTAGTTATTTAAAATATTTTAAAGTCAGAGAGAGAAGGAGAAACAGAGAAGTCTTTCATCTACTGGCTCATTCCCCAGATGGCTGCAACAGCCAGGACTGAGCCAGGCTGCAGCCAGGAGCCTGGATCTTCTTCCATGTCTCCCACATCGATGGAGAGGCCCAAGCACTTCTGCCTTCCTCCGCTGCTTTTCCCAGGCCATTAGCAAGGAGCTAGATCCTAAGTGGAGCAGCTGGGACATGAATTGGCACCCATATGGGATGCTGGTTCACAGGCAGCGGCTTTACCCTTTGTGTCATGTTGCCAGCCCCAACTGTCTTTAACTTCAGTTAAGGCTGATGCTGTGGTGGGATGGGATCTGTGTTGCATTCTTTGTAGAAGGTAGAAGTAGCTGTAGCTGTAGAAGTAGCTGTAGAAGGTGGAGTAGCCTGAGTGAAGAATCTGTTTGCTTTCTTTTTAAATACAGATTTATTTATGTATTTGAAAAGCAGAGTTAGAAAAATTTTTCATCAGCTGATTCACTTCCCAAATGGCTGCAAAGGTCAGGGCTGGGCCAGGCTGAAGACAGGAGCCTGGAGCTCTTTCCAGGTCTCCTTCTTGGGTGGCAGAGGCCCAAGCAGTCAAGACATCTGCTGCTGCTTTCCCAGGCATGTTAGCATGGAGCTGGATCAGAAGTGGAGCAGCGAGGACTCGAACTAGCATTCATGTAGGAGGCTAGCTAGCATTGCATGCGGTGGCTTAACCTGCCATGCCACAGTGCTGGTCCCTTATTTATTTATTCTGTTTGGTCTTTGTAGTCAGGAGCTCTCCTTGCCTGTGGCATCGTGAACTCTGGGGTCAGAAATGAGTGTGACCCTGCTCTGGCACTGCTCTCAGACTATGTTCTCCACAACAGCAACACCATGAGACTTGGTTCCATCTTTGGGTAAGGCTTCTGTTCTCCTGGTGGCATTCATCCTATTAGCTCTGGAGAACAGGAACTAGGCCTTTTTCACCTTTGTATTGCCAAGGACTACCACTGTGCCTCTGGAGTATTCCATATGGCTTATTGAGGTTGAAATGACGAGAATGAGTGACAGTCCTGTTTGTTCCTTTCTTGCCCCTATCCTTGGTTATGTGCTGGGAACTGCCTCTCCATGACTTCCGCAGACTAGGCTTGGCCTATGCTGGCTCAAATCGGGAAGATGTTTTAACATTGCTCCTGCCCGTCATGGGAGACTCCAAGTCTAGCATGGAGGTGAGTGGATGCTGTAGGTCATAAAGGGTAGGTAGGGAAGGTATTCTGAGTCCTGCTACTCTGCCATAAACAGTGAAAAAGATGTGTATGAGTGGGTGCAAAAGGGTGAGTGGGAAAGTAGATGGGGCGGGGTGGGTGTCAGCTCAGTGAAATCCCTTAGAATTGGTGTTGAGGCTGAAGAGCTAGTATTTTGGTGTTGAGTTCCAGCCCTCGGGTTCCATGAGAAACTACTGGGACCAGAATGAGAAGTAGTTAATGCAGCCTGGGGTTGATGATTCTCACACAGTATTTTAGCCATTTGCCAACCTTAAGTTTTCTTACTTGTGCAGAGTCAGTTTAGTGATGATTGAATATGGTATGGCAGTGGAAAAGCTGAGGTTTTAGAGTCAGAAAGGCCTGAGTTCAAATTCTGCCATATCTCTTATAAGCATTGTGATCTTAGGCAAGTAACTTGATTATTTCAGTGTAGCTCTCGCTTTGCTCGTTAGTGAGAGAATAGCAGCAGGGCCTGTTCCCGGGGGTGGTTGTGAGGCTTACAGTGTTAACAGTGTGTAAAGCGGTTAGCGTAGTGGCTGGCATATTGTCAGTGCTAAGTGAGTGGTTGCTGCCATTTCTGCTTTCCATTAGAAAGAGATCTCCTGACAGTGGACTATGGGAATCAGCCATCTGAAAGGGAAATAAAGAGAAATTAACAAGCATTGTAGTATCTTGCCCTGTGTGTGATGCTGACTTTCCTACTTCTAGGTGGCAGGTGTGACAGCCCTAGCCTGTGGCATGATAGCAGTGGGATCCTGCAATGGAGATGTTACCTCCACTATCCTTCAGACCATCATGGAGAAGTCAGAGACTGAGCTCAAGGACACTTACGCCCGTTGGCTTCCTCTCGGACTGGGGCTGAACCACTTGGGTGAGGGGATGTCTCTGTGCGGAGGACTGACAGAAACCGGACACACAGGGAGGGCTTGTGTGTCGGGCTGTGCTGGGGGGAAGAAAGCATCCTCAAACCTTTTGAATCTGTGCTGTAGGGAAGGGCGAGGCCATCGAGGCAATCCTGGCCGCACTGGAGGTCGTGTCAGAGCCGTTCCGCAGTTTTGCCAACACACTGGTGGATGTGTGTGCCTATGCAGGTCTGTGACTTTGCTTTTCCAGTGATTCCACTTGTTTCGCAGTCCTTTTTCCCCTCCAAAATTGTTTTCCCTTTCTCCTGTATTCCAGCCTACCCTATAGATTGCGGAGGTGTCTCCTGTCCCCTCCAAAGTAAGCTTTTCTGATTGCCTTCTCGTTCTGCCCTGTCCTGCCCGGCCCGCCCTGCCTCAGGCTCCGGGAATGTGCTGAAGGTGCAGCAGCTGCTCCACATCTGCAGTGAGCACTTTGACTCCAAGGAAAAGGAGGAAGACAAGGACAAGAAGGAGAAGAAGGACAAGGACAAGAAGGAGGCCCCTGCAGACATGGGAGCGCATCAGGTTCTGGCCTTCTCGGAGGGGCTCTGAGGAAAGAAAAGCATGGCGGGGAGCAGGAGAGCTGGATATGGTTTTGTTTTAGAGCCCCTTTGGGTGTTGCTCTGTTTTGAGGTAGCAGGAGACTGGGCTGTGTACAGGATGGCCTATTTTTCTTTGCTGGAACTTGAGTCAAGGGTGGCTGTTTTGTGTTCCTTTAGCTTAGGGGCTTCTGCTGCTGCTTCATTTGCAGGGAGTGGCTGTTCTGGGGATTGCCCTGATTGCCATGGGAGAGGAGATTGGTGCAGAGATGGCACTACGAACCTTTGGTCACTTGGTGAGTATACTATACTGGTTTTGCTGGCCTGAGGTGCCCCAGAGGAGACCTTCCTGATGGATTTTCTCAGTAGGGAGGTGGCCTTTTGTCTTTTCTCTAAAAGGTTTTTAACACCCCTGTTTTACCCATCAGTCTTGTTATAGCTAAACTTTGACTGCTTCTCTCTTGTTTTCTTCCATTTCCAGCTGAGATACGGGGAGCCTACACTCCGCCGGGCTGTGCCTTTAGCACTGGCCCTCATCTCTGTGTCAAATCCACGGCTCAACATCCTGGATACTCTAAGCAAATTCTCTCATGATGCTGATCCAGAAGTTTCCTATAATTCCATTTTTGCCATGGGCATGGTGGGCAGTGGTAAGTATTGGGCAGAAGGCAAGTTGGGAGGCTGGGGGAAGAGAAGAGGCCTTTTTTCTAAGCCTCTGTTATTCTTAACATTTCCAGGTACCAATAATGCCCGCCTGGCTGCGATGCTACGCCAGTTAGCCCAATATCATGCCAAGGACCCCAACAACCTCTTCATGGTGCGCTTGGCCCAGGTAAAGGATAGAATTGTCCTGTGAGTGTGCCAAGGGGATTATCCATGATGATGGAAGGGGGGTATGGAGTCTTGGCCTTGGAGAGAAGATGTGAGCAAGTTGTGGAATCTCTGGCCAGGTTTAGTGATGTCTCCTCAGATATGATGTACCGCCTTTTTTTTTTTCAGGGCCTGACACATTTAGGGAAGGGCACACTTACCCTCTGCCCCTACCACAGTGACCGGCAGCTTATGAGTCAAGTGGCTGTGGCTGGGCTGCTTACTGTGCTTGTCTCTTTCCTGGATGTTCGCAATAGTGAGTTGCTGTCAGAAATCTTACACTGTGGCACAGAATGCCCTGTCTCCACCCCTGCCAAGGCCACCTTGGTAATTTAGGATGAAGACCCCAGCTTAGCTCTGTGCCATTCTGGGTACTGAGTAGGCCACAGGAGACTTGTCCCCTACACTTTGGGTCTGGCCCAAAGAGATTTGAGCTTAATGAGCCCAGTATCTTCTCTTAAGTGACTGGGGGGAGCATGATTTTTAAGTGTGAAGTTGTAGGCCAAGGGAGGTGAGAGTAGGGGACCTGAGGGGAGGAGTGTGGGTTTAGTTGTAGGATCGAGTGTTAGAGGGCCAAGGCTGGGGTTGAATGTCCAGGTTTAGGCCAGGCCTACCCTGCTGTCTCTTAAATATTTGTGCTGTGTACTCCCCCAGTCATTCTAGGCAAATCACACTACGTACTGTATGGACTGGTGGCTGCCATGCAGCCCCGAATGCTGGTTACGTTTGATGAGGAGCTGAGGCCGTTGCCAGTGTCTGTCCGTGTGGGCCAGGTAAGGGACTGGGTAGGTGGGAGGGCTTCAGGACTTGGAAAATGCACATTTACTTGCTTCTCTGAAGCTGAGTGAGCAGTGGGTTGTTGCTTCTCTCCCGGTCTGGAGTCCCTTCATTTCATTTCTCTCGTCTTGCAGGCAGTGGATGTTGTGGGCCAGGCCGGCAAGCCTAAGACCATCACAGGGTTCCAGACACATACAACCCCAGTGTTGTTGGCCCATGGGGAACGAGCAGAATTGGCCACTGAGGAGTTTCTTCCTGTTACTCCCATTCTGGAAGGTTTTGTTATCCTTCGGAAGAATCCCAACTATGACCTCTAGTGGCTGCCAGGGGTGGATACTGCTCTAGACTTTTGGGGGGGAATTGTGACCTCCTGATCTTTTGTTACTAAGTGAGATGACTTTACTGAATAAAGAACTTTATCCCCAAGGTCTCTCTGTCTGTTTTCTAAGGTGCCATGGCTGGAGGCTAGCCTGGGATGGGGAGTAGATGTGAGAGGGCATTGTTTGGAGCCACCCTAAGTTTAGAATAGCAGGGAGGCTGCCCTCAATAGAAACTAGCCGCTGGAGCTGGCACCGTGGCACAGTGGGTTAAAGCCCTGGCCTAAAGTGCTGGCATCCCATATGGGCTCCGGTTCTAGTCCCAGCTGTTCCTCTTCTGATCCAGCTCTCTGCTATGGCCTGGGAAAGCAGTGGAAGGTGGCCGAAGTCCTTGGGCCCCTGTACCCATGTGGGAGACCCGGAAGAAGCTCCTGGCTCCTGGCTTTGGATTGGTGAAGCTCTGGCCGTTGCGGCCATCTGGGGAGTGAACCAGCAGATGGAAGACCTCTCTCTCTCTAACTCTGTGTTTCAAATAAATGAAATTAATCTTTTGGGGCCGGCGCTGTGGCACAGTGGGTTAACGGCATGGCCTGAAGCACCAGCATTCCATATGGGTACTGGTTCTAGTCCTGGCTGCTCCTCTTCTGATCCAGCTCTCTGTTATGGCCTGGGAAAGCAGTAGAAGATGGCCCAAGTCCTTGGGCCCCTGTACCCACGTGGGAGACCCAGAAGAAGCTCCCTGCTTCAGATCTACACAGTTCCAGCCGTTGCAGCCAGTTGGGGAGTGAACCATCGGATGGAAGACCTCTCTCTCTGCTTCTTTCTCTGTGTAACTGCCTTTCAAATAAATCTTTTAGAAATTAATCTTTAAAAAAAAGAAACTGAACCCCTTTCCCTCCTTCCTTGTCATCTTCTGATTTCATTTTTCTAGAACGCTTGAGAAGCTGATAATATAATAAATCGTTCTAGGCAATGCACATATGCAGATTTTTATACCAATTACAAATAACTTTCCAAAGGGCTTGTGGATCTGTTCTTCTCTCCCCTCAAGGATACATCCCACTGGAGCCTGCCATCTCCTGACCTTGAGCGAAGAATGTCCCAGAGTGGCAGCCGCACTCCTCTCTAATTCAATCCTGTACTACTGAATGAATGAATGAATATCTTTGGCTATTGGAGAGATCTGGTGATGTTAACATCTACTTCTGGACTACCCTTGTAGGAGCTGGATTTGAGAAAGGTTGACCCTGACCTTTATCCTAGTGAGGCAGTGGGAAAGAGGAGTGGCCTCCTTTCTGGAATGTAATCACTCCCTCTGCTGTGCCCCTTCCTGGTCGGGCTGGTGTGGATGTAGCTGCACTGCCACCTGGGGCCTGGGTGCAGTGGCGGAGAACATGGCTCTGCCAGCTAGTTGTGGCTGGCATTTACCCAGCACTCACGGTAAGCTTCACCTCGTCACAGTGGCTGGCACGAAATAGAGATTCTGTGCATGTTGAAGGGACTGTTATATATGCTTTTGAGACTTCACCACAATTTGGGGAGGTAGGTATTAATCCCATGTTTTGGTAAGGAATGTGAAATTTGAAAAGGTTTGATAACTTGTTCAAGGTTACATAGTAAGTGGTAGAGCTAGGGTGGGAATCCTTTGTATTTTAGGTCTTTTTTAGAAAACAAAATTGTTGCAAATGATGGAAAACGCACTATTTGGAAAAGAATGACACCTACAAAGGAACCACTGATGCGCCAGGTCAGGGCTGGAGGGGCAAGAGGCTGTGAGCAGAAAGGACTAAGGCTCCCTTCTCTGCCCCAGACCTGACGGAGAGAAGAAGGCGTGTGTGCGGCTGGCTCCTGACTATGATGCTCTGGACGTTGCCAACACAATTGGGATCATCTGAACGGAGTCCAGCTGGCTAATTCTAAATATATGTTTTTTCACCATAAAAAAAAATTGTTTTTAAAGATTTATTTATTTACTTGAAAGGGTTACAGAAAGAGAAAGAGTCAGAAATCTTTCATCTGCTGGTTCACTCCCCAAATGGCCACAACTGTGGGGCCTGGTCAGACAGAAGCCAGGAGCCAGGCTCATCTGGGTGGCCCATGTAGGTTCAGGGTCCCTAGCACTTAGGCCATTTTCCACTGCTTTCCTAGGCACCTTAGCAGAGAGCCGGATTGGAAGTGGAGCAGCCAACCTTGAACTGGTGCCTGTATGGAATGCGTTTCGTGGGCAGCAGCTTAATCTGCCACAAGGCTGGACCCTATTTTTATTTCTTTGAAAGGCAGAGAGTGAGATAAAGAGAGTGTCCTCTCTGGTTCACTCCTTGACAACATTTTCTGGGCCAAGCCAAAGCCAGTAGCTCAAAATGCAATCTGTGTCTCCGCTGTGGGTGGAGGGACCACGGCTGCCTCCCAGTGTGTGTGATAGCAGGAAGCTGAAATTGGAAGCAGATTTAGGTCTCATTCTTAATAGATACAGGTATCCCAAGCAGTGTGTTCGCTGCTGTACCAGTCTGAGAGAAAGCTTCCACTGATGGTTCACTCCCCAAATGCCTGTGGTGGCTTGGAATGGGCCAGGCTGCAGCCAAAAGCCAGGAACTTAGTCTGGCCTATGTGGGTAACAGGGTCCCTACCACTTGACCCATAACTGCTGCCTCCCAGGGTCTGCATTAGCAGGAAGCTGGAGTTGGGAGCCAGAGCCAGGGATCTAACCCAGGTACTCCGAGATGAGATGCAGATGTCTGAACCCGCATCTTAAATCCCTAAGCTAAATGCCTATTCCTAGGGGTACAACCTTGAATCCATGTGACACCAAAGCCCATGTGTTAGGAAAATGGTGCAATTTAATCTATGGCGCAGTCTACACCCTGACACCAACCTAGGCTCTAGCCCCCGCCGCCATTGCTGGTAGCCAGGTGGCCACATGGCCCAACCACCATTGTCAAGTTCCACCCCCATCCTAATGGGATTCGCTATTCCTACTTCCCTGCCCGCCCCTGGAAAAGGAATATTATACCCGCTTCCCAGAGACGCGCTCTCTTTTTTTACATGTGGCTCTCGCTCGCTCTTCTCTGCACTCTCTGCTCTCTCTCTTCTCTCCTCCCTAGCTCTTCTCCTCTCTGTCCCTCTCTTATACTCTCCTCTCTCTTTCCCTCTGCCCCTTCCCTCCAGTCTGCTGGATTTTCCCCCAATAAACCCTTTCCCTTACTCTGATGTTTGATGTGTTTTGTGACGGCCTAACACCATGGTCTTATTCACGATATTAATCCATCTCTTTAGCCTTAGAGACTTGAGGGCCTCTTTCTAACCTGAAGTCTTTTCTTGCTGGAGAAAAAGCAGCAACTTTGGATTGAGTCCCTCCACTGTCTTCTCTGCCTCACTTGGCCTCTTGTACAAAAGATGGAAGTGCTGGATGTGGGAATCCTCAGACCTGTGAAGCCCCTTTGACGACTGCTGTATTCTTTGGCAAAACTAATTGCTTTACCTGATTTCCAGTGGTGCTGATGATAATTTAGGGAATGAGTTGTAAGCTGAAACATAAAAGGAAAAATCCCCAAATCTGTGATTGTGCTTTAGAGTAAAAAATTTTCTTAATGGCCCTTAACCTTTCATATGCAGACATTTAGCAACAACAGTATCAACAGAGCCTTAATCTGCATGGGACATTTCTCTGGCTTGTAAGATTAAAAAAAGATAAGAAAAAAATCCTTTCTTCAAAAAGCTTAAGGCAATGGAAAAGGAAGTCACCTGAAAACAACTGTGGGGGCCAGCTGTGGTGCAGCAGGTTAACGCCCTAGCCTGAAGCGCCAGCATCCCATATGGGCTTCGGTTTGAGACCCGGCTGCTCTACTTCCAATCCAGCTCTCTGCTATGGCCTGGGAGAATGGTGGAAGATGGTCCAAGTCCTTGGGCCCCTGTATCCGCATGGGAGACACGGAAGGAGCTCTTGGCTCCTGGCTTCGGTTTGGCACAGTTATGGCCATTGCGGCCATGAACCATCAGATGGAAGACTCTCTCTCTGCCTCTGCCTCTCTGTAACTCTGACTTTCAAATAAATAAATACATATTTAAAAAATATATTTTTAAGCGATAAAATCAATAGGACTTGATTTTGATTCAAACACCAATAGGACCTGGTGTCTGATTAGATGGGAAGACATGTAGGCTGAATCCTAGATGTTCAGGTTGGACACTATTCACTGAAAAGGAAAACACGGGGGCTGATGCACAGAGACTGAAGCCACTATTTGGGATGTCTGCATCCCATATTAGAGTGCTGCTTCGGATCCAGCTTTCTGCTAATGCGTCTGGGAAGGCAGCAGATGCTGGGCCTATTGCTTGTGACCCTGTTGCCCATGTGGGAGACCTGAGTGGAATTTTGGGCTCCCAGTTTCAGCTTGGCCCAGCCCTGGAAGTAAACTCTCCAGATGGACGATCCCTATCTCTTCTTCAGTCTTCTCTGCCTTTCAAATAAATAAATAAATCTTAAAAAAAAAAAAAAAAAGGAAAATACAAAAACATGTTTCAGGGGTGAGGTGGGAGATAGAATAGGGATAGCTGACAAGTTCTTGTCTGGGCACATGAGTAGGTAAAGACGTCTTAGGTGGCACCTTGGTTTGGCTGGAAACTGAAAGGTTTCTGAGTTAGGACTGGTAGTGTAATTTTCAGGTACCCCAGTAGTTGATTTTCATTTGTTAGTTTTGCTTAGGAAAAAAAGAAATGAAAGAACACAGAAGGGTGCAATACATGACAACAGAGAATTCAATTGAAAAGTGTCAGAAAACATTCTGCATTTTCATTCTCACTGTGGCGCCTCCTACAAGTGTATATTTTGTTCTACCTTCTTTGGAGTTGCTGCCCTAGCTCTTTGGAGAGAGGATTCTTTTTGCCTGAGTTTGACCACACTGTAATCATCCTTTTGTGATGGGGGTATGATGAGGACTTTTCTAATGCCATCCTCACCTACCACACCAAGGCCCATGGTGTCATGACACGGTGCATGACAGGGCCAGGCTGTGATAGCAGGAAAAGTGGTTTTCAGAGTAGGATCTGGGTGCCAATTCATGTAGCTTTCTCTGAGCTTCAATTTCTGTATATAGTGGGAATGGTAACAAGTGTATTTTATAGGTGAGTGTCAGGATTCATTGGTGCTGAGAAAATGTCTCATTACCTTCTGGGATTATGTGTGTATGAAACATGATGCAGTGGAGAGAGGAAACAGCCTCTGCGCTACATACTGAGGCACTGTTTTAAGTATTTACTTTTTTTTAAAAAAGATTTATTTATTATTTATTTGAAAGAGTACACAGAGAGACAAGGAGAGGCACAGAGAGAGAGAGGTCTTCCATCTGCTGGTTCACTCCCCAACTGGCTGCAATGGCCAGAACTGCACAGTTCCGAAGCCAGGAGCCAGGAACTTTTTTTGGGTCTCCCATGTGGATGCAGGGGCACAAGGACTTAGGCCATCTTCCATTGCTTTCCTAGGTTACAGCAGAGAGCTGGATCAGAAGTGGAGTAGCCGGGTCTCAAACCGGCACCCACATGGGATGCTGGCACTGCAGGCAGCAGCTTACCTGCTATGCCACAGGGCAGGCCTCTTTAAGTCTTTCTTTCTTTCTTTCTTTCTTTTTTTTTTTAAAGAGTTACAGAGAGAGGTAGAGACAGAGAAGTCTTGCATCCACTGGTTCACTCCCTAGATGGCCAGAAGGCTGGAGCTACACTGATCTGGAGCCAGGAGCTTCTTCCAGGTCTCCCATGTGGGGGCAGGGGCCCAAGCACTTGGGCCATCCTCTACTGCTTTCCCAGGCCATGGCAGGGAGCTGGATCGGAAGAGGAGCAGCCGGGACTAGAACTGGCACCCATATGGGATGCCAGCGCTTCAGGCCAGGGCTTTAACCAGCTGCGCCACAGCACCGGCCCCCTCTTTAAGTATTTTCAATGAGCTCCTTTAACCCTCACAATCCGATAAAGTGGATGTTATTGTGAGAAAAAGCATGGTAGTTGGGGTGGGCCTCCTGGCACAGTGGTTAAACCACCCCTGTGGACACCTGTATCCCGTACTGGAGTACTGGTGAGTACTGGCTACTCTGCTTCCAGACTAGCATTCCTCTGGGAGGCAACAGATGATGGCTTCCATTCGCTTGGAAGACCGGGGCCCAGTCATACTTGTAGCTGGGATTTGGGGAGTCGCCAGCAGACAGGAGATCTCTGTCTCTTCTCTGTCACTCTGCCTTTCAAGCAGATGAAAAACATATTTATTTATTTTTAAAAGGCATGATGGTTAAAAGCCCAGACTTGCTTCAGATCTTCACTTTTACAACAGGTTACTAAGGTAGGGAGAAAGCAGGCAGTCATCAGTGTGTTTGGATTACAATCCAAACCAATGGTAGGGGTTGGCTCTAGGACGGCCCCTTAGGGCCTCCAAGACGCGACTGCCATGGAGGGAGGGGTCTTGGGGCTTTTCATTCTGCCATCATCCTGTGTTTTCATGAGTGATTTTGTCCCTCCCTGAGAGCGACGGATCTGGTCCACACAGCCACCCTAAGTACTTCCCTCGTTAGAATGTTTCAATCCTTTCAGTAACAATCAATTTCCTTTGTTAAAAATGTCTTTCACTAGTCTATCTACTCAAAAGGCTGCAAAATTCAAAATGCACGATTCACTCAGGCCCGAGTTTACTGTCAACATTCTCAGCCCTCGGCTAGAATTTCGCCTTGCACTTAGTATGCGCTCAATAAATGCTTGCCCAAAGTATGAATGAACGAAAGAACTGCCGAACTGAGCCGCCAAGGGGTGTCGGCCTGGGAGTTCCAAAGTTCGGGAGGGGACAAGGGGGCGGGCAGAAGCGGTCACGTGACGGGGTGGGGCAAACCCCATGTGCTCCGGTGCGCCGGCGCTCGGCGCGGCTCCGCCCTCCGCGCTGGTCACGTGGTGGCGCCGGCTGCGCCTGCGGAGAAGCGGTGGCCGCCGAGCGGGATCTGTGCGGGGAGCCGGAAATGGTTGTGGACTACGTCTGTGCGGCTGCGTGGGGCTCGGCCGCGCGGACTGAAGGAGACTGAAGGTAAAGCCGCCATGTCCGGGCCCGACCCGGCCCCCCCACCCCCTCCCCCCGCATCCGCCGCCATCCGGGCCGGGACCGGCCACCCTGCACCGCCGCCCCGGCGCCCCGGCCCCGCGGCCCGAGCTCGGGCCCCTACCCGCCAGGGCTCGATCCCCGGCCCACGTGTGTCCGGCCTGGCCGGGCCTGGCTGCTGGGTGGGGGTGGGGGAGCGCGGGGCCGAACTATGTGGGCCCCGCGGGCTGGGAGGGCGCCGGGTTCGCCGGTCGCGAAATGCCACTCGGGCCCGACCCGGGGAGGCCCGGCGGCCCGCGGGAGCAGCACCGCGGCCCCAGGCCCGCCGCCCCCCCTTCGCGGCCAGGCCGCCGGGAAGTGACACGTTGTTCTTTGGCACTGGCCGGCGCTGCGCAGGGAGGGCGCAGGGGAGGGAGGCGGCGGCGGCGGGCAGGGAGGAGCCCCCGGCCCCGCCCGCCCTCCAGGCCGACCCTCACTTGCTTGAAACCGGCTCGCCGCCGGCCGCCAGCCGCCGCCCGCCTGGCTTTTTAAAGCCCGCCTCCCGCCCTTCCTGGCCTACACTCCTGGGGCGGCGGCAGGCCTCGCCTCTGGCCCTGCGCGGGTTGCCCCCGCGGCAAGCGTATCTTCTGCGCCCCTGGGCCAGGCCCCGAACCCGGTGTCCCCGGGTGGGGGGTGGGGACACCACGGCCGAAGCAGCTAGCTCCGTGTGTGATCCGGGAGCCTGGTGCCAGCTTGACCTGGAATTTCCGGTCTGGTTGGTCTCGGGTCCCGCGGAGCCAGGTTGATACCCCTCACCTCCCAACCCCAGGCCCTCGGATGCCCAGAACCTGTAGGCCGCACCGTGGACTTATTCTTAACCGAAGGGGTGAGTGAGGGGGCTCTTTTCAGCAGATCAGGGTGGGTGGATGGAGGTAGTGTGGATCTGACACCGTGTTGGTGGGGTGGGGACACAGCCTGAGTTTTTTCTGCTCCTTCCTCCCCTGGCACCTCCGGCGCTTCGTGTTGGACCCAGCTTCAACCCTTCCCCCACTCTGTTTGCCTTAAGCTTGGGTCCGTTCCCCTTTCCAAGCTTCACTCTTTCCCAACAGGTGCTGGGGGGACCCTGATGTGGCACCAAATGAAATGAACAAAGCTCCACAGCCCACAGGCCCCCCGCCCGCCCCATCCCCTGGACTCCCACAGGTAATTAGGGAGGAATTAGCTAGGGTGGGGGTGGGGGAGACCAGGCCGCCTCAGGAACAGGTTCTAGCCTCTGGATTTTCCCACCCCCATCTGTGTCAGGGCAAAGTGCAGCTGCCTGCTGCCAAATTGAGACAGGTCCCCTGGATGTCCCCAGGGGCTGTCATGGGGAGGGGGTGTGTGGACTGCCGAGGCTCTTGCTGCAGACCTGCCCCCCTCCCCCCCTGTTTCACCAGCGTGGGTTTCAGCCCCACCCGGGCTTCCCCTCTTGCTGAACTCTGGTCTCCCCCCTTCAGCCAGCGTTTCCCCCGGGGCAGACAGCACCGGTGGTGTTCAGTACGCCACAAGCAACACAAATGAACACGCCTTCTCAGCCCCGCCAGGTGAGGGGCTGTGGGGAGGGGAGTAGGGGGCCTGGGTGGGAGCTGTGGACGGCTTAGGGCAGTGTGGACCTGGGGTGGAAACTGGAGGCTGTGTGCTGGCCTCAGTTTCCTGGCAGTCGGTCTGTGTCCTCTCCTGTGGCTCTGCACTGTGTGCTGTTGGTTACTTATGGTGGCTGGCCCCTGGGGAAGTATGTCGTCGGCGAGGGGGGCTTAACTGGGGTCCGGATGCCTCTGAAAACTGGGGGCAGTGCTTTAGCCCCTGCTGCCCACTTTGCCTCTCCTGGTTCTTTCGCTGAGAGGTTGCCATTGCTCCAGTCCCCTTTCTTGCCTTCTTTTTGGACTATGGCAAGATAAACACTCTGGCTGGTTTCTTGCCTTCTTCTGTTACCTGAGTTCTTCCTTACTAAGTGGGAGGATTCTTGTCCCACTACTTAGATTTTTTTTTAACCCCTCATCTCCTTGGGGATAATTCTCTTCTTTCCTGTCCCCATGTGCTCTCAGGGAGGATTCAGGTCTCTGCAGGTAATACCCCTTTCCTAATCCTGGACCGTGTCCTGGTCTCACTTTCCCCTCTGCCTTAGGGTCTACAAACAGGGAGTGGGGGGTCTTCAGGGTGGGGACTTTGTGCTGGTTGGGTCCTTAGTTTGAGGCTGAGTAGTGCATGTTAGGGGCTAAATCCTGAAGAGTGTATCTGGGAACTGGGAGACTTGCATGTTAGTAATGAGTTTCTCAGGACCTTAAGTGGAGCAGTGCATGCTGGGGAGGGAGGATGTCCCTGAAAGGGCCTTAGGCATGATGCATCTGGGTGTTAGGGAGCCCCTCCAGAGGGCCAGTGTGGTGGAGGTGACATATGTATGCATGGCAGTGAGAATCAATACACACAAACGCCAAATGTTCGTCTGAGTTTGGAGGCTGTGTGTGAGTATAAGAGGCCACTTAACCATCAGTTGGTCAAGTGTGTCTTGGAAGGATTGGTCTTTATGCTCTGAACCCCACAGTACTTTCCAGACCATAGAGGCATTGTGGAGGTACTAGTTTGCTGCCCGCTTTCTCTCTCTCAGTGCCAACCTCTTTCCTCCCTCCTGACAGCACTTCTACCCTAGCCGGGCCCAGCCCCCGAGCAGTGCAGCCTCCCGAGTGCAGAGTGCAGCCCCTGCCCGCCCTGGCCCAGCTGCCCATGTCTACCCTGCTGGATCCCAAGTAATGATGATCCCTTCCCAGATCTCATACCCAGCCTCCCAGGGGGCCTACTACATCCCTGGACAGGTGAGGCTGGAGGCTTGGGAGCCATGCACCTTGTGCTGTAACCCTCGCCCCTTCCTGCCCCAACCCTCTTGCCCTGTCTCTTCGTCAGAGATGGGACTTCTGGTCATTGCCCAGAGTTGGCTTGTCCTATCTTGCCCTGCATTCTGTTTGTAGTCTGGTATGGTACTCGTAGCTTCCTCAACTCCTTCTCTTCCCTCTTCTCCCCCCCTCCCCCACCAGGGGCGTTCCACATATGTTGTCCCGACACAGCAGTACCCTGTGCAGCCAGGAGCCCCAGGCTTCTATACGGGTGCAAGCCCTACAGAGTTTGGGACCTATGGTAAGCAAGAGAGGGAGTCAGAGGTGAGAGTGCTTCCCAGGGAACTTCAAAAGTGATCTACTGATTTCTAAAGCCTAAGACCCTTCTCAGGCATGGCTTTGGGGTTAAAAATAATAGGGTTAATAGTTAGTAGGGATTGGTGCTTAATGTTTAACTGGTGTTGGTGGGGGATAAAGACTTGATTTCTGTTGCCAAGGGAGTTGGAGTCCTGCCTGTGTCAGGAACGCAAGCCCAGGCTCCAGCTTGAGGGCCTGGTGGGCTTTCCCGCGACGCTGTTTCTATGGTGGTGGGGAGGTGGGGGGCATGTGACATGGATTTGTGGCTAGTTTTCGTTTGTATTCTAGGAAAGTACTAGTCTGTTCTTT
Organism: Oryctolagus cuniculus; assembly: GCF_051225735.1. Taxonomy (NCBI): domain Eukaryota; kingdom Metazoa; phylum Chordata; class Mammalia; order Lagomorpha; family Leporidae; genus Oryctolagus; species Oryctolagus cuniculus. The sequence continues at coordinate 93,785,439 of NC_142870.1, forward strand.
ATGGCAGTGGTTTCCAAAACTTTGATCATTGACTGTGTACTTTTAAAATGTATATATGTGTGTGTTTGTATATATGTGTGCATAAGTTAAACATATAACATGACACTTGGGAAATCAAGTGTAAATCATGTATGAGGTTAAAGAATGCTCCCACTTTGGAGACCATTGCTTTAAGGAATTACTTTTTCTTTCTCTTGGGCTTAGTTCATAATGTTACTTTTTGTTTCCTTGCCCCTCTGCAAAGGGCTGGATACTGGAAGGAGACTAAGGTTGAGTGGAACAGGCTTAGCACATCTTTTTCTCATTCCTAGCCAGAGACTGAGTTTCTTTCAGATTCAGAGTGGTATGTGTGTTGCTTTGGGGGGGGGGGGGTGTATGCACAGGAGTATCTTGGAGAGTAGAACAGACCTGCGCCCTCCTGCTAGCAAGCATGTGGTGGGGAAGGAGTGCCTTCTTACAAGGCGTGTGTGTGTCAGTGTCAGGAATTCTTGTAAACGCAGTGTAGACTGGTTCCCCAGCTTTGACAGACACCTAATTCCCTGGGGGAGGAGGGCGGGGCAGGGCAGTGGGCTGGCTGTGAGTGATGAGAGGTTCTGGGGGTGGGAGGTGTTCAAGCATTAGTATATGGTTGGGTCCTGACGCTGCCACCATTCTTCTTTCTGTCCCCTCCCCCAAGCTGGTGCCTACTACCCAGCCCAAGGTGTGCAGCAGTTTCCCGCTGGTGTGGCCCCTGCGCCGGTTTTGATGAACCAGCCACCCCAGATTGCTCCCAAGAGGGAGCGAAAAACGGTGAGTGGCAGGGGAGGGCTCTGGGGAGGGTCTGGGAAGGGGCGAGTGAAGCTCAGGCACTACTGGGGCATTGTGCTTGAGGGAGCAGGAGGTTGAGGAAGGAGGTCTTTGGCCGGGAATAGGCAGACTTGGGTAGGGTGGGGAGTGGTTTCTGTGGAACACTTGGGGCCTCTTTTTTGCAACGCACCAGCTTTTGGCTTAGAAGCATCTCCTAGGGAGACCGACATGGCCGAGGGTGCAGTTCCTGGTGGTCCTGGGGTGCTGGATATTCTGGTGGCTTGCCTTGGAAGTGGTTTGTTTTCTGTGGCCCCACCCCCCACTCCCAGTCCTGGAAGCTCTTGAGGCCTCCGCCTCTGCTCAGTCCTCAGCCCTGGGCGTGGTGCCCAGAATAGGGTGCCAGGGCTGGGGAAGCCGCTGAGTCACCCTGGCTCCACCCACTGGATCTGGGCCTGCCCCCAGAGATCAGGCAGACTAGCTACAAGTGAGCTTGGATGGGTGCTTGATGGGGGTCCTGGGGCCCAGGGTGTGCAGGCACTAACTTGGGGATTGCCGGTGGGGCAGGGGTGAGAGAGGGAGGGGCATTGTGATGTACAGGCTGCTCTGTGAGGTCAAAGGTCTCTTGGGGGTGGGGGCTAGGGCAGGGACTACAAGAGCAGCTAGATGGGTTGACAGTAGAACTCATGGGGTTTCTGGCACCCACCCACCTGCTTCCAGTGGGGGGTGGAGGGTTGACCCAGAGTCTTAGGAGTGGGGCAGGGTGGAGAGGGGGCTCCTCCTGCTTCCCACTCATCCCATAGCTTTCTTTCCTCAGATCCGAATTCGAGATCCAAACCAAGGAGGGAAGGATATCACGGAGGAGATTATGTCAGGGGCCCGCACTGCCTCCACACCCACCCCTCCCCAGGTATTGTCTGCTCTTTGAGTAATACCTTGGCTGGAATGGCTGTGCTTCCCTGCACTCCTAAGTCCCTTCATCTTTTCCTCAACTAAGGGGTTGATTGCCTGCTCTCCTGGCCTTCTTGGCAGAGCTAGAGTAGAAATTGTTCTAGTAGAGAAGGGTTGTGGAAGTCTTCAGTGCAAATTTGGTAACCCTTTGTGTCCTGCAGACTGGAGGTGGTGTGGAGCCTCAGGCTAACGGGGAGACGCCCCAGGTTGCTGTCATCGTCCGGCCAGGTAAGTAGGCAGGGTGAGGCGGAGCTTTCCTGGGGAAATGGAATGTGACAGTTTAGAGTGCCGAGGTGGTGGGGGTGACTCGAGCTGGGTGCTAGATGGTGACTTAGGTTTCCAGGCAGTGGGATTGTCAGGGTCAGTTGTGTTTTAGATGAGAATGGGAAAGTAGCGTGGGTGGGGGAAGATTGGGATAAGGGTGTTAAGTGAGGAATACTTTGGCTGAGAGGAGGAATAGTAGTAGCACTGAAGGATTTACCTTTGGTTACTAATTTTTCCTTCCTGTGGTGTAGATGACCGGTCACAAGGAGCAATCATCGGGGGCCGGCCAGGGCTGCCTGGCCCAGAGCACAGCCCTTCAGAATCCCAGCCTTCATCACCTTCTCCGACTCCATCACCACCCCCGATCTTGGAACCGGGGTCTGAGCCTAATCTTGCGGTCCTCTCTCTTCCTGGGGACACTATGACATCGGGGATGATACAGATGCCCGTGGAAGAACCAGCCCCCATCTCCCGTGAAGCTGGAGAGCCATATTGCCTCTCTCCAGAGCCCACTCCTCTTGCTGAACCCATACTGGAAGTTGAAGTGACACTCAGCAAACCAGTTCCAGTGTCTGAGTTCTCTTCCAGTCCTATCCAGGTTCTCACCCCACTGGCATCTCACAAGATGGAAATTCATGAGCCTAATGGCGTGGTCCCATCTGAGGATCTGGAACCAGAGGTGGAGTCAAGCCCAGAGCTTGCTCCTCCCCCTCCTCCAGCTTGCCCCTCTGAATCCCCTGTGCCTATTGCTCCAACCACCCAACCCGAAGAACTGCTCAATGGAGCCCCCTCGCCACCAGCTGTGGACTTAAGCCCAGTCTGTGAGCCCGAGGACCAGGCCAAGGAGGATACAGCGTCTGCGACTCCCCCTGCCGTTCCCTCTGCCACTCCAGCTACAGCTCCCCCAGCTACTTCCCCTGCTCAGGAGGAAGAAGGGGAGGAAGAGGAAGAAGAGGAAGAGGGAGAAGCAGGAGAAGCTGAGAGTGAGAAGGGAGGAGAGGACCTACATCCCACAGAGAGCACCCCTGTCCCTGCCCACTTACCCCAGAATGTGGAGGCAGTAGCAGCCACCCAAGGTAAAGTGGATGGTGGAGGCGGGGCTGGCCTGGGGGCGTGGTTGCTCCTCTTGGCTGATCATCTGCCTTGTGTGCCATTGTGTCTGGTCATAGACGCCTATGATGGAACCTAAGAGCTCCAGGAAGGACTTTGTAAAGCCTGGACATAGTGATGGAAGGAGGAAATCATGTACTGGGCTGCTTTTTATTTTACCCTGGGGTTAACAGTATTCCTTAAAAATCATTCCCACCCCTCCTTTTCTTTTTTTCAATTAGTGGCAGTATCTGTGCCAAAGAGGAGACGGAAAATTAAGGAGCTCAACAAAAAGGAGGCTGTGGGAGACCTTCTAGATGCTTTCAAAGAGGTAAGGAAGCAGAAGGTCGGAGAGCGAGCACAGTCTGGGTATGAAACTGGTCATTCTGTGATCCAAACTGGGCTGTGCCCTTGTTCCAGGTGAACCCGGCAGTGCCAGAGGTGGAGAATCAGCCTCCTGCAGGCAACAATCCAACACCAGAGTCAGAGGGCAGCAGTGGGCCCTCCCGGCCTGAGGAAGCAGATGAGACCTGGGACGCAAAGGAAGACAAAATTCACAATGCTGAGAACATCCAGCCTGGGGAACAGAAGTATGAGTACAAGTCAGGTAGGCTGGAGGGGGAGGGTTGAAAAGGGCTGCAGGTGCTTACCAGCGCATCAGGAGACAAGCATATCAGTGGTTCATCCTCTCTTCTTGCAGATCAGTGGAGGCCTCTAAACCTTGAGGAGAAAAAGCGTTACGACCGTGAGTTCCTGCTTGGCTTTCAGTTCATCTTTGCCAGTATGCAGAAGCCGGAGGGGTTGCCCCATATCAGTGATGTGGTGTTGGACAAGGTTGGTGCGTTGAGGGGGAGGAGGGCAAGTGTGGGTTGGATGGAGTGGGGAGGCGCCTGAGATCCTCAGAAGTAATCAGAAGCCTTAGCCAGCTCGTGAGGCCTTCCGTCTTCTCTTCACAGGCCAATAAGACGCCACTACGGCCGCTGGATCCCTCCAGACTATCAGGCATAAATTGCGGCCCAGACTTCACCCCATCTTTTGCCAACCTTGGCCGACCAGCCCTGAGCAGCCGCGGGCCCCCAAGGGGTGGGCCAGGTGGGGAGCTGCCCCGAGGGCCGGTGAGTGGGGGCTGGCTGAAGACACAGGTGGGCAAGGGGGCAGGATGGGGACACGTCAGCGTTGGTGTCACATGTGCTGAGCAGTTGTGTGTTTTTCCCTTGTCTTCCTCCCTTGCTTAGCAGGCTGGCCTGGGTCCCCGGCGCTCTCAGCCAGGCCCCCGAAAGGAGCCCCGCAAGATCATTGCCTCAGTGATAATGACTGAAGATATAAAACTGAACAAAGCAGAGAAGGCCTGGAAACCCAGCAGCAAGCGGACGGCGGCTGATAAGGATCGAGGGGAAGAGGATGCTGATGGCAGCAAAACCCAGGTACTGGCAAGTCCTGCGTCTGGTCTCCATTCCTGCTCCACAGAGTACCGTCTGAGCTGACTTTGACCTCTGTGGCTGTCTGAACTTATCACTAGCATCTGCCAAAGTCCCTGCCCGCCTCTTCCTCTCAGCTACCCTACCCCTATTCTGAGGACCTCTCTGGACCCTTTGTGTTTGTCCCCTCTCCCCGCCAGGACCTGTTCCGCAGGGTGCGCTCCATCTTGAATAAGCTGACACCCCAGATGTTCCAGCAGCTGATGAAGCAGGTGACGCAGCTGGCCATCGACACCGAGGAGCGCCTCAAAGGGGTCATTGACCTCATCTTTGAGAAGGCCATTTCAGAACCCAACTTCTCAGTGGCCTATGCCAACATGTGCCGCTGCCTCATGGCGGTTAGTTACCAGTTTTCTCAGTTTCATGGTCCAGCTTCCCAGCTTTTTGGTTCTCCAGCCTGTGCTTTGGATGGCAGCTTGGGGGTGGGGGCGGCAAAGCTGAGGTCAGAGGTCTTCTTGGGGGAATCTCCTTGCCCTGGGCTAGTCTGAGTGTGACGTTCTCTTTGACATACAGCTGAAAGTGCCCACTACAGAAAAGCCAACAGTGACTGTGAACTTCCGGAAACTGTTGTTGAATCGGTGTCAGAAGGAATTTGAGAAGGACAAGGATGATGATGAGGTTTTTGAAAAAAAGCAAAAGGAGATGGATGAAGCTGCTACGGTAAGAAAAAGCCCACCTGAAGTTTGTAGCCCACTCACTGCCTTCCCTTCCCCCAGCTGCTCCTCGGCTGTAGAACTGTGATGAGGCTAAGTCAGGTGGGGACAGTGGTGTGTTGGGAGTTTCTCTGCCTCAGGACATCATGCTTACTGCTAGATGGATATTGAGATAGCAGAGGAGAAAAGTTTTAGTTGAGTAACTGGGCATCTTTGACGCGATCCCTGTCCCATGACTGACAGGCAGAGGAGCGGGGACGCCTGAAGGAAGAGCTGGAAGAGGCTCGGGACATAGCCCGGCGGCGCTCCTTAGGAAATATCAAGTTTATTGGCGAGTTGTTCAAGCTGAAGATGTTAACAGAGGCAATAATGCACGACTGTGTGGTCAAACTACTTAAGAACCATGATGAAGAGTCTCTGGAATGCCTATGCCGTCTGCTCACTACCATTGGCAAAGACCTGGATTTTGAAAAAGCCAAGGTAAGGATTCTGGGCTGTGGGCAGGGTGGGGCTGAAGCCCACTGTTGCCTTGTTTGGCTGGTGAGTCTGGGCTGCTGAGGGCTGGTAACTAGATGTGAGATGCTGAAAGTTCCTGAGCTGATTGCTTTTGCTTCTTCCTAGCCCCGAATGGATCAGTATTTCAACCAGATGGAAAAAATCATTAAAGAAAAGAAGACTTCATCCCGAATCCGCTTTATGCTGCAGGACGTACTAGATCTCCGACAGGTGTGTGTCCCCTCCTCCACTTCCCGACGCTGCCTTGTCTGGCCCCTTCACCTCCCTCCCCCCGATGATTGCGACTGGCTTCCTGTCCCTGCAGAGCAATTGGGTGCCACGGCGAGGGGATCAGGGTCCCAAGACCATTGACCAGATCCACAAGGAGGCTGAAATGGAGGAGCATAGGGAACACATCAAAGTGCAGCAGCTCATGGCCAAGGGCAGTGACAAGCGTCGGGGTGGCCCTCCCGGCCCACCCATCAGTGAGTTTGAGGCTGGGGTTGAGGAGGGGGCAGTGAAGGAACCAAATCGTGCTTTCCGTTGATGACTTTCTGATAGTGCCACGTGTCTGGGCCACTGAGTCCTCATGATGGAACTGAGGATCTGAGGAAGAGAAGTTGGGGATTCCTGAGGGGGTGGGGCTGTTGGAATTTACTTGTGATTCCAGTATGCCCCTCTTTGTCCCAGGCCGTGGCCTTCCACTTGTGGACGATGGTGGCTGGAATACAGTCCCCATCAGCAAAGGCAGCCGTCCCATTGACACCTCACGACTCACCAAGATCACGAAGGTAGGGATGTGTGCTGGATGGGTGATGCAAGTGAGCCAGAGTATGAAGAGGGATTGAGCAGGTGTTCAGCTTGGGTTTGGATCTTGGTCCCCTTTTTTTTTTTTTTTTTTTTGACAGGCAGAGTGGACAGTGAGAGAGAGACAGAGAGAGAAAGGTCTTCCTTTTGCCGTTGGTTCACCCTCCAATGGCCGCCGCTGCAGCCGGCGCACCGTGCTGATCGATGGCAGGAGCCAGGATCCAGGTGCTTTTCCTGGTCTCCCATGGGGTGCAGGGCCCAAGCACCTGGGCCATCCTCCACTGCACTCCCTGGCCATAGCAGAGAGCTGGCCTGGAAGAGGGGCAACCGGGACAGAATCCGGTGCCCCGACCGGGACTAGAACCCGGTGTGCCGGCGCCGCAAGGTGGAGGATTAGCCTATTGAGCCACGGCGCCGGCTCTTGGTCCCCTTTTTTAAAGTTAGGAAGGTGACAATGTAGTCTTCCTTTTAAAATAACTGGTTAGAATGCTGGAGCCAGGACTGTGAGCTCTGGGAGATGTATTCCCATTGGTCTGGCCAGGCGCCAGCAAAGTGACAAGCATGCCAGATCTAGCTTATTGCCTGCTTCTGTGCATCCCGTGAGCTGAGAATGGTTTTTATGTTTTAAATGGTGGAGGAAAATCAGAAGATGGCGTGATAATGTGAAAGTAACGTAAATCTTAAAATTTTACTGTCTGTAGACAGTGTATTGGAATGTAGTTGCATTCATTCCTTTAAGTGTCATCTGTAGCTACAAGCATGCTACAGTGGCAGAATTGGGTGGTTGCAGTAGAGACTTGGAAGCCTAAATCTTTACTGGCTGGCCTTTTCACAGAAAAGGTTTGCCTAATCACTGGTCTGGGCCATTTACTACCTGTGTGACCGTGTGTGGTAGTGCTGATCAGAGGCTTTGGCCAGGCCAGACCCATGGCTCTCTGCTCCCTTTCTTTCCTCAGCCTGGCTCTATCGATTCTAACAACCAGCTCTTTGCACCTGGAGGGCGCCTGAGCTGGGGCAAAGGCAGCAGCGGAGGCTCAGGAGCCAAGCCCTCAGACGCAGGTATGGAGGCCGCCGTGTGGAACTGGGTGGTTGCAGTCTGTGCTCCCTTGAAGGCAGAGCCTTGCCTAGAGTTTCAGGATCATCCAGAAGATGATGTATGTGGTTCCAAAGATGGCTCCTTTATCCTGGCCCTGGGACCACGTGTCCTAAATGACAAGTAGGGGAGATAAAGGAAGAAACGGGAAGAGAGCTTAATTAGGGTTTTCGGTCTCCCTAGCATCGGAAGTTTCTCGTCCAGCTACCAGTACCTTGAATCGCTTTTCAGCCCTTCAACAAGCAGTACCCACAGAAAGCACGGATAACAGACGAGTGGTACAGAGGTGAGATTTCGTACGTGTCATCTTCACACAGAGTGTGGCAGCTGGGTTTCACTTGTTGCTGTAGGATGGGAACTTCTACTTGCAGTACCTGGGTCCCCTGGCTGAGATTGAGGCATATTCCTGATGCCACGAATGCATGTTGTCAGCGAATGCCTGGGCAATACGCGTGAGGAATGGCTTGCCTGTCTTTCTTCCAGGAGTAGCTTGAGTCGGGAACGAGGTGAGAAAGCTGGGGACCGAGGAGACCGCCTAGAGCGGAGTGAACGGGGAGGTGACCGAGGGGACCGGCTGGACCGCGCACGGACACCGGCCACCAAGCGGAGCTTCAGCAAGGAAGTGGAGGAACGGAGTCGAGAACGGCCCTCCCAGCCCGAGGGACTGCGCAAGGCAGCTAGCCTCACAGAGGATCGGGACCGAGGGCGGGATGCGGGTGAGAGGCCGGGAGAGGAGTGGTGGGGGAGGCTGTTGGCTGGTTTGGGACAACCTGGCCTGCAAATCTCTTGAGAGCTCCAGACTGTGTGTTAGAGAGCCTGAAAGTGAAGAGTATCTTTGATCTGTGTTTTCTTGCTACAGCAAAGCGGGAAGCCGCCCTGCCCCCTGTGAGCTCGCCGAAGGCTGCACTCTCTGAAGAGGAGCTGGAGAAGAAATCCAAGGCCATCATTGAGGAATACCTCCATCTCAACGACATGAAGGTAGGCAGTACGGGGTGGGGAGAGGTCTGAGGGGTTGCCGATTGAGCGGGTAGCCACGTTAGGCATGGAGGTGCCGCCTACTGACCAGACCGTGACCTTGTTCTCTCCCATGCCCTGTGCTCCTCAGGAGGCGGTGCAGTGTGTCCAGGAACTGGCCTCACCCTCTCTACTCTTCATCTTTGTGCGACATGGCATTGAGTCCACACTGGAGCGCAGTGCCATTGCTCGTGAGCGTATGGGGCAGCTGCTGCACCAGCTACTCTGTGCTGGCCACCTCTCCACTGCTCAGTACTACCAAGGGTATGGCTGATTTCCATGGCCCTCCTCCATTCACATACCTACAAATTTCCTGTCTCCTATGTGGGATCCGACGAACCCTGTATCGGAGTGGAAGCTCCCCAGCATCTTGGTGAACAGTAATTTAGGAGTGGTAAGGGGCAATGAGCCATCTAAGACAAGAAGGTGGTCTTAGCTTGAGGTAGTTGCCCCTGTCTAAAAAGTGTTCTTGGGGCTCTGCATTTGGTTCTTGCTATATTTTTCCTGGCTTGTCTCCCTGGAATGATGACTTGGAATTACCTTTGCAGGCTGTATGAGATCCTAGAATTGGCTGAGGACATGGAAATTGACATACCCCATGTGTGGCTCTACCTAGCGGAACTAGTAACACCCATTATGCAGGAAGGTGGTGTGCCCATGGGGGAGCTGTTCAGGTAAGCCCCCTCTTGGAATTGGGGGGAGGTAGAAACTGGTAGAAAGGGGTTGGGTGATGGAACAGCTGGGGATGTCTGGATGTGGAAGCTGGCAACGTTGGGCTTTTCTCTTTTCCTAGGGAGATTACAAAGCATTTGAGACCTTTGGGCAAAGCTGCTTCCCTGTTGCTGGAGATCCTGCGACTCCTGTGCAAAAGCATGGTGAGTGAGGCCTTTCGGAGGCTGTGTTCAGAACGCCTCAGATGTGGTTTGGCTGCTTGTGGTGGTCCTGAAGCATCCATGTTCCTTTGGGATGGAGTAATGGTGACAGCAGGACCATGCTCATAGCTGAAAGAGGAAATGTTGGGTGGGCAGTGACCTCAGACACTTGCTGCCATGAGTTCTGGCCAAAGCTGGAGAAAGAGTGGCAGTGTAGAACATAGGCCTGCGACCGACTCATTGATTGTTCTCACGCACTCAGTTAGCATTTCTTTGAATATTTACCATGTACTTAACATTGGGATACAGCAGGGGCTAGGAAACAAGTTGGTAAAGAAAATAAGAAATGGTAGCCTAGGAGTGGGGTAGCCATTTGGCCTAGTGGTTAAAAATGCTTATGTCCCATCCTGAGTGTCTGGACTTGATTCCCAGCTCTCCCGGTTCCAGTTTGTTGCTAATGCAGACCCCAAGTGGTACTGGTGATGGCTCAGTTAATTCGGTTTATGCCATCCACTTGGGAAACATGGGTTGTGGTCCCAGCTCTTGATTGGCCTCTATCTGGCTCCAGCTGTTAGGGGCATTTGGGGAGTGAACCAGTGGATGGGAGCATTCTCTATTTTTCAAGTAAATTTTGTTTTAAAACACCAGTGTGAAGTAAGTTGAAACGGAATGTCTCAAGTACTGTGAGGTTGCTCACCAGCATTTGCAGTGTTCATGCAAGAAGGCTTTCTTTGAAGGGCACTGAAGTTGCTTTATGAAAGTTGATTGGTGAGTGTAAAGGTGGCAAGATGGGGAAAGGCTGTTTGGGTGTGGTTGTGAGAAACTGGAACATGCAGTTTCAAAACAATATACCTCTCTGGTACCTGCAGGAAAGAGACTGGGTTAAAAGGACTTATTCTCTCAGTGTCAGATGGTCCTTTTAGGTAGGTAAACATACGTACCAGGACAGTTTCTGTTCATAAAATAAGCATATTATACTCTTTCTGTACCTACGGTCCTTAATTTATGAGGGTTTCAATTTAGGATTTTTCAGCTTTGTGATAGGTTTTTCAAGGTATCGAGTGCATTTTCAGTTTAGGGTATTTTTGACTTAGAATGTTCTTTTTTTTTTTTTTTTTTTTTTTTAGAATGTACTTATTTGAAAGGCAGAGTTACAAGAGGCAGGGAGAGAGAAAGAGGTCTTCCATCCAATGGTTCACTCCCCAGATGGCCACAGTGGCCGGAGCTGGGACGATCTGAAGCCAGGAGCTTCCTCTGGGTCTCCTACGCAGGTGCAGGGTTCCAAGTACTTGGGCCATCTTCTGCTGCTTTCTCAGGCCATAGCAGAGAGCTGGATTGGAAGTGGAGCAGCCGGGACTCAAACCGGCACCCATATGGGAGGCACTGCAGGCAGTGGCTTTACCTGCTACGCCACAGCGCTGACCCCAGGTTGGTTGCTTTGTTTTGAAACGTAGCCCCATTGTAAGTCAAGAAGCATATGTCATTGATCTAAGGTGCTGTGGATTGGAAGATTTCTTACTGATGCATTGCTAAGAAAAAAGACTCATGGTCTTATTTTTAAAATGTAGTAGTGTATCAGCTGTGATGTGTCTTACTTACAGTGTTTAAAATATGAAGAAATCATTTAAAATAGAATCATGAAATTTTGTTTTAAATATTTTACTTAATTATTTTGGAGGTAGAGTTAGAGACAGTGAGAGGGAGAGACAGAGAGAAAGGTTTTCCTTTTGTTGGTTCACTCCCCAAATGGCCAATACGTCCGGAGCTGCGCCAATCCGAAACCAGGAGCCAGGTGCTTCTTCCCGGTCTCCCATGTGGGTGCAGGGGCCCAAGCACTTGGGCTATCTTATACTGCTTTACCAGGCCACAGAAAAGAGCTAGATTGGAAGAGAAGCAGCTGGGACTAGAATGGGCGCCCATATGGGATGCTGCCGCAACAGGCGGAGGATTAACCTACTGTGCCACAGCGTCGGCCCCATGAAATTAACAGCTAATATCATCACTCTGCGTATTTTTTGTTATAAAAGTGATACCGGCCGGCGCTGCGGCTCACTAGGCTAATCCTCCGCCTAGCGGCGCCGGCGCACCGGGTTCTAGTCCCGGTCGGGGCGCCGGATTCTGTCCCAGTTGCCCCTCTTCCAGGCCAGCCCTCTGCTGTGGCCAGGGAGTGCAGTGGAGGATGGCCCAGGTGCTTGGGCCCTGCACCCCATGGGAGACCAGGAGAAGCACCTGGCTCCTGCCATTGGATCAGCGCGGTGCGCCGGCCGCAGCGCCCATTGGAGGGTGAACCAACGGCAAAAGGAAGACCTTTCTCTCTGTCTCTCTCTCTCACTGTCCACTCTGCCTGTCAAAAAAAAAAAAAAAAAAAAGTGATACCTGTGGGGTCTCTTGCTCCTTAAAGAAAATGGGCTCAGGCTGCTATTTAAGATTTACTTATTTATTTTAAAGAGTTACACACACACGTGCGCGCACATGGAGAGAGAGGGAGGGAAGGAAGGAGGAAGGGAAGGATCTCTTCATCTGCTGGTTCACTCCCCAAAAAGCCACAATAGCCAGGCTAAAGCCGGGAGCCCGTACCTCCATCCTGGTTTCTCACGTGGCTGGCAGAGTCCCAGGTACTTGGACCATCATTCACTGCTTTTCTAGCCTCATTTGTAGGGAACTGGAAGGGAAGCTGAGTGGCCAGGACTTGAACCAGTGCTCTGGGATGGGATGCTGTCATTGCAAGCACGGCTTAACCCACGAGTGCCACAGGGCCAGCCCTGCATTACTGTTTTTGTGGGAATTTCTGGTTTGTGTTGTGGGGGTGAGGGTGTATCTGCTTTTGAGACTTTCTGGTGACGTTGGAAGACTAGGAGGGAGGAGGGTATTTGCATTTGCTTGTTCACGGTTTTGAGGGCCTTTCCCTCATCCTACTGGCAGTACTGTGGTAGACGAGTTCCTGTTTATCTGTGTGGGTATCTGATGTCTGCCCTGCACTGGACTTCAGGGCGTGGAAGGGTTGTGTCTATGGGGTACCTCTGCCGTCCTTAGCTTCCAGCAGGTACCTAGTGGGCTTTCAGTGAGTACCTGCTGGATGATTGTTGTGGAGCTGTTTGGTCCTTGGAGAGACGGGGTGGCTGAACTGGTCTTGTATTTTTCCAGGGCCCCAAAAAAGTGGGCATATTGTGGCGTGAGGCTGGGCTCAGCTGGAAAGAATTTCTGCCTGAAGGCCAGGATGTCGGTGCATTCATCACTGAACAGGTTTGGGGCTGGAGTTAGGTTAATTTTAGCTTCTGGGCCTGGCCAGTCTTCTCCCTCTGCCTTCATCTCTCAGGTGGCACAGGGGACCTGTTGACTGGGTCTTTTTGATTGCAGAAGGTGGAGTATACCCTGGGAGAGGAGTCCGAAGCCCCTGGCCAGAGGGCACTGTCCTCTGAGGAGCTGAGCAGGCAGCTGGAGAAGCTGCTGAAGGAGGGCAGCAGTAACCAGCGAGTGTTCGACTGGATAGAGGTGTGAGGTGGGGGGATGAGCGGGAGGGTTTTCTTAGAGTGAAGTTTGGGGGTGCAGGAGTGGACCTTGGGCCTGATTTTCAACCTGTGGACCATGTGTCTCTTGTGCAGGCCAACCTGAGTGAGCAGCAGATAGCATCCAACACATTAGTTCGAGCCCTCATGACGGCTGTCTGCTATTCGGCAATTATCTGTAAGAGGAGCCAGGGAGGTGGTGGGAGCAGGGTGAGGGGTTCAGCCTTTGCCTCCTAGGTCTGAAACAGCTTATGAACTATTATTTCACTTGCCCCTGTCTTCTTTCCTGCAGTTGAGACTCCCCTCCGCGTGGATGTCGCAGTGCTGAAAGCGCGAGCGAAACTGCTACAGAAATACCTGTGTGATGAGCAGAAGGAGCTGCAAGCACTCTATGCCCTCCAGGCCCTTGTAGTGACCTTAGAACAGCCCGCCAGTAAGAGCCAGGCCTCGGGGATGGGGGTGGGCTGGAGGGACCACTGGAGAGCAGAGAGTAGTCAGGGAAGGGTCTCAGTCCGCGAAAGGCTGATAGTGCCCTGATGGTTTGGTGCCTTCTCCCTAACTTTATTTCTCTGTCTACAAATGGAGGAAGTTGGACTTAGCCTTGAAGGTTAATGGACTGACTGCTTTGTGCTTAGTATCTGTTAGATAGCAGCAGTAAAGGTGAGAACATGATAGCATCTGTCAGGGGCTGCCATGTGCCATGGCTGTCTGGCACAGGGCCGGAGGCTCAGCTTGCCTGCCTCATTTAGTTGTCACCATGGTTGTTTAGGGTAGATGGTGTTACCCCTGTTTTCTGTATTGAGAGGCTGAATCTTGGTTACATGGGTGAGGTTATGCACTTGAGTAATAGCTGTGTGTTATCAGGGCATTGGGGTGCTCACAGCGACTAGGCCAGCTGCAGGTCTCGTGCTGACGGGGAGTGATGAGGTGGGGGTGCTGTCTGCAAGCACACTAGTCTCAGGAGTGGTGACTAGGAAATTGGCCAAGTGACCAGTGGGAAGTAGGGAGGGAGCTTTTAAGCGAACGCAGGATGGGGCTGGAGAGAGACAGGGCCCGTGTTGTGTAGGACTGCTATCTTGATCATCCTGCCACAGTGAGAAGAAGGGTTTGGGGTGGTATAAGTGAATGTGGCAGGACTGGCACTGGTGGCTCAGCCTGGCTGGTGACAGTAGAGGTGAGGGAGGAGCGGTGGGCAGAGTTAAATAACTCTGGAAGTGAGGTTAGCAGCTCTTGGTCACACCAGCCTGGGGAGGGGGCCGTGAGAGACTGGGAGTCATGAAGGACTCTCAGGATGGCTTCAGCAGGTGAGACAATGGTGTGGTGCTGGGATCGGGAACACTGGAACAAGTTGTCAGCGCTCGCTGTGTGAGAAGAGCCAAGATGTCAGTAGCTGGGTGTCGGTCCATCTGGGAAGAGGAAGAGGGCAGGGCAGGGGGCAGCTCTGAGTTGCTCTTAGAGGTTTAGGTGTGCAAGGCCTAGGAGGAAGGAATGGGGTTGTCTGAGGAAGTGGTGAGGCCTGGGGATAGGATCCTGTGGAGGTGGTGCACACACAGGTAGAGATCAGAGGAAGGCTGAGCCCTGTGAACAAAGTGGAAGTCCCAGATGCGCCTAAAGTTCATAGGGACATGACTGAAAATTAAGGGGCTCTGGGATCTAAAATCGGGGTGACCACCACAGCAGAAACTATTTGGTGGGGTCGGGGGAGGGCTCTGGATTGGAAAGGATTGAGAAATACTTGAGTAAAACAAGAAGAATGGAAAACAGCAAGTATAGACAATCTTCTTGAGTGTTATGAGACAGAGTCTTTGTTTGGTTAGAGGGCTGGGTGGACATTGATTGTATAGGATCCACAAGGTGGTGTGCCTGGGATTGGGAGTGCCACTGTGGGGCAAGTGGAAGATGAGCCATTCTTCTGGGATCAGAGTCTGGGCCGGGGTGGGGCTGGGGTGAGTGGCGGGGGCCCAGCTGTGTGCATTGGAGGGGGAGAGTGCCCTCGTGGAGTCCTGACTCGGTCAGGGACTTGGCAGGTCTGACTGTAGTTCTGTGCTGTTTCACTTCGCTTACTCTACTGCCCTCTGGTTTTAGGAATGTGCAGTTTGGTTTAGGAAGACTGGTAGTTCATTGTGGGGACTCGGGTAGGTTGTGTTCAGGGGATAAGACAAGTGCTTGGGAAAGGCTGCCTCGCAGCGAGGTGGTGAACAGTGACGCAGAGTGTCCGGTTGAGTCTTGAAGAATTCCAGGAAGGTGACGAGAGAGGATGGTCCTGGCAAGGGGGGTAGCACCTGCAGATGCGTCCAGGGCTAGAGAAGGGTATATGGGAACAAAGAATTGGGACCAAGAGTTTTTGTTGAGATGTTTGGGGCTCAGTGAATGTTCTAGATTATACCCTCAACATTTATGACTTGGATTCCCCAAAATCAGGAGCATCAATTCTGTGCATTTTTCCCCATTAAAGATATCTTGAGTGGAGAAATTAGAAGCTGCCAAGGTGAGGCTAGGCGAGTTCATGTTTTTTTTTTTTCCAATGGCTGAGTGACTCATTCCTGCACACCAATCTCTTCGACCATGAGATTAACGTCCTGTCAGACCTAGTCACTCTGGACTGGTCAGACACAAATGACAGGCTGGTGGGTGAGGGTCTTGTTTTAACCCTGGAGCTTGGGAGGGACCCTGGGGGCAGGCCGATGTGGCTGTGACCATGTGACTCTTAACTGCTGTCCTGCCTGCTTTCAGACCTGCTTCGGATGTTCTTTGATGCCCTGTATGACGAAGACGTGGTGAAGGAGGAAGCGTTCTACAGCTGGGAGAGTAGCAAGGATCCTGCTGAGCAGCAGGGCAAGGGCGTGGCCCTTAAATCTGTCACAGCCTTCTTCAAGTGGCTTCGTGAGGCGGAGGAGGAGGAATCCGACCACAACTGAGGGCGGGTGGGGCCGGGGACTTGGAGCCCCATGGACACGCGGATGGCTCTGCCCGCTGCCTGGACTGCAGGGGGGCGGCAGCGGTGGCAGCAGTGGCAGTGGGTGCCTGTAGTGCGATGTGTCTGAGCTAATAAAGTGGCTGAAGAGGCAGGATGGCTTGGGGCTGCCTGGGGCCCCCCTCCAGGATGCTGCCAGGAGGTGTCCCTCTCCTCCCCCTGGGGCACAGAGATATATTATATATAAAGTCTTGAAATTTGGTGTGTCTTGGGGGGGGGCCACCACCGCCTGCCCCTGGGGTCCTTTTTTATTTTCTGAAAATCACTCTTGGGACTGCCGTCCTCGCTGCTGGGGGCATATGCCCCAGCCCCTGCACCACCCCTGCTGCTGCCTGGGCAGGGGGAGGGGGGGCACGGTGCCTGTAATTATTAAACATGAATTCAATTAAGCTCACTGCCTCTCTGCTTTATGGCCTTCTCCCTCTGGAGAAGGGGTATGGATACGTGGGCATCCCCCCCTTTCCAGAGCTGGCACTGTAGCACTGTTCCCTCTAACCTGGCACCCCTCCTTCTCTTCCCCTGTCCATGATCGTGGGGATTTTGGGAGCCACTTTTCTGGAAGGTGGGAACCTCAGGTATGCACAATGGGGTGGCCCCTTGGTCAGGAGCGGAGTTGGCAGACAGCTGTGAAGTAATTGACATTCTTGGGGTGTTTGCTGTCTTACCTGATCCAGGACCTTAAGTATTGAAAAGGCTGTAGGCTTCAGGCTGGTTCTAGCTAAGAGAAGTCCTTTATGGCTTCAAGATGTCACTTGTGAAATGAGGG
Source organism: Oryctolagus cuniculus (assembly GCF_051225735.1). Lineage (NCBI taxonomy): Eukaryota > Metazoa > Chordata > Mammalia > Lagomorpha > Leporidae > Oryctolagus > Oryctolagus cuniculus. The sequence goes on from NC_142870.1 coordinate 93,802,184, forward strand.
GGCTGGATGCAGTTCAGTGTTCAGTCCCTGTGTAGAGTGGGCACGAGCCCATTTGAGTTTCCACCTGCTCTGCCTCCCAGATGGCTCCTCAGTGGCCAGGGAGCAGACAGGCATTTTCCAAACTAGACTTCCTCTGCGTGGCCGTGACGTTAGCCTGGCCCCGCCTGTTCTGGGGTGGTGACGCGGGGCGGCCACGCCCCCGCGCTTACGTCACCGGCCCGGTTCCCTCTCCCGGGAGCGGCGGCGGACGCGCGGCTCCCACCCCCTCCCCTCTCACGGGCTGTCCCCTCCCTGGTGTCGGCCGCGGCCCGACCCTGCAAGGCGATGGCCCGGGCCCCGAGCGTGGGTTAGCGTGTCTGGGTGCCCGGCCATGGGCTGTATCGGCTCTCGGAGCCCCGCGGGTCAGGGTAAGAGGCGGAGGCCGGGCACAGTTGGGGAGTCGCGCTGCGGTCGCCTGGTGCGCGGGCCTTGGGTGGGTGGGGGCCTTGGGGAAGGGGCCGGTGTCGCGAGAGGGAGGAGCCAGTACCGGGGAGGCGGGCCAGGCAACGGGATGGAGTGGGAATGAGAGGGGAGGGGGCTAAGCCGACTCGGGTTCACTCCCATGGCCTTGCCTGCTTCTGGGCTTTGCAGGGCGGTCCCGTGGTCTCACCGCCGTGTTCCTGCTGCTGAGGGTGGCGGGAGACGCACAGCCTTGGGAGGGGCTAGTCAAACTGATGCCGTCCCCCTCCCCCCCAAACCCATGGTGAGCGGCCTTGCATGCCCACACACTCACTCCCCTTTGCCTTGGCATCTCTTCTCCCACCTGGGAGTGGCCCTGTGCCAGCAGCCTACCTCTCCCCAACTGTGGCTCCGTCCTCTTCAGGAGGAGGCCCACAGACACTGGCCAAAGCGCCCAATCCCCATGTCCTGCCAACACTTGGTTCCTCCTCAAGAGCCAGCTGGTTACCAGGGTACTGAGGCCCCATGCAGAGCACCTGTGAGCACCTGCTCACCTCTTCCCCAGCCCTGGCAAGAACAAACCACCCTACCCTGTGGAGGGAGGGAAGGAGGAGTCCAGAGCGAGGCCAGTCAGGGCTTCCTTCCTGTAACTGCTGACCCCTGCTTGGGCCTTGGTTCCCTTGGATGGTGATGCTGACTGGGGCCTGTACTCAGTCCCAGATTGCTCGGCTCACAGATTTCTTCCAGCCTAAGGCCACGGAGGGATTTGTGGTGTCAAAGACTGGGTTTGGAGTGGGTCCTGGACTGTCAGGGCAGGTGGTCAGCCCCAGGCCTTGCTGTGGTTGCTACCTGAGGTTCTTTGGAGCTAAGACTGGTTGAGATTTGTACTTCCCTTGAGGAATTCTGGGATTTGTAGTCCTAAGTTAACCTTGTGGCTTTTGAAGTTGAGAAGCAGCAGGCTGCTCTGATCCCTCTAGCCTGCCAAGGCTTGGAGTTCAGGAAGTCATGCCCTCCTGTAGTCAGTGGAGAGGTTGGCTGACCCCAGAACTGGCCTGAACAGCTCTGATTAGATGGCCTGTAACCTCCTGTCTTCCTTCCGGTTGGTAGCATTTCTGGGGACCACCAGCTGGCTGAGGCTCAGGGACAGAGACGGCCGCTCCAGCTAAAGGTCAGTCTTGATGTACATTGCCTGTTGGCACTGTCTAGGGGACGGGCCTCAGTTCGCCAAGCCCCAGAGAGCTCTGCTGGGCCCCTGGCACTCCCACCTCCTCAAAGCCATGAGGCGGGAGTGTTCTCCTTATGTGACTAGGCACAAGTTCCAAGTGGGGAGGGGACTGGCTCAGCATCCGGAGCCAAAACAGGAATAGAACTGGGAGCTGAGCCTGGAGCAGTTCTGGGCTTTCGGTTCTCCGCATCAACACAGCCAGCATGCCTATGATTTCTGTGCTGGGCAAAATGTTTCTGTGGCAGCGCGAAGGGCCCGGAGGACGATGGACTTGTCAGACAAGTCGCAGAGGTGAGACCAGGGACCGCAGATGTGATCTGGGAGGTGGCGGGCAGCTGAGAATTAGGGTGCTCAGGTGGCAAGAGGAAAATTACTCTGGTTTAGATACTAGCCCGCAACAGAAGGGACCAAGCTGGGGCCAGAGGGCATCAGGAGACTTTCGGGGACAGGGGTGAAGATCAGAAAGAAGAGTAAGGAACTGGGGACCAGCTGAGGCTGGCAAGAGGGAAGAAGCAATGCTGCAAGCTTGTGAGGGGTCAGGATGGCTGCGGGGGGTGGTGGTGGTGGTATCGGTGATGGAAAAATTCAATGTGCTGTCCACGAGCAACGGGTAGGCGGAAAAGCTAAACAGTCAGAATTTCATCAACGTTGGAGTTTCACCTACAGTCCTGACTGCAAAATCTTTGTGGTGGAGGAACATAGCCATTGAGTGGGCTGCCACAAAACGGTCCCCCGCGGTGGCCAGCCCTGGCCAGGGTCGACCTGCCGCAAAGGGGCTTTCAGAGTTGAGGGGCAACAACCAGGTGGTCGCTCTGTTCTGGGAGGTTGGGGAGAAGCAACCGGGCAGCACTGGATGGAAGCGAGGACCTTGGCGGGCACAGGGGCCCAGCTGAACAGTCTCTTCCCCTACCCCTCAGTGGCCTCGGACCCTGCGTGGGCTGTGGAGTGGATCGAACTTCCTCGGGGCCTCTCTCTCTCCTCCTTGGGATCTGCTCGGACCCTCCGAGGCTGGAGTCGGTCCTCCCGCCCTTCCTCCGTGGACAGCCAGGACTTGCCAGAGGTGCTGGGCCCCCCACCCCCACCATGTTGGCGGGGGGCGGGGAGGGGAGGCCACATCCATATGAAGGGGAGCTGTGTCCTCCACCCCCGCCTCGCCAGCCTGCTCCGGGCTCCCTGTTCCTGCGAGCGGAGGCGCTATCCGGCCGGTGGGGCCGCAAGGCCGCCCCCGCGCCGGTCTGCTTCGCTCGGCGCTGTGCCAGCAGGCGGGCTCGCTCACGCCTTCGGCGCTGACGTCAGCGCATCCCGGGCCGTATCCCGGGAGACCCTGTTGCATGGTGATGGGTTGCCAGGGAGACATACACTTTTTCTCTGGGCCAGAGCCACAGCTGCGCGAAGCTGCGCGGGCACGGATGGCGGCGTCTGGGGGGAGTGGGGGGGGAGAGGCAGGGCGAGTCAGGAAACACCCAGCAGGGGCTCCTCCCCCCGGCCTGGCTGGCGGCTACCGGCGCCACCCCGGGGGGCCTCTGCGGCCAGGTACTGAAGGGGCGGGGCAGAGGGTGGGCCTGGGGTCCCGGGCAGGTGGAGGCTGGCTTTTGAGGGGTGGGGACGGGACAGGAAAGCTAGGCAGTGCCTCGGCTTCCTTGAGGGAGGGGCAGCCTTGGCTGGAGCTGGTCAAGAGGCACTGAGCCAGGTGCAGGGTGGAGCTTTGGGCGGTCCACTGGACCCTGCCATCCTGAGCTCCCTCAGGAGGAATAGATACAAGGGCGATGCCGGGGAGGAGGTGCTAGGGAAGAGAAGGCGATGGTGAGCTGAAAGTGAGGATCCCTGGAGCCGGCGCTTGGGGCAGGCCTCGCAAGCAGGCAGCGTTTTGGCAGGCAGGGTGGCATTCTTGGCCCAGAGGGAGGCCGAGGGAAGGGAGGTGCAGAGGTGGGGGCCGTATGGGGCAGAGCCGATCAAGGAGGTCTGAGGGAGGCCCGAAGGAGGCAGGGCCTTCACCGAGGGGGGCCTTCTGTGCCTGGGTCAGAAGCCTGTGCCAACCTCAGAGGACAGTGGAGGAGCCCAGGAAAGATAGTTGAAAGCCACGCTGTGGTCAGCTGCACTTCAGGAGAGTTATTTGCTTCCGCCGCTGCCTCGCCTCATTCGGCTTGTGCATCTGGGGAGATTTCCTCTGTATGAGATGCTGTGCTAAACACTGGGGTGCAGCAGTGACCACAACACAGCAGATGCCTTGGAGAGCTCGAGACCAGTGTGGGATACCAGGGAAGAGCAGGAAACACACAAAAGTGACCATAGTTGCACACTGAGATTCAGGGCCGGAACGGGGTCCATTCACAGAGACAGAGGGTGGAGCACTGATGGGGCCCGGGGAGCCTCCTCTGAGGGGAAATGCCTCACCCCTCGCTGGAGTGATACGGAAGAGCTAGCCAGCCATGCCGAGAGAGAGAGGAAATGCTGAGTTGGGGAGGTTGAGCGCCCACCCCTGCTGCTCCGGGCAGGGGACACTGAGGGCTGGAGAACCGGCAGTGGCAGTGGGAGCAGTAGCAGAGGCAGTGTGGGGATCACTAGGTGTAGCCACAGATTTGGGCAAGGACAGCTTAGGGGAGAGTGGATGGTGATGCTGAGGCTTGGGGCTGAGCTGGATGCGAGAAGCTTGGGCGATACAAAGTAGGAAGTGGGGAAGCAGGCAGGAGTGGAGTGGGGGGGTTGGGTTTGAGCTTGGTCATGCTCAGTTTGTGGCTCCTGTGGGTGCTCTAGGAACAGCTAGAATGTGGGGCTGGAGACTGAGAAGGGGAGAGAAGCGGATGGAAGGGACCTTAAGAAGTCCTCGGTGGCATGCGTTTCTCCCTTCCTCCGCTCTGCCTTACCCTCAGGGAGGGGGCTGCTGGAGGCTTGACCGCACTTCTGCCCCTTTGGGACTTCCTCAGTTTCCCTTGCTCCCTGGTTTGGTGGTTCTAGCTTCTTGTCCTCTTACTGGTTCTAGCAGTTTCTCTAGGACATCTCTGCTGTCCCGGCATCTCTTCCCAGCTCTCATCTGCCCCGACACCCTGGGTGGATTTTGGATGTGGGGGTGGGGGCACCGTAGAGAGGTGCTGACCTTCTCTCACGGCGTCACATAAGGTGAATGTTGGAGACACAGTCGCGATGCTGCCCAAGTCCCGGAGAGCCCTCACGATCCAGGAGATTGCTGCGCTGGCCAGATCTTCTCTGCATGGTATGCACCTGCCTCCCGTGCCCCCTGGGGCTGTGCTGGGAGTGCTTGCTGGAGTCTCCCTTTCCCGCCCCTTGCCCCCCACAACTACCACCCTTCCATTCCCCTGCCCAGGCACGCTCTGGCCCGGGCCCTCACCAGGCTTCTCTCTCACCGCACCTCCAGGCATTTCCCAGGTGGTGAAGGATCACGTGACTAAGCCTACCGCCATGGCCCAGGGCCGAGTGGCTCACCTCATTGAGTGGAAGGGCTGGAGCAAGCCAAATGACTCACCTGCTGCGCTGGAATCGGCCTTTTCCTCTTACTCGGACCTCAGCGAGGGTGAACAAGAGGCTCGCTTCGCAGCAGGTAGGTGGCGAGAGAAGGGGGCCAACCATACACTTGTCTTAGGGCTGCTCTCGCTCGTCCCCTTGGGTCCTGCACGGGGCCCGGAGTCTCCTAGCTCACCCTCTCTGCTCGGGAATCCTGTGCCCCCTGACAGGAGTGGCTGAGCAATTTGCCATCGCAGAAGCCAAGCTCCGGGCATGGTCTTCGGTGGATGGCGAGGACTCCACTGATGACTCCTATGATGAGGATTTTGCTGGGGGAACTGACACAGGTAAGAGACAGCGCATGCTCATGCTGCCACGTGGGCCTTGTGAATCATTCAGAGCCATACCCAGAATGCCTGAAGTCCACGTCCAGGCCCTCTTGGCATCGCCGGGGCTTAGGAGGGCTGTCCACACTCATGGCCGAGAGCTCAGCACTTGGCAGTAGAATGGCTCCTGTGCTACAGTGCTGAGCCTTCTCTGCCTCTGTGTGTGTGGACTTCACAGTCCTCAAGGGGAAAAAAAAGCTGCCCTGAGATTTCAGCCATCCGTTCCGGGCGGCCACGTCCTTGGGAGGGTCTGCCCTGGCCCTCTCCTCCAAGGGGCGGCCTTCTGGCTGGCTGTGGCGGGACAGATGAGCCGCTGTGCAGCCGCACAGCACCGCGCAGGGCTGCGGCCCCAAGCAAACAGGAAGACATGCTGGGCCTGGAACCACCCACAGGGCCCGGCTGGCTCCAGCTCAGCATCCTTGCATTCCAGTCTGTGGGCCTTTCTGTGGGCCAGCGTTTGCAGAGAGGGCCCCCGCAGGGGCTGTGCGGCTGGGCTCGGCCTCCTGTCATCCCCCAGCCCCTGGACCGCAGGTCCGACTTCCTCTGTCGCTTCTGGGCTCCACTCCTCCCCCTTGAAGATTGCCCCCCAGCAGCTTCCATTCTTCCAGCTAAATAGCCATTTCTCTAATGTGGGGAATAAGCGGGGTCAGGCCAGAGACTGCTGCTGTGGTCCCGAGGCCAAGATGGAACCCTATACTACGAGCGCTTTTGTTTGATGGAGTTCCAGGCCTGCTCTGACCCCCTGGGAGAATGAGAATAGCTAACATTTATCCAAGGCCGCTACTAGCGCATGTGGAATCTCTGTGTAAATTCTAAGCGGGCACCTCTCTCCCTGGCCGTGCTGCTTGGTGAGCAGAGAGTGGGCTGGGTTTCAGCCCTCGCTCCCTGCCTTGGACAAGGCTCCCCTTGGGGAGTGCAGTGGCCTTGCGGTTGTTGACTGTGGACTGCAGGCCCGCCTTGTTTGCCAAGCAACTCCGTGAGATTATTAGAATCTCCGCTTCACCATTAGGGAAACTGAGCATCAGACAGCTGTGACTTGCCCAGGGCTACCTTGCTCCTGTTCACTGCCCCCAGTGCTCTGGCAGGGATGGAGGGCAGTGGGCTCCAAGGAGGCCAATTGGAGTGGCAGCAGCAGGGCTGTCTTCTTTTCTCTCCCCTTCGCAGACTTGGCTGGGCAGCTGCCCTTTGGACCCCACCTCCAGGACCTCTTCACTGGCCGCCGATTCTCCCGGCCCGTGCGTCAGGGCTCTGTGGAGCCCGAGAGCGACTGCTCGCAGACCGTGTCCCCGGACACGCTGTGCTCTAGTCTGTGCAGCCTAGAGGACGGCTTGCTGGGCTCCCCGGCCCGGCTGGCCTCCCAGCTGCTGGGCGACGAGCTACTCCTTGCCAAACTGCCCCCCAGCCGGGAAAGTGCCTTCCGCAGCCTGGGCCCGTTGGAGGCCCAGGACTCGCTCTACAACTCGCCCCTCACGGAGTCCTGCCTTTCTCCCGCCGAGGAGGAGCCAGACCCCTACAAGGACTGCCAGCCGCTCTGCCCCCCGCCGGCGGGCAGCTGGGAACGGCAGCGGCAAGCCTCTGATGTGGCCTCCTCCGGGGTGGTGTCCTTAGACGAGGATGAGGCAGAGCCGGAGGAACAGTGACCCGAATCGCACCGGGTGGTGGCCCGGGGCCCCTGGCCACTGCTAGGGGCAGAGCCTCCATGTCCAGCTGTGGGCTCGGGGCTCTCAGCGGCTCTGCAGCCCAGAGAGCTCCCGGGAGCACTCACTTCTCCGTTGTGTGTTTTGCATGAAAGTGTTTGGAGAGGCGGCAAGGGCCAGGCTGGGGGCGCATGTCCTGCCCCCACTCCTGGGGTTTGCCGGGGGTTGCCCGGGGCCCCTGGGGCATGGCTACAGCTGTGGCACACAGTGATGTACATGTCCTTAAGTCAAAAACGCCACACACACATTTCCTCCTCGGATGATGTGAACCCCTAAGGGGCTTATTGTGACTGGGCTGTGTGGGGGTGGAGTGGGAGGGAGCCTGGCCACCTCCGCCACTGTCCCTGTGCCTCTCTCTTCTCTGCTTCTCACCTCCGAGTCCATGTGCAGTGCTTGATAGAATCACCCCACCCCGGGGGACTGGCTCCTGCCCTGCCAGAGCAGGGAGCAGGGACTGAGCCGTCCCCCAGGGCCCCTCGCCCAGCTGGGCTCCTGCCGTGCTTCCCCCTCCATCGGCTCTAAATCGTTTTTCCCAGAAGACAGGGTTCTGGGTCTGTTCTTTCCGTGGGATCTTCTCGGGGAGGCGTTGGATGAGGAACAAATGCATGTGTCCTCCGCCCTTCTCCTGGCTTCCCCCGGTGGGCCTGGGCCCTCTCCCAGTTGCTCCTGGGATGTGCGAGCACGGCTTGCAGCAGTGTTATCTACAGGGTGGAGCTGGAGGCAGGGATGGCTCTGGTTGATGCAGAGCTGTGGCTTCCGTGTCCTTCCAGGGAGGGCCACAAGGAGGCCTCAGGGGTGGCCAGGCCATCATTGGCAGATGACCGCGGGGCTGGAATTGTGCCAGCTGAGTGACTCTCCTTGGGGAGGGAAGGGGGTAGTGCCTTCCTTGGCTTTGGCAAAGGCCAAAGCTATGGTCTTGGGGGCTCCCTCCCCAGCCAAGGTGTTTATGACCAAGCAGTGGCAGATTTGGCATTCCAAGGACACCGGACTCTGGATTCTTATGGCTATGGGGAGGGGGCCAGCTGCAGAATGAGGAGCCTTGTAGACACTGGCAGGTAAGAGGGCCCATGGTAAGAACAAGAGCCAGCGGGCACAAGCATTCTATATATAAGTGGCTCATTAGGTGTTTATTTTGTTCTATTTAAGAATTTGTTTTATTAAATTAATATAAAAATCTTTGTAAATCTCTATATACATCTGGTCATTGGAGGTTCCAGTATAAACCCATCTTAGTTCTATCCCTTTCCCCTCAACGGGGTAGCGGGGGTCAAGTGACCCCACCCCCATGCTACCAGGGCAGTGCTGATCTTGCCCTTGGGACACCTGCTGCAGGAGGTGCTGGGTCAGTTTCCAGGCAGGATGAGCTCTGGGAGACGTTGGCAGGCCGGGTCTGGAGGTGGGGCTGGGGCTGCGGCTGTCTTCTGCTTTCCCAGGGCAGGAGGCGGCATGGGAGAGCTATATAATCTGGCCTGACAGCCACAGCCCACGCAGGGGCTCATTGGCACTTGTCGTCGCTGTCGGAAGGACTGCCCTCCCGGGGGAGGCCGTGGCGGGAGCGGGGCCCCCAAAGCGCGTGCACCTCGGTGGTCTCTGTGTCACTGCTGCTGGTAGCACTGTCTCGGAAGCTGGCGAGGGGCGGCCGGACCTTCACACCCTGTGCTGTGACAGAGCCCTCAATGGCCTTCCGGAGCTGCAGAGGTGAGAGGGGCAGGTGTCTGGACATAGGACTCCCAGCTTCTTCCCCGGCACTCCCCCTAGGTGAGCTGGGCATAAGCTCTCCTGCCTTTTATTTTTTTGGAAGTGGCTTCCAAGGCCACTGTCTTCTCACCTCCTTTAGCGTAACGATTCCAATGAGCCTGCCGATGCTGGTGACGTATGCGTGGTCCACTCCCAGCAGCGAGAAGATGGTATGAGTCTGTGGAGGAGGGAGAAAGCGCAATGGGCTCGATGTGGCCAGGCAGCGATCCGTTCCAGGGGGCTCAGGACTAGGTGGGGGGGTGGGACAGAAGGGGCACCACAGATGGCAGAGGAGGGGACAGGACTGCTGGAGGGAAAATAATAAGAATGCTTCTGTGTCCCCCGGCCTCAGAAACGTGATAGAATCCTTGTGTTGATGAGACAGAGGAATCTTCCCGGCATGTTAGAAGGATGCAGTTGAGAGCGCTTGCTCAAATATGAAATCTAATGCCTGGCCGGGCTCCGTGCTAGGTCTCACATTATTCAGTTTCAGCACTGTCTTGAATAGGGACACCGACTCGACAGGAACAGCAGCATAGGTACAGCCATTCTACAGGAACAGCAGCATGAGGCTCAGTGGTAAAGTGGCTTGCTCTGGGGTTCTGGGTGGGTCGTCAGCTCTGCCCAGCCCTCTCCTGCAGGTGCCCCCTTAGGCATAGGTAGACCCAGGAGCAAGTTCCTACCCCCCACTTCCTACCAATGGCCCTCATGGATGACACCTGCTTCCCATCTGCCCTCTAGCTAGCTGGCCACTTCCGCTATCTCCTCTCCTTGGTTGTATTTAACACCGTGGGCTTGGCTGGCCTGAAGTGTGCGCTCGCTCGCTCTGTTTGCCTCTTCTGGAGCCCTAGCAGCACCCTGGGGCCTGTGTGTGTGTGTGTGTGTGTGTGTGTGTGTGTGCGTGCGTGCGCGGGGCTGCAGCTTACAGGCCAGTCATCCCCCTCCCCATGTTTTTCTTGCTGTGGGCCCTCTAGCTTTCCAGTGTAATCACTGAGGGCTCAGAAGTTGTCAGCCAGTTCCCCTTGCTCTCAGAGTGGATTTTCTTGGGCCAGATGTCTTGAAAAATACTGTCCTGACTCAGCAGTTCCTGGAATTTTTGGCCGATCATGATCACTCTGCTCTGAGTTTGCTTGTAAGCCTCTCAGCTTAATATGTGAATCAAGATGAGCAGTAATAATCCCGGTTCTTGAGTACCAGTTACTCAAAACTCATTTTAATACTTTGGAATTCTTAGGAAGGGATTTCTAGCACTTTCCTCAGGTTCTCCATCCAAGGCATGAAAGTACTTATAAGAAGGAACAAGAAGTTCAGTTTGAGAATAAGCTGTGTTCCTTCAATATCTGTAACAGAATGACCACGTGGTTAGCCAAGTTGCTCCTCATATGCAGCTTGAATCCTACACGCTACAGCTTAACATTCATTTCCCAACTTGTCCAACTTCAGGGAGAAATGTCTTTATTATGAGGTTTCCCATTAAAAAAAATCCCTTAGCTTTGCCTCCTGGCAGTCAAATAATCCCTTCCATCTTCTCCCAAGGAACCTCCCAAGTAGTTCCCTTGGAAATTCTTTTTCTCCACAATCTTAATCACGGCGAGTTTCTGGCAGGTGATTTGCCTTTTAGGTAATAAACCCCTTGTCCCTAGCAGTCACCAAGCCGTCCCAGTCTGTTTCAGAACGTGCGGGCTGTTTTCCTACACTTGCAGTTCCCTCAGGACGGGGGCTTCAGCCTGTTCTGGAAACCCCCCATCACGTTACCCGTCAGCCGTTCGTTACGCCGCCTCCGCGAGTGGCCCTTGGTCCTCCCTCAGGACGCGGGGTGGCCGTCACTCCTGACACCAGCTGGGGGCTGACTGCGTGCCAGGCACGACTCTTAAGTGCTTCACATGTTTCAGGTTCCCTAATCCTCACAAAATCCCGAGGTGTGATCCCATTGTTGAGATACAGCAAGAGACGTGCAGAGACTAGGACATGTGCCAAGGTTACCTAGTCAACTGGCACGCGGCAGAGGCAGGGTTTGGGTTCAGATGCTGTGGCCGTGGCCTCTGCGTGGGTAGCCGCTGCATGGACGAAGCATGGGGCTGATGCACAGGTCCCTGAACGGCGCCCGTGCAGCCCGTCTCCTCTCTGAATGGGCTGCTGCTTGGTGATGGCTCAGGCCAGCAAGGACATTCTGAATTCTAATCTTTCATGTTCTGATCACTTCCAGTTCTTGGTGCTTTCCTTGGTGGGTTCCTTAAAGGCTTCGTCTCTTCCTCTGATTTTTAGGCTTGTTACAAACAGTGACTTTGTTCTTTTTCATCTTAATTTAATTAGACACCAGATTGCCTCATTGGAAGGCCAGGGCCTGGGCTTGGGAACAGTGAGCTGACCGGGAAAGGGACAACATGGCCTTCTCAAAGCATCCTGGGAGCGGAGCCAGGAACTCAGAAATCTGGGCCTGACCGCTATCCTGACTTGGGCAAATGGAGTCCTCACTGCACGCCTCAGTTTCCCCATATGTAAAGTGGTTAAGACCTCTCTCTCACTAACTCTGCCTGTCCAAAAAAAAAAAAAAAAAAAAAAAAGACCTTCACGTGTCGGGGCAGATCATCTAGGCTCCCAGGCCCAGTTCTGCTGGTGCAATCTGGCGCAGCTTCTTAACTCTATCCATTTCCTCATCACTAAGAGCTGGAATATCACAATGTCCATCTTCTCCTTGTGCGCTTGTGAGCCTTAAGTCAAACACGTGAGTAGCAAAGTGCCCGGCACCTCAGGAGCATGCAACAAACATCAGCATTGCCGCCTTGCGCATCGCCCCGGGGGAGGCTGGAGGATGAAGTGAGACGGCGGGTTGCAGTGGACATGCATTTAGCAGTCCTGGGAAGAAGGACTCTCAATACCAGCCCAGCGTGTGCGGCTCCATTTTTCCTGCACCTGCACTGTGGTTCCGTGCTTGTTTTGATCTGAAGTCTCCATCGAAGGCCTATAAAGTCCTTGTCACTACCTGCTTTTTTATGTCATTTTTGTCCTTCCTGCCTGACTTCACTCTGCCGGCTTGGGCACAGCTCGTGTCTCAACCCGACGCGGCTCAGCACCTGGCTTTCAGAGTGTTTCCCTGCCGCCTGCCTCCTGCTTCTCGGTGGAGGTTTGCACCTTGAGATTGCCCAACATTTAGCTAAGACCCCCCTTGGCTTTGCCGGTCCCAGGAGCCGTCCTGCCAGCCTGCCGGGCTGTCCCGCATTTGCCGCCTTCCCCTGAAGCTTGCCCTCCACACCCTGCAGGTGCCTCTGCCCTGGAAGCAGCCCTCCACAGAGAACCTGACTTCCCTGGTGCCTGCCTCACCCACCGCTGACCTGGCTGGCCTCACTTCCTCTCCCTTCCTGGAGCCCGTTTTGCCCTTCTGCTGAGCTATCTGCCTTTGTTCCTATCAGTTTTTCTTGGGCCCACATGAAGTTGAAACTTTCTGGGGTCTGACATTCCAACCCCCTACTGGGTGTTTCTCATCTTTGTTTATCTCTTCCCTGCAGTCTCCCCACCCTGCCTGCATGTTGGTTAGCTTGTTTATTGGATTTTCCTATCCTGCCCATTTCTCACCCATTTCTTTCAGCGTGGGCAACTCGGACTGGCTGGGCGCTGGCAGCCTCCCGCCTCGCTCTGACCCTGGCCCGGCCTTCTGGCATGCACCCAGCTCCAGCCCTGGCTTTGTTGCTGCTTTGGTCCAGAGTTCCCAGGGGGGCCAGGCTGAGCAGGGGGAAAAAAAGGATGCCTGGCTCCAGCACAGAGCAGGATGAGGCTAAGGGGTCCTGGCTCGCAGCCTCCTGGCCTTCAAAGTACTGTGTCTGAAAAACATCTCTGCAAAGGCAAAGAGCCATTCTCTCGATCTCCTTCCTCCCTTCCCTACTGGCCTGAGTCCAAGGTTGTCGGGGGACCCGGATCCCCGCTCTGTCCTCCCAAGAGCCCAGGCCAGCCACTGGCCATGTTGCTGGCCCTACCTTGTGCAAAGAGGTCCTCTCCACCAGCTGGAAGGGAGCAGGGTCAATCTTGCAGTCACTGAAGTTCACAGGTTCATCTAGCTGCTGCTCCTCCCACTCCAGAATCTGGGGGAAGAGACCACACGTGGGAAGGAGCAGGTGCCCACGGCTGCTTCCTTACCCGAAAGCTGGCCTGCCCTTTTTCCTCCTTCTGGTCCCTCCCATGGGGACAGCAGCCAAGGTGATGACTGAACACACCCAGGGAGAAGCAGGGTCCAGAGTCCAGCTGTGCCTTACCTCCTCCGGGCTCATTTCACCTTCCAGGTCCGAGTCACTCTAGGACAGAGGGAAGCAAGTGAGCGCGCCCCTGACCTGGGGACCCCAGCCTGGACCCTGGGCCTCCCTGTCCAGTGCTCCTGAGAGGCAGGAAGGGGCGTGCTTACTGCCAGGGAGATTCGGACTCGCTTCGATTTGCGCTTCTCACTGGATTCTGACTTTTCCGACTTGGGTAGAGCCAAAGGGGGGGAGGGTGGAGAGAAAGAGAGAGGAGTTGAGGTTGTAGGGAGGGGGTTGGGGGGAAGTGTGGGTGCCGGGGGAGGGGAGAAGGGAGGCGGGCGCCAGCGATGGCAGGCCGGGAGGAGGCTCACTCACTTCTGACGCGGCCTCTGGAGGGGGACTGCCACAGAAGAGGCTCCTGAGCGCGATGCCGGCCGACTCCACGTGCCCTGTGTTCCCAGACACGGGTGGCCCTGGCAGTGACTCCCTGCTGGGAGAGCCACCACCCCACTTCCACCCCGGGAGCTGGCGAGGCGGGGAGAGGGCTCACCTGTGGGACTCTCCCCGAGGTTCACGGAGTTGCTGCACCCCCTTTTGAGAGCAGGCTTTAGGGGCTTGTGAGGCTCCCCCTGGGCGTCCTCGGCCTTCACCTGCGTGTGGGGAGAGGGGCTGGTGAGGCTGCGGGGGCCCCCAAGCACCCTCTGTACGGCCCTCCCCAGGAAGCCTGTGCGGCCCTGGGGCTTCTCCCTCACCTGGAAGCAGACGGAAGTCTCAGGGCTGGGGGGACTCTCCTGACAGGACGGTGGAGAGGTGTGGGCCACCCTGCGCTTCTGCTTGGACTGCCGCCGGCGGGCCGGGCTCAGCTGGGTGGCCAGCAGCGCCACCACCTGCGTGCGCTCGATGGAACCCAGAAGGATCATAGACTCTGCACAGAGCAGGTGGGGAGGACTCAGGGGCTGCCCACCCCCAAGGGGAATCCTGCCCAGCGAGTGCCGGCCCATTCCCTTATGGGCCCCGAGCTCCCTGCCCCTTCCTGAACAGCGATGCTGGGAGATGCCCCTAGCACCTGGGCCCCCTCCTGGCCTCACCAGGAGACTCCACCAGGGCCAGCGTGCGGCCCTTGGTCCTGTGCAGTGCCAGCCGCAGGTCCCGGAAGGTGCAGCTGAGCGCCACGTGGGGAACATCCCGCACCATGATGTCTTCCACTCGCACGCGGTACTGCCTGCAGGCAGAGAAGGGCACAGGATCTATGGTCAGCAAAAGGACAGCGGCCCGGAACACTCCCATCCCAGCACTATAGGAGATCCCAGGGCCCAGGGGGACGGGTGCTAAGGGCCGGGGTCAGGGAGTGCTCCCGCTCTTTTTCCTGATCGGCCGCAGGTGGTACAAAGAGGTTGCTCGGCTGCCTTGACAGGGGACCCCAGCAGGCCTTCTGCCCCTCACTCACACCCCCCTCCCCGGCACCCAGCCCTGCATACTGGTGGCGGCCCCAGCCCAGCTCAGGCAGATAGGGGAGCTTCTTGATTCGGATGATGCTGTCGTAGAGGGAGGGCTGCAGGCTCTGCGCAACGGCGTTAGCCAGGATGACAGCGATCATGACGGGCAGGATATGGGCGATCTGGCCCGTGAGCTCGAACACGATCACGGCCGTGGACACTGTGTGGGTCACCGCTCCTGCCAGAGCAGCCGCCCCTGCGGACAGCCACCTTCAGTTACCTCAAGGTGCCCAGGAGGCCCCAAAAGACCCTCCCCACCACAGGCAGACCTAGGGGTGGGGGTGTGGGTCCCTGAGGGCTAGCTAGTACCCTCCTGGGGATGGCGTGCCAGCATCTGCGGTAAGTCTGGCTTTGGCCAGCAGGGGGCACCAGAGGCCCAGCCCCGGTGGTCCAGCCAGGTCGTGCAAGGCAGCCGCAGTTCCAGGCACTCACCCACCACAGCATAGCCCCCGGGCACGATCCTGTAAGTACTGCTGTCTGTGTGAATCCCGTCGGGGAACCAGGCAGCCATGCTCTCTCCCACCAGTCGCCCAAATGCTGCTCCTTCAAGGAGGGGGGTGGGAAGAGAAAGAGGTGGTGGAGGGGGAGGGCAGGGGCACTAGGAAGAGAGAGGGTCAAAAGGGTGGGGGAGGGGCCAGTGGGTCATTCAGTGCAGGGGACAACCCTAGGGGCTGGGGGTTTGGGCTAGGGCTGGACCAAAACCCACTCCTGGGCAGAGAGGGGGCGGTGGGGGCTGCAAAGTGGGAGTGCGGGCAGCCAAAAACTCACCAATGACGAACACAGGCATGAAGGCCCCGCAGGGCACTGGGATGGTGGTAGCCAGCGCGGACATCCAGAACTGCAGGGCAGCACAGGGTCAGCAGGACGCCTCCCAGGGCTCCACCTCACTGTTGAGGTCCGCACATGCTTCTCAGCTAGCCCAGGACCCTCCCCAGGTGCAGGGTGGTGAGGGACTCGAATCGCTTGGCTTGGGTTCAAGTTCTCACTCTGCTGACTAGCTGTGCGATGTTTTCGTGTTTTTATAGATTGTGACATTGTATGCCTTTTTAAAAACAGTGTTAGTTGGGAGGTAAAGAGAGACAGACCTTTAAAATTTTTACTGATTGATTGATAGAGGACAGAGAGAGTTGCCAAATGCCTGTCAGGGCCCCTGGCTAGGGCCAAAGCCAGTAACAGGGGCTCAGTCCAGCCACTAAGGCCATCACCACTGCTTCCCAGGGAGGGGGGCCTGCATTAGTGGGGACTGGAGGTAGGGGTGGAATCCAGGCACCCTGACATGGGAGGTGGGCATCTGGACCCTAGGCTAAATGCCTGCCCCCAGCTGTGTGATGCTGGGCCAACGACTTAACCTCTACTTGCTTCTGCTTCCCATTTGTTAAAATGGGGATCATAACAGCACCATCCTCACAGCATGGCTGGGAGGCCCGGAGGAGTTAACACAGGGCGAGTGCTGGGAGCAGCGCCCGGCAGCTCGCAAGCCTCCGTGGACGCCAGCGACATCAGCGGGGACCTCACCTTCATGAGGATGAAGATGACCAGGGTGAGGAAGACGTTGGCGCGAGGCGGGCTCCAGGCCTGTGAGGTGCTGGGCGGTTCGAGTTCCTCCACCAGGCCCTGGCGGACCCAGGTCCGGTTGTCAAACAGGGTGACCAGTGTTTCCTTCTGTGAGAGCTAAGGTGAGCAGGGTACCTTAGGCTGGGAACAGAGAGGATGTAGAGAAGGGACCCAAAGGAACCCACAGGGAACCAAGCACCCCGCAGTCATGCTGCAGCAGTGTGCGGGCTTTCGAAGGAGAGCGACCCAGGGAACGGGCAAATCCCGGCTCTGCCCAGGGTTACCTGTCCAGCCATGAACTGTCCAAAGCCAGGAGGGAAGGTCAGAGTGGAGATGAGCAGGGTGACCAGGGCTGGGAAGAGCAGGCGTCTGCAGAAGTGGGTGTCACAGCGTCACCCCTGGGTGGCGTGCCTCCCAGGGATGGGCCAGGGTGGGAGCAGGGCCTCGGCACTCACAGGCAAGCACTGGGGCACTGGTGGGCGCACACGCCTTTCTGTGGCCAGCGATCCCGTTAGTGGGCAGCGAGAGCAGAGCTCCGCGTGGCCAGGCCCTGTCCTGCACACCTCTGAGCTGAGACTGCGTCATGGCTCTCAGAAGGCCCAGCTGAGGGGCGCTGTCCACCTCTCTGTGTGACGCAGGGTGGGGGGAAGCTGGGGTCCCTCATGAAGGTGACCAGAGGTTCGGTTGGCCGCGATGGAAATCAGGTCTCCTGGGGCTGCCAGGTCTCGGCTGTCACTCACTGTCCGCCAGCCTACCGAGGCCCTCACCCAACCCTAAGCCACCTGGCCTGGAGCCCGGGACCGACTCACTTTCGCATCAGGAAGCGATTGATGGTCTTCTGCTTCCTCATCACCTGCACGATCTTCCGGTTCAGGTAGACAAAGAGGGCTCCTCCGAAGCCACTAGCGATTCTGGGGACAGAAGAAGTGCCAGGGCAAAAGGGGGTCTTCTCATGGGGAGCGCCCTTCTCTGCAGCACCCCCGGCCCCTAGCGGCCCTCACCCAATCACCGCAAAGGCCGGCAGCTCCTGCAGGTCGAAGGGGAAGTCGAGCCGGAATCGGGTTTTGAAGAGTGCGGTGATGGTCTCTGAAGGGGAGAGAAGCAGCGAGGTGTGGGCCGAGCCCCGGGGGCACTGTGTCAGAGCCATCTTGAGCTCCCATGCTCCCTCAGGAGTTCCCACCTTCATCCCGGTTCCAGACAGCCAAGACCCTGAAGATGAAGGCGCTGAAGGTGGCGGCGAAAAAGCCGCGCCAGTAGTTGCGCACGGCGAAGAAGGTGGAGGTGACCTCAATGCTGAATAGGACGCCTGCGAGGGGGCAGGGGACAGTGCCGCTGGAACCCCGGACCGGCAGGCAGGGGCCCAGGGTGACTGGGGCGGCGCTGCCGGGAGCCCCGCCTACCTCCGATGGGGGCGGCGAAGCAGCAGCCCACGCCCACGGCACAGGCGGCAGCCAGCATCTCTGTGTTCCGAGACTCGTTCTGGCAGGAGCGGGGGCAGCAGGCGGGAGTCAGCCAGAGACTCAGCAGCCACCCCTCCTCCGCCAAACCCCCACCCCCAGGGGCCTCCCTCACCTCATAGATGCCCCCAAAGAGGGAGAGGAACTTGCTGAGAAGGGCGGCGCACATGCTGGCAATATGCACAAAAGGGCCCTGGGGGTGGGGTGGGGTGGGCAGTGAGTTGGAAAGGGGCCTGCCTTGACCTTGGCCCAGCCGCTTCCTCCTCCCTAACCCACTGGGCAGTCACCTCTTTGCCCAGTGGCATCCCACTGCCCAAGGCACAGGTCAGCCCGATGACCTTGGCTACGAAGGTCTTGAGGGTGAGGTATTCTTTCAGCACCACTCCCCGTAAGATGGTTTTCATCTCGGGGATGCCGGACCCTGGAGAGGGCACAGCCCCGGGAGTCACCTGTCGTGTCCGCGTCGGGAGACCCTGCCTCCGTCCTCCCTGTCTGTCTACCCCTCCTGTCGTACCCACAGCCTGAGGGGCCAGGATCTGTGTGAATCCGGCGGAGAAAGTGATGAGGACGACGGGGTAGGTGACCCAGGCCAGGTACTGGAGCAGGAGGTTGGTGTTCAGGCCCCGGGACATCCACTGCTGAGCTGCGGGAAGAGGACGTGCGGCTGGGCCCCCAGTGCACACACCCGCCCCCTTGCCCGGCCACCGGGACACACTGATGGGATGACTTGTGCCCAGGGAAGCTGCACAGAGCCTGTGCACAAGGGGCAGGGACGAGGCCTTCATGGGGACAGAGCCCAGGCCAGGGAAGAGGGTCTGTGGGAGAGGGGAGACAGAAGGGTGTGGTCTAGGGGAGGGGGGCGGCGGTGATCATGCCTGAAGATGGGCAGCCAGGCTGGCGGGACAGAGTGGATGAATGCGACCCGGAGGGGGCAGGCGAGTCCCTTGGCCTCACCCTGCAGACAGGCAGCGATGGCGTAATCCATGGCCCAGCTGACCAGCGCCATGAGGAGCCCCAGCAGGACCAGGAAGATCCAGTCTTCACCAACCCTGGACACCAGGAACTTGTGGCAGCGCACAGAGCACACTGGCAGCAGGAAGGGAAGAGCAATGAGGAGGCTGCACCGCCTCCTCTCTCCCCAACGGGAGCTCTGAGGGTCTCCAGCCCCCTCAGCGCTGCACAGCCAGGCCCTCTACCCAACCCTGAGCACTGCATAGCCAGGCCCTCTACCCAACCCTGAGCACTGCACAGCCAGGCCCCCTACCCAACCCAGCGCTCACTGCGGCATCGGGCACAGCGGCTCTGTCCATATTCCAGGAGCTCTGGGGGAGTCCGAGGGGAGGGCGGGCTCCTCCAGGGCTCAGGCCCTCCCAGGCGAATGCGAGCGGCTTCCTCTTTGGCAAAGGCCCCAAGGTCCTGGGTGTAACGGCCATACATCTAGAGCATGGTGGGGGGAGATGGGGGCGTCGGTGGTACGGGCCAAGTGGGGGATGCCCTTTCCCCAGGCCACCACGAGATGCCCTCTCCTGAACCCCCAGTTCCCGTTCTGGCTCGGGGTGTGGGAACAATGCACATTGCAGTCTGTGGGGGTTGTCCTGGCTGGAGGGATGGGGACAGCCAAGGTACAGGGACACAGCTCTGGGGGTGGCAGAATAATCAGTCTTCTGCTTACAGGCCCAGGGCAGAAGGCCTGGGGAGGAGTGGGAGGGAAGGCCCCAGAGGAGGAAAAGACAGAAAAACCCAGGGCCTGGCGTCCAAGTGGGAGGAGGGAAGGTCAGGGAATAAGGGATGGTCAAGGGCACACAGGCAACAATGAGCCTCGTGCAGCTGGGGGCAGCTGAGCTGGGCCCAGGAGCAGGCGCGGCCCCAATCCTTATCACGTTCCCGCTGGGCCTCTGGCCTGCGACCAACTCGGCTGCACCCCTCCTTCCCCCCCAGCCCCCCCTCCCTAATCCCCTTGTCCCCATTTTCCACCCCACCCCCATGAGCCTTCCAGCCCAGCCTGGAGTGGAAAGCCTCTCTGGGTGGGTGAAGAGGGCCTGGTGGCCTCAGCTCCTGAGTGCAGCGGCACATTGTGGGACAGCAGAGGCTGCGGATGCTGGGGTGATGGGACGGAGAGTCGGCTGGCCAGGGCCAGACCTGCCAAGCTGGGCGTGTTGGGGGGTGGGGAGGAGTAGATTCCGGCTGCCACCCGCAGAGCTTGGAGACACAAAGGGCTCCTGTTGGGGCTGGGGATGGAGGGGGGGGTGAGGGAGGGAAAGATAGAGACAGAGAAAGGGGGTGAGAGAGTGAGGAGCGGGAAGAGCAAAGAGCGTAGAGGGAATGAGAGGGAGAAAGGGACAGAGAGGAGAGAGAAGACAGAGGGGAAGAAGTGGGGAGGAGGAAGAGAACCGAGGGCACAGGCAGCCACAAAGGGAGGGGTGGGAGTGAGAGGACAAAGGGATAGGAGGCTGGAGCAGAGCACCAAGGAGAGAGGCTGACCCTTTCCAAGCCAGGTGCCTGGCTGCCTTCTGCCACCCAAGAGCTTCCCTTGACCCTCGCTATCCCCACCCTGACACCTCTCCCAGTCATTCTGTCCCATTACAAAACTGGGCAACTCCCAGACTCAAGTTACAGCCCAGGCCCTCTCTTCCTTGGAAGGTCCCCTCCCAGCCACCTTCCTGGGCAAATTCCAGCTCAAGCTGCTAAAAAGGAGCCATTAGAGCCCATTTCCTTTCCTAAGGCTTGGGTCCCACCCCACTGCCACAAAAAGAGCCAAGTGACTTCCCAAACACCTGGTGGCTGTGAGTCAGCCCAGAGCCCAGGACCCCTGCCTCTAACGAGGTCAAGGGACACCCCGGGGCTGGGTGGGGGCTGGATACCCAGAGTCAGCATGGACAAAGGTCCCAATTCCCACACCCATTCCTGCTTGCCCTATTCTCCCTAATGTTCCCGTTCCTCGGGGTTGGGAGCGGGGTAGGAGGTGGCAGGCCACCTGTCCCCACTGCAGTGACCAAAAGCTTCGCGGCTGAGTTCGGGTCTGCTCATCTTTCTGCACACTTGATTTCTGTGCCTAGCACCATGCACCTGGCAGGGACACAGGCGGGGTCTTGGATGGTGGAGTCAGGAGTGCTGAGAAAGTTCAAGGGTGTGAATGGCACTGGGGAGAGAGAACGGGGTGCTGAGGTGCGGGTGCTCAGGGTGTGAGGGGGATGGAGCAGAGAAGACGCGTGTGGGAGGGTGAAGGGAAGGACGCCTGGGGCAAGCACCTGGTGTCCTTGTCCTCCGCCAGGCACCAGCATGCAGCCACCCCCCCCCCCAGGCCTCAGTTTCCCCAGCTCAAAAGGCCAGCGCAGGGTTTGGGTAGGCCCCCTTGCCCTCACGCTTCCAGGAGCAGCGGCTTCTGAGCGCTCTGCTCAGGGCTGTGCTCGGCTTCACTCACCAGGGTCTGCTCATACTGCAGCGCCCGCGGTTCCATCCCTTCCTCCACCGCCGCGGCCGCTGGGGCCGCCATCTCGGCGCGCTGCCCTCTTGCCTCCCTCTGCGGCTCCGGCTCCGGCCTGGACTCGGCACTCCGCCCGCGCAGCCAGCGCCGGTCGGTCCCCGTCCGGTCCCCGCAGCCCGGGCGGCCGAGAGCAGAGTGCGGCGGGCCCCGGGCGGGCGCCGCTGGCACGGCCTCCCGCTCCCGTCCCCTCCTCGGCGGGCGGGCCGAGGGCGGTGCCCTCTGCGCTGCTCCGCCCGCCAGCCCATCCGGAGGGGCCGGCCTAGCCCGGCTAGGGTCTGCGACGGGGCCGCCTCCCAGGCTCCGGAGAGGCGGCAGGGGGCGCCTGGAACGCGCCTGCCGGCGGAGAAGGACTGAGAGGGGCGCCCGCGGCCGGGGCGGGGCAGGGCCACTGGCACGTGGAGCCGGTCCACAGCTCTCCGTGCACGGCGGAGAGGGACCGGAGCCGCCGGGCGCTTAGGACTTCGGGCTCGGGGCTGCAGGGCTGCTAATTCGTGAGAGCAGCTGCCTTCTCTGCTGAGGACTGGAGGCCCAGGCGGGCCTGGAAAGGCCCCTCTGCGGGGGATTCGGAGGGCCATTCTGGGCTCCTGCCCTTGCTCGGGGCTAGCCTCAGGAGGTGCCCCTGCAATACCGGACCCGCCGGATTTTGCGGGCAAGGGGACTGGGAAAGAAAGGCCCGAGGGAAGGGAGTTCTAGTGCCTGGAAGGCAGGCGTCGGGGGTGGGGTGGGGTGGGCAGAGGTCGCTTCTCCTGGCAGGGCCCAAGGAAAACCCCAGGAGCTGCTGACGTCTCGCCGCCTTGGGGAAACGGCCTGCTGGGGTTTGGCTTTCTCTATCAGGGTCCGGGGAAGGAGAGAACAGAGGGTGGGGTGAGCACGGGGTGCACGGGCAGCGTTCGAGATAGCGAGCGCAGACGCGGCGTGCAGGAGGGCGGCAGGAGGCCAAGGAAGGGAGGTTGTGGGAGAAGGGGGCCAGCACCCGGGAGGAAGAGACAGGAAAGTGATCCAAGAGGAGGGCAGTGCTGGGGGAACACGCGGCACACGCTGAGGGGGCACTGCTAACGGGTAGGGCAGTGTGAGGGGATTCGTGGCAGGCGGAAGGAGCGAGCAGGGCCCAGGGGAAGAGGGCAGTGGTGGGGGGAGGGTGCAGCGCCAGAGGAGGGCAGTGCCAGCTTTCCTTTCCCCCGGAGTGATATCCTGGACGGCCCCGGCTCAGGTGACGTCCAGCAGGGCCGAGCCAGCCCCCGCCGACCTGGGGGCCCTCGGTGCCAGTTGAGGGACTAGGCATTACGTCCTGCTGGGCTAGCGCTCTGGGGGCGGAGTTTTGTTGCACCCGTCCCCGGCGCGGACTATGCCCTCGGGGGACACGAGGACCGGCAGGGTAGGGCTAGGGCCCGGCTTCTCTGGGGCAAAGATCAAGGTCTCGGCCTGGGTTAAGTCTCCAAGCATTCCAGGCTTCAGGGCCCGGACTCTGGAGAGGGCGAAGCGGAGCCCCAGCGGAGCGCGATAACCCGAGCCACCTCCGCCAGAGGTGGTGCTTGGGGCGTTCCCGCCCAGGGCGGAGTCACCTGGCTCGGAGACACGCCCTCAATGCGTGTTCCCTCGCCAGCAATCTATCGGGGCGGAAGTTGAGAATCCCCGAGGTGGAGGCGGCGGAAGTGGCTGCCGTACTGCAAGCTGGTGCGCATGCGCTTTCCTGCTGCTCTGCCGCCAGCGTTCAGGCGCCTTTTGCTCTAGTGTCTTCTTTTTCCACGCGAGAGTGGGCTAACTCGTAGTTGTGGTCTCGCTCCTCGCGTTTCCGCTGCTCTCGTGGCCCCCTCACGATGGCGGGCATCCTGTTTGAGGACATTTTCGATGTGAAAGACATTGACCCGGAAGGCAAGAAGTTTGACCGAGGTAGGTAAGGTGTGTGGGGTTTGGCCGAAGAAACTAACTTCCTCGGGACACACCCCTGGGCTCCGGCTCACGTGGCCTGCCCTTGCGGCAGGTCCTGATGTAGGGGCCTCTCCCAGGAAACCTTTTATGGATGAGAAAGCCGAGACGCCGAGCTCTCCCTGGCTGCACACACGCGGTGCCCAGTGCCATGGTGGTGGCAGGCTCCTGGACGTCTCTGCAGTCGCCTCTCACTTACACACATTTTGCCTTATTTAGTGCTCTCGAGAGTTCCCAGGAGGTAGGTGATGCCTTCCTCTCCTCCTGGAGGGTAAGTTTGCCACCCAAGGCTGCACCGTGGTCAGTCTGACTTATGAGCCCGAATTCTTGTGTGGAGTCGAGTCTCCAGCTGATGTCAGACCCTCTGAGTTAACTGCGCGGTGCAGGCCTGGCGCCCGAGGTGTTTTTCAAGTCTCAGTTATTCAGTGAGATAATCCCCTTAGCATGGGAGAGGACACCTTTGGTTGAAGAAGTCCCTTGCCCAGACCCAGGTTCTAAATCACCCAGGTAGTGCCTAGAACTCTGTCTTTTGCTGCTAGAATATTTTGATTTGGGGGCAGGATTCCATTCATTTGCCATGCTTTTTTAAAAAATTATTATTATTTTTTAAAGATTAATTTTGTTTATTTGAAAGAGAGAGAGGTAGAGACAGAGAAAGGTCTTCCATCCTTTGGTTCACTCCCCAGATGGCCACAACGGCTGGAGCTGTGCTGATCTGAAGCCAGGAGCCAGGAGCTTCTTCCAGGTCTCCCACACGGTGCAGGGGCCCAAGGACTTAGTCCATCTTCTACTGCTTTCCCAGGCCACAGCAGAGAGTTGGGTTGGAAGTGGAGCAGCCAGGATATGAACTGGCACCCATATGGGATGCCAGCGCCTTAGGTCAGGGCGTCAACCCACTGCGCCATAGTGCCAGCCCCAATTATTAATTTTTAAAGACTTATTTATTTATATGAAAGGCAGAATTACAGAGAGAGAGAGGGGTCTTTAATCCGTTGGTTCACTGCCCAGATGGCCACAATGGCCGGAGCTGCACTGATCTGAAGCCAGGCTCCTGTAGCTTCTTCCAGGTCTCCCACGTGGGTGCAGGGGCCCAAGGACCTGGGCCATCCTCTTCTGCTTTCCCGGGTGCATTAGCAGGGATTGGAAGTGGAGCAGCTGGGACTTGAACCGGCACCCATATGGGATGCCAGCACTGCAGGTGGGGCTTTGCCCACTAATCCACAATCGCTGGCCCCTGCCATGGTTTTTGTCCTCCATGCATATCTGGTTCTGAGCGAGCCTGCATTTCTCTCTCTCTCTCTCTTTTTTTTTTTAAGGTTTGTTTTATTTATTTGAAAGACAGAGATAGGGAGAGACAGTGAAAGAGGTCTTCCATCCACTGCTTCACTCCCCAGGTGGCCTCAGTGCCTGGGGCTGGGTGAAGCCAAAGTGATCTGGGAGCTGGATCAGAAGCAAAGCAGCCTCTTCCAACTGGTGCTCTGATACAGAATGCCCACCTCGTACACAGCAGCTCTGCCCACTGCACTGCAGTGCCTGCACTTTTTTTTTTTTTTTTTTTTTTTTTTTTTTAAGATTTACTTATTTGTTTGAAAGGCAGAGTTACAGAGAGGCAGAGGCAGAGTGAAAGAGAGGTCTTCCATCTGCTGATTCATTCCCCCAAATGGTTGCAATGGCATGGGCTGGGCTGATCCGAAGCCAGGAGCTTCTTCCAGGTCTCCCACATGGGTGCAGGGGCCCAAGGACTTGGACCATCTTCTGCCTTCCCAGGCCATAGCAGAGAGCTGGATCAGAAGTAGAGCAGCAGGGACTCGAACCAGCACTCATTTGGGATGCCAGTGCTGCAGGTGGCGGCTTTACCCAATATGCCCTGTGCCTGCACTTCTGTGAGAGCACATAAGAGGCCAGTGGATGTAGATCAGGTTACATTAAATAGTCGATTGCCTGTAATTCCCAAACTGGGATCTGTCAGATCTGCCTTTGCCCTGGTAATTACATCGTCCGTCTCTCTGCTTCTCCCCAGTGTCTCGACTGCACTGTGAGAGCGAATCTTTCAAGATGGACCTCATCTTAGATGTAAACATTCAGATTTACCCTGTGGACCTGGGTAAGTATTGAACCCAGAGAATCAACAGAGGCTTCTTGCCGTTTCAGCTATTCTTTACGCCCAGATATTGCTGCTGTTTTCAGGTGACAAGTTCCGGTTGGTCATAGCTAGTACCTTGTATGAAGACGGGACCCTGGATGATGGGGAATACAACCCTACAGATGACAGGCCTTCCCGGTAAGGAGTGGGGATGGGAGGCCTGGAATACACGCTGAGGACTGAGATCAGTGGTAGAGAAAGACTGTTTAATTCTTGGAATAAGTGATTATCGGCAGAATTGGAGCAATCTTAAATAAATTACTGCACTTTAGAATTCAAACAACTGATGGAGCTGGCATTGTGGTGTAGCAGGTTAAGCTGCCCGTATCAGAGTGTTCAGCCCTGATTGCTCTGTTTCTGATCCAGCTTCCTGCTAATGTACCTGGGAAGGCAGCAGGAGGATGATCCAAGTACTTGGGCCCCTGCCACTGGTGTAGGAGACTTGGATGGAGTTCCAGGCTCCTAGTTTGGCCTGGCAGACTTGGCTGTTACGGCCATTTGAGGAGAGACCGGTGGATAGATGATCTCTGTCTCTGTTGCTCTGCCTTTCACATAAATAGATAAATTAAAATGAAAAAACGAGAATTCAAACAAGTGAATATTTGTCAAGAATGTGACGATTACGGCCTGTGAGTAACAGTTTTTTGTAGGCTGAGGAAGTGACTCCTGAGTCTGTGGCCCCTGTGACTTGGGAGGAAGGTTGCTGTGATGGAAGGCTTGAGAGCCGCACTGAGTTCACGTTTCAGCCCCACCGATTGTTTGTGGAACAGCTCTAACCTGTTTCAGCGTCTGTTTCTTCAGCGATAAAATGAAGCTGGGCATGCATCCCTCACGGGTTGCTGTGAAGACTGGGCAGTTTGTCTGTAAGGTGCCTGTTACTGCAGTGCTGGTGTTTGCTTCCTGTTACCAGTCTTTTTTATTTTTTTTAAGATTTATTTATTTATTTATTTAAAAGCACAGTTACAGAGAGGCAGAGAGAGAGGTCTTCCATCCGCTGGTTCACTCCCCAGATGGCTCTAATGGCCGGAGCTGGGCTGATCTGAAGCCAGGAGCCAGGAGCTTCCTCTGGGTCTCCCTTGCAGGTGCAGGGGCCAAGGACTTAGTCCATCTTCTACTGCTTTCCCAGGCCACAGCAGAGAGCTGGATCGGAAGTGGAGCAGCCAGGACTCGAACTGGTACCCATATGGGTTGCCGGCATTGCAGGTGGAGGCTTTACCCACTGTGCCATAGCACTGGGACCCCTTGTTACCATTCTTAAGGGGTCTGTTATAATGTTTGTTTTAAAAAAATATTCACTTATTTGAAAGGCAAAGTTACAGAAAGAGAGGGAGAGAGACGGAGAAAGAGCTATCTTCCATCCACTGATTCACTCCCCAAATGACTACAGTGGCCAGGGCTGGGCGAGGCTGAAGCCAGGAGCCTAGAACTCCATCTGGGATTCCCACATTGGTGGCAGGGGCCCAGCCATTTGAGCCATCGTCCACTGCTTTCTTGGGTGCATTAATAGGAAGCTGGATTGGAAGTAAAGCAGCTGGGATTCAGACTGTGAGGTTGGCTTAACCTGCTGCTTAACCACAATGCTGGCCCCAAGATTTTATTATCATTATTAATGTACTTATTTAAAAGGCAGAGGGTTACAGAGAGAGAGGGAGAGAAAGGGTTCTTCCATCTGCTGGTTTACTTTCCCCTTGGCAACAGCCAAGGCTGAGTCAGGCTGAAGCCAGAAGCCTGGAACTGCATTCAGGTCTTCTATGTGGGTGGTCAGGGGCCCAAGTTCCCAGGTGCATTAGCAGGGAGCTGGATTGGAAGTGGAGCAGCCAGGACTAGAACCAGCACTCATATGGGGATGCCAGCATTGCCAGCAGCAGTTTAACCTGCTGTGCCACAATGCTGGCCTCTGTTGTTACTATTAAGAATAGCTTTGTAAGTTATTCTTACAGACAGTAAGTTACTCTTAATAACTTGGCCACTCTCATTCCCCAGGGCTGACCAGTTTGAGTATGTAATGTATGGGAAGGTATACAGGATCGAGGGAGACGAAACATCTACAGAAGCAGCAACACGCCTGTAAGTCCTTTCCCCCCTCTCTGATCTGAGAATTTGGCCACACTCCTGCTTCCTGTGATGGGCCCCTCCCCGCAAGCACTTCAGACCTAAGTGGGACCTGGTCTGCAACAGGGCTGCTCTCCTTGTCCTCTCTTGGGACCTCAAGGCCCAGGGGGCCACAGGAGAAATTGGCTGTGTGAAGAAGTGTAAAGGAGAGTTGCTTTTCCCCGAACCCAACGCAGCATTAAGTGATTAAGCAGGCAGCCTTTTTGTTTTTGTTTACTTGTGTGTGTATGTGTGTTTTGCTGCTCTGTAACCCAATCCCTGGTTCTTGGGTTTCCCTGCTCAAGTATTTTTTCTTTTCTTTAAAATCTTATTAAAACAATATGTGCTCTTTGTAAGAAATTTGAAAAGCAGAGATGTAATATGAAGAAGGAGAAAAAGTCACCTATAATTCTCTACCCAGAGAGAATCTTTCATGTAAACATTTTTGGATATTCTAGTTTAAAAAAAAGTCTACTTTTTTTTCCTTTAAGATCATTTTGTATATTTCAGTGTTCTGTTTTTTTTTGCTTAATGTTTTGTAAGAGTTGTTTCCCCCAGGTCCATTTAAAGCTTTTCCTAAACATTTTAATAACCACATAACGTTCCAGTAAACGGGTCTATCTTAATTCATTTCGCCATTCCCCTAGTCTGGGGCTTGTAGGTGTTTTCCTCCTTCACTAATACAGAGAAGGTGGCCTTGCACACATGTGGACGTCCAGCCGTGCCTGAACTTTGGCTCCTAATGACAAAACAGAAAAGGCTGCCTCTTCTCTTTCCTAGGCGGGGCTGGAGAGCTGCTGAGTGCTGGCTGCTCCAGACCTCAGCCTCACGGGCCTGGGACCTTCTGTTTCAGCTCTGCCTATGTGTCCTATGGGGGCCTTCTCATGAGGCTGCAGGGGGATGCCAACAACCTGCATGGATTTGAAGTGGATTCCAGAGTGTATCTGCTGATGAAGAAGCTGGCCTTCTGAACCTCGCGGGAAGCCAGACTTGCTGCTCACTCCTGAGGTCGTGGACGGTGTGGACAGCGTGCAAGCCTGCGCAGCAGTGGCTGCTGTCCGCCCGTTTGGGAAGGGCTGGCTCTGTCTACTCTGGGTGCATCTTTAGCTGGTCTGGACTCACTGAGAAACAGCCTTGCCTGTGAAGGACCCAGGGGGACAGTGTAACATGAATCAGAAGTTGCTTTGTGTATATTTTTTAATTAAACTACTTTTTCACAATCTCCCCTCCCCTTTGTTTAAAACAAAATTTCCACTGACTTTAAAATCATGCTTTCAAGTGTGTCAGTGTGTATTGTTTCTGCCTCACATCAGGTGAGCAAGCTTTGTCAGTACGGGGTCCCAGAAGTTTTGAAATTTTCACCAGCTAGCTTTTGGCGTCTGGGTTCAGGGTTTTCTCAGTCTTCGGGCTGACTGGTTCCAACATCTGTCTTCCAGTGTGGTTTTCTGTCTTGGGGGGAGGCTGTCGTGCTTTGGCTCCTGAGAGGAGTACCCCAGGCCTGGATGATACCATCTACTTGGCCTAGAGGTTCCAGTTGGCAAGATGGCCTGCTCGTTTCCTTCCATCACTGCTAGTCTCCTGGGAAGTCAGCTCACCTTGGTGTGGCTGAGTCACTGCGTAGCTTGGAAGTGTTGGTCATTTTTATGGAAGCTTTGGGTTGGGGCTTTCAGACACAGGCATGGGCACAGCTACTGTGATGAGAGTAGGAAGAGAGGACTCGGATATGGCAGCAGGTGGAGGCGCTGGCTCCCTGCTCTGTTCTAGCGTGAGCTGGGAGGAGGGTAAGTGCTAGTGATTCTCAGCAGTGACGCCAAGCAGGGAGCGGCTCACGGGCCAGTGGGGTGGACAGAGCAGCAGTACTGAGGACGTTGGCTGTCCTGTGCTGCTGCCCAGGACAGTGTGGTAGCTGGACCTCAGTCACTAACTTACAAGTGGGAGAAGAAAGAGTTAAGGAAATAGTGCTGACTACAAGGACTCCAGCACATGAGCTGGCTCTTCACTTTGTCATTAGAGGCCCCCTAGAAAGGACATGGGATTTGGTTTTTGCCCTGGAAATTCAGGGTAACAATCCAGAAAGATCGTCTGTGTATGCAGCAGTGGTCTCTTGATCTCCTGGTTTTGTCACCTGGGTTTGTCCCCTGCTGGGACGCCTAGGACAGTTCCTTCCCCATCATTTTCAGGTCTTTACATGAGGTGTTAGCAATAGTATTTAGGGAAATGGGTTGAAAATGGATGGCCTCAGCAGGGAGGCGGACAAGGGGTGCTGCTTTTACCTTGCGGTGGGTGGGGAATAGGAGATGCATTGGGGGTCGGGGTGTGTCTCCATGGAATTCTAGAGCCTTTCCATGAAGTCAGGTTTTTGTGGGGGATTGGAGAAGGATGGCTTTAGGTCAGAGTGGGAAAACTGAATTGCCAGTAGTGGTTTGGAGGCTATCATAGAGTGTCCTGGCTACCCTTGGGGGAAGAGGGAACTTGTGTGAAGTTGAAGAAGGACAGGTATTCTGTTGTGATTTGTGTGTGTGTGTGTGTGTGTGTGTGTGTGTGTGTGTGAGACAGGGAAAGGGGACAGAATCAGTCAAACAGTGATTTGGGGATGGGTGAGAGTCTGAGTAGAGGCAGATTAGATTAGTTTGCACTGGAAAATCTGGCGTTCGCCTTCTGACATTCCTTCAGTCAGATGCCAGTATCAGATCAGATACCCGGAACTTGCTGCACTTGCTTCTTCCCCAGCCTTATCTCATTTGTGCTGAAAACAGAATTCTTTTGTCCCTTTGGCATGACTTGTCCTGGATGCTGGCTTTGTCATGTGCCACATTTAGCCTACTTCAGTGTCTCAGTAAATTTCAGTTTTCACTTACCATTCCCTTGACTGTATCCTGGAATTTGTGGCACAGATGAACTAATTCTCTCCCCTGCAGAAACCGACACGGTCGGAGATTTGGACAACATGTTTGAACTTTGTGCATTTGTTGATTCCTTCTCCATGGTAACCGTTCTGTCCCTGAGGGGTGAGGGGGACACCTGGAGATGTCTAAAGTGGTCACCCCCTCCAAGAGCTTCGGCTTTGTACTCAGAAGCTCTCAACTGTTGATGTATTTACTCCCTAAGGACTGGGAAGTCCTCCGCAGTACGTGGAAGTACTGAGTGATGCCTTGGACAGCACCGCACTGGGGAGAGTGGCGTGCAGAGTGAGTCAGACCAGGCTGATTCTTCTTTCCCTGCTCACAGGCTGTGGGACCACTGGGAATTCACCTAGCTTCTCTGAGCCTCAGTTTTCTCATCTGCAAAACAGAGGTGATAATACCCGCCGTACAGAGTTGTGGGAGCATATAAGAGGTGATGGACTCGAGGTTCCTGGCACATTGGCTCTCCATCCAGTTTTAATACCTTTGGTGATGCTGGGGTTATTTGAAGCAGGGTTTGGAACTCTGGCTCCCTGCCTTCTCTCTCTACAGAGGAGCCTCCCCTCCTTTCCTTTGTGGGGGGGAGGGAAAGAGGCGCCACCAGTTTTCATGGCCTGTGCAGGTAGCAGGTTGATGTTTGCAGTGGAGTCTTTGTGCAACATAAGCCTCGTCCTGCTGAGCACCAGGGCAGCACTCACTCGCACAGCCCCAGAGGCCTTTGTAGCCTCCCCTCGGAGTTTACAGTGGTCACACAGGGCTGCCTCCTAGAAGTACTGGCGGGAATTGGGAAATGAGCTTGTACTTGCACTTGTCCCTCCTGCTGTGTGAGCGGCTAGGAGCTTGACTCCTGCCACTTCCTGCATTTCCCCCTGACCTCCACAGGAGGGAGGCAGGAGCCCAGGCCTGGCGAAGCCTCCCGCTGAGTTGCTGAAGCTGTAGCTGTTTGCTCAGCTGTCACATCCAAGGCTCCTCTTTAAGGAACTGTCTACAGCACTGCCTACCTGGGGTGTGAGGCTCCCCGGGCTTCCTGTGAGTGCGTGTATGAGAGCAGCCTCTCTCCTTGCCTTCTAGGTAGCTTTTGGGTGCTCTTTACACGCTCGGTTTTGTCTGCTGCATGGGGACAGCCTTTTGGTCCCTGAAGAGTAAGGATCTCCAGAACAGAGGCTTAAACAATCTCCTGAGGATGCTAATGAAGGGGAGGGGGCACCAGAGGGCCTTCGTCTTGAAGCCAAGGAAATACCTTTCTCTTTCTTCTGACATAGGGTCAGTCTGCACCTCTGTCCAAAGGCCGAGCCAGTTCAGGCCTTTCCAGAACTGCCGTGTGGAAAAGCACATAGAGCTTTGGTGAGGCGCAAACGTGTGCAGAAAACAGACCAAAGGTACTGGCTGCTCTGATGAATATTGTTGATAGCTTAAAAAAATAGGAGCTTCTGAAATTTTATAACATACAGTGAAAAATGGTTTGCGCCGTGTGTCCCTCGTTACCAGGGCTTTGGGTTTCAGGCAAAAGCGGGCATGCGGCCCGGCCTCTCTCCTGGGGAGGGAATGGGCTGTGTCACCAGCTGAGCACCTCACCCTCCCGGCACCAGATTCTGAGGGTGGGCTGCAGCCGGCACAGGACTGCCAGGGTTGGCTGTGGTAGCCGGATGGTCAGGACGCAGGGGCTGGAGCTGGACCAGGTGGCTGGGTGAGGCTGGGGCAGGAGAGAAGAGTGTGTACCATGGAGGAGGAGGATGGGTTGGGGAAGGAGAGAATCCCAGCTGGAAGCTGGGTGGCAAGGAACCTGCGTCCGAAGTCTCTGGGGGAATGACCGAGGCTCCCAGGGTGCTGGCTGAGGGCCCAGGAGAGAGTCCGTGAGTTCCACCCAGGGGTCCGTGTGTCCTGTTCGGGTGTCCAGGGACTCGGTCCAGGGTTTGGTTTAGCAGACCAGGAATCTTGGCCCTGAGTCCCCGCAGCCTGTTCAGAAGTCCAGCGCCAGTAGTTCTGGCTGTGACCCTGGAGCTGGTCTCCAGCGATCCGGAAGTCCTGTTTGGGAGCTTGTTTGGTGTGAGGAATAGAGGGGTGCTGCCTGGGACAGCGGCAGTGGGTGGGGCCCGCCTGACACACAGCGTGGGCCCTGCTACGAGCAGCAGGAAGCGCACCTTTCCTCGGAGCAGCTGCTGGAAGCTCATGAAGATGGCACTGGGATCCTTGTGTGCTGTGGTCCTGCTCTGTGGAGGAAGCTGAGGGCAGAAGATGGGCCTGAGGCCAGAGGCCAGGGCCAGCCCTCAGGTCTCCCTCGTCTACACGGGAAGGAGGGGAGCAGCACCCCGGCGTCCTGTCTGGGAGGGAACGCTCCTTGGTGGATCAACTCTTCTACCCTCAAGGTCTCTGGAGTGCCCTGCTTCCCCTCAGGTCCTCTACGCGAACCGAGTCAAAGGACAGTGTCTATGGGTTCTTCGACTGTGGACTTACCTGGGTTCCAAGTAGGCCCTGCAGGGCCCCAAGGAGGAGGCGGACCTGCCCCGAAAGCTGTCCCAGCAGGGAGGAGAGGCAGGTGGGTTCCAGCTGTCGCCGAGCTGCCATCACTGCCTCCAGCAGAAGGGTCGCTGCTCCCAGAATGTCCTGGGCCTTGGTCTGCTCCTGGGAAAGCGACAGATAGAGAAACGTGGACTGCTTCAAAGGGCATTCTAACAGTGGGCGGGGAGCCTGTAGGAGTAGCCAGCAGGATGAATCATAGGAGCTGAGAACCGGACAGGACCAAGGTCCCACCCAGCGCAGGAATTCCTCAGTCTCCCGACAATTGGTCATCAGCCTCTGCTTCAGTAACTCCAGTGTCCGCTAACCCGGTCTCGTCTTACACTTCCAATGTACTGAAAAAAGTTCTCTGTTACTTAGCTGAAGTCTGCCCTATGACAGCCTTTACCTCTTGGTTCTGGTGCTGCGAATCTACCTGCTATAAAATTGTAGGATCATGGGATTTGTCACATAAAGGTGGAGATGAGACTCTATGGTAGTGATCCTCAGAACAAAGGGAAGGGGCTTACTAACGAATGGCAGAGCTGGGACCCCAGGGATCCATAGGCACTGCCTTCTTCTCTGGCCCAGCTGCCTGGGAAGAGCTGAGGCAAGGTGGATTCTAGGCACCGCGAGGGTGGAAGAGCTGACTTACCCACAAGGGCTCCGACTCAGAGGTGTCCTGAGTCCCAGGCCGAAGCACTTCCTGCTGGCCCATGAGACTACCACTTTTCTCCAAGCTAATCAGACAGGTTTTTGATTTTTTTTTTTAACTACTCCTAACATTTCTCCAATCTCTATCTAAGTTGTTCCCTTCTGTACACACATTAGTTTAATGTGGTTCCTCTTTTTTTTTCCCCCAAAGAAATTGTCTATTTAATGAGTACAAATTTCATAAGTACAATGAGTACAAATTTCATAAGTATATAGTGATTCTTGCCATCATACCTGCTCTCCACACCCATTCCCACCTCACCTCCTTCCCCCTCTCCCTTCCCAGTCCCATTCTCCATTGAGAAAAAAACAAACTTCCTTGACAGTCAAGACAACGGCTGTTCAAGTCATTGCTTCTCAAAGTGTCAATTTCTATGGTATTTGTCCCTTTGGGACTGGCTGATTTCACTAAGTATGATGTTTTCCAGATTCAATAGTTTTGTTGAAAATGGCCGGATTTCATTTTTTAAAACTGCTATGTAGTATTCCATAGAGTACCTATCCCATAATTTTTTTATCCAGTCTTCAGTTGATGGGCATTTAGGTTGACTCAATGTGGCTCCTCTTAATAAATTAGCATGTGTCTTGAGGGGGACATCTAGTACTTTGGCCAGTACTTATAAGTGCAATCACTTAGGACAGGGCTCTCTAGGAATATGTCCACCATATGGATATTAACAAAATCTACATCAGGAGCTGGTGTTAAGCTGCTGCCTGTGACATTGGCATCAACATGTCCCAGCTGCCCCCCTTCCAATCCAATTCCCTGCTAGTGCCCCTGGGAAAACAGCAGAGAATGGCCTGAGTGCTTAGGCTCCTGGCACCCACATAGGAGACCTGGATGAAGCTGCTGGCTTGTGACTTGGGCCTGGCCCAGCCCTGGCAATTACAGCGTTTTTGGGGAGTAAACCAGCAGATGGAAGATCTATGTCTCTCTCTCTCTTTCTGTGTAACTCTGCCTTTCAAATAAATAAATTCTTAAAGAATAAACATAAAAATCTACAGCAATCTAGAATTGCTAGCTTCTATTTTTTAAAATCATATTTTAAAATTTTACTTGTTTATTTGGAAGGCAGAGACAGAGACAGACAGAGAGCCTACATCCATTGGATTGCTCCCCAGCTGGTCATAACAGCCAGGGTTGGGCCAGGCTGCATGGAGGAGTCAGGAATTTGACCTGGGTTTCCCATGTGGGTGGCAGGGACCCAAGTACTTGAGCCATCACCTGCTGCCTCCTAAGGTGTACATAAGCAGGAAGGTGGAATTGCAAGAGGAGACAGGACCAAGGACATCTGAATGCAGACATCTGATATGGGATGCAGCGCCTCAGAGGCAGCTTAAACACTGTGTCAAGTGCTGGCTTCTAGCACTGCTAGCTTTTAAAACAGCTGCGTTATTACTGTGACATGCTGGGCCAGCATTGTGGCATAACAGGTTAAGCCTCTGCCTGTGATCCTGGCATCCCATATGGGCACCGATTTGAGTCCTGACTGCTCCATTTCCAATCCAGCTCCCTGATAATGCACCTGGGAAAACACCAGCAGATGGTCCAGGTCCTTGGGCCCCTGTACCCACATGGGAGACTTGGAAGAAGCTCCTTGCTCCTGGCTTCAGCCTGGCCCAACCCTGGCTGTTAACCAGCAGATGGAAGATTCTCTCTCTCTCTCTCTCCTCTCTCTCCTCTCTAATTCTGCCTTTCAAAATATAATTAAAAAAGAAGGTAATTTTTAAATTTTTAAAGGAATTATTGTATTTATTTTAAAGACAGAGTTACAGAGAGAAGTAGAGCTAGAGAGAGAGGTCTTCCATTATGCTGGTTCACTCCCCAAATGACCTCAATGGCCAGAGCTGAGCTGATCCAAAGCCAGGAGCCAGGAGCTTCTTTCGGGTCTCCCACATGGGTGCAGGGGCCCAAGAACTTGGCCATCTTCTGCTTTCCCAGGCCATAGCAGAGCTGGATCGGAAGTCGAGCAGCTGGGACTCGAACCGGTGCCCATATGGGATGCCGGTGTTGCAGTCTGGGGCTTTAACCTGCTGCACCACAGCACCGGCCCCAATTTTTATTTTTAAAGAAACTTATTTGAGAAGCAGAGCCAAATACTTGGAGACAGCTCCCATCACCTGGTTTGCTCCTCAAATGCCAAATGTCGTCAGTGGCTGGGGGTGGGCTGGGGCAGAAGCTGGGAGCTGGGAACTCAGCCCAGGTCTCCCTAACCATCTGAACATCACTGCTGCCTCCCAGGGCCTGCACTGGCAGGAAGCCGAGTCGGGAGGCAGACGAGGGCATTGAAGCCAGGCAGTCCAGTGGGGAGCGTGGACGTCTTCTGTTAGGCAAAATGTCAGTCCATTTAGCTTGTTTTTCCTTTTAGCCATTCAAATTTTGATTCCTTTTTGTTGTTGTTGTTATTATTTTAGTGGTATTTTTCAGCCTTGTATTAATTTTGAATGACAGATCACTCTTATTTCTTGATGCCAACCTAAGAAAACTGATTGGGAATGGATCAAAAGCCATGAGAGATTTCTGTTGGCTTTTCATGGTGTTCAGCTTTGAATCTATTGAACGCTGGGCTTGTAAGCCATCATCTTGTCCATGGACTATCATCATAGCTGAATGAATGTAGATGGGATTAGGGTGCCCAAGCTGAAGATGAGATATTGTTAGGGAGCTCAAGAATTTTGAAGACTCTAGGAAGGAGCAGGGGTGGATAGGACTTAAGGAAGCCAAAGTGAGGGATGCCTTAATTCTTACCGTCTGGGTCTTCCATTCTCCCAAGCTAAAGTCTACAGCAGGCAGCAGGACAGGTGTGGATAAAGGGTTAACGTCTGGGCACTGGCTCTGTTGAGAAAGATTGGTGGGGGGAGAGGGGAGCTGAGATGGGGGGTACGGTGACCCAATGACCAGATGATCTCAATAGTCTTCCATGAATCATAAGTCCAGACTAGAATTTTTACAAGAGGTCTCTGTGGCAAATCAGGATCCTCAGCAGGGAGCGATGATCTTACCAAAGACAATACTGGAAGTGGAGCCAGGTAAGGGAGTGAGAGGGAGCCACGGGAGGGAGCAATCTTACCGGTGAAGTGGATAGAGGGGCTAGTGCTTGGGAGTTCTCACCAGTCTGCCGTGGAGGACATGGGCGTCACGAAGCAGTTTATTTAGGAGTCGGGGGTCACAGGCAGGAGGAGCTGGGCTGGACAGAGTTAGTCTTGCAGTTAGCAGAAGCATGACCACGAGGAGCAACTCTTAGATGAGGAGAGGTGAGATTGAAAGGGGTGGATAAGGAAGAAATCATTGTCGGGTGGTGGCTCAGGAATTCCCACTTAGGACCCAGACCTGAAATGCAGGCCACCTGCTACTTCCTCCAAGGACCCCAGGCTTCCTCAGTCCCTCATCCCACCCCCTCTGCAATATGTCTGCTCTCTGTCCACTCCCCCACCCCTGGCCATGCTCCGACCCGACTCCAGCCCCCGACGTGGGCTCTTACCAGTCAGCACCATTCTGGCCAGCGGGTCTGGCTGGAGTGGCTCCCTGAGTGGGGCCTCTCCCCTGAGTCCTTCCTGGGGCCATGGAGCCGGCTGGAGCTCTCGCACTTGGGGGCTGAGTGGGGCGGGGCACAGGTAGGCCAGCAGAGAGGGTCTGGAATCTATGCTGAAAGTGGCAGGAACCATGATAATTCAATCAAGTTTCCAGGGGGAAGTCTGCCAGGCAGGGCGGGGAACAGGTGCTGGGCAGGTAGCACTGAACTGCCCAGAACTGGAGCCTAGATTGCTAACTCTGATGGCTCCCACGTTTGCTGTGGCCTCCCCTTTGTCAGCTCCTCAGTGAGTTTGCCTCTCCCCTAGCTGAGAACAGCAGGACGGGATGTACACACACACACACACACACACACACACACACACACGCCACCTCTTCATCGACCTCAAGTTCTGAGAAACCTGGGTTGTTAGGTGGGAGAAAATGTGGGGCAGGGAGAGAGCCTGGAAGTCCTGTGGTGCCAGCCTGGAGAAGAGAGTGGCCAGCAGGCTGAAGGGCCAGGAAGGGGACTCAAAAACATGGACAGGCGTGACTGAAGCTTCAGCTTTGTGCAGTGGAGTTGAGGAGGGGAACTAGGTGAAAATGTAACTGGGACTGCTAGAGGTCAGGAATTAGGAGGTGGTGTGGGAGAAATTCACCTCTCATTCTTTCCCCCAGTGATCCCCACACGTAGGACTCCTGGAGTGTCTCTGCACACCAGGTTCTGAAACACCCTGTTATCTGTGGCCCAGAGATGGGCTAACAGTCCTGGGGACTTCCTTCCTGGGGCAAGCAGCCCGGGAACGGGCATCCGCTGAGCAAGGCTAGGTCCACCTTCCATCGTCACCTTACACACCTGCCAACATATCTGTCCCATAGCCTGCACCTGCCTCCCTGCCCCCTCTGCAGACCCTTTCTGGTTTCTCTATAGGACCCCCCACAAGGCTTCCTCCTCCTTTCACAAGTTGTGCAAAGAGGCCAGCACCTGATTCAATATTGGGATTTCCTGTAGGTCTGTCAACATGCACCAGCCCTCCTCCCATTCCTCTCTTCTTGTGCCCTGGCTGGCCCGAGTCAGCTTCCCTGGCTCCAGGATTCAAAACTTTAAGCCAGTAAGGAATGCCAGGAAGGAAGGGAGACTGGGGCTCTGTCCATCTTGGTACCATGCTCCCCAGGCCCTAAATGCACTTCCTGTCTTACATTCTCCCCAGGCCCAGGTCCCTGTTCTCTAGGGTCAGCCAGGACTGTGCTGTGTTCTACTATGTCTGTGATTAGTCCCTCGGAACCCAGTACCCCACCCCCTACCCCTGCTCTGTCCTGCTCCTCCCATTCTGGGAAGGCTCCACTCTTCTCGACAAAGGTCAGTGCCTGTAGGTTCCAGTTTGCCTGCCCCTCCCCCAGCTGCAAGCCCAGTTCCTCTTTCCTGTCCTTCCTACGCTCACCTAACCCCAAACCCTGCTTGTCACTCACCAGGTGGAGAAGGGCTCAAGGACCCAGGTGCACAGCAGGCAGTGCTCTGGGGAGCCGATGGGTAGGAAGACTTGTGGCGTTGGGGCACAGCCTCTCCACGGCAGTGGGGTCACACGCCTGCTCTGGCCACTTCTGCCCAATCAGAGAGCAGGGAGCCACTGGACACTGGCAAAGGCCCCCGGAAGTGACGCCTTCTCCTCCCAGCCGCGCTGGACCCGGAGCCCCTGCCTGGACCATGGTCCACTAGTGGAGCCCAGCTCCTCCACCCACACACACCACAGGAGGATTTGGATAGGGGACTCTGTCTTCTCCTAGGAGATGGGAAGTCTGGGACCTGACAACGGGCAGAGGTGGGAAAGGAGCAGAGGGTTTTTGTTGTTGTTGTTGTTGTTGTTGGGGGGGTGGGGGGAGGAGGATCTGGCAGGACACCTGTGTCCTGGAGGAAGCGGCACAGAGGTCTTGCTTCAGACTGGTGGGTTTTCAGTCCTGGCTATCTACATTTCTTTTCCCTGCACACCACACCTGCTGCTGAAATCCAATCGGCTCTTGCCTTCCCACTTTCCTATAACCCCCTAGGGAGTCCCGTCTTGTCACTCTCCCTTTCCAGGTGGGGATCTGGGTATGGCCTGTGCTACAGGGGTCCTCTTATGGGTCATTTTCTGGCAGAGGGCTTTGGCCAGCTGAGGGGATGGGAACACGAGTAGCGGGTGCTGGGTTGAGCCCGGCTCAGGTCCACTTATCTTGGTGCCCGTGCCCTGCCTTTCTCCCTCTTCCATCTCCTGTCATTCCACATGTGACAAGAGGAATAACCAGGCCCATGTGTCCCTGTCTTAGAAAGACAGCTGCTGGGCCTCCCCTGCAAATACCTCCCTGCTGGCCCCTCTGCCTTTGGCCATGGCTCTGTTCCTTTGCTTTCCCCTCAGTCCTGGTCTCCCCATAGCCCCTGTCCTCAGGGGCCTCCTGGCCTGACCTTGTTCCCGGCACACCCCCTGCCCGCACAGGTTCCTCCCCAGGCTTTCTCCTGTCTTCCTCCCCAGGATGGGGCTGCCTGCGAGGGAGCATGGCCTAGATCCCGGAATTCTCTAGTTCAGCCAGAAGAGATTCCTCCTGAGATTAGGAAGGAGGGTGCTGGGACGGCTGCGGGGATGGTGGGTGTGTGGGGGTGGGAGGGCATGGGGGGGCAGCCACTACCAGGAAAGGGCGTTTGGGGAGTAGGCTGGAGAGGCAGAGGGGCCCGCAGGAGAGGGCAAGAGATGATGGCCGGGTCCACCTGGGAGACGCTGTCACTGGACAGAAGGAGCACCCTGCCTGTCTTGGGAGCACTGCAATGAGAAGACACCTGGGGGCAGTGAGAGAGAGGGTGGTGCTGTGGGCCGGGCTCCAGGGGACATCCGCGGATGGACCTCTCCCGCTCCTTGTCATCCTGAAAGGAAAGTCTTCATCCTTGGGTAGGAGCAGGGTCCTCACCCTGGGAC
The DNA here is from genome assembly GCF_051225735.1 of Oryctolagus cuniculus. Classification (NCBI taxonomy): domain Eukaryota; kingdom Metazoa; phylum Chordata; class Mammalia; order Lagomorpha; family Leporidae; genus Oryctolagus; species Oryctolagus cuniculus. Next base: position 93,842,072 of record NC_142870.1, read on the forward strand.
CCTCGGGGCCTCAGGCCCAGCACCCGCCCCTGCCTAGCCGGAGACTCCCGACCTGGGCCTGACATGGACACCTCGGGGTCCGGCCATCCTGTGGCCGCCAGCAGCGGGGGGCTGCAGGCCCGCCTCTCCTCCCCCTCTAGGCGCCCCCAGGTCCTTCCCCTCCCCCTCCCCCCTCCGCTCCCCCTTCCCCTCCAGCCCCTCCCTCCTCCCCTGCCCGGTCCCAGCCCCTCCCTCCCCTCCCCCACTCGCGATCCGGGCCGCTGCCGCTGGGCCGGACCCCCCGGGCTCAGCCCGGCCCCTCGCCGAGCCGCCGCCGCCGCCCCGTTTGCTGAGGAGGAGGCCCCCGGCCGGGGCGTCGGGCGCGGGGCATAAAACGGGCCGGAGCCGGCGCCCGGGGCACTCGAAGCCACATACGGCCCGGGTCAGCGCCCGCCCGGCCGCGCTCTTCCCGGCCGCTCCGCCCGCCCCTCCCGGCCCGGCGCCGACTCCGCGGCCGCCCGACGAGCCCCTCGCCGCACTGCCCCGGCCCTGGCCCCGGCCCCCTCCCGCCGCACCGCCCCCGGCCCGGCCCTCCTCCCTCCTCCCGCGCCCGCGCCCTCCTCCCTCCCGCCTCCCCAGCTGTCCCGTTCGCGTCATGCCGAGCCTCCCGGCCCCGCCGGCCCCGCTGCTGCTCCTCGGGCTGCTGCTGCTCGGCCCCCAGCCGGCCCGCGGCGCCGGCCCCGAGCCCCCCGCGCTGCCCATCCGTCCCGAGAAGGAGCCGCTGCCCGTTCGGGGAGCGGCAGGTAGGTGGGCGCCCGGAGGTGGGGGGGTAGACGCGGGCGGGGAGTCGGCTCCGGGCAAGTCCGCGCCCGCCCGGAGGGGCCGGCGGGGCGCAGGTGGCTCGCACGGCGGGCGGCCCGGAGGGGCGGGCGGGGGCTGCGGGGCGCGCGGTGCCAGGGGCCCCCCGGGGCCCGGCGGGCAGCGCCCGGGGCGGGCACCCGGCACGAGCTGGGCAGCGGCCGCCAGCCAAGCCCGTCCCTGCAGGCTGCTCGTTCGGCGGGAAGGTCTATGCCTTGGACGAGACGTGGCACCCGGACCTGGGGGAGCCCTTCGGGGTGATGCGCTGCGTGCTGTGCGCCTGCGAGGCGGTGAGTGGACGCGGCGGCCGCGGCCCGGGCCCTCACGGGTTGGGAAGCGCTGGGCTCCCGAGCCGGCGGCGTGGATTCGGAGCTGGTCCGCACACCCGAGCGTTTGGGGGTGTTGTCCTGGCCGCCCGCCCTGCGGGTCTCAGGTGTTGACTCATTGATCACCCGCCATGCGCGCGGCTCTGCGCCGGCCGCGTCTCCCCTGTCACTTAACTTAAAACTCTGCTAGAGGGATCCAGTTCTTTTCCCAGATGGGGAAGGCAAGGCCCAGAGAGGTTAGGTAACTTGCGTAGGGCCACGCAGCCTGGAAGTGCGCGCCGTCCTTGCCGCGCTGCGCCGGCTCGCTCCCCTTGGTCATCGAGAACTGACTTGCTTGTCCCGTTTTCTCCCCGAGCAGCCTCAGTGGGCTCGCCGTGCCAGGGGCCCTGGCAGAGTAAGCTGCAAGAACATCAAGCCCGAGTGCCCAGCCCTGGCCTGCGGGCAGCCGAGGCAGCTACCGGGACACTGCTGCCAGACCTGCCCCCAGGGTAAGGCCTGCTCCGCAGGCGGCAGCGATCCCAGGTCCTGGGCCACTTGTTTCGGGGCAGCTCGCCCAGCGCGCGCTGAAGGCGGTGTCCCTTAACCCTGGCACAGAACGCAGCGGTGCTGAGCGGCAGCCACCGGGCCTGTCCTTTGAGTATCCGCGGGACCCCGAACACCGCAGTTACAGCGACCGCGGGGAACCGGGCTCGGAGGATCGGGCGCGCGGTGAAGGCCACACTGGTAGGCGGGGCCCGGGGTAGGGTCGTGAGGAGGCCGTATCGCCAGCGGCAGCTGACAGTGCTCAGTCCATCTTTCCTCCCGGTGCAGACTTTGTGGCGCTGCTGACAGGGACGAGGTCGCAGGCGGTGGCACGTGCCCGGGTCTCACTGCTGCGCTCCAGCCTGCGTTTCTCCATCTCCTACCGGCGGTGAGGGGAGGGGGTGGGGAGGAGGAGATGAAGGAGAACAGGAGGTGGGGGGGCTGGGCCACCCGGCTCACCTGCCCTCTCCTCTCCAGACTGGACCGGCCCACCAGGGTGCGCTTCTCTGACCCCACTGGCAGCGTCCTGTTTGAACACCCCGCAGCCCCCACTCAGGACGGCCTGGTGAGATGATACCACTCATGAGTGCTTGCCTGGTCTAGGTGCTGTGCTGAGAGCGCGTGCCCTGCTGCCTCCTCTGGTCTCCGCGAGAGCCCAGAGCGAGAAAGATGCCCATTTTATAGACGAGGGATTTGTTCAAGGTCACGCAGTTAGGGAGTGGTAGAGCCAGGACCTGAACCCCAGCATCAGGTTCCTGGGCCCCTTCCTAAGCTTCTTAGGGGGGCTCTGGGGGCTCCTCTCCACAGACCTTCCTCTCCAGGCCGGGGCCTTGGGGCTGGCCTGTGTGCGTCCTGAGCGCAGGGCCTCTTGTCTCGATGCTCCAGGTCTGTGGGGTGTGGCGGGCAGTGCCTCGGTTGTCTCTGCGGCTCCTCAGGGCAGAACAGTTGCATGTGGCACTCGTGACACCCACTCACCCTTCAGGGGAGGTCTGGGGGCCTCTGATCCGGCACCGGGCCCTGGCTGCAGGTAAGGGGAGCCAATGGCCCCTGGGTGTGCAAGTCTGAGTCCCAAGGTGGGTGGGCCGAGGGGAGGATTTTCTGGTGGCCTCTCATGGCCCTCGCTCCCGCAGAGACCTTCAGCGCCATCCTGACTTTGGAGGGCCCCCAGCAGCCGGGTGTAGGGGGAGTCACTCTGCTGACGCTCAGCGACACAGAAGACTCCTTGCATTTTTTGCTGCTCTTCAGGGGGCTGCTGGACCCCAGGAATGGGGGTAAGCGGGCTGGGGAGGAGAGAGGGAGCAGAGGAGGGGAGCACCTTTCCCAGAGGAAGGGCCACACGTGCGACTGTTGCAGGGCCGTCCCGGGTTCCCTTGAGGCTCCAGATTCTACACCAGGGGCAGCTGCTGCGAGAGCTCCAGGCCAATGGCTCAGCCCAGGTATGTGAGGTTGTGCCTCGGCTGCTGCCAGCTCTGGCTTCTTGCTGGTGCCCACCGCGCCCTGCTCTGTCCCCAGGAGCCGGGCTTCGCCGAGGTGCTGCCCGACCTGACAGCACAGGAGATGGACTGGCTAGTGCAGGGAGAGCTGCAGATGGCTCTGGCGAGGACAGCTGGGCCGGAGCTGCGCATCAGTGGGCACATTGCTGCCAGGCAGAGCTGCGATGGTGAGGCAGGGTGGGGCTAGCACCCGCAGACGTGCCAGGGAAGGGACCAGGATGGATGTGGGAAAGATCCTGGGGGCCAGGGCTATGAGTGACGGTGCAGCAGCCCTGCCACAACCTGTCTTGCAGTCCTGCAAAGTGTCCTTTGTGGAGCTGATGCCCTGACTCCTGTCCAGACTGGGGCTGCTGGCTCAGCCAGCCTCACACTGCTAGGAAATGGCTCTCTGATCTATCAGGTAAGAGGGGCTGTAGGGGGAGAGGAGGGTAGCAGGGAAGGGCCTGGACCTGCGATGGTTCAGGTCCCGGGCTTTCAGCGTCACTCTACTTAATTTGCCTTCCTCCAACCCTGCCCATCAGGTGCAGGTTGTAGGTACAAGCAGTGAGGTGGTGGCCATGACACTGGAGACCAAGCCTCAGCGAAGGAACCAGCGCACTGTGCTGTGCCACATGGCTGTGCTCCGCACAGGGGGACATATGGTGAGGGCCCCAGGGCCCATGTGCAGGGATGCCAGTGTGGGCTGGGGGAGGCTAGGTTGCATGAGCAGGGATGTTCAGTCTCCTTCACTCGCTCAGGGCTTCTCTCCCTGATTCATTTGTTCATCTGACACATTTTTAGTGAGCTCTAGACTAGGGGCTGGAGTGCATGGAAAATCAGATGTGGCCCTGTCCTCAGTGAGCTCACCCTCAAGTGGGAGAAAGTAGACAGGAGAGTAGTGCAGTCGCCCAGGTCATGCTGAGTGCGAGGGCACTGGCTGCTTCCGCTTGGGTCCTTCCACGTGCCAGCTGCTGTCCTGGTGGCCTTTCCTATGTTTCTGGCCTTCACAGTACCCGTTTCATAGCTGAGGGAGGGAAGGCTCAGAGAGCTGAAACTCTTCAAGGCTGTTACATAGCTAGGAGGCACTGGAAGGCGGGCCTGCGAGGTTCTGGTCCCGCATTCCTGGGGTGTGAAAGCGTGCATGGGTGTAGCGAAGGCTGCAGAACCTTGGGCTGATGGAAAAGCTGAGGGGCCTCATCCTTCCCCATCCCCCAACCTCCCAGACTGCGGGTGTCTGCCCTGGGCTGGGTGCCCGAGGGGCGCACATGCTGCTGCAGAACGAGCTGTTCCTGAACGTGGGCACCAAGGACTTCCCGGACGGCGAGCTGCGGGGGCACGTGGCTACCTTGCCCTACAGTGGACACAGCGCCCGCCATGAGAGTGAGTGCCCCGGGGGTCTGCCTGCTCTTTGACGTCCTCTGACCTGTGACTCAAGCATGTGAGAGATGGTGGCAGAGGTCAGACCTGGTGCGTGTTTCTTTGTGCCTGAGCTCCGGCTTGGCCTCTGGAGAAGGTGGGGACTCCGGCAGACTGCTTGTTGCCTGGTGCAGAGTCTAGACTTGCTGATTCCCAGGCCCTGGGCCTGTGGACGGCGCCTTCCAGCTCGTGGAGTCTGTGTTGGGGGAGATGGGGTGTGCTGGGACCGAGGGGCTTCTCTGGGCCGCCTTCTCATCTGTCACTTCTCTGTCTGGACCCAGCACTGCCTGTGCCCCTGGCAGGAGCCCTGGTGTTGCCCCCTGTGCAGAGCCAGGCAGCTGGGCATGCCTGGCTCTCCCTGGATGCCCACTGTCACCTGCACTATGAAGTGCTGCTGGCTGGGCTTGGTGGCTCAGAGCAGGGCACCGTCACTGCCCACCTCCTCGGGCCTCCTGGGATGCCAGGACCCCGGCGGCTGCTGAAGGGATTCTACGGCCCAGAGGTGAGGACGTGATGGTAGCATGAGGCTTGGAAAATTTCTGATTTTGAGCTTGAAGGGCCTGTGGTGGGGGAAGCAGAGAGCGGGGCAGCCTGGGATTGCGGAGCTGGCATGGGCTCAGCAATCAGACAGACCTGGGTATGGACCTGCCTCTGCCTCTGCTTATCCACTCTCCTTTCTATGCCCTCCTCCTGCGGCTTCCTTGGGTACTATGTGCTATTCTGTGGGAGGCGTTGCTCTGGACTTGGACCTCAGAGCCCCACTCAGTCTGGAGGGGCTTGGCCACCCTAGGGAGAGCTTATTTAATCTCCCTGGGCTGTTTCTTCACTTGCTAATGGTGGTGGTCGTAGGGGAACAGGAGGCGGGCCCTTCCGTATCTTGTTCCATCCCTCCCTCTGCAGGCCCAGGGTGTGGTAAAGGACCTGGAGCCTGAGCTGCTGCGGCACCTGGCTCAGGGCACTGCCTCCCTGTTGATCTCCACCAAGGGGAGTCCCCGAGGGGAGCTTCGGGGGCAGGTAGGAGTTCTGTGGGGATGACATGTGGCTGGCATGTGGCTGGGTCCTGGCAGCGGTGGCTTGCTGCCTCTAAACCCTGGGGGTGGGGGTATCAGCCTCCCTGGCTGTGGGAAGGACCATGCCAGAGAAGGTCCATGGGCGGACTGCAGCCCACAGCCCTGTCCCTGGTGGCTGGATAGATCTCTGTGGCTAAATACACCCTCCCAGGGCACCATGGGGTTTTGGGGGCAGGGGTATGGCCTGGGGGCTGTCTGGCTGCCACTGGTGGAGACTCAAGGGGCGGGGGCCCTGCGCTACCTCAGTAGGCCTCTCCTCCCAGGTACACATCGCCAATCACTGCGAGGTGGGCGGCCTGCGTCTGGCCGCAGCTGGGGCCGAGGGTGTGCAGACACCTGGGGCTCCGGATGCAGCGGCAGTGGCAGCTGCATTGCCAGCACCACCCCCTGTGTCTGGTCCTGAGGTCCCAGCACCCGCCAAACCTGGTGGTCCTGTGCGGCCCCGAGACCCCAACATGTGCTTCTTCGAGGGGCAGCAGCGTCCTCATGGGGCACGCTGGGCGCCCAACTATGACCCGCTCTGCTCCCTCTGCACCTGCCAGGTAGGAGGCCCTACAAGGTAAACTGGGTCCCAGTGTCTAGGGCAAGGTACCCCCTCAAGCCCCTGCCTCTCTGTGCAGAGACGGACAGTGATCTGTGACCCTGTAGTGTGCCCACCACCCAGCTGCTCCCAGCCGGTACAGGTGCTGGACCAGTGCTGCCCCGTGTGCCCGGGTGAGTTTCCTGCAGGAAAGGAGAGGGTAGTAGAGGCATCAGCCTGGTGGGGGATGGGCCTTCGAGGGAGGACTGGACCGGTGGGGTCACTCTCTGCCTTCACCATTTCTGTGGCTCCACAGAGAAACAAGATGTCAGAGAGCTGCCAGGGCTGCCTAGGAGCCGGGACCCGGGAGAGGGTGAGCTGGAAGGGTGCGTGCAGGAGTGGGAGGAGCCAGAGGAGCCACTGGATTGGAGCAGGACGGGGACAGTTAAGGGGTGGGGCTGACACCTGCAAGCCTCATCAGTGTTACTGATCCATGGGTAGGGTAGGCCCTGGGGTTAGGCTGGCGTGGGTGCCTGAGGCTCAGGTCTTGTTTGTGGACCCAGCTGATGAGCTCAGGACTAATGGCATCTGGGCACTGTCCCCCTCCCAACCCTCCAGGCTGCTATTTTGATGGTGACCGGAGCTGGCGGGCAGCGGGTACCCGGTGGCACCCCGTCGTGCCCCCCTTTGGCTTAATTAAGTGTGCTGTCTGCACCTGCAAGGTATGGCCGCCCAAGCTTTTCTGGTGCCATAACCCAGCCGGCTCTGCAGAGATGGGGAGGGGGCTGCCAGGAGAGGGGAGCCCATGCTTGGCCTGGAAAAAATATGGGCAAAGTCCCCTAGGCTCTGAGAGTTGGCTTCCTGTTGGGCCAGGGAAACAGGGGTGCTGGGTGTGAGTCCTGCTCTGCCAGCAGAGCAGCCCCACGTGACCCCAGGCATCTTCCATTCCTCCCCAGAGCAGGTGCGGTGGCACCTGCCAGGCGGGGTTACAGTGGGGACTGAGCTGAGATGGGCAAAGCCGGGCCAGGCCTCTGGGGCACCTGAGGTGGGGAAAGGAGAGGAGAGAAGCAGGAGGCTCTGAGCTGCCCTCCCTCCTGACACCCCTCACTCCACGGATCCCTACAGGGGGGCACTGGAGAGGTGCACTGTGAGAAGGTGCAGTGTCCCCGGCTGGCCTGTGCCCAGCCTGTTCGCGCCAACCCCACAGACTGCTGTAAACAGTGTCCAGGTGAGAGGGGAGCAAGGAGGCCCGACCTTTGGAGTTGGGGCGGGCCTTGTCCTGGCTGAGGGTGGAGGGAGGGGGCTTCCCAGCCAGTTCAGCCTGTGTTGAGTGCTGCTTTGTGCCTAGCCTGGAGCCAGGGCTCTCCATGCAGTGCAAAGAATGTGGGGTTCTAGAGCCTGCCCTATCCATCTGTCTGTCCATCCATCCATCCACCCGCCCACCCACCCATCCACCCATCCACCTTTCCTCCGTCCATCCATGTGTATCCCCTGCTCGGTGCCAGACACTGCTAGGTGCTGGGGACTCAGAGAAAGAAAACCTGGTTGGTCTCTCGGGCTGACCCCTTTCTGTTTCCTTCTCAACAGTGGGATCAGGGGCCCGCACCCAGTTGGGGGACCCCATGCAGGCCGACGGGCCCCGGGGCTGCCGTTTTGCAGGGCAGTGGTTCCCAGAGAGCCAGAGCTGGCACCCATCGGTGCCCCCCTTTGGAGAGATGAGCTGTATCACCTGCAGATGCGGGGTGAGTGGGGAGAGGGTCTGTGTGACACGGGCCCCGGGGCCTGGCCTGGAGTCAGAAGACCTTTCTAGGCAAGCTTCCCTGCAGAGGCTGAAGGCCACCCTCAGTGTCTGCTCTGCCCCACCCCAGGCAGGGGTGCCCCACTGCGAGCGGGACGACTGTTCACTGCCGCTGGCCTGTGGCTCTGGGAAGGAGAGTCGGTGCTGCTCCCACTGCACACCCCGGGGGTGTAAGTGAGGGATTTGGGGGTGGGGTGAGGGAGCCCCAGGAGCAGTGCAATCTGCTTCCCAAATGCCACTCCAGCCCACTCTGTCAGCACCTTGTGGAGTTGATATTTAGTTCTTTTTCTTTTCTTTTCTTTCCTTTTCTTTCCTTTCCTTTTCTTTTCTTTTTAAAAAATATTTATTTATTTATTTGAAAGGCAATGTTACAGAGAAGGAGAGACAGAGAGGTCTTCCATCTGCTGGTGCACTCCCCAAATGGCTTCAATGGCCGGGGCTGGGCTAGGCTGAAGCCAGGAGCCAGGAGCTTCATCCGGGTCTCCCATGGGTGCAGGGGCCCAAGTGCTGGGGTCCTCTCCTGCTGCATTCCCATGCACATTAGCCAGGAGCTGGATTGGAACCGGCATGCCCATATGGGATGCTGGCACAGCAGACGGCAGCAGCCTAACCTGCTACGCCACAGTGCCAGCCCTAGTTCCTTTTCTTTAAAATGAGATTTCTGAAGCTCAGAAGAATTAAGCAAGACTGAGGTCACACAGCTTAGAAAACTGTGACCTGTCTTGGCCTCAGAGCAGAGGTGCCCTGCTCTGCCCTGCATGCCCGCCTGTTCCCTCTCTCTTCCTCCCACATTCGTTCCCTCTGTCTCCAGCAGCCCCAGAGACCAGGACTGTTCCGGAACTTGAGAAAGCAGCCGAAGGCTCCTAGGGAATGGCCGGAAGCTGCATGACCAAGAGGACTGGGCTTGAGCTGGGGGAAGGGGCAGCGCCGTGGACCCCGCGTTCTCCTTTGCGGAAACCCAGTGCCTTTGGCTCCTCCGACCTGCCTCTTCTGCCCACCCCACTACCTCTGGGCACCACCTCCACGGGGGGCGAGCAGCCAGGCCAGGCCCAGGCCGTCTCCACCCCGACTGCTGGCCTGCCCACCCTGGCCTGTGCCCTGAAGCCCAACCCCTTTCCTTTTGTACATAATGTCACTGGCTTATCGGGAGTTTAATTTATCCTCACTCAGCACCAAGGGTCACCCCCTTCTCCCCCACTCCACTCCTGCTGCCCCTGAGCTGAGCAGAGTCATTGCTGGAGAGTCGTGTATTTATTAAAACATTCTGTTTTTCAGTCTTTGCGCCTGAGGTCGGCTCTGTGTGGCCAGGGTCTGGTGGGAGGGGCGGGGAGCTCTGGCTCCAGGGGCTTCCTCCAGCCCTAGGGGGGTGGAGGAGACCGGATGGGGTGCAGTTGGCCCTCTTGCCTGTGTTCTGCATGGGCGCTTGGGACTGTGCTGGAGACAGGCTAGGGCCTCGGGCCTCAGGCCACCTGCGGCAGGGTGCAGACTCCAGCGTCATTACCCGCATGGCTGGCATTCTTGCTGACTCCATGTTTGAAGTCGCTCCAGAGAGAGAAACAGAAGTGGTGCCAGCCTCTCCGTCTTTGTCCAAAGGCAGGCAAACACTTTCCTTTTATTCTTCTTTCCTGGAAACGAGTTGTGTTCTGGACCCGTTCTGGGTCCAGAGAGGCTGGAGTCAGCTCCTGTGTAGCCCTTGGCTGAGCCTGTCTTGATGTGAAGCAAGCCCTCCTCCTGTCCCCGCTTCTCCACCCCTCCCATTCCTGCGGGCTCCACGGGCTCCAGGGGAGTGAGAGAACAAGGGCAGCTCATGTACCTGCAGACCTGTCACTGTGCACTGAACCTGGGATCTGGTGATGGCCGGGGCAGGGAAAGTGGCCAAGCCTTGCTTAGCAGGCAGGCGGGATGTGGGGAAGGAGTTACCGCCTCAGGCGGGCGAAGCCCGAGGCCCCCAGCCGTGAGCTAGCTGAGTCCCTGAATTTCTGTGAACCTGTCTCACCTCTGTGAAACAGACACCAGCTCCCTCTCAGGGCTCAGTCAGAACCTGCGCCTTACACAGCTCAGGGCCTAGCATGCTTTAGTTGGAAATGGTGCTCCAGCTGAGGAGGGACCACAAACTTTTTTTTTGACAGGCAGAGTTAGACAGTGAGAGAGAGACAGAGAGAAAGGTCTTCCTTTTTCCGTTGGTTCACCCCCCAAATGGCTGCTGCAGCCGGCACAGCGCGCTGATCTGGTGCTTCCCCCTGGTCTCCCATGTGCGTGCAGGGCCCAAGCACTTGGGCCATCCTCCACTGCACTCCTGGGCCACAGCAGAGAGCTGGCCTGGAAGAGGGGCAACCAGGACAGAATCCGGCGCCCCGACCGGGGCTAGAACCTGGAGTGCCGGCTGCAGGCGGAGGATTAGCCTAGTGAGCCGTGGCGCCAGCCAGGACCACAAACTTTTAAAAAATTATTTGTTTGAGAGTTAGAGGGACACAGACAGACAGAGGTCTCATCTGCTGGTTCAATCCCCAAATGCCTGCAAGGGTCAGGACTGGACTGGACCAAGAACCAGGAACTCAATCCAGGTCTCCCAAGTGGGTGGTGGGGACCCAGCTGTTTGAGCCATCCCCTGCTACCTCGCAGGGTGTGCAGTGGCAGAAAGCTGGAATCGGGAGCGAGGGCTGGGACTCAGACCCAGGCACTCTGAGAACTGCCAGACCACACACCTGGCCCTGGAGATGCACTCTCTGGGGCTGGGCTGCAGCGAAAGGCAGGGAGTAATGTGGGGCGGAGCGTGGTGGTGGCTGCTGTTACATTTGGCCTGATCTCCTGGATCACGGGGGACTGAGCGGCCAGGCTCAGGGTGAAGGGGATGACTGCCTTGGGCCAGAGCCCTGGCTGTGAGCAGGAGGATGGTGAAGGCCAGATAGGGATGAAAAAGCAGGCGTCAGCCTGGGGCTCAGCACTGGGAACGGAGCACAGCAGCAGGTGCGACGTGATGGAGGATTTGGCCCGGAGATGGGAGCACTGACAGGCTTGTCCTCCCTGGTGCAGGCGCTGCTGGGAAGTCTGCGTCTTAGATTTAACTGTGCTTGTTTCTGATGCTCACAAGGCTAGGGGCGGGGAAGAGGTAGCGAGCGAGCCGGACGCTGGCAGTGCCCCACGGGCTGGCTCCAAAGGTCCCCAGGAGAGTTCAGAGCAGGCCTCCGTGAATGTAGCTGAGCGAGTGCATGTGCCACTCATGAAGCAGAGCAGAGCAGAGCAGAGCACTGTCTGTCCTCTGCAGGTGGGAGGCCTTGAAACACCTTTGCTGTGCTAGCCTGCCTTCCCACCAAAGCTGACCGGTCCCCAGGCTCCGTCTGAGCACCAGGGAGGTGGTGCGGTGACCCAGGAAGGCCTGCCTGGGCAGCTGGGGAGGGACTGCTTGTGACTTCTTGGAAGCCCTGGCACACAGGGACTTCCAGAGGGCACCCCATCCATTCCCCGTTAGGTAACGGCACAGCCAACAGAGAACCCTTTCCAAAGCAAAGCAAGCCAAAAAGAACTAGAACAGCAACAACAAAAGCCAAGGAGGGGCCCGTTTTTCTGGGTAGAGGATTTTGCTGTCTCCAAACAGTTCCTGGTAGGATCGCAAACTTGGTCTCTGCTGCTGACTACAGTGAGACCTTGCACTGAGACGTCTTTGACGGGCTCTCCAGGCCTCTCCGGCAGAAACAGCCAGAAGGTCACACACAGAGGCGCTGCTTGGTTGGAGAGATGGCAAGAAGACTCCTCCACATCCAGCCCTCGTCTTGGCCGTGTTCCACTCTGGGACCAGTGTGTATGCATTCCTGCGGTGCCCTTTCCCGCTTTTCCTATGCCAAGTCCGGATGCGCTCTGCCAGGTGATGAAAGCCACCTGTTCAGGACTATGGCATGGTGCACGGCCAGCAGCCCTCAGTTCATTTCTGGCCAAGTCCCCGGAGCAGTGACTGTGCAGGTTTTTGAATATAAGTGACTTATGGCAGGGACTTAAGAACGGTAGTTTTCAAACCGTGGTCATGGACGTGGGAAAGGGCCACTGGCCAGAGGGAGAGATGGGGGCTGTGGTGGCTGGACTGACCTGGGGAACCTCCTGCCAGTGGGGAGTCCAGGCCCACACTTGGCGTTTATGACAGCTGCTCAGCTATATTTCAGAGACGTCATTGCATCTCACCCCTTAATCTTGTATAATAAAAACACCCCCCACCATGTTCTGTCTTAATGGGTTAAGCCGATGTGTGCAACTACAGCATCTCATGTGGGCACCAGTTCCAGTTCCGGCTGCTCCACTTCCAATCAGCTCCCTGCTAATGTGCCTGGGAAAGCAATAGAAGATGGCCCAAGTGTTTGGGCCCCTGCCGCCCATGGGACAAACATGTGTTGGATCACAGATGATGTGTGCAGGAAGAATCTGTGTGTATGGGATACACACATGTGTACTTTAGTTAAGTCACAGGAAAATGGCATGAAAAGATGAGTTTATTTTAGTGCAAGAAAAGGAAACCTATGAATAGATTTTTTAAAAAGTTTTATTTATTTACTTGAAAGTCAGAGTTACACACAGAGAGAAGGAGAGGCAGAGAGAGAGAGGTCTTCCAACTGGTTCACTCCCCAAATGGCCTCAATGGCTGGACCTGGGCCTGTCTGAAGCCAGGAGCCAGGAGCTTCTTCTGGGTCTCCCACGTGGGTGCAGGGGCCCAAGGACTTGAACCATCCTCCACTGCTTTCCCAGGCCACAGCAGAGAGCTGGATCGGAAATGGAGCAGCCGGGACTAGAACCGGCACTCACATGGGATGCCGGCACTGAAGGAGGCGGCTTTACCTGCTACGCCACAGCGCTGGCCCCAGATTCTTTTTTTAATAACACGGTTTCTTTATTGGTTATATGGCCCTCTTTTCTAGGCTATAAAATAGATGTTCAAGAGAGGGCAATAACTAATTCAGTAAACATTTTTGACCATCGATTTTGTATTAAGGAACATGTTCTTCAGTAGATGTCCGGCAAATAATAGTGTATTTCAGTTTGAACAACCAAGATGAAATAAGAAACATGCGTGGTTTTTCGAGAATTTGTCTTTTCCATGAACTTTTTTTTTTTTTTTTTGACAGGCAGAGTGGACAGTGAGAGAGAAAGACAGAGAGAAAGGTCTTCCTTTTGTCGTTGGTTCACCCTCCAATGGCCGCTGCGGCCAGCGTGCTGCAGCCGGCGCACCGCGCTGATCCGATGGCAGGAGCCAGGTACTTATCCTGTTCTCCCATGGGGTGCAGGGCCCAAGCACTTGGGCCATCCTCCACTGCACTCCCGGGCCACCGCAGAGAGCTGGCCTGGAAGAGGGGTAACTGGGACAGAATCCGGCACCCCGACCGGGACTAGAACCCGGTGTGCCGGCACCGCTAGGCGGACGATTAGCCTATTGAGCCGCGGCGCCGGCCTCCATGAACTTTTTGAAGCCCCCTTTATCAGGGGTGGGAAATGACTGTTGTGCTATGAGAACTGGAGCTCCCACACCTCTGCACGTGCAGGGGAGGCAGCAGGGCACGTCCCAGGGAAATCTGACTTTCCTCCTCGAAAGTGCCTGGGGAGGCACAGAAGCAGAAAATCTGGCCTGCCAATGCGATCCCTGATCCTCAGCTGGTGGGTTGGGGGTGGGTTGGGGTGGGCCTGCATAGCCAGGGGGGCTATCCCCTGGCGGGCCAGGGCCCCTGCCATTCTTCGGTAGGAATCATTCACAACTTCTCCTGTCTCCCTGCCGTGGCGGGGCTGGCTCATCGGCTGGGCTGTGGCTTCCTGTGATACCCTGGAGCTTCTCACCCTCTTCGAGAGCCCGTCATGCTCTTTTGAGGTCCCTGGTCTACAGCAGGGACAAAGGTTCTCACTCCTTCACCTGGGCAGGGGCACCAGCCGGGGCACAGGAAGAGGGAGCAGGTGCCGGTGGAAGGTGCACAGCCCAATGAGCGTCGTTCTTCTCCATGCGGGGGGGCGGGGGGGGGGGAGGCTGCTGCCGGGTGCTGGAAGACAGCTCTGCCGAGTCCACATTCTTCTAGGCCCAGCAGCTGGTGGACCTCATGTGCTTGACACGGCTAGCGAAGCAGCTCATGAAAAGGCAGCAGGTGGCCGTGGCCGTGACTTTCCACCCTGGCTGCAGGAACACCCCGGGGGAACGGCAAGCCTAGCGGCTGTCACTGCCGGTCTTCCGGGAAGCCCTGATGCTCTCAGCATGGAGGTCAGGTTGCTGAGCTGCCCCGGCTCTGAGGGCAGGTGAGGGAGGGAGAGAGAGAACCCCGGGCAGGCATCCTCTTCTGCGTGAATATGAAGAAAGGAAAGAGCTTGTTCTGAAACGCAGAGAGCTTCCGCAGTCTTTTCTGTCTTTCATGTGGGTGGCAATACAGACCTTCTTTATGCTGATCTGGGGAGAAGCGGGGGTCATGGTAGGCAGCAAGATCTGAGGCTGCGAAGAGCAGAGATCGAGGAGAGGTGTCCGTGGAAAAATAGCGGGAGGTCTCTCATTGTAAACTACCCACCTTATAAGGAATCAGTCACCTTCAAATAACCAATAACTGAATGCAAAGGGACAAAATGGGACATAGGGTACAGTTTGTTCCTCTTATCCCATCTCATAGGCATCTGGGTCTACTCCCCAAAAAGACCCACTGCTACCAATTTTTTGCATGTAAGAAAAGCCTTTTGGGGCCAATGCTGTGGTATAGCCAGTTAAGCTGATGTCTACAGAGTACAGAGCACCATTTTGAGTCTCAGCTGCTACCTCTACTTCCGATGTAGATGATGCGCCTGCTGATGTGCCTGGAAAAGCAGCAGAGGATGGCCCAAGTGCTTGGACCCCTGCCCCCATGTGGGAAACCCAGAGGAAGCTCCTGGCTCCCGGCTTATGGTCAGTCCAACCCTGCCATTGTGGCCATTTGGGGAGTGAACCAGTGGATGGAAGACTTCTCTTCCCCCCCCCCCCATAACTCTGCTTTCAAGTACATAGAAAAAAATTTTTAAAGCCTCTTCTCCCTCCCCTCTTTTTTTTTTTTTTTTTTAAAGATTTATTTATTGAAAGGCAGAGTTACAGAGAGGCAGAGGTAGAGAGAGAGGTCTTCCATCACTGATTCACTCCCCAAACAGCTGCAACAGCCAGAGCTGAGCTGATCTGAAGCCAGGAAGCTCCTCTGGGTCTTCCATGTGTATGCAGGGGTCCAAGCACTTGGGCCATCCTTTGCTACTTTCCCAGTTGCATTAAGAGGGAGCTGGATCAGAAGTGGAGCAACTGGGACTTGAACTGGTGCCCACATGGGCTGCTGACACTGCAGGCAGTAGTATTGCCTGCTACGCCATAGGGTCAGCCCCAACAGAAATAAATTTTTAAAAAATTAAAGGTATTTTTTATTTGAAAGGCAGACTTATGGGGCGGGGAGAGAGAGCATGCTTCCATCCACTGGTCACTCCCCCAGATGTCTGTAAGGGCCAAGGCTGAGCCAGGAGCCAGGAGTCGGGAGCTTCTTCCAGGTCTCCCAACATGGGTGCAGGGCCAAACACTTGAATCATCTTTCATTGCTTTCCCAGGCCATTAGCAGGGAGTTGCATAAGAAGTGGAGCAGGCAGGACTAGAACTGGTGCCCATATGGGATGCCGGAGTGGCAGGCAGCAGTTTACACCACAGTGCTGGCCCCTGTAAGAAAAGCCTTTGAAGAACAGAGTATCTAGGATCCAAGTTTAAGCATTTGCATGATTGTGATACAGACTCGTGCTTGGGTCTTGATCCGGAAGGTCTGGGGTGAGGCCTGAGACTCGGTGTTGCTGACAAGCTCTGGGGTGATGTTGAGGCTGCTGGGCCAGGGATACCCTGTGAGTCACAAGGGTGTGGACAGCCCCATTACTCCCATTTTCAGCAAAATATGCCAAACCACCAAGGATTTGTGTACATTTATTCATTAAACTAGTGTTTACAGAGCACCGTCTTTGTGCCAGGCACTGTTCCAGGTTGAAGCCAGGAGCCTGGAACCCTATCAGGGTTTCCTACATGGTGGCAGGAACTCAAATAGTTGGCTGTCATCTGCTGCCTTCCCAGGTGCATGAGCAGGAAGCTGGGTCTCCAACAGAGGAGCTGGGACTTGAACTGGCACTCTGATACGGGATGTGGGTGTTCCCAGGAGCAGCTTAACCTACTGTGCCACACGCTTGCCCCTATAATGATTTTTTTTAAAAAAGATTCATTTATTTATTTGAAAATCAGAGTTACACAGAGTGAGAAGGGGAGAGAGAGAGAGAGAGAGAAGGAGAGAGAGAGAGAGATAGAAAGAGAAAGAAGTCTTCCATCCGCTGGTTCACTCCTCAATTGGCCACAATGGCTGGAGCAGCACCGATCCGAAGCCAGGAGCCAGGAGCCTCCTCTGGGTCTCCCATGTGGGTGCAGGGGCCCAAGGACTTGGGCCATCTTTTGCTGCTTTCCCAGGCCATAGCAGAGAGCTGGATCAGAAGTGGAGCAGCCGGGACTTGAGCCAGTGCCCATATGGGATGCTGGCGCTGCAGATGGCGGCTTTACCGGCTAGGCCACAGTGCTGGCCCCATCTATAATGATTCCTAAAATATTATGAAAGCAGTTAAGTTCCTTGTCAGGAGAAAGGAAGGAAAGAGACTGCTACAATCGTGAGATACATGGAAATCAACAACCTGGTGGGCATCGGTTGAGAGAGAATGTTGAGAAGGGGCCCCTTGGGGTGTTGGGGAGAAGACCAGAGCTCCCTAAGAGCAGAGGGTGCAGTCTTGATGTGTTGTGTTGCAGTCTCAGAGACATGGTGTCTCCTACCATGTCTCAGTCATATGCTATATCAAGATGAAGCATGGAGGCCGGTGCTATGGCGCAGCGGGTTAATGCCCTGGCCTGCAGTGCTGGCATCCCATATGGGCGCCAGTTCGAGTCCTGGCTGCTCCTCTTCCAGTCCAGCTCTCTGCTATGGCCTAGGAAAGCAGTGGAAGATGGCCCAAGTCCTTGGACCCCTGTACCTGCATGGGCGACCCGGAAGAGGTTCCTGGCTCCTGGCTTCAGGTCAGCTCAGCTCCGGATCAACTCCACTCCGGCTGTTGCGGCCAATTGAGGAGTGAACCAGCGGATGGAAGACCTCTTTCTCTCTCTCTATTTCTCTCTCTCTCTCTGCCTCTGCTACTCTCTCTGTGTAACTCTGACTTTCAAGTAAATAAATAAATCTTTAAAAAAAAAATGAAGCATGACCAGAACGAGAGGGAAAGAAGCAGCGATTGCCTGGTACAATCGGGTCACAGACATTAATGCAACAGATACCACAAGGTATCACTCGCCCAGGACAGAGACAAAGGAACCAGGAGGACCTGTCCAAGATTAGGTTTTGTGATCCCACAAAACCTCGACTAAGGAAAAGTTGCAACTTATTTATTTGTTTATTGATTTTAAAAATTTTTATTTGTTTATCTTTGTTAATTTGAAAGGCAGAGAAACAGAGAGACAGAGACAGACAGACAGATGGAGAGAAATCTCCCATCCACTTGTTCATTCCTCAAATGTCCACACCCGCTGGGGCTGGACCAGGCTGAACATAATAGCTAGGAACTCAATCCAGGTCTCCCACATGGGTGACGGTGGCCTCCCAGGGTGCACAGTAGCAGGAAACTGGAATGAAAAGCTGGACTCAAACCCAGGCATTCGGATAAAGGCTGTAGGCATCCCAAGTGGTGTGTTGGCTGCTGTGCCAAATGCCTGCCCCAAGAGTTGTGATGGAAGTATGTATTTTGTGGTCAGCAACGTCAGAGGCCAAAACGCCCTTTGGAGCATCAAGCAGTTTCCAGGTTGGCAGTCGGGGCAGGCTGCGCTTTGTCAGTCTCACCAAATGCTGCCTAGAGACACATCATGCCAGCAAACACAAAGAAGCCCTTCCCAGGAGAGAGGTTAATGTGGAAGAAAGGGAACAGAGGGGAGAGGGCGAAGGGAAATACTTGTAGACCCGTCCTGGAAGGGCGGAGTGCAGACTGGATGAACGCTGGCTCGTTCTCCCCCTGCAGCTCTGGGAGCTGGAAGCAGGCCAGTTCTCATTTGTCCTCCCAGGGGGGCACCCCTCCTGCTGACCCCACCCTCCACTCCCCCGGGGCCCAGGAAGTGGAAATCAGATTCACTTCCAGGCCTCACCCCCTCCTCCCCTTGGCAAAACCACGACTGCACCTGCTGACTGATGCCTGAAATTCCTGTGGTAGACGTTCCTTCTGCCGCCGGAAGACGGGAGTTTCAAAACGCCAATGGCCAGTTGCGCTATTAGGCCATCTGCTGAAGGGTGACATCTCCGTCAGCGAGTGTCACAGGTGACTGTGGGGTCTGTTCCTTTCTGACAAGGGCGAGGGTTAGAGAGAGGGGCTGATGGCCGAAGAGCCAGGCGCTGAGCCAGGCAGGGACCCTTCCAGTGGCTGGGCTGGTCACTTTCCCCAGCTTGGAGGCGGCTAGCGCTGCGCGGGCAGCAGTTTCTGTCTTGCACATCTGTGCAGTCGCCTGGCTTGGCGGGAACTCCGCCACTCAGACATATGATTCACATCAACTGTGTTTTTCAGGAGCTTTAGAGATTTTTTTTTTTTTTTTTTAAAGTAAGGCTGACATCATTAAGAAGGAACTTTTTTCTCATAGGTTCCAGCGGGGCACCACTGGACGAGACCTTGGGAAAGACCTCCAGAACTCACTTCTTCCCCGCCTTTGCCCCAGAGGCTGGTGGGTGAGGAGACTTCCCGGCCGGGATAAATGAAATCGTGTTTTATTTTTGTCTGATCTTAAGTGTCATGGTTCTTCATTGGAAAAGCTCTGGAAGACCGAAGAGCATAAAATGAAGCCAATTTATAGTTAGTTATCTCAAAAATTAAAACTCTAACTCAAAATGATTTGATTCTCTCTTCCCTTTATTCCTCTCCCCTCCCCAACCTTTTTTCTTGAACATGAATATAAAAAATGATTTATTACAAAAATATAGGCACTATTTTTAATGAACCATGTTCTTTAATCATCAAAAGATTGATTAAAGTAGAGGATATATCAACAAATGTATTTGGCAAAAATCCGGCAAAAAAATATCAAACAAAGCGACTCAGGAAAAATTCTTTGCGGTAAACACCAGGTTTTTCAGTGCGCGTTCTTCCTCCTGTGTGGTTTGCTGAGTGTCCCATGGTCAGTTTCCTAGCGCTCTTTCCCCTGCGTGCCCGTGTTGTGGCATGGACCCCAGGCTCCTGCTCCGGGTCGTTGGAGCTGAGTGCATCTGGATGGAGCCAGCCCCGGAGGCTGAGCACTGCCCAGGAGGGGGAGACCTGGCCCTCAGTCTGGCCGCTCGAGGGTAGAGTGGAGACTTGGCCGCTGCCCCTGGAAGAAGAAATGCTTTTGGATTCTTCAAGTGAGCAGCTGCCATCAGGAGCTGCAGGCGGGGAGCCATCGGGGAGCTGGGAAGGGTTTGTTTTCAAGAGGTGGCTGCAGGGGCCAGCGCTGTGGTGAGGTGGGTGGGGCTACCGTCTGCAGTGCCGCCATCCTGTGTGGATGCTGGTTCAGGTCCTGGCTGCTCCACTTCCAGTCCAGCTCTCTGTTATGGCCTGGGAAAGCAATAGGAGACGGCCCAAGTCCTTGTGCTCCTGCACCCACGTGGGATTCCCAGAGGAAGCTCCTTGCTCCTGGCTTTGGATCAGCTCGGCCTGGCCATTGCAGCCAAGTGGAGAGTGAGCAAGCGGATGGATAGAGGATCTCTCTCTCTCTCTCTCTCTCTCTCTGCCTCTCCTTCTCTCTCTGGGTAACTCTGACTTTCAAATAAATAAACAAAAGAGGTGGCTGCAGCCAGGGGGAGTCTAGATGCGACTCCTCGGAGGAGGGTTGCCCCTGACATCCGTCGACAGCTGATTCCCAGGCTGGGCACTCTCTCCACATAGCTGTAGTTGCCCTAAGAGTTTGCAATGGGGGTGTTCATTTTGGTTGCCAAGAAGACTTAACAGACTGAGTTTGGGCTCAGTAAGATCAACATTTGTGAGGGGAAGAGAGGCTGCTGGGGGTGGGGAAAACTCTACTGGTGACCCTTGAGTTTCTTGACCTTGATCATTTCCTTTTAATTATCTGGGGAAACCTCCCAGAAATGTGCGAGTCTTGAACTGGCAGCAGCTTGTCAGCTGTGTGACCTTGGCCAAGTCACCTGCCATATCTGAGCCTTCGTGTTCTGCAAAAGGGTGATAGTAACGGGAACTCATGTGATGGTTACCAAGACTATGGAAAATACATGTAACTGCTTGGCCTAGGCTGGTTTTTCATAAAGTCAGTAGGAAATGTGTAATATGAAAAAACTAGACATGGATTTTAAGGTCCTTTTTGCATGTTTTCCAATTTTTATACACCAGTGAGAATCAATGTTTCTACTTGATGAAAAGTTACATAACAAGAGAAGGCCCCTGAAGGCTTTTTTTCTCTAAAAATTTATCTTTTTTTTTTTTTTTAAAGATTTATTTGTTTATTTGAAAGGCATAGTGAAGAGTGAGTGGGAGAGATGGACAGACGGCAAGATCTTCCATCCACTGGTTCATTCCCCAAGTGGCGGAAATTGCCAGAGTTGGGCCAGGCTGTAGCCAGGAGCCTGGAACTCCATCTGGGTCTCCCATGTGGATGCAGGGGCCAAGCACTTGTGCCATCTTTTGGTGCTTTCCCAGGAACATTCGCAGTGAGCTGGCTGGGGATTGGGGCAGCCAGGACTCCAAGGGGCACACAGGCAGCAGTTGCACCTGCTGTGCCGCAGTGCCCAGCCCCCAAAATTACATTTTAATTCCATTTCCCATAAGCTTTTTGAAGTTCTTTCATGTAGATGGCATCCACTAACATCACCATGTGTAACTGGATCTGACAGTGGGTGTTGGAATCACAAGGGAGGTGTGAAGACCTCTGCAGATCTACAAAGGATGAGGTCGTTCTGTGGTGCAGGGAGCTAAGGGATCAGGCTTCCATCACATGATGGGGCAAAAATTACTGTGGGCATGGCCACTACCTTTCCACCTCTGGGGGCCTGTCAAAGAGAGCCTCTCCCTGCCAGCCCATCCCCAGCTTCCACCTCCACCCCGAAGGGGAAGCTCTCTTTCTTGCTGGGAGTGAGGCTAAGTCAGCCCACCTAATCAAGTGCCAAGAGGGGCAGGCAGGGTGCTGGGGTAAAGGCTCTGAGGCTGGAGGTGGTAGGTGTTGAAATGTGTGCAGAAGCGTATGAGGTGAGAGGGAGTGGACGTGACAGCAAAGACTTTCCAACTTGTTGCTGCAGGCTGTTTATGGGTCTCCTGGAATATTTTTCAAGAGCTGAATTAAAAATGGATTCTTTTTTTAAAAAACATATTTAATTTTTAAACATTTATTTGAAAGGCAGAGGTAGAGATAGAGGTAGAGATAGAGATAGAGATAGAGATGATAGAGATAGAGATGATAGATAGATTTCCCTTTGTCTGGTTTACGTTCTAAGCGCCTGCAATAGTTAGGGCTGGTCCAGGCTGAAACCAGGGACCCGGAACTCAATCCTGGTTTCCCACTTGGGTGGCAGGGAACCAACTACTTGAGCTGTAACCTGCTGCCTCCCAGAGTGTGCATCAGCAGGAAGCTGGAATTGGAAGCAGAGCTAGGACTTGAACCTAGGCACTCAGATATGGGATTCAGGCATCCCAAGTGGTGTCTTAATAGCTGAGCCACATGCTGTCCCTGGAATTCTCTTTTTGTATTTATTTATATATATGTGTTATATGTGTGTGTGCATTTTATATATATGTGTGTATTTATATATGTATGTATACACACATATATATGCATAAATGTATGCATTTATGGTTTACCTTTTTAATCATTTTTGGGTACATAATTAAGTGGCCTTAAGTACATTCCCAGCGTTTTACAGACATCACCACTGCCCATTTCCAGAAATTTTTCATCTTTCAAAGCAGAAATGCTATACCCGTTAAACACCAACTCCCGCCCCACCTCACCCCCAACCCCCGTGACCCCTGTTCTGTTCTCCATTGTGGGGAGCAACTCAGACTAGACTGTTACTCGAATTAAGACTTATTCTATGCATCTGCTCTCCCACAATATGGCGCTGGGAGAGGAGGAAACAGCTTCTACACAGCTGCCTCCAGTTCAACCAATAAACAGCAGGACCTGCTCCTGATTGGAGGAGAGCAGCGTACTCGGTGTGTGGGTAGCAGAGTTGGGATTGGTGGAAGAGGACTATAAAGGAGGAGAGAGACAACATGCTCAAGGAACATCTATTTGAAGGAACACCTGTGCAGCCCCCGAGAGAGCCGGCCGGCGGTGTGCCGCTCCCCCGCGGAAGTGGGGAAAGTGGCAGGGGGAACCGCCCTTCCATGGAGGTGGAAGGGATGGTAGCCAACCCGGGAAGAACCAGCAGCAAATCCGGGGAGGGCCGAGCAGATAAAAGAACAACGCAGGGTCCTGTGTCGTTCCTCCGCGAAGAGGGGGAGCGACATAATGGTGCCGTGACTCGGATATGAAGCCTAGGCAGGGTTTAGTGTCGCTCCTCCATGAAGAGGGGGAGCGACACTCCATCTCTCTGACTTTGCTTATTCTAGGTTCTAGGCACCTGTGTAAGGAGAGTCACACCATACTTGTCTTTGCACTGGGCTTATTTCATGTCATGGGCTTTAGGTCTCTCTGACTTTCAAATAAATAAATAAAAAATAATAAAAAGAATTTCCATTAGCATAATGTTCGAAAAGTTCATTTATATGGTGATACATATTATAACATCATTCCTTTAAAAAAAAAAAAGAAGTGGGGGCTGGCGCCGCGGCTCACTAGGCTAATCTTCCACCTTGCGGCACCGGCACCCTGGGTTCTAGTCCCGGTCGGGGAGCCAGATTCTGTTCCGGTTGCCCCTCTTCCAGGCCAGCTCTCTGCTGTGGCCCAGGAAGGCAGGAGGATGGCCCAAGTGCTTGGGCCCTTTTCCCCCATGGGAGACCAGGATAAGCACCTGGCTCCTGCCTTCGGATCAGCGTGGTGCGCCGGCTGCAGCGCACCAGCTACGGCGGCCATTGGAGGGTGAACCAACGGCAAAGGAAGACCTTTCTCTCTGTCTCTCACTGTCTACTCTGCCTGTCAAAAATTAAAAAAAAAAAATTAAAAAAAAAAAAAAAAGAATGGGGGAGGGCTGGGGCCAAGGCTCACTTGGTTTGTCAAACTCTGCCTGTGGCACTGGCATCCCATATGGCCGCCGGTTCTAGTCCCGGTTGCTGCTCTTCCAGTCCAGCTCTCTGCTGTGGCCCCGGGAAGGCAGTGGGGTATGGCCCAGGTGCTTGGGCCCTGCACCCACATGGAAATCCAGGAAGAAGCACCTGGCTCCTGGCTTCAGATCAGCGTAGCTCCGGCCGTGATGGCCGTTTGGGGGGTGAACCAACGGAAAAAGGAAGACCTTTCTCTCTGTCTCTCTCTCTCACTGTCCACTCTGCCTGTCAAATTTAAAAAAAAAATAAAAAAACAAAATGAGAGAACTGTTAAGCTGCCACCTGTGATGCTGGCATCCTATATGGGCACAGGTTAGAGGCTCAGCTGCTCCACTTCTGATCCAGCTCTCTACTAATGTGCCTAGGAAAGCAGTGGAAGATGGCTCAAGTTCATGGACCCTGCCACTCACCTGAGATTTTCGGATGAAGTTCTGGGTCTGGCCCAGCCTTGAATGTCGTGGCTACATGAGGAGTGAACCAGTGTATAAAAGTTCTTTTTCTCTTTGTCTCTCTCTCTTTTCTGTAACTCTTCCTCTCATATATCTCTAAAAAAGAAAAACAAAAAGAATAGGAGCCAGCATTGTGTTACAGTTAAATTGTGTAATGGCATTATGTTAAGCCACTACCTGAGATACCAGCATCCCAAGTGAGCACTGGTTCGAGTCCCAGCTGCTCAATTTCTGATCCAGCTTCCTGTTAATAGCCTGGAAAAGCAGTGTAGAAGGGCCCAAGTGTTTGGGCCCCTGCTACCCACGAGGGAGACCTAGATAAAGTTCCTGGCTTCAGCCTGGCTCAGTGCTGGCCATCTGGGGAATGAACCAACAGATGGAAGATCTCTCTCTGCCTCTCCTTCTTTCTCTCTGTAATTCTGTCTTTCAAATAAATAAATCTTTAAAAGAAAGTTAAAAAACAGAATATCTCCCCACACACATATGCCACAGTTTGTTTATCCATTCATCTGTTGACCAACAATTGGGTTATTTCCACCTTTTGGTTTTAATGAACAATGCTGCTGTCAACATTGGTGTACAAGCTGTGTCTGTCTGTGCCCTCAGTTCTTTGGCTGCATGTCTAGTATTGGAATTGCTCCAGGCCTAACTCTGGGATTCCTCTTCAAGTGCCTTTGGCTGTCAAGTTGTATCTTTGGCTCTTTTTCTGGTTCTCAAGTCCTTTCATTCTGTATGGTCCCTCCCTATCTCTTTATTTCATGCCACTGATTTGTTGGAGAGACTTGATTATTTGGTTTATTTGTCTCTAGAGAATGATCTGCATGCAATCTAGATTTATTTGTTACCTATTTTTAGGGCCAGTTATCTTTTAAAAATTTGCTTTAATTTTTATTATTTTTAAAAAGGATTTATTAATTTGAAAGGCAGAGTGATAGAAAAACAGGAAGAGACAGAGAGAGCTTCCATCTGCTGATTCACTCCCCAAATGCCCGTCACAGGGCAGAAGCCAGGAGCCAGGAGCTTCATCTGGCCTTACGCATGAGTGGGAGGAGTCTGGAGGCAGCAGGGAGGGAGGACGTGATCCCAGAAACTCTGACCTGGGTTGGGGATCCCGGGCCTGGCCCCAACCTGCTGTGCCACAATGCTCCCCTCTGCCCCGGGATTCTGATGCCGGCGAAGGCAGACTTAGAGGCACAGTAAGGAGATGTGATCTGCTCCTGCTGTGGGCTGAGCCGCCAGCCGGTACCTTCCATGTGACCTGTGACTGTGGCCTGCAAAGACAGTTCTGTGGCAGGGCTGCATGTCTCAGGAGACTCACTTGGAAGGCTCGGAAAGCCATGCACCTGTGGGTTCTCTGCCCCCGCAGAGCTCTGGGTCGATTGCTACCAACTGACAAAAGGCAAGGACACACAGCGTTTGTTCCTGTCCTTCTCCGGGTGTCCGGGGGCAAGGATGGCAGTGGAGATGGGGGGGTGAGTCTGGGACATGGGCTGGGTACTTGCATAAAAAAATAAGATGTAATCCCGGAAAATTTTAAAATATAGAGGAAAGTTAAAATCACTTATCTTTCTGGAAAAGAAAGGTTTATTTTTATTTATTTGAAAAGCAGAGTTACAGAAAGAGAGGAGTTTTCATCCCTCTACCTGCTGGTTCACTCCCCAAATGGCCGCAATGGCTGGGGCTGGGCCAGGCCAGAGCCAGGAACCTAGAATTTCATCAGAGTCTCCCACAAGGGTGATTAGGCCTGGAGTACTTGGATCATTATCTACTGCCTTCCCAGGTGCATTAGCAGGAAGCTGGATGGGAAGTGGAGCAGCTGGGACTCCTATGGGATGCTGATGTTACAGGAGGCAGTTTAACCAGCTGTGCCGTGGTGCCCCACCTATCATCTTAATACCTAGTACTAACTGTTGGAAATATTTGTTATTTACTATTTAGAGTTTTTCCTACATTATAGGAAACACCATATGCATGATTGAGGTTATTTGGTCACAAGTAACAGAAATTATTAGTATGATTAGCCAGAAAGGAAATGGAGGGACCGGTGCTGTGGCGTAGCAGGTAAAGCCGCAACCTGTGATGCTGGTATCCCATATGGGTGCCCGTTGAAGTCCTGGATGCTCCACTTCTGACCCAGCTCCCTGCTAACAAGCCTGAGAAAAGCAGTGGAAGATGGCCCAAGTGCTTGGGCCCCTGCACTCATGTGAGAGACCTGGAAGAAGCTCCTGGCTCAATCCCAGCCGTTGTGGCCATTTGTGGAGTGAATCAATGGATGGAAGATCTCTCTCTCTCTCTCTCTGTAACTCTGCTTTTCAAACTTTCAAATAAATAAAAAAATCTTCAAAAAAAAAAAAAAAAAAAAGACAAGACAAGACAAGACGGAAGTATTTGGAGGGTGGAGGGAATGTGTTGGACAGCGGGTGCTAGGCCTTCAAGGCTGGGGCCGGGGGCAGGAAGCTGTCTGGAGCAGGCCTTGCTGTCTTTGCTCTGAACGGGACTGAGGCAATGTTGACCTCTCTTCATGTTATCCCAGCCCTGCGCCTCTTTCTGGGGCCTCCCAGGACTCCTCTCCCAGGCCGTGTGGTCCTGGGGGACACCAGCCACGGAGTTTCCTCCCCTGATCCCAGAGCCATACAGATGTGCAGGGCAGGCCACGTCGTCAGCCTTCTTTGGGCCACCCGAGGACTCAGGGCTGGAGTGGGGTGCAGCAGCATCCTCAGAGTCTGCCTGCGACGGGGCCGTGGACAGGCAGGGAGGTGGTCTCATTGCTCTAGGGTCACCGGGAAGCTGCAGGGGCAGCGGTCTGGCACTTCTACAGGCCTCTGCACTTCGCATGGGGAAGGAACTAGACCTGAGTTGAGTCAAGAGATGGAGAGAGGCGCAGGCTCTGTGGCACAGGGCGATCCTCTCACTTAGTAGCTGGGGAGCCGCAAGCACACTTTTCTGAACAAGACCTGACCACTGCCTCATCTGCTGCAGTGCCCTCTTTGAGCCACAGCCCTTGGATGCTTTTCTAAGTATAGGATGCTGTGCCCACAACTTGGTGATTTAGAGAAACTCGGTCTCAGCCATGCTCGGGTAAGCGCCAGCCGCACTGGAGCCTCAAATCCCTGGAGAGGCAATTTGGCCACAGAACGGAATCACACAGGGGAATGAGGGCTGCCAGAGACCCACCTCTGCGGGGGTGTGGGGATACAGATGGAGGAAAGATGAGAGAGAGAGAGAGAGAGAGAGAGAGAGAGAGAGAGAGAGAACCTTGTGAGCCAGGCAAGCTCCTTAGAGGTTATTTCCTAGGGATCAAAGAACACGTATGCAATGGGCACATTTTTCTGTAGGCAGCAATGGATCAGGTGCCACTGATAGCTTGTTTTTTCTTGCCCTGAAGTTGCCAGGACCCATCTTTCACTATGAGCCCCTTACCTTCTGTCTTCTTGCAATTATTTGGAATGCAGAGTTAGAGAGAGAGAGAGAGAGAGAGAGAGAGACCTTCCATCTGAAGGTTCACTTCCCAAATGTCCAAAATAGCGAAGGCTGGGCCAAGCTCAAGCCAGGAGCCAGGAACTCCACCTGGGTCTCCCATCTGGGTGACAGGGGCCCAAGCACTTGGGCCATTTTCCTTTGCTTTTCTAGGTGCATTAGCAGGGAGATGGGTCAGAAGTGGAGCAGCTGGGACATGAACCTGTGCTCATATGGGATGCTGGTATTGCAGGTGGTGACTTAACCTGCTGTGCCACCATCAATAAATAAATCTTCAAAAAACTTTTTCTCTGCTGTTCAAGATCAGCAAGAGCTGCTTTCTTCAGTGGAAGATGGCCCAAGTTTTGGGCCCTGCACCGATGTGGGAGACCTGGAAGAAGCTTCTGGCTCCTGGCTTCAACCTAGTCCAGCCCTGGTCGTTGTAGCCATTGGAGAGTGAACCAGTGGATGGAAGACCTCTCTCTCTCTCTCTCTCTCTCTCTCTCTCTCTCTCCCTGCTCTGTAACTGCTTTTCAAATAAATAAATAAATCTTAAAAATAAAAAGCCTCCTGAATCAGGCCCAGGCTCTGCATGGATCCCAGGCCCTGCCACCCTCCTCTGTCTTGTTCTCTGCCCTGTGGGGAAGCAGGTGCCCTGGGGAGCTCTGGAACTCAGGCTGGTGGTGTGGTCCTGGGGTCTCTCTCTGAGCTGCCCTTCCAAGAGGGCAGCCTGGTGAGGAGATGGCTCTACTGGCCCAGCACAGCGCCCCTTTAGTGGGATCACATGATTTTGGGTCACCCCAATTTGTCAGTCACAGAAAGAGTTCAAAGCTCTGAGCTATAGATGGTCCACTATCAATTCTTGGGCTTGGCTGTGTGAGTGTTGTGTCCATGCATCAGCTCTCACCCACCCGTGCTCCAGCTGTGGTGCAGCCTTGGGTCTACTGTGCCCACGGGCTGTAGAATGGCATCAAAGCAACCCTGTGTACCCTCCCCACCCTGCCAATGCGCTAAGGCAGTCCACCCAGCTGCTGGCCTACATATGCCATGTGTTGGGCAGACCTCTGGGGTGGCCCACCTGTCTCCCTCAAGGCCACTCAGCACCATTCCCATGAGTTACCTCACTCAGCTTGACAGCTGTGGTGTCAGGCTCCCCAGCCAACCCTTCCCACTGGGGGTGCGTGGAAGGCTGGGGTGCCGGCCACAGGGAGAGAGATCGCACCCTAGGGGTTCCGTGATTACAGCTCAGACACTTCTCTAGGACGCGTGGTTGGCGGACATGATCTTTACTATAAAACTGCCAATGATAGGCTGAACATGTCTGAAAACAGATAGCTGCTCCTGCTTTCAGAGTTGCACAGTGAGCACTATCGAGGTGGCACTGTTAGAACACCCGAGGGCGTCCCTGGCAGTAGGACTTGAGGGCTGCACTGTGGATGATGCAGTGTCACGAGTAGCCACGGACCCATCATTGAGGAACTGGGAGCTGCAGAGGCGAGAAGGGGCTGTGTTGTTTGCACATGAACTGGCTCCAGAGAGCCCTGGCGCTGTGAGTTATAAGAGCGTGGATTTGAGAAGCTAGCCAGCAATGGTGAATCTGACCATGAAGAACATGAAGAGGTGGTTCCTAGACCTAACGGGGAGAGATGATGGCTGTATACCCTGAGAACTTCCTTGTGCCCTGAATGGACAGTAAATAAATATGTGAATGCCCCTTATTGATCTGTAGAGCTCACATGGACCCATGAATTTTGTAATATGCTATAAAATTAAGTTGTTTACGGGGCTGGCGCTATGGTGTAGTGGGTAAAGCCGCCACCTGCAGCGCTGGCATCCCATACGGGTGCTGGTTTGAGTCCTGGCTGCTCCATTTCTGATCCAGCTCTCTGCTATGGCCTGGGAGGGCAGTAGAAGATGGCCTGAGTGATTGGGCCCCTGCACCCAGAGACCTGAAAGAAGCTCCTGGCCCCTGGCTTCGGATCTGCTCAGCTCTGGCCATTGCGGCCATCTGGGGGAGTGAATCAGTGGATGGAAGACCTCTCTCTCTCTCTCTCTCTCTCTCCCCCTCTGCCTCTCTGTAACTCTGCCTTTCAAATAAATAAATAAATAAATCTTTAACGCTGCCTTTCAAATAAATAAATTAATTAATCTTTTTAAAAAAGATTTATTTATTTGAAAGGCAGTATTAAAGATTTATTTATTTATTTGAAAGGCAGAGTTACACAGAGAGAGGAGAGACATATATATAGAGAGGTCTTGCATCTGCTGGTTCACCCCCCAGTTGGCCGCAGTGGCTGGAGCTGAGCTGATCCAGAGCTGAGCTGATCTGAAGCCAGGAGTCAGGAGCTTCTTCTGAGTCTCCACGTGGGTGCAGGGGCCCAAGGACTTGGGCCATCTTCTACTGCTTTCCCAGGCCATAGCAGAGAGCTGGATTGGAAGTGGAGCAGCCAGGTCTTGAACTGGTGCCATATGAGATGCCGATACTTCAGGCCACGGCATTAACCTGCTGTACCACAGCGCCAGCCCCAATAAATAAATCTTAAAAAAAAATTTAAATTGTTTACATTGACTGGGGCTCCACAAGATATATTTGCTCAAGGTCTGCCTATGCTGGGGGTGGACTTGCTTTGTATGTGAGAGAGCACAGGGCCCTCCCCCTCCCCTCTAGGGCAACCCCGCCTATCCTGGCCTTGAAGAGTTACTAGTCACTGCCTTCCCTTGGGTCCTGAAGCTCTGCTTCCCGTGCCTCTGAGCCTGCCTGGCCCATATGCAGGTGGGCATGGAGGACAAGAGCCATTTAATGGCCTAAGGGACGTGAAACTGGGGAGGAGAGGTCAGAGTCAGGAGAAAGAGATTGGTGGGAAGTTATGTGGGTCGGACTCTCCTGAGACCAGGTGAACAGTCCTCGTCAGACTCCTGAGTCTTTTATATATATTTATTTATTTAAAAGGCAGAGTTACAGAGGCAGAGAAAGAGAGAGAGAGAGAGAGAGAGAGAGAGAGAGGTCTTCCATCCACTGGTTCTCTCCCCAGGTGGCAGCAATGGCTGGAGCTGGGCCAATTCAAAGCAAGGAGCCAGGAGCCAGGAGCTTCTTCCTGGTCTCCCATGTGGGTACAGGGGCCCAAGCACTTGGGCCATTTTCCACTGCTTTCCCAAGCCATGAGCAGGGAGCTGGATTGCAAGTGGAGCAGCCAGGCCTCAAACTGGCACCTGCTATGCCACAGTGCCAGCCCATAGACTCTCGAGTCTTAAACCAGGGCACTGCCCTGGGCTCCAGTCTCTCACCCCCACAGTCAATTTGTCACGTCCACTCAGTTCTGGTTGCCATGGAGCTTGTTATCGGTCAGGGTTCTCCAGAGACACAGAATCAACAGCAGAGACGTATTTACCTACCAACCCACCCACCCACCCACCTACACTGCACTGTGGGGCTTACGGGGGTCGAGCAGTGCCACAGTCGGCTGTCTGCAAGGCTGGGGACCCAGCAAAGCCCCCGGTGCACTTCAATCTGAGTCCCGGGGCCTGGGAGCCGGGAGCTGTGCTGTCTGAGGGCTGGAGACGTGTCTCAGCTCAGTGAGAGAGAGGGAATGTTCCCTTCTTCACCTTTTTGTTCTGTTTGGGACTTCAAGGGATTAGCCGATGCCCACCCGCTTTGTAGAGGGCCATTGTCTTCTGTCAGTCCCTGATTCAAATGCTGGTCTTGTCTGGAAACACCTTCAGAGACTCAGAACAGAGAGAGTGTGTTACCAGTTACCCAGACATCCCTTGGCCCTGTTGCTGTCATGGAAAATTAACCACTGGGGCAAGCATTCAGCTTAGCAGTTAAGACACTGGACTGCGACACTGCAACCCATAGCAGAGTGCCTGAGTTCAAGTCCCAGGCATAGTCCGGGTTCCAGCAGCTGATGTGAACCCTGGGATGGCTCAAGTACTTGGATCCCTGCCCCTGATGTGGGAGACCTGGTTGGGTCCCGACTCCAGGCTCCCATCAGGGCTCTGTGGACATCTGGGGAGTGAACCAGCAGACTGGAGCACTATCTGTCTGTCTCCTCAAATATGTAGAAAAAAAGAACCACCAGAGAGCTATTCTTTTATTTCTTTATTTATTTGAAAAAGAGAGAGAGAGAGGAGAGAGATCTGCCATCTGCTGGTTCACTCCCCAGATGGCTGGTGCTGCATCACACAGCTATGCCGACTGTCCTCTGCCCTGCCTCCGCCGGTCCCATCTCCTCCCTCCTGGACCTCTGCAGGAGATCCTCTCCAACTCTCGCCTCTGTCAGTGCTCTGTCCTCACTGCTTGCTGTGCCAGTTCCCAGGCCATATGTTCTCCCTCTCAGAAGGACGTCATCTACAGTCTGCTGGGCGAGGGGAGGCGGCAGTCCTCTGTGCTCCGTTTCTGGCTCCATGTTCCCCAGCCTCCTCGTCCCCCTTGCAGAGGTGCCTCACACCACCAACGCGCCAGCTCCTTGTCAGTTCGGGCATAATCAAGATTTGTTCTTTACTCCCTCACGGTTCAGGATGGAGTTTTTTGTCATTGTTCTTTCTTGGTTCTGCTACTTTGCTTTCCAGCTTCCAAAATGCTATTGATGATCTCTCTCTGTTCTCTTTTTCCTTATGGATTTATTTTTTTTTAAGAAGTGATTAGTTCATTAAGCAGGATTACTGCCTCTCTCTCTCTCTTTTTTTTAAAATTTATTTGAAAGTCAGAGTTACAGAGAGAGGTAGAGTGAGAGGTAGAGCGAGAGTGTGAGAAAGAGGTCTTCCATCTGCTGGTTCATTCCCCAAATGGCTGCAATGGCCAGGGCTGCACTGATCTGAAGCCAGGAGCCAGGAGCTTCTTCCAGGTCTCCCACGCAGGTGCAGGGGCCCAAGGACTTGGGCCATCTTCTACTGCTTTCCCAGGTCACAGCAGAGAGCTGGATCAGAAGTGGAGCAGCCAGGACTCGAACTGGCATCCATATGGGATTCCACTGATTCAGGCCAGGGCTTTAACCTGCTGTGCCACAATGCCGGCCCCAGCTGCATATTTTAAAAATTATTTAATTTATTTGAAAGGAAGAGAGACAGAGACACAGAGTGAAAGAGAGAGCAAGCGAGCAAACAGATGAGCTCTTCTACCTGCTGGTTCACTCTCCAAATGCCTGCAACAGCCAGGACTGGGCCAGGCCAAAGCCAGGAGCTAGGAACTCCATCTATGAGTTTCATGAGGGTGGCAGGAACCCAAGTACTTCATCTGTCACCTGCCTCCCAGGGTCTGCATTACAAAGCTGGAATGGAAGCTGGGACTTGAACCCAGGCACTTTGATATGGGATACAGGCAGCACAACCAGGAGGCCAAACACCCACTTTGGAGTACCACAGTACCTGGCTGTAATGATGGAGTTTCTTCATCCTTCCAGTAGAGGCCACACACTTGCTAGTGGCTTTTGTAGACAGTCGTTTCCTGGGTGCTTCACTGGTGGGAATGCAGGCCGTATGCTTTGTTGTTGTTGTTATTAAAGATTTATTTATTTATTTGAAAGGCAGAGAGAGAGATAGAGAGAGAGAGAGAGAGAGAGAGAGAGAGAATCTTCCATTTGCTGGTTTGTTCCGAAAATGGCCACAATGGCCACAGCTGGGCTGATCCAAAGCTAGGAACCAGGAACCTCCTCCAGGTCTCCCACATGGGTGCAGGGACCCCCACACTTGGACCATCCTCTGCTGCTATCCCAGGCGCATTAGCAGGGAGCTGGATCAGAAGTGGAGCAGCTGGGACTTGAACAGGCACGCATATGGGATGGTGGAGGCTTAACCTGCTTTGCCACAGCGCCAGCCCCAGGCAGTCTGCTTTGCACCAGGCAGGGTATAGGGAACTCTTTGCTCATCCCCTTTCTCCTTTGGCTGGAGTTCAAGAAGTGAAGCTGGCGACAGGGAGCTCCTGCCTCTATCTCGCACTGAAATGTGGTACCGTCTCTCTCCTATTCGAAAAACTTCCCCGGCTCCCTATTGACACAGGAGAAGAAAGGAAATCTTGAGCCTACAGTTTTAGGCTTCGCCCTCAGCCAGAGTTTACTTCCCTTGTGGACGAGACTGTACTTGATCCCATTAATTTTAACCAAACAAATTTCAGGACACCTGGAGACAGAAAGAGTCAGAAATTCCCCTTTGTTTTCTGTCCAATGCCAAGGCTAAAACAGTGCTGAGCTGTCACCTGCAAGGCTGTCAGCCGCTTCTCACTGGATAACTTTCACGGCCAAGTCAGGAGCCCTGAGATGGCTGGGGCTGGGGCTCAGTGATGGTGTGTGTGTGTGTGTGTGTGCGCGCGCATGTGTGTGTCTTCACGCAGCCCCCAGTCTTGAGCCTCGGAGGGAATTTCCGGTGCACACTGCCAGCGCCGAGGGGCAGAGTCCTTTCTTTGTATTCTTTCAGGGGCATAAATTGCAGC
This sequence comes from Oryctolagus cuniculus, assembly GCF_051225735.1. Classification (NCBI taxonomy): domain Eukaryota; kingdom Metazoa; phylum Chordata; class Mammalia; order Lagomorpha; family Leporidae; genus Oryctolagus; species Oryctolagus cuniculus. The sequence goes on from NC_142870.1 coordinate 93,875,602, forward strand.
AAGTGATGAAATCTGTTCAGTTGCGTTCACCACTAAATCACTTCGGACCACACAAGTGCTTGGCCAACGTAGTTCTGTTACTGCTAAACCGAGGGGACAGCCTGCTCCCAGATGGATGGAGGAGCTGCCTGTCCGCAGGGAGCTGGCGGGATTTCCCATAAGGCTGGGGTTGGCGTCTGTTTCAGTGGTAAGGACGGTGGAGTGTGAATTGTTGCGACTGGCAGGCCTTGCTCACAAGTAGGCCCCCTTGCTTTATTGCCACATCAGAGAAAAAGGCCATCGTGCCCCCAGAGAGCAGTGGGCCCTGCGGTGAGCTCGCTAGGAACAGTGGAGAAAGGCCGGGAAGGGTCTTCCCCGCGTGTTTCCTGTGCACTTGCCCTCTTCCCCAGAACAAAGCACATCGGCTTCCTACCGCAACCACGAGGAGCGCCCCTCTCTCGCCAGCAAGGAACTACTTCCTCTCCTACTGTGGCTTCAGGGTGAGTTGGCTCCCTCTGCCCAGAACACCTGCTTTGCCTTCTCTGCTTCAGCGAGGGCCACCTCTTGGCTGTCCCCCTCCTGCAGAGCCTTTGTGTGGGTTGTTCTACCTGCCTGCCACGTCCTCACCCACGCCCCATGTCCCCACCCTCTTCCCATTCTGGCTCCCCCCTCATCCCGCCTCTGGTCATCCCTGTCCGTGCCCTCCACCCAGAGACCCCCAGAAGCCCGCCTGTAGTGCAGCGCTTCGGCTTTGTCTCTTGTCGCGGTGACGGGGAGCGCACACCATGGAGCACCGTGGGTGTCTCGGGCTCCGGCTCAGCCACAGCTCGGCCTTGTCTGCAGCTGGCGTTCTGTGAAGTTGTTTATGTTCAACAGGAGAGCGGGAGAGCGCGTGGCGAGGGCCAGGCCAGGCCCTGATGGCAGCGGCTGCCCCCCGCCCCTTCCCGTTCTCACCGAGTCCCTGGTGCAGGGAACAGGAGCTGGAAGCAAGGGAGGTGGGCGGGTGCAGAGTACAAATGAATCCATGAAGTGTGTCTTCCTGGCAAACTCTTACTCCACATCCAAGGGCAGAGGCAGAAGCCCCTCCTGGGGGGGGGGGGCTGGGGGGCACGCTGACCACGGCAGGCAGCCCTCTGCCCTCCTGTGGCCTGCACACCCCGCCGCGCTGTGAGCTCCGGGGAGCAGGGCCGTGGCCCTTCCTTTAAGAGTCCCCAGCGCCAGGGCAGATGCTGCGAGCCAATGGAATTGAATCCCGCATCTCTGTTGCTGACCCAGCATCCTGCTATCGCATCCCAGGAGGCAGCAGCTGATGGCCTCTGGCCCCCACCTGGAGACCTGGATGGAGTCCAGGCTCTGGACATTGGTCTGGCCCAACTCTCCGTTGTGGCCATTTGGGGAGTGAACCCAGCGGATAGAAGACCTCTCTCTCTCTCTGTCTCTCCTACTCTTTCTGTAGCTCTGCATTTCATGTAGATCAAATAAATTAATCAACACGGGAAAAAAGAGAGGCTTCGTAGCGTGTGCACAGAGCCGGTGCCTAAGAACTCGGCACAGCTGACAGAGCCGCGGCAGCTCGGCCGGGCGGACAGCGCCTCTGTGGGGCTGCAGAGTCTGGCCACCAGCTCGTCTCGGGAGTCTGGGGCCTGCGGCCCGCAGGGTGGGAAAGAGTTAAGCAGGCAAGGGCCAGGCCCGGCAGCCAGAGGGTATGTTTGTGTGGCTGTGGTTCTCAGGCAGGACTTCAGGCCCGAGGACTTTGGTCCCCATGCAGGGCCTCTGTGGTGTGGACTCCATCTGGGCTGGCTCCTCCTCAAAAAACCCCTAGTCCCTGCTGCCCGAGGCCCAGAGGAGGCTGGTGGAGGCTGGTGGGTGCCCGGAAGGACATGGGGAAGAGCAGTAAGAGCCTACACAGCTCCGGAGCAGGGGCTGTGTTTAGGGGAGACAGGAGACGTCTCTGACTGGGCCTAGTCTTGCAGCAACCCATTAATTATCACTCCTACTTTACAGATGAAGAAACAGAGGCACAGAGAGGTTAAGTAACTTGCCCAAGGACACACAGCAGCTGAGTGACGGAGGTGGGTTCAGACCTAGATCTATCTCCAGTCCTGGACCCTACACAGACTGTCCTCCCACAGTCCTCTGTGTGGCCTTGAGGGATTCTGGACATTTATGTTAAGAGTGCATTCAAAGAATCTCGGGACCAGGTGGCTCCTACAGCCAATGTTCTGGTGCTCAGAAGGCCAGGCAGGAGCCAGCTGCAGGACAGCCGGGGGCGAGCAGTGCACGCTCGGCCTGCGTTAGAGGGGCCTGCGGTCCGCCTGTGCCGGGTTCCCAGTCCCAGGCCTGCACTGGTGGGGCCGGGGTGGGGTAGAGGACGTGGAAACTGAACTACTGGCCCGCACCGCAGCTGCTTCTTGTGGCCACCAGGGGGAGGTGCTCCCCTGGGAACTGCGAGGCGGCGCGCCTCACCCTCCAGGCCCCTGGCGGGGCACCTGAGGTCCCAGGACTGCTCCCTGCTGCTGCCCCGCCCCCACCTCAGCTGCGCCCAGAGAAGGAGGAGGGGTCGCTGGTGAGCACCTGTGTGTGTGCTGTGGCCTCTTCTCACCAGTTGTGTGTGTGTGTGTGAGAGAGGGAGACTGATTCACCCTCCACCTCGGTTCTCCCCCAGGAGAACTGTTCCCACGAGAGCCTCTGGCCCTCAGCCTGTGTCCATAGAAAAGCCTATGTGGAAATGCCTGTTGGGTGTTCGGAAACTGATCTCTCCTCTTTCACATCTAATAATAGAAGGAGACCAGGGACTTTTTTACCCGGTGTGACGACCACCCATTTCAGTCCTCAACTTCCAGTCAACATGGCATGGGGAGCCGGCACTGTGGCATAGCAGGTAAAGCTGCCACCTGTGGCGCCGGCATCCCATATGGGTGCTGGTTCGAGCCTTGGCTGCTCCACTTCTGATCCAGCTCTCTGCTGTGGCCTGGGAAAGCAGCAGAAGATGGCCCAAGTCCCTGGGTCCCTGCACCTGCGTGGGACACCCGGAAGAAACTCCCGGCTCCTGCCTTCGGATTGGTGCAGCTCCAGCCATTGTGGCCATTTGGGGAGTGAACCTGTGGATGGACAATCTCTCTCTCTCTCTCTCTCTCTCTCTCTCTCTCTCTCTCTCTCTCCCCCTCTGTAACTCTGACTTACAAGTAAATAAATACAATCTTAAAAAAAAGAAAAGAAAACAAAACTGACCTGATAAAACTATGAAAAAAAAAAAAAAAGCAAAGAAAAGATGGCACAGGGATTCATGCGGTGCTGACCCTCTGTTCTCCCCAGCAAAAATCTGGAAAACAGAACATAAAGGACTCACAGGCTAGCAGAGCTGGAGCCCGAACCCAGAGAGGAGAGCTCTGTGCGCCAGGAGCAGCCGAGGAGCCCAAGTAGGGGGGCCCGGGACCTGCTGCTCTGGGTCTGGGACAGCAGGGCTGCCTGCAGCTGACCAGCTCTGTGCCAGGCTCCAGGAAACCAGTGGCGAGGGGAGGCTCCCTCTGCTTGTGAAAGGAGGAAGGAAAAGGGAAAACAGACCTTTGTTGTGTACAGCCTGCAGCTTGAGATGTAGGAAGGTGAAAGAAGACAGGCTTGGGGCCCAAGCTGAGGCCAGCACCCTCCAGCCAGAGGCTTGCATCTGCAGTGTCCTCCTATAGACAAGAGAGGGAGGCCCCGAAGTGCTATCGTAGGACTTGGTTTTCAGCTGGGCCTGGGGTCCCAGCTCAGGATAAGCAAAGAGAGAAAAACAGATGTAAAAACAAAACAAAGCAAAAAATGCTCCAACTCACTGTGAGGTTGTAAGCCAAAATCCATGTAAAATGTTTGATGGTAAGAAAAAAAGTCAATAAAATCAATATTTGGAATAGGAATTCACTCCAGATTAAATTTACTTTGTGAAAGGCTTCAAAAGAATTTTAAAAAAATATAAAGGATGCTTAAAAGGCAAAGGTTTAAAGTCCACTGGAGATGAATAAGGAACAAAATGAGAACAAGGAGATATGGCAAGAACAAATTAGAAAGCTTAGACAAGTTTGATTATTAAAAATGAAAAGCTACAGTATGTAAAATAGACAGAGAGAAGACCAATGAGTTAGAAGATGGTATTGAGGAATTCATACTCACATATTACACAGGGGCAAAGATTGAGAATACGAAAGCAGTTATGAGGGAATGAACGTATGTCCAGGAGGAGCGTCAGAGGAACACAGTGAAGGGAATGACAGTGAAATAATACAGGAGCATGAAGAAATACTCAGGAAATCTCCTTGGGGAAGTGTCAGAACGTCTGGGGTAAAGAGAAAAACAAAACAAAACAACCCTACAGTAGACCAGAGGAAAAGGCATATTATTTAAAAAGTAACTTTTGTTCTTAGCAAAGTCAGGCCAGAGACAACAGAGAATATCTTCCAGGACTTTTATACCCAGCTAACTTACAGCTAAAATTTAAGACCAAAAAAAAAAAAAAAAAAAAAAAAAACCAAAACCCTAAAAACAAAAAATATTTTGAGGTGGAACTCAGGCATTCCTAAAGATATAAAATACAGACTGTCACTAAAAAGGATTATTGTAGGATGTATATATTTTAAGATACACTTTTTTTTTTTTTAAGGTCAAATAGTTCTCCAAGGCTTCTGTGGTTGCCAGCTTCCTGCAGCGCCCCCCAGTGGCGCTCTCCTGGTTCTCGCGTCCCTCCAGTGCATTGCAGAAAACAATGGGGTGTGACAGCTTCCGTGTCACTCGCTCACTGTTCCTGCAGAGGGCACTCCAGCCTCCCCAGGGAGCCGTGTGCGTCACGCTGCGCTCAGCAAGGCTTGCCAGTCCGTTGGCGAGCTGCTCTGAAAGTGGATGCTCCCGCCTCGTGCCAGACCTCAGGTCGTCAAAGCCCTGGGCAGCCTCTGGCCGGTCGCCTCACGAAAGCTCTGAGCTAGAACTCCCCTGCTAAACTGCTCCTGAGTTCCTGACTCTCAGACTCCAGTGAGATAGCAAATCTTGTTGTTCCATTAAGCTAAGAAGTTTTGGTGGTGGTTTGTTACACAACAGGAGATAATGTTGTTCATCATGAAAGAAATGGCCGTTCCTCGTCCCACCTTCCCCTACTCCATCCAATCCCTGAAGGCAATCCCTTTCCACGGCCTTCAGCTCGTGTTTGGTTGTTTTGGTATTGGCCTCAAGGTTTCTATAGGGCTTACGTGTGTTTTTCTTGTTTTCATTTTGGGTGTTAAGTAGCGACACTTGTTATGGCAAATGGCCTGGTTTTTCTCTAGTGAGTCGGTGCTTACATCAGTATTGCCCCATCAATATTACGCAGTGCTAACGCGCACACGGAAGTGTGGTCCTTTTTCCTCGCTTGTACAACTTTGTGTTTTTCCTGGTGATAGTAACACTCCATTATTTTCTTTTGCTTGTTTACTTGCATTTTTAATCCCATGAGTAATTCACCTCCTCTCTGTGTCTGAGCATGCTAGATACATCCTGGTATTTTTTTTTTTTTTTTAACCTTTCCTTGCTCTGTGCTCCTGTTCCTGTCCGGGCTGGAGCTGAGGGTGGAGCTGGGACCGAAACCCCAGCACTGCGCTGCGGGATGTGGTGTCCTGAGCTGCACCCTCCTTGCTGTGCCGACGCCACCTCTGAATTATTTCCCTCATACTTTTCTCCTCTCCATCTTCTGTTGGTAGAGTTCCTATTATTTGGATGATTTTGCTGGACTTTCTGGATTAATCATCCAAAGGGTCTCCCTCTTCTTTCCTGTTGTCATTCTCTCTCTCTCTGTTTTGCTTTCAGGAAAATTCATTGACTTTACTGCCAAACATTCTAAGTTACATACATTTCTTCTCCTATTTGTATTATTCACACATTTCAACTTACTGCTCTAAGGACATTGATCACAGATTTTTAGAATGTTTTTGTTCAGAGGCCAATTGTCTTTGTTCCTCAAGATCCACCTCCACGCCAGTTTTTTTTTCTTTCTTTTATTTTCCTTATTTTTTTTCCAGATTTATTTATTTATTTGAAAGGACAAGTTACAGAGAAGCAGAGAGATCTTCCATCCGCTGGTTCACTCCTCAAATGGCTGCAACAGCCAAAGCTGAGCTGATCCGAAGCCAGGAGTGAGGAGCTTCTTCCAGGTCTCCCCCGCAGGTTCAGGGGCCCAAGCACTTGGGACATCCTCCACTACTTTCCCAGGCCACAGCAGAGAGCTGGATCAAAAGTGGAGCAGCCGGGACTCAAACCACGCCCATGTGGGATGCCGGCACTGTAGGCAGAGGATTAACCTATTGCGCCACAGTGCCAGCCCTGGTGTTGGTGTCTTTAACACAGGAAGCTTAAGTACCTGGCAGTCCTCTGTTATCTCCCTTCCAATACTCACCCCAAGGTGACCGTACTGGGGTAGAATCTCTGGGAGGTGGTAATGTCACTGCAGCGGAGCCCTCATGAACGAGATTGGTGCCCTTGTGGGGTACAGGCCTTCGTCTTTCAGTGAAGCTTGTTTCTAACTGACATGGTTAAAGCTTGGTAGAAGCCTTCCCAAGGTCAGAAGAAAAAGGGAGGCATCTGTCCTGGGAATGAAATGTGCTTGTTACCTGCTTGCCTACCAGTGCTTCAACTGTAGTTACTATCTGCTTATATGCAACCATTCCACTGATGTTAACCCTTGCCAGACAGCGTAGGGCTCGGTATGTGCGAGGAAAAATACCATCAGTAACTATGTACGCATAGGCAGTATTGTATCAATTCCTGTGGCCGCCATGTAACCTTAGAATGTCCAATCAAAGGTATACGTGTAGCCCTATAAGGGAGACAAAGAGGCTAAAACTGTATACAAGGGAAACCCCTTTGTTCTGGGCTTAGGCTTTTGGATAAGAAATTCCACCTGGACCCTATATTGGCATAAATTATAAAAGACTACTTCCTGCTAAAAGACCTCTGGGTCTTGTCTCTGTGCACGAATCCTGCTGCATGTATACAAGATGCTCAAGAGAGACCTTGACCTCTTCCCACACATGAGCCAGAAGGCAGGCTTTCCCCAACACTGCCACCTCGACCTCCATCTTGGACTGTCCAGCTTCCAGGACTGTGAGGGGGTGAACCAGCTACAATGTGTTGTAGCAGCCTGAAGGGTCTAAGACACCCTGATCCAAAGCTGGCTGGGAGCTCCAGGCACCGGATGGGCTTTGTCCTGGGTGGGTTCCACTTCAGGTGGTCTGGCTGGACCATTTTCCTCCAAATGTCAACATAGAAAGGATTCATTTCACAACATAGAGAGGTCCACTTCCCCGAGGAGGGATCTTCCAAGGGGCTGACCATGGTGTGCCAGCGCACCTGCTACGTTCTGGGACCCCACAGGGATAGCCCTTCCCAGACAGACTGTACACCAACCTCCTGCGCTTAGTTCTGCCCTCAGCCCCACCCTGGTGCCCCCGTCTCTGGCTCCTCAGAACTCTGCAATCTTTTCATTTCTTGTATGAGTGGCTCTGGTGTCAGCTTTTCTGGTAAATTGGGACTTTTCTTCTTTGTGCACCTGATTTTTAGTTTCCAGGAATTCTTAGTGTCTTCTGTGGTTGTATGCTTTAATGAATCCATTTAGATTTTTTAAAAATAAGGTTTGGGAGCCAGTTGGAGTGACTGGAAATATATAACATTTTTCTCTTTTTGCAAAGTAGTAGGTAAAACTGAGACGGTAGGCCTTCTCTGTTCAGTGTGGTAGCTACCAGCTACAGGCGGTGCTGTGCAATGGAAGAGTGGCGGTCAGAGACTGTATCATTGCACTTACAGTGACACACACACTGGAGTATGAAATGTAAAATATCTCATGAATGTCTTAGCATGTTGATTACATATCGAAGTGATACTACTTTAGATTTGAATTAAATAAATCATATTCTGATTTTAAAAAGCTTTTCAAAACTAGAAAATATAAAATTATGTCTGGATTGGTGCCTATTTCTATAGGCTGGTATATTGCAGATGACAAAAGATTGAACATTTGTTTAATAATCAGGTCAAGTGTGATAAAAAGAAGGAAAAAAGTGGAAGACCTTTACTTTTTTTTTTAAGATTTATTTATTTATTTATATGAAAGTCAGAGTTACAGAGAGAGAGAGAGAAAGAGAGAGAGAGAGGTTTTCCATCTGATGGTTCACTCCCCAATTGGCCACAACGGTCAGAACTGTGCTGATCAGGAGACAGGAGCTTCTTCCAGGTTTCCCACGTGGGTGCAGGGGCCCAAGGACTCGGGCCGTCTTCCACTGCTTTCCCAGGCCATAGCAGAGAGCTGGATCGGAAGTGGAGCAGCCAGGTCTCGAACCAGCGCCCATATGGGATGCCAGCGCTTCAGGCCAGGGCTTTAACCCACTGCGCCACAGCGCCAGCCCCAACCTTTACATTTTTTAAGACTAAATTACAATTAAATGTAGAAGTTAAGAATTATGGATAAGCCGGCGCCGCGGCTCACTAGGCTAATCCTCCGCTTTGTGGCGGCGGCACACCAGGTTCTAGTCCCGGTCGGGGCGCCGGATTCTGTCCCGGTTGCCCCTCTTCCAGGCCAGCTGTCTGCTGTGGCCAGGGAGTGCAGTGGAGGATGGCCCAAGTGCTTGGGCCCTGCACCCCATGGGAGACCAGGGTAAGTACCTGGCTCCTGCCTTTGGATCAGCGTGGTGCGCCGGCCGTGTCGGCCATTGGAGGGTGAACCAACGGCAAAGGAAGACCTTTCTCTCTATCTCTCTCTCTCACCGTCCACTCTGCCTGTCAAAAAAAAAAAAAAAAAAAAAAAAGAATTATGGATAAGCTGAAGAACCCACACCGAGAGGGAAAACAGAAGGAAATAGAAGACTTTATGAGTCCAGCAGAAAACAACAAAGATTTTTGTTTCAATGATAAAATGTTACTAAGCAGAAACAAAAAAATGACCTCATTAACTCAAAATATTTAAGTAACTCTCATTTATATAAATAGATGAAACCAACCAATTACATCTAGAGATAGCCAGGATGGACAAAAAGATGAATTGATCATACTGTTGCTTATCACCCACCCATCGAAAGCAAAACCGAGCACAGTGAACAAACACGTACCATGAGCACATCACTCAGCAGTGGGCTGGCCTAGCGAGCTTAGCATCAGCCAAAGCCATGATGGACAGCAGCGACAGGGTAGCAATACAAAGGGTGTTACCAGTAACAAAAGGAAGAAGCCATCAAGCAGCCACGCCAGTCCTGAGAGTCTGTGTCCTACCATCCAGAAACACTCAGAGGATTACCAAGAGGATGAATAAGCCCCATAACTGGAGGGTTGAACATCTCTCTCTCTGACACTGGTAGCATTTATTAGGCAAAAATATACCAAGGATGAGATGATTTTCACCACACTATGACTCAGCTCAGTCTAAAATGCTCAACAACTGCAGCACACGTATCGACTTTAAAGTGTGTGGGGGCTGATTATGAATTAAATATAAGAGAAAGAGGACGGAAGTCAGTGTATGCAAATGATATCCTCTGAGGCGTAGCAAGGAATTCAGAAATGAACACTCACATAACCTGCAGTTCCTGCATGATTAGAACTGGTAGGAATCACCTCCAACATAAAAATGAAAGCGGAGCACCACATATCAACATCTGAAGGACGAAACAAAAGCGACCTAACAGTAAGGCCATTTATCACGAGCAAGCTTTCATTGTTAGAAGAAGCACAGGGGAAAGAAATTAGTAAGAATATTCGAAGTTCATGAAACTGAAAACAAAAGAAACAAAAACCAAAATGTGGTTTACTGAAAAAAAAAAAAAAACTAAAGAAATGGATGAACCTCCAGTGAAACTCATCATGGAAAAGAAAAGAAAAAGTTGCCAACAGGAAATTTTAAAAACAAAAAAGTAGGGGCCGGCACCGTGGCTCATTTGGTTAATCCTTCGCCTGTGGTGCCGGCATCCCATATGGGTGCCGGATTCTGTCCTGGTTGCTCCTCTTCCAGTCTAGCTCTCTGCTGTGGCCCAGGAACGCAGTGGAGGATGCCCAAGTGCTTGGGCCCTGCACCCGCATGGGAGACCAAGAGGAAGCACCTGGCTCCTGGCTTTGGATCGACGTAGCATTGGCTGTAGCGGCCATTAGGGGAGTGAACCAATGGAAGGAAGACCTTTCTCTCTGTCTCTCTGTCTAACCCTGTCAAATGAAAAATTGTTTTATTTATTTGAAAGTGAAAATCACAAAGAGAGAGAGAGAGATCTTCCATCTGCTGGTTCACTCCCCAAATGGCCACAACAGCCAGGGTTGAGCCAGGGAGATGGATCAGAGGTAGAGCAGCCAGGACTTGAACCGGGGCCCATGTGGGATACCAGCACTGCAGACAGTAGGTTAATGTGCTACACCATAGCATCAAGCCCTTCATTTGTTTTTACATGCAGTTGGCTCAGAATAGGTTAGGGTTAAATTCAGACTTAGGTCTGAAGCATTTCTCCAGAAAAGAAGCTACTGAGCCACACCTCTGCCCAGTCCAATATGCCTTTCCAGCATGCCCAGCTTCCTCCTGTCACCTCAAACCTCAGCACTCCGGAAGAGGACTCTACAGGCCTTGCACGACTAGAGACCTGTGGGGAGGTTCCCCAGGACAGAGAGAGGCCAGTCGCCTTTACATAGAACTGTTCTACTGTGGTCTGGGAAAGCAGTGGAGGATGGCCCAAGTGCTTGGGGCCCTGCACCTGCATGGGAGACCCAGAAGAAGCTGTTGGCTCCTGGCTTTGGCTTGGTGCAGCTCCTGCCGTTGCAGCCAATCAGGGAGTGAACCAGCATATGGAAGATCTCTCTCGGTCTCTCCCTCTTTATCTCTGTAACTGACTTTCAAATAAAGAAATAAATCTTTAAAAACAAAGAGGTAGTTGTTAAACCTGCATGGGAGACCAGGAGGAGGCACCTGGCTCCTGGCTTCGGATGGGTGCAGCATGGCCGTGGCGGCCATTTGGGGAGTGAACCAACGGAAGGAAGACCTTTCTCTCTGTCTCTCTCTCTCACTGTCTGTAACTCTATCTGTCAAATAAAAAAAGAAAATCTAGACGAAACAGATAACTTTTCTAGAAAATACATATTATTACACTTGACAAAGAAGATGTAGAAAATGCAAATTAACCAATAATAATTGTGTAAGTAATCAAACAACTCCTGTTTCAAAATCTACAATTTTAACAGGAAAGTTTTACTGAACCTTCAAAGAATGCTTCAGAATATTGAAAAGCAGGGGAATTAATTTTTGAGGCTAGTGTATTCTTTCTTCTTCTTCTTTTTTAATGATTTATTTGGGGCCAGCATTGTGGCATAGCAGGTTAAGCCACCGTATGCAACACTAGCATCCCATTTGGGCACCAATTCGAGTCCCAGATTTTCCACTTCCAATTCAGCTCCTTGCTAATGGCACCTGAGAAAGCAGTAGAAGATGGCCTGAGTCCTTGGGCCCCTGCACCCATGTGGGAGACGTGGACAGGGTTCTAGGCTCCTAGCTTTGACCTGGCTCAGCCTCAGCTCTAGCAGCCATTTAGGGAGTGAACCACTGGATGGAAGACCTCTCTCTGGGTCTCTCCCTGTCTGTCACTCTGCCTTTCAAATAAATAAACACTTTTTTTTTTTTTTAAAGTGATTTATTTACTTAAAAGACCAAGTGACTGAGAGAGAGAGAGAGAGAGAAAGAGAAGAAGAAAAAGAGAGAGAAAGAGAGAAAGAGAGAGAGAAAGAGAGAGAGAAAGAGAGAGAGAGAAAGAGAGAGAAAGAAAGAGAGAAAGAGAGAAAGAAAGAAAGAGATTTTCTACCTGTTAGTTCACTCCTCAAATGACTGTAACACCCAGGGCTGGGCGGATTGAAACTAGGAGCCAGGAACTCCAGCCAGATCTCCTATTTGGGTGGCAGGGAACCAGGTACTTGGGCCATCATCTGCTGCTTCTCAGGAGCATTAGCAGGAAGCTGGATTAGAAGTGGAGAAGCCGGGACTTGAACTGGCATTCTGCTATGGGCTAGCCATGTCCCAGGTGGCAGCTGAATGCCCTGCACCACAGCACCTGCCCTCACGAGGCTGGTATATGCTTGATGCTAACCCAACTGTCAGTTCAAGAAAAGAAAATGACGAGCACATGTCACGGTGGTAGCCAGCCTCCAAGATGGCCCCACTGACCCTCCTCTCCGGATCGACACACCCTTTTGTGTGTCTAGCTTTCTTCCATGCAGGATCCTGGCTTTTCTGTGTGCGCACTAGTACACGATAGAAGTAGCAGCATGTGGTTCATAAGAGACATTGAAGTTTCTGCTATACCTGTTCGGACAGCTGGCTCCGGAAGAAGCCGCTGACTTGTCATGAACAAACTCTGGCAACCCAAGAAAGGAGGCCACGTGCTCAGAAACTGAGCCTTTTGCCAAGAGTCCCCGATTTGCCAGTCATGTGAGTGAGTCACTTTGGAAGTACCAGTTCCGGCCACAGCCTTTAGCTGAATCAGCATCAGCTAACTACTTAACTGTGACCTTGTGAGAAACTCCCAGACACAACCACTCAGCTATGCTGCTACCATGTTTCTTTTAAAAATTATCTACTTCTTTTCGTTTTTTAAAAACAGATTTATTTGTTTATTTGAAAGAGTTACACAGAGAGAAGGAGAGGCAGAGAGAGAGAGAGAGAGAGAGAGAGAGAGATTTTCCATCCGTTGGTTCACTCCCCAATTGGCTGCAATGGCCAGAGCTGTGCCGATCCAAAGCCAGGAGCCAGGAACCAGGAGCTTCTTCTGGGTCTCCCACACAGGTTCAGGGGCACAAGGCCTTAGGCCATCTTCTATTGCTTTCCCAGGCCACAGCAGAGAGATGGATGGGAAGTGGGGCAGCCAGGTCTTGAACAGGCGCCCATATGAGATGCAGGTGGTGGCTTTATCTGCTATGCCACAGCACCGGCCCCTCCCCCCACTTGTTTTCATGTACCTTTATTTATGTGAAAAGCAGAGTTACGAGAGAGAGAGAGAGAGAGAGAGAGATCTTCCATCCACTGGTTCACTCTCCAAGTACCTGCAACAGCCTGGGATGAGCCAGGCAGAAGCCAGTAACCCAGCTCTCCCACATGGGTGGCAGGGCCTCATGTACTTGATCTTGAATTACTTGCTTTCTTCCAGGGTGCGCATAAATAGGCAGCTGGAATGGGAAATGGAGCCTGGACTTGAGTAAGGCCCTCCGCTATGGGATGTGGGCATCCCAAGTGGCCTCTTAGTTGCTGTGCTGAACACTCACCCCACAGAACCTGGGAGATCATGTGTTTATTTACAGCATGCAAAAGTCATAAGTAAAATGCTAGCAAGTGAAGTAAACAAGCTGCAATTAGAATTACTGCAGAATGTTATTTATCACATCATACAATAAAGGGAAAATATACAATCATCATAATCACCATGGAAAAAGCATTTGATAAAATTTTACCCTCCATTCATGATCAAACTTAACAAATTGGGAACAGAAGGAGACTTTTTGAACCTGATAAAATCTCTCCACCAATAATCACCAGCAAACATATTCACATGACATAATTTCAGAAGCATTATTATAATTATTATTTTATTTGAAAGGCAGTGTTATGGAGAGAGAGACAGAAGGAGAGACAGAGAGATCATCCATCTGCATGTTCACTCTTCAAATGGCTGCAATGACTGGAGCTGGGCCAATCTGAAGCCAGGAGCTTCTTCCATGTCTCTCACTTGGATGCAGGGGCCAAAGTACATGGGCCATCTTCTGCTGCTTTCCCAGGTGCATTAGGAGGGAGCTGGATCGGAAGTGGAGCAACGGTGACTCAAACCAGCACCCATAAGGGATGCTAGTGGCTTTACCTGCTATGCCGGTCCTTGGAAGGATTATTTTAAACTCAGAAGTCACACGGGATTGCACAGGGTGGAGAACCAACCTTGTGCAATAATATAAGGAAAAATTTAAAAAGAGATGTAGAAATTAGATAGGATGTGAACCAAGTGTTCTCATTTTTAGAGTATAATTGTCTATGTGATTAATTTAAATGAATTTATCAATAAACTAAAAAAGTTATTAAATAAGTTTAGTAATATTATTGGATACAAAGTCAACACAGAAAGATTGCACTAATCTTCATATTCATCAATAATAAACAGAAAAATGTAATAATAAAAAGTTTCCACTCATACAGGCAAGATAAAGTATGAGATTCCTAGCAACCAATCTAATAGAAGACATAAACATTTTGAAGCTTTAATTAATTCATTTATTTGAAAGAGAGAGAGAGAGTGAGAGATATATTCTATCTGCTGGTTCACTCCCCAAGTACCTGCAATAGCTAGGGCTGGGCCAGGCCATAGACAGGAGCCAGGAGCTTCACCCAGGTCTCCCAGGTGGGTGGCAGGGACTCAGGTGCTTAGGTCATCATCTGCTGCCTCCCAGACGCATTAGCAGGAGACTGGATGAGAGGCAGCGGTGGGACCTGACGCCAGGCTCTCTGATGGGGGATGCAAATGTCCCAAGCAGCAGCTTCACTCTCCAACCACCACACCCTGCCACGAACATTTTTATGGAGAAAATGCTAAAGCAATGTCAAATGAATAAAAAGAAGACCTGAAAAATAAGTGAAGAAACATATGTTCATGGATCAGAGAACGCAATATTCTAAATATGCTAATTTCTCCCAAATAATCCATACATTTCATTAAATTTGAATCAAAATCCCAATAAAGATCTTTTTGGACTAGCTGATCTTAAAATTCATCTGGAGGATCAAGAGCTAGATAATTTTGGAAAAGCACACAAGGCAGTGGGGTGGAAAGTCGACTTAATCTACAAGAGAAGCCAGAGTGGTATTATCAAGGAATAGCAATCAGAGAGCACCGCGCCCAGGAAGAGACCCACGCACAGATGGAAAAGACACACAGCAGCTGGTGTTTCAAACCAGTGGGAGAAAGAGATGACTTTTAAAAATAAGTGATGTTTGGAAAATTGGTTATCCACATGGAAAAACATAAAATTAGTTTCTGACTCCCATACCTCCGAGCACAGCACCAAAAAGCTGATCTTGGAAATTTTTGCAAGAGGCTGGCATTTGGCCTAGTGGTTAAGATGCAGGTTTGGACATCCAGGCCCTGGTTGTTGTGGGCATTTGGGGAATGGACCAGAGGATGGGAGCTCTATTTCTTTCTTTCTCTTTCTTTTCCTTCCTTCCTTCCTTCCTTCCTTCCTTCCTTCCTTCCTTCCTTCCTTCCTTCCTTCCTTCCTTCTTCTCTCTCTCTCCTTCTTTCATTTTTTTTAGTTTATTTATTTATTTGAAAAGCAGAGTTACGAGAGAGAGAGAGAGGTCTTCCATCCACTGGTTCACTCCCCCAGAAGGCCACAATGGCTGGAGTTGGACTGATTTGAAGCCAGGAGCTTCTTCCGGGTCTCCTACATGGGTGCAGGGGCCCAAGGACTTGGGTCATCTTCTGTTGCTTTCTCAGGAGCATTAGCAGGGAGCTGGATTGGACATGGAGCAGCCAGAACTTGAACTGGCGCCCATATGGGATGCTGGTCCTGTAGGCGGCAGCTTTACGCCACAGTGCTGGGCCCATAATGATTTCTCAAACGGAACACAAAAACAAATCTTAAAAGGTATGAATAGTATTTTACCTGCTTTCAATGAACAGCTTCTGGTCACAAAGACATGCTAAACAAAATCAAAGACAAGCTTGAGACCGGGGGAAGGTATTTGCCCTGCAGAGAATGGATGAGAGATGTGTGTATAATTTGGAAGGAAACCCTGTAAGTGGAGTAGGAAAGGGATACACAGTGTAATAGAGAGACGTGGAAGGGCGGATCAGAGAAAAGGAGAGAAGAGCGGCAGCTTCTTTAGTATCTGAGGAAATAAGCTGGAGAGGCCCCATCTCGCAGCGCTCAGGTGACGCCAGCTAAGAACAGATGCTGCTGAGCCCTCACAAGGCGGCAACCCAGCGGTGTGCCCTTGAATTTGGCCCATGAGGGTCATGAGTGGTCCCTGCTGGAAGAATTTCAGCAGGAGGCGAGAGCGGAGCAGGTGGGGCTGTGTCCAAATACTCATGAGCTGCAGAGAAGCAAACATGAAGAGGGAAATCCAGAGTCCACCCTGCAGTGCACAGAGAGGCCGATAGGATGGTGGTGGTGGCTGTTGGGATTTGAGGGATGAGAGGGAATTTATTTAATAGCTAAGAGAAGGCATCTGAAGAGAGAGGGGCTTAAAATGTTGGGGGGCAGGTAGTTGGTGAATTCAAGTTTTGGAAGAAGCAGCATGAACTAATAGTAGCAGTACTGGTTAGACGACTAGAGCTGGGCCAGTCTGAAGCCAGGAGGGTCATCCAGGTCTCCCACATGGGTGCAGGGGCCCAGGCATCTTCTGCTGCTTTTCCAGGTAGGTTAGCAGGGAGCTGGATCAGAAGCAGGCCAGGATTTGAACCAGCACCCATACAGGGTGCTGGCATTACAGGCAGTGACTTTACCCACTATGCCACAGGCCCGACCCCATAGAGGCCTTGTTAAACTTGTTAAACCCAGAGCTTTCCAATCACCACTGCTCTCCATTATAGATCCTGAGGCCTGAATGAATGAAAGCCTGAAACTCTGCTGTGCTGAGTTATTGAGAACTTCTATTTTAAGTATTTTTGCTGTGTAGATGTAATTCTCTGAAAATATTTGTAATTACATTTATGGAGCTATGTCTTTTAACAAAATGTGGTTAGTTCTGTACTTAAATGTTTTATCTTCTAGGCTTAAAGATGCTGATGTCGGGGCCTGCATCATGGCGTAGTAGGTTAACCCTCCACATTCGGCGCCGACATCTCATATGGACGCTGGTTCTAGTACCGCTGCTCCTCTTTCAATCCAGCTCTCTGCTATGGCCTGGGAAAGCAGTGGAAGATGGCCCAAGTGCTTGGGCTCCTGCATTCACATGGGAGACGGAGAAGAAGCTCCTGGCTCCTGGCTCCTGGCTTCAGATCAGCCCAGCTCTGGCTGTTGTAGCCACTTGGGGAGTGAACCAATGGAAGGAAGACCTTTCTCTCTGTCTCTCTCTCTCACTGTCTATAACTCTACCTCTCAAAGAAATAAATCAAATCTTAAAAAAATTTAAAATAATAAAAAATATGCTGATGTCATGTACTAATCCTTTTAATCAAGGTTTTTCTGTGCTGCAGTAACTGACCTAAATAATGTGAATTTTATGTGTCTTGGGAAAGGTTTTGTGTGTTTCTGTTGCAGTTATTGAGCCTTGATAATTGGGAAAACTGAATCTTTTTTTAAGATTTATTTATTTACTTGAAAGAGTTACACAGAGAGAGAAGGAGGGGCTGAGAGAGAGAGAGAGAGAGAGAGAAAGAGAGAGAGGTCTTCTATCTGCTGGTTCATGTCCCAGTTGACCCTAATGGCAGGAGCTGTGCTGATCCAAAGCCAGGAGCCAGGAGCTCCTTCCGGGTCTCCCATGTGGGTGCAGGGGCCCAAGCACTTGGGCTGTCTTCCACTGCTCTCCCAGGCCATAGCAGAGAGCTGGATCGGAAGTGGAACAGTCGGGACACAAACCGGTGCCCATATGGGATGCCAGCACTGCAGGCGGCAGCTTTACCTGCTAAGCCACAGTGCTGACCCCAAGAACTGATTCTTAAATGAGTTAACATTATTTACCTATTTTTGATGATTGAGTGGTTACCTTAATTCTGATTAGATCCGGCTCACAGCTTTGATTAAAGTGCTCAGGTTAGCTGTACATTATCAACCTATTTTTACTTTGAACAAATGTTTAGAGCCTCTGATGATGCTTTAGATTTAGAATTACAAACTGAGCCTTTTGACTTTGGAACTTCCAGTTGGATCCCTGGAACTCTCAAAGAATGACATGCTCAACTTGGTGAGGTAACAGCTGTCTGGGTTAACTTAAATTATGCAAAATGCGTTGCAAGGTTATAAAATGATGGCAAACTGATGTACTTATTTTTTAAAACAATATTTATTTATTTATTTGAAAGAGTTACTCAGAGAGAGAGAAGAGGCAGAGAGAGAGAGAGAGAGAGAGAGAGAGAGAGAGAGAGGTCTTCCATCCGCTAGTTCAATCCCCAGTTGGCTGCAACAGCCAGAGCTGGGTCGATCTGAAGCCAGGAGCCAGGAGCTTCTTCCGGGTCTCTCACACGGGTGCAGGGACCTAAGGACTTGGGCCATCTTCTACTGCTTTTCCAGGCCATAGTAGAGAGCTGGATCAGAAGTGGAGCAGCCAGGACTCGAACTGGCATCCATATGACATGCTAGCACCTCAGGTGACAGCCTTACCTGCTATGCCACAGTGCTGGCCCCATATATAAGGTCCAGTGTTTTACGTGCTGGAGTTGTCAGTATTAATAGGATACAGTCTCAGAGTTGATTCTTTTTTTACCTGACACAACTTGTGCTGTGCACTGTTGGTCGCGTGTTGGTGAGGGTAATATGATGCCTGCTCTCTCCCCCATTCCCAGCGTCTGACAAGGGCCCTGGCTAGTGCTGAGGCAGGAAGCCGGCTGCTCTTCCCCGCAGCACTCCCCTGCTTGCTGGCAACCCTGCTCATCCCTTCCAGGCATCTGGATGTCCTGGCACTAAGGACTGAAACCCCGGGTCTGGGGTCAGGGCAGTGCACCCCCTGGGGGCCTCTACCCCGAGTGGGACAGCCACAGCCACAGCCACAGCCGCATTTTGGTTGGGGAATTACCTGACAGGAGTGCCTTCCTTGCATGAGCACAGGGCCACAGCCAGCTGAAAGAAGGAAAATTAACAGGAGGGGACTTGGGGTTCTCCCAAGCCAGAGGGCTTGCTGGTGAGGTTTCTCTAAGGGCGGACTGACAGGCTCAGTGGAGCTAACACTGAATAGCCAGATGGTGCCAGGGCAGAATTTGGATCGAAGGGGGCTCTAGCCAAAGACAGAAGGAAATAACCAGAAGAGAGCATCCCCGCTGGGGCGATGGACTTCCCACCCATGAGCCCCTCCTCGTGTGGGGGCCTTTGTTGCTTATCTCACATACGCTCACTTTTGCTCTTGCACTCTCTTGGACTCTTCTCTTTGTTTCTACCCTAAGCAACGAGTCCACGGACCAGTGTTAGGAGCTCCACAACCAGGATGCTTGGGAAGGACAGGACCGCAGGGATCGGTGGAGCCAGGCGTGCAGCCTGCACTTTGCCCTCTCAGTCCAGTTCTCCAAAAGCACGGGTTCAAGCAAGAACGCTGCTCTTATAGCGACAGGATCCTGCCAGGTCCAGTCTTCCCTAAGCATGTATTGTAGACACAGCGGCCTCTCAACATACAGTGCTGGGTAAGCCCGTGCTAAGTTGAAAATACTGTACACCGAACTGTGTTGGATCCCCCTGCCTCCTGCATGTCACAGCGGAAGAACAGCGGCCACTGCACCTGCACGGTGGTTTCGCCTCGTGCCCTCAGGTCTGCCTCTGCACCACTCTGCACATCTCTAGCCTGGGAAGAGACCAAAATTCAAACTTCAAACTACGGTTTCCATGGACGGTGTATTGCTTTCACACCATCGGCCAGTTGAAAAACCATTAGTTGGTGACTGTTCGTGGCTCTCTGTATCTGCAAGCGGTCTCTGTCGTGGCATCGTGAAGTGCACGTGGGCCATGGTTTACCTACCAGCCCCTCATGCTGGAAGTACACACCAGACCACACCCTCTTGGAGACAAAATCTGCCCATCCTGGTGCTGACCGGTGCCATGGCCTTCCTCCCGTTGTTAGGACAAGCTAAGACAGTTCCTCCTGCTCCCACCTCTCACCACACCCCCGTGGGGCTCTGGCCCACTTGCTGAAGCCCCAGCATGCCCTGCTCCCAAGCACACAGAAGCTGTGAAGGAGAGGTGGCCCACACGCACTGAGGAAACCCCAGGACACCGGCAGGGCTGGGATTCCAGCGCCGGATCCTCGTCCCCCTGCAGTTTGTCTCGGCTGAGCAGAGCCCAGTCCTCCGTGTTTGGCTTGGACGCCGGGCCAGGTGAGTCAGTCATCCTGGCACCCTCCCGAGAGCCGAAAGTCACATCCAGGTGGAGCTGCTGCCAGATCAGTGGGATCATCGGTCTCTCCCACAAATCCTCGGAGAGGGTGTGGGCAGGGCCAGGCCCTAGGAACTGGCATAGATCAGCTCTAGAGCAGTGCGGGGCCTCTGTGGCAACCTGCGACCTGGCTCCTAACAGAAGGAAATAGCTCCCTCTCTACCTCCACATCCTTGGGCTCTGGGCCAGCGAGCACCTGTCTCCCAGAAGAAGCCACAAGGACTAGGTTGGAAATCCAGCTCCATCCCCGACTGGTTGGGTGAAAATGGCCTCACCTCTCTGAGCCCAAGGAGAGTTTCCTTCCCTTTACAGTGGAGAGTCCCATCTGTGCTCATGAAGATAGAAAAGGTCAATCCGCACAAGTGCAGCAGTTGCCTTCGAGCTAAAATTTCCACGGGCCACCAACATGTGCCAGGGCTGTGGAGATGCAGAGCGAGATGCCGAGTCACCGTATGGAGCGTTTTCAAAGGAAATGCCAAAAATCTGTTCCAAGACTTTCAAAACCACTTGCCCGCTTGGAGATTTGAGAAAGTCGACAGCGAGGAGACGGGAGGATTCTGCGGGAAGGATGCCCTTGATGTAAATCAAGCTGCTGCTCCTGCCCCTGAAACTCAGTGAGATCCAGGCAACGCTACTCAAGGGCTCACGTGCATCCCTGTGGCTGGGGCGTGGTGGCCTGGGGTCTGGGAGGTGGGAGGAGGGCTCACTGGTTGCTCTGAGTAGGGGGCCTGCTGCAACATCAGGACCAGGCTGCCCGGCACGCACGGCCAGAGACGCTTTGGGATGAGGAAAGGGTGTGTGTGTCCTCTTGGACACATGTGAGCCCTGCAGTAGACAGAGCCTGCAAGCCCTGCCTGTCTCAGGTCCCATGTAGGGCGACTCCAGGAGCAAAAGGTTGGCTATGGCTTGGGAAAGCTGGCAGAAGGAATATTTAGAAGGCAAAGCATTCAGCCTGCCACACGGCTACTTGTAGCCGCTTATATAAGCTGTGAGAGGGCAAAGACTACTTAAAGATGGGATTTCTTATCCAAAGGAAGTCAAGTGGAAAGATTTGGGAAACTCTCAGCAAGGTAGAGAATGAAATAATTGTGAGGCGTGAAAGCCAAGGTTGTGGCTGAGCAACCATTTCTACAAGAGATCAGAGGAAAAGGGAGAAAGACTTGGAAGGCAGTGCAGGGAGCTTGCCTGCTGCCACTCCCGATATGGGCCCAGAGCTCCAGCAGGAAGGAATGGTCCTGGGGGACACGTCTGGGGTGCTCTCCAAGGGCTCACTGCTCCAGAGGGGGCAAACCAGGGGCCTTGGCCATATCTACTTGGTGTTAATTCCGCAGATGTACAGTGTGCAAGAGCTGTGGAAGTGCAGAGGCCACCACATCAATTTCATTAAAAAAATTTTTTTTTGAAAGACAGAAGCTAGAGAGACAGAAATAAAGACATACAGACATAGAGCTCTTCCATCTGGTCACTCCCCAAATGCCTGCAACAGCTAGGATTGAGCCAGGCTGACTCCAGGAGCCTAGAACTTGATCTAAGTCTCCCTTATGGGTGGCAAGGACCCAAGTACTTGAGCCATTACCCGTCGCTTCCCAGGGTTTGCATTAACAGGTTTGCATAACTGGAAGCAGAACTCTATTATGAGAATGAGTGTCCTAAGCCAAATACCCACCCCTCATTTTTTATTAAATTAAAACATTTTTTCACTTGAGAGGCAGAGAAGACAGAGAGTAAGCTATCATTCTCTGGTGCACGCCTCCAATGTCCACAAGGGCCAGCACTGAGACAGGTTGAGTCACTAATCAGAGACTCAATCAGGTCTTTCTTGGAGCACCACTGCTATCTCCCAGGGACCACATTAGCAGAAAGCTAGAGCCAGGAGCAGAGCTGGGAACTGGACCCAGGAACTCTGGTTTGGCATGTGGGTCTCTTAACCACTGGGCCAGACACCTGCCCCGCCCCCAGATTTCAGAGAATGTCTTGGACAGAGTGGGGGCACAGGCAGAGACTTGTTGCCTGGGCAGAGCCATAACAGCCCCAACTAGGGCAATGCTTGGTAAGGATGGGGGGTTGGCGCTGTGGCAGGGAGTGCCCACTGGGGCAGCGCCTAGTGGAGCCACCGCCGAGACACAGAACTGTAGAGCTCGCAGTGCATAACACCAGCCTGGGAGAGCCCAGGCGCCCGACTCCAGCCATGAGAGCAGCCCTGTGGCCGGGGAGCAGCAAAGTCATGAGCAGGCACCCCCTGCCCCGTCTCCAGTGTGCCCAGGAAGGGTACAAAGAAAGAGAGACTATCCTGGAGTCCTAAGATTCAGCGCCTGCCCTGCTGGGTTCTGAACATACGTGGGGCTGTTACTCCTTTCTTTTTGCCTGTTTTCCTCTTTTGGAGGAGGGAGGCTCCCCCTATGCCTATCTGCCATTGTGTCTTGGAAGTGGGTAAATTATTTTTGAGTTCACCAGCTCACAGCTGGAAGGAGTTTACCTTGAGTCTCAGAAGCAATTCTGACTTTTGAGTTGATGCCAGCATGAGCTCAGACTTTTGGGACTGTTGGGGTGGAACGATTGACTTTTGAGAAAGATAGGAGTTTTGGGAGCCGCCGCGTGTGCAGGGGCTGAGGGTGGTAACACCTAGGATCGCCCAGAGTGAGACTGGACTGGACTTCAAATACTTCCACAGGTGAGAGGGAACTTCGAGGGAAGGAGGCTGAGCTGGGACCTTTGGGGGAGGCATAAAAGTAATGAGAGAGAGAGAGAGAGAGAGAGAGAGAGAGAGAGAGAGAGAGAATTCACCATCCTTCCAGCCAGAAACCCTAAAGACAACTGACAGCTGTGGCTCCCCCTTCGGCCACTTGATCTGCCAAGGCTAACTGGCCAGGGGAAGCTGGGTGGAGAACACGAGGACATGCCAACCTTCCACACGGTCCCCACCGGAGGTTCCCAGCTGGGAAGCAAGGAGGATTTAAGGTAAAACTAAGTTCAGAGTTTTGATGAATTAATACCTTGCATTAACATTCAGATTTCTGAGTAGAGACGGTGTTTGCAACTAAAGGTAACCAGGGACTATTCTAAGCATGGACAGAAAAATGCCAGGCCTGCTGGAGTGGTCACCCAGGCTGGGGAGGGTTTCTCTCCCTGAGTGCCCATGGTGCCAGGCAGGGGCACAGCCGTGACTCGAGGCTTGGGGCACAGTGCTGAGCAGCTGGCACACGCACAGCTGTGTGCCTTTTCTCTGCTGCACACACCTGATGGTATCAGGCTTACGTCCACTCTTGCCCCGACACGCTTTTCTCCAGCTCACTTTTACACCTCAAGCATGTTGTCTGTCTGAATGCCAAGGTCAAGCTGTCTAAGCGAAAATCATTTCTTGGCACTGGTTGTCTTGAGCCTGATCATCTTGGAAATCAGATGACCTCTGTGGCAGGCACTGTCTTGCTGGGAGAGAGGATACTTTGTGTTTTATTTTCTGCCAGGACACCTCACAAAGTTTGTGAAAAAATGGAATTAAAAGAAAAGTTTATTTTAGTGCCAAAAAAAATCTCTTTGACATCCATGCATACGAAGGGTCTTCAGAAAGTTCACAGAAAATCTGTGTTATGAAAAGCTGCATGGATTTCAAAACTTTTTCCACCAAAGTAGACTTTTCTTTTTTAAACTATTTGAGAGACAGAACAAGAGAGAGAGGGAGAGAGAGAGAGGGAGAGAGAGAGAGTGAAGAGAGAAAGAGAGTGAGCAAGCCCACCTTTTGATTCACTCCTGAAAAGCCCACAATATGTAAATTAAAATTATAATAAGGTGTGTTTTCTCTCCCACCAGATTGGCAAAGTTAGAAAGTCTGAAAATATCAAGTGTTGGTGAGAACGAAGGAAAATGGGGTCAGTCAACACTGCTTGTTGGAGCATAAATTGAACACTTTTGCAGAATCAAGCGAAATTGGGAATGTGTGTATTCTGCCATCCTATTTCTAGATACACACTTGGAGAAATCACTACCCACGTGCATAAGGCAATGTGTACTAGCATTCCATTGTTCCAGGAGAGTGAAAATTTGGAACTACTGCATAAGTCTACCTATAAATAAAGTATTATATAACAATGTGGTATAGTTAGTCATACAATGAGATATTTTAGAGTTCTGGAGTACTTGTCTGGCTCTCTCTCTGTTAATGTGGAGAGCTAAGATTTTATTTTATTTTATTCATTTTTGAAAGCTAAGATTTTGACTGTTGATTAAAAATTGCTAGCTGCAGAATCAGATGTACAGTAAATTGTTACTTAAGTGTAATTTAAAACCACATACGAAAGTGTCACACATGTCATAATATTCATTGCTTGTTCTTGTGTTGGGCACATACACATAGTTATGACAGTGGTTGCTTCCCTAAGGGCAAGGGAGGACACTGTAGTCAGCAGGATTATTTGCTTTATCTGTAATGGTTTATTAAAAAATATTTATTTATTTATTTGAAAGCCAGAGTTAGGAGAGAAAGACAGCGAGTGCGAGAGAGAGAGAGAGAGCGCGCCCTTCTGCCTCTTGGCTCACTCCCCAAATGGCTGCAACATCTAGAGCTGGGCCAGTCTGAAGCCAGGAGACAGGAGTTTATTCCGGGTCTCCCATATGAGTGGCAGGACCAAGTACTTGGGCCATCTCCTGATGCTTTCCCAGGTGCATTAGCAGGGAGCTAGATCAGAAGTGGAGCAGCAGGGACTTGAACCAGTGCCCATATGGGATGCCAGCATCACAGGTGGCAGCTTTACCTGCCATGCCACAAAGCCGGTCCCTTATCTGTAATGCTTTGCTCCTTTAAACAATTACTTGAACCACATCTGGTAAACATAAATCGTCAGGGGTGGGTGTCTGGCACAGCAGTTAAGGCACAACTTGGATGCCTGCATCTCAGATCAGAGTGCTTGATTTAGTTCTGGCTCCTCTGCTTCTGATCCAGTTTCCCACTAATGTACATTCAGGGAGACAGCAGATGATGGTTCAAGTACTTGGGTCTCTGTTACCCGTGTGAGAGACCCAGATTGAATTCCTGGCTTCTGGCTTTGGCCTGGCTCAGCCCTGGTTGATGTAGATATTTGAGGGGTGAATCAGTGGATGGAAGATCTCTCTCTGTCTCTATGCCTTTCAAATGAAATTAAAATAAATAAAATTTTTTAAAAATTTAAAAATCTAATTTGTCAATATTGATTGATGAATAATATACTATTTACTGTTCTATCATAGTTTTTAAAAAAATACTTATTTTACTTATTTGAAAGGCAGAGTGACAAGAGGGAGTTGGGGGGCAGATAGAGAGAGAAAGAGAGAAAGTTTCCATCTTCTGGTTCATTCCCCAAATGATTGTGATGGCCAGGGCTAGGCCAGGATGAAACCAGGAGCCTGGAACTCCAATCTGGTCTCCCATATAGGTGACAGGGGCCCCAAGTACTTGGGCCAGCTTCTGCTGCTTTCCCAGGCACATTGACAGGGAGCTGGATAGGAAGTGGAGCAACCGGGTATTGAACTGGTGCCCATATGGGATACCAGTG
The DNA here is from genome assembly GCF_051225735.1 of Oryctolagus cuniculus. Taxonomy (NCBI): domain Eukaryota; kingdom Metazoa; phylum Chordata; class Mammalia; order Lagomorpha; family Leporidae; genus Oryctolagus; species Oryctolagus cuniculus. The sequence goes on from NC_142870.1 coordinate 93,901,170, forward strand.
TCGCTGGTGGCAGCTTAACCTGCTTACCACGATGCTGATCCCTAATTTGTAGTTTTAACATTTCTTTAAAAATTCTATCCTGTTTGCTGCTTCTGGAACAGCTATTAGAGAGGCTATTGGAACTTCAGAATCTATTTTCATATTTCTTAAATATATTAATTCACATTTTCCTTCTCTTGTACTGAATTCTAGTGAGAATGTCTCAGCTTAATTTTCCAGTTCAGTAGTTCTTTTAAAAATTGTTTTGTTGGGGCTGGCATTGTGGCATAGTGGGTTAAGCTGCCACCTGCAATGCCATCACCCGATACGGGCTCTAGTTTGAATCTTGGCTGCTAAATCTTCAATCCAGCTCCCTGCTAATGCACCTGGGAAAGCAGTGGAAGATGATCCAAGTCCTTGAGCCCCTGCACCCACCTGGGACAACTGGATGAAGCTCCTGGCTCCTAGCTTTGGTCTGGCCCAATCTGACTCTTGCAGCCATCTGGGAAGTGAACCAGCAGATGCAAGAGCTCTCTCTCTCTCTTTCTCCTCCTCTCTCTCTCTTACTCTGCCTCTCAAATAAATAAAATAAATCTTAAAACAATTGTTTTCTTTGTTGTGGTAACATTTAGCATGAAATCTGCCTTGGTAGCAGATTTTGAAGTGTGCTATCCACAGCTGTTGAGTGCAGAGGCAATGCTGCACAGATTGCTAGCGTTCGTCTGTGTCATGTCCGCTCATCACCGACTTCCCCCAGCCCTGAGTGATCATCACTCCCCTCTTGGAGTCCGTGAATTTTATTTTATTTTGATTTGCTTTTAAAATACTTATTTACTTATTTTTTATTTTTAATTTTATTTTTTAAAGATTTATTGACTTGAGAGACAGAGGGAGAGAGAGAGAGAGAGAGAGAGAGAGAGAGAGAGAGAGAGAGAGGTCTTCCTCCGCTGATTCTCCGCAACTAGCCGCAACAGCTGGAGCTGTGTCAATATGAAGCCAGGAGCCAGGAGCCAGGAGCCTCTTCCAGGTCTCCCACACAGGTGGAGGGGCCCAAGGACTTGGCCTATCTTCTGCTGCTTCCCAGGCCATAGCAGAGAGCTGGATCGGAAGTGGAGCAGCCGGGACTCAGACCAGCGCCCATATGGGATGCCGGCACTGCAGGCAGCGGCTTTACCCACTACGCCCCAGCGCCAGCCCCAGCAGTCTCTTCACAAGCTCAGCATTCAGCTAGCACGTGATTCGGCCACTCCATTCACAGGAGCTACCGGGAGAAGGGACGCGCGTGTGCTTGAGATGATCTATGCACAATTGTTCATCACAACTTTAGTTGTAATGGGCCAAGACTGGAAATCACCCAGATATTCATCAACAGATGGAAGAATAAACAAAATGTATTCTATCTACATAAAGGGATACTGTTCTCTGATAAAATGAATGAACTATTGACACATACAACAATGTCGATGAATATCAAAATAACTGTTGAGTGACAAAAATCATATAAAACGGTATATACTGATGATTTAATTTATATACAATTTTAGGAAATGAGAGCTTCTCAATTATGACAGAAAGCAGAGTAGAAAGGAGAAATCACCAAGGAGCACAAGGAGACACGGGGTGAGGATGCATTGATCATCTTCAGAGTGTGGTGGTGCAGACATTTCTCAACTTTGCCAATCGTGCACTTTAAATATGAGGCATATTGCACATCACCTATACCTCAACAAAAGTGCTTAGAAAAAAGAACCCCAAATATCAACTCTACCACTCCTTCTCTCCTCTGGGGACCCTGTGTTCGGTGCTTCATTTTAAATTTCCCCATTTCTCACCCCGGACGTCTCACCTGCAATTTCACAATGTGGCTAAATTAGGCTCGATTCTCTCTGAGCTGGACAGTGATGCCATCCTTCTGGGCAATGGCACGAGGGTGCCAGGACCCAGCCCATCCGAGTGCAGTCACAGGGTTGCTGCACTCCTTGCTTCTTCTCCCATCGCCTAGCCTAGCTGGAGACCCTTCTCCTTTGGGGCCTATGTCGGAGACCTGAGTTCTTTGCTAGTCTGAGCACATGTGGATTCAGAGCTGGGGTGACTTTCCTGGTGACAGAGTAAACACGGGGGAGTGTGGCCGACTCCGAACCCAGGACAGAAGCTTTTGCTCCATCTTTTATCAATTTCCACACAGCAGACGGTGACACCTTACTGCACATTCCTTGCAACATTCAAGGACAAAATGAGTAAAAGCTCCTTATATATGCAAAGAAAACTAAAGGGCTCAGTGGGTTAAGCCACCATGCACAATGCCAGCATTCCATGTGTGCACTGGTTTGAGTGCCTCTACTCCACTTCCAATCCAGCTCCCTGCTAGTATGCCTGGGGAAGCAGCGGAGGATGGCCAAGTCTTTGGGCCCCTACCACCCACGTGGGAGACCTGGATGAAGCTTTTGGCTCTTGTTTTCAGCCTGGCCTTGCCCTGGCCATTGTCACCATATGGAGAGTGAACCTGCAGATGGAAGATACCTCTCTTTCTCTCCTCCCCCCCTTCTTTTCTCTCCCTCCCTCTGTAGCTGTAATTCTGACTTTCAAATAAATAAATAATCATTTTTAAAAAATAAAGAAAAGAAAACTAAAAAGCAAGCCAACATGTCTCCTAAACAAAGACAGACTTACAACAGGAATTTTCACCTAGTACACATATTTCTAAAATAATCCTTGCTATATAAATTACAGATATTGAGGTGGGCACTGTAGCACAGCAGATTGAGCTGCCATTGGGAGACATCCATGTCCCACACAGCAGTGCTGGTTGCAGTCCCAGCTGCTCTGCTTCCAACCCAGCTTCCTGCTGATGTATTCTGGGAGGCAGCAGATGATGAATCAAGTATTTAGGCTCTTGCCGCCCACGTGGGAAACCTGGTTGGAGTCCCTGGCTCCTGGTCTCAGCCTGGCCAGGACCTGACTATTGTAGGCATCTGGGGAGTAAACAATAGGATGGAAGATACCTCTCCCTCCATCTCTCTCTCTCTCTCTCTCTTTCTGCCTTTCAAGTAGATGAAAATGAATAAATATTTTCAATAAATAGTAAGAAATCACAAATATAAATAATGATCAAGTCTGTTAATTCCTTCTTCCTATAAAAAGGAAAAATTCCTTCTGAATGGGTGTGAGGAGACCTCATGTTAGTGGGGGAATTTGTCTTCCAGAAAGACCTCCTGGCTGGTTTTACACCTTTGAGTGTCCCCCCATTTCCCCTCCCCCTCCCAGGGCTGTGCTAACTGCCGCCTCTGCTTCCTCATCTCTCACCCTTTAACTCAGGTCCTCGGGGCTTGGCCTCACCCCTCCGGTGAGGTGTTCTCAGGAGCTGCCCTCACAGCCTTTGCTCAGAGCTGACCCAGCACCTGCCTGCAGCCCTACCCTTCCTCTCTGCACTTCTCTAAGGCCCCGGCCGCCTCTCAATTCCTCCTCCCATTGGCTCCTCATTGCATCCCAAGCCCTTAAAAATGGATAATGTCCTAAATTCTGCCTCTGGCTAGATTTTCCTCTCTGTGTATACAGACTCTGAATATCTTTTATCCTCCCATGCTTCAAGTTGCATTTACTATTCAAATGACTCCCAAATCTCTGTGTCTAGCCCTAAGCTCCCTCTGCAGGCTTCAGAGTCACAGATGGTGGCCTATAAATACGATACGTGTTTTAAGATCTGCAACTCCAAGTCCTGAAGGGTCCCTCAGTCGACCAGAAACGATGGAGAATGCCTACAGGTGAAGTGAGGATGAGACTGAATTGAAAAAAGAAAGCAGAGAGCGCCCCACGCCTGAGGAGGAGAGGACTGAGAGCAGAGGGACCCAGAAGCACCCAAACGGACAACCGTCAGGAGGAGCGGCCCTGGTTTGGTCTCCATAAAGCACCCCCTGCCCACATATACAAAAACACCCAGCCCCCCGAGGCAGCTGGGCCTCTCCCAGCAGATAGCACAGTGGAAGACAGCCATGGCTTGGAGAGAAAAAGCAGTAACCCATGCATAGCAACCCAAGAAACAAGTGGAGGCAGTTGTGATGAGATCTTGACAATTTTTAGAAATATAATTATGGAAGCAAAAATTTCAGTGGATGAGCTGATAACAAAATAACTGCAGCTTAAAAGAGCTATTGAGTTGGGCCAAGTGTTTTGCTCAGCAGTTAAGTCTGCTTGGGATGCCCACATCGCATGTGAGTGCTTGCGTTCAAGTCCTAGCTCCTCTGCTTCGTGTCCAGCTTCCTGTGAATGAATACCCTGGGAGGCGGCAGATGATGGCCCAAGTACCTGGGTCCATGTCACCCATGCAAGAGATCCAGTAAGAGTTCTGGGCTCCTGGGCTTTAGCCTGGCCCAGCCTTTCTTGATGTCTGGGGGAGTGAACCAGCCAACAGATCTCTCTCCATTCATAGTGTCTCTCTCTCTCTCTCTCTCTCTCTCTCTCTCTCTGTCTCTCTCTCTTTCCCCTCCTCCTCTTCTTCCTCCTCCTTTCAAATAAAATAAAAGAAGGGCAGTGCTGTGACATAGTGAGTAAAGCTGCCGCCTGCAGTGCCACATCCCATATGGGCGCTGGTTCGAGTCCTGGCTGCTCCACTTCCCATCCAGCTCTCTTCTATGGCCTGAGAAAGCAGTGAAAGATGGCCCAAGTCCTTGGGCCCCTGCACCCACGTGGGAGATGCAGAAGAAGCTCCTGGCTCCTGGCTTTGGATCGGCCTAGTTCAGCCATTGCACCCATTTGGGGAGTGAACCATCGGTTGGAAGACTTCTCTCTCTCTCTTTCTCTGCCTCTCTGTAACTCTGCCTTTCAAATAAATAAATAAATAAATAAATCTTTAAAAATAAATAAAGAGAAAAGAAAGTAAATAACTGATTTTTAAATAATTTATGTTATTTTTAAAAAGGATATTTTAGGTAAGTCCCAAGGTAACCACAAAAAAACAAACTGTAGAAGTTACACAAAAAAATAGAGAAATGAATAAAAGCATATCAATATGAAAAATCAACAAAACATAAAAAGAAAAGAACAAGAAAGGAAAAGACGAACAAAATACCCACAAGATTAACAGAAAACATGCATGATGATGAGAGCCCAGCGCTGTGGTGCAGCAGGTAAGCTGCCGGTTCACGTCTCAGCTGCTCTGCCTCCAGTCCAGTTTTCTGCTAACGCACCTGGGAAGCCAGAAGAAGATGGCCAAGTACTTGTGGCCCTGCCACCCAATGGGGTTCCTGGCTTCTGGCTTTTCTCTGGCCCAGATCTGAATGTTGAGGCCATTTGTGGAGTGAACCAACAGATGAAGATTCTTTCTCCCTCTCTCTGTCTGTCTCTCTCTCTGTGTTGCTCTGCTTTTCAAATAAATAAAGATTTTTTTTTTAGGCCGGCACCGTGGCTCACTAGGCTAATCCTCTGCCTGTGGCGCCAGCACCCCGGGTTCTAGTCCCGGTCGGGGTGCCGGATTCTGTTCCGGTTGCTCCCCTTCCAGTCCATCTCTCTGCTGTGGCCTGGGAGTGCAGTGGAGGATGGCCCAAGTGCTTGGGCCCTGCACCCCATTGGAGACCAGGAGGAAGCACCTGGCTCCTGGCTTTGGATTGGTGCAGCGCGCCTGCCGTAGCGGCCATTTGGGAGGTGAACCAATGGAAGGAAGACCTTTCTCTCTGTCTCTCTCTTTCACTGTCTAACTCTGCTTGTCAAAAAAAAAAAAAAAAAAAAAAAAAGATTTTTTTTAAATAAAGTGAACAAAATTAAAATAGTAAATTCTTTCCTACCAATAAATAATTACTTTAAACGGACATAGATTAAACTCCCCATTCAAAAGCTATAGAGTGGGGCAGGTATATGACATCTTTTGGAACACCCACATCCTGTATCAGAGTGCCTGGCTCGGGGCCCAGCTGGGCTTCTTACTCCAGCTTCCTGCCAGTGGGTGCCCTGAGAAGCGATAGTTGATGGCTCAAGTACTTGGGTCCCTGCTACTCACATGGAAGACCTGGATTGAGTTCCTGGCTCTCGACCTTGGCCTGTGCTGTCCCAGCATCAGCTGTGTAGACATTTAGGGAATGAATATCTCTCGCTCACTCTCTCTCCTTCCCTCCCTTTCTTCCTCCCTCACTTCTTCCCTCCCTCTCTCTGTGTCTCTCTGCCTCTCAAATAAAATAAAAATAAATAAAAAAATAAAAATTGCAAATTGGCTGAATGAACTAAAACAAGAAAACAAGACCCAACCATGTGTCATCCATGAGAAACTCAATTTGATTTAAGGACACGTGTGGGCTGAAAGTTATACCAAGTGTCTTTTTCTGACCACGATGGAATAAAACTAGAAATCAATAACAGGAAGAAAACTGAAAAATTCACACAGAGGAAATGAAACATCACACTCTTAAATAACCATTGGCTAGAAGAAGAAACCAAAAAGAAAATGAGAAAAAGTTTTGAATCAAATGAAAACAAAAAATGCAGCAAAGGAAAACTTCTGGAGTACAGCAAAAGCCATCTTAAAGGGAAGCTTCGCAATGATAAATGCCTACACTTAAAAAATGAAGACAGATCTCAAATCAACAATCTAACTTCATACCTCAAATAACTAGAAAAACTAGAAAAAGCTAACCACAAAGTTAGGAGAAGGAAGGAAATTAAAAAAATGTTGGAGCAGGCGCCGCGGCTCACTAGGCTAATCCTCCACCTAGCGGCGCCGGCACACCGGGTTCTAGTCCCAGTCGGGGCACCGGATTCTGTCCCGGTTGCCCCTCTTCCAGGCCAGCTCTCTGCTATGGCCCGGGAGTGCAGTGGAGGATGGCCCAAGTGCTTGGGCCCTGCACCCCATGGGAGACCAGGAGAAGCACCTGGCTCCTGGCTTCGGATCAGCGTGATGTGCCGGCCGCAGTGCGCTGGCCGCGGTGGCCATTGGAGGGTGAACCAACGACAAAAGGAAGACCTTTCTCTCTGTCTCTCTCTCTCACTGTCCACTCTGCCTGTAAAAAAAAAAAAAAAAAAAATGTTGGGCCAGTGCTGTGGCGAAGAGGATAAAGCCTCTGCCTGCAGTGCTGGCATCCCATATAGGCACTGGTTCAAGTCCCAGCTGCTCCACTTCTGATCCAGCTTTCTGCTATGGTCTGAGAAAGCAATGGAAGATGGCCCAAGTCCTTGGGCCCCTGAATCCATATGGGAGACCTGGAGGAAGCTCCTGGCTCCTGGCTTTGAATTGGCGCAGCTCCGGCCGTTGCGACCAATTGGGGAATGAACAAGTAGATGGAAGACTTCTCTCTCTCTCTCTCTCTCTCTCTCTGCCTCTCCTCTCTCTCAGTAACTCTGTTTCAAATAAATAAATAAATAAATCTTTTTTTTTTTTTTAAAAGAGAGACTGCTGATTTTTGTATCCAAACTCCCTCTAGGAAGCTGGGTATGGTTTATTGGTTATGACAAATACATTATACTAATATGAGGTGCTAATAATAGGGTGTGGTTTCTGGATTGCCACAGTATGCTAATAAACAATGTCAGTAACAGAGGGAGCTGAGTGGCGGGCAGATGGGGACTCTGCACCACTTCACAACTTTGTTTTGTAAATTTAAAGCTATTCTGAAATAAAAAGTTACAAAGAGACTGAGCCGTTTTGTGTTTTGTGTTTCACATCCTCAGCAGGAACGTAAGAGGTGCACTTGCTCCACCCTCCTCAGCACTTGGCAGAGCTGGCCTCCTTAATTTTAGATATTCCAGCAGGTGCGTAGTGGCATCTCATTGTGGCTGTAATTTGCATTTCAGTTTAATTTAGGACCTCATAAACATAACAGGCAAATGAGCTGAGAATTATTCTGCCTATACAATTGTCCTAAGAATAACTGGTTAAAAATAATTAGGTACCTCATGTAGTACAAATAATAAATGAGCACTGACATTTTCTTTTTAAAAAGATTTATTTATTTATTTAAAAAATTTATTTCATTGATTTGAAAGACAGAGTTACAGAAAGAGGCAGAGAGAAAGAGAGAGAGAGAGAGAGAGGTCTTCGATCTACTGGTTCTTTCCCCAAATGGCTGTAACCGCTGGAGCTGAGCCAATTTGAAGCCAGGAGCCAGGAGCTTCTTCTGGGTCTCCCACGTGGGTGCAGGGGCCCAAGGGCTTGAGGCATCTTCTGCTGCTTTCCCAGGCACATTAGCAGGGAGCTGGATCAGAAGTGGAGCAGCTGGGACTTGAACCGGCGCCTATATGGGATGCCGACACCGCAGGCCAGGGCTTAATCCACTGCCCCACAGCGTCGGCCCCTGAACTGACGTTTTCAATCTTCTTCTCAAGCCTCCCTCGGATCAGAAGCTGGATGAGGCCCAGAAGCACATCTGCCTGGTCACGAGTTCAGTTAGGGGTTTCCGTCCTCGCCCTGCTGCGGTGGCCGCTGCTCCTCTCCTTTTACGCTCCCTTTCCTGCAGAACGTGGGAAATCACGACAAGCATTACGCCGCTGCGGCAAGATTCTTAAAGCCCTAAACAGAATTTCAGCTTTTGTTCAATATTTACTATAAAGGACGACTACCACGAACTGATTTTGTTTTCCGCTGGGCAATGGGCTGTAACCTCTTTGGGTGCAGGAATTTGCTTGATTATCTGACAAAAATGGCGGTGCAGAGGGAAAGGACAGGTGTACAAAGGACAGAGGAGCGAGGACCCCACGCTGGCTGGTGCTGTTGGGCAGATCTGTGCCATCCTGGACCACTGGGAGGTTCATGGAACACTAGGGGGTTCTCTCTCCTCTCTCTCTCCCCGCCCTTCCTTCCCTCCCTCCTGTTCTGTTTAAGATGTGGGTGGCAGGATCTGCCTTGAGGTGTCACAAGGAGTGCTGGCCAGCCGAGTGGGAGCCTTCGGGCGAAAGTGATGTGGGCTGAGCTGTGTAACCAGGAGCTGAACCCCCCAACAGGTGCCAGAGGCAATCACAGGGCATACCCGGCCAGGGGAAGTGAAGGGAGACCTGGAGAGGGAGGGGCCTCTGCCCTGCGGGACTGAAGGGTGTGGTGAGCGCTGGGACCACTGCCCCCACCTCCGCCCTACTGCCTCCAGTCGTCTCTCCACCCCAGAGGTGAAGACTTGTCACCACTGCACGTCCTGTTCCCTAGGGTACCGTGCTCTGTGGGAACAGGGTGGGCCACGGACTTGCCCCTAGCGACAGAAGCTGGGGCCTGCTCACCGACTCCTGCTGGGGAAGCCGGGCCCCACGGCGCTGGGGACATTCCAGCTTCTCCCTTTCCAGTTAGGCAGGATGACTCTCCCCATCTCACCCCAACTGCCCACAGGGCTTGGCTCTGGCTCCGCGGTGCACAATGTGACAGAAGGACCCGTGGAGGTCCACCCGCTCTCGCAACTCAGCCACCTGGTCTTCCAGCAGGTGTCGCTCTGCTCATCGTCGGAGGCGGAGAAGTCCCTTAGGCTCTGCCCTCCCTTCTCCTTGGTCATCTCGCTCTAAGATGCCCCAGATCTTCGGAGGGTTCTCTGTAACCTAACCCCCTGATGTGTCCTTTGAGGGCCCCAGGCACTGTCCTTGTGGTGGTTCCCACACCAAGGTTGTCCTGGAGCTGCGTGGTACTAAGAGGGAGGGGAGGGAGGCCTAGGGCAGGAAAGGGGGCGAAGCGTCCTGGGCAGGAGGACTAGCGTGAGCAAAGGCCTGGAAACAAGAGTGCGTATTTGGGTTCGGGCAGGTGGTCCTGCCATCTCAACTCTAGGGTCGAGTGTGAGTTTGCTGAGGGAGCTGAGGCAGTGAGATGGAGGGGACAGGACGCCCGAGACGGTTTTGCAGGGGTGCCCTCATTTAAGGTGACGAGCAGCGCGGAATGGCGGAAGGCAGGGAGCAACCTGACCGCACGGATGCTCTGGGGCCTGCGCTGAGGGAAGAGGAGACTTGCTCTGTCCGGGCAGGTGGTGTTGAGGGGCTGTGTAGGGGATGGTAGAGGGGTGGTTGCCACGTTGCAGAGGCAATGGTATGCTGGCGCTTCTACTGAGAACTGAGCGGCCCCTGGCTCCCTGTCCTTGAAGCCCCTCATCTCCAGGCGAGTGACTCATTCGGTCCCCCAGTGCTAAGGCCACACGTCAGACATCTGCTGGCCACTCAGGGACCCTGCACCCTGTCTTGCCCTCATGAAGACCCCACGACGCTCCACTCAATGCCAGGGCACCAGCAGGCATCTCCCAGCACACCAGGCACCACCCCTGCAAAGCTCTCACACCGACTCTGTTTGTGTGAGGCTTAAGCAAAGGGGCCAGTCGGTTCACTCAGATACCCGGATTTATGACTTCCCTTAGGAGAAATCAGAAGCTCTGCATCCAAGCCTTGTGTTCCAGCCAGAGAAGGAGCGGCCTGTGTTTTCCGGCCGGTCTGATTCCCACCACTGCTGGCTTCTCTCATTTATGTCACCCAAGCCGCCTGAAGGCATCTGAGTCCGTGACCTCTGTCTTGAGTTGAAAGGTTTTCAAGGCGGAGAAAGATCTGCTTCTGTTTCCAACACAGAGTTTTCGCAGTCTCAGGACAATGGCTACCATTTATTGAGCACTTGCTATGTGCTGGGCGCTTTACATGCAGTCTGCCTCTTGATCCTCACACCCTGACTGGTGCAGAAGGCAGGGCTCAGAAAGAAGGAGTAATTTGCCTACTAACACCCAGCTAGAAAATAGCAGGACCTTGTAGGAGCGTGGGCAAGACTACTGACTGTTCCAGACCATCTGGATCTTGGTGACATCCGCAAGACCCCAGCCAGACTCTGAGCAGGCCCTGACACCGTTGACCAGCCCCACCTGCCTTTCACAGACTCCAAGCCGTTCCTGGGGGATGGTAGATGTGCTGCACGGATTTCTAAAGAGATCGGGCTTAGGAAACTCTCTAAGTTTCCTAATTGGAGAGAGCTGACCTGATTGGGTGGGGCTGAGAGTGAGAACAGGTGGGTAAAGTTCCCATTGTGTTCTAAGGAGGGTAGGAAGCTGAAAGGAGGAGACCAGCCCTGGGGAGAGGGCGGAGTGGGGCTGTGCTGTGAGAGGGTAGGAGGGCAGCAGCCCATGTCTCCTGCGTTTGCATCCTCATGCAGACTGGTCAGCGGGTCTCCTGCAGGGGTCTCAGACTCTGAGGGTGGGGCTGTGAGCGCTGGCTCTGGGGCTGCACTTTCCTGCTGCCCACGTCTCCTTTCTTCCTTTCTCTATGGTTCCTGCCCGACTCCCCTCCCGCCTGGGTCCCTCGCTCCCCCCACCCCCTAACAGGTCCTCTCTCTGCCCTGCTGGCAGCTTCAGCTCCCTTCGGCTCTGACACCAGGTGGCCCGTCTGTCCCAGGCTTGACTTCTGGGCATGTGAGACTCCAGCTTGTCTCAAGCTCCCCGACAAGTTGAGTGGGAGTCTCGGCTCTTTCCATACAGGGTGACCCCCAGGCAGCCAGCCAGAGAGGCAGGGCAACGGGGTTCCAAGAAGGCTTTTCCCATGTGGGAGGGGAGCGGGGTGAGCTTTGGCACTTTCTCTCCCCCATCTCTGAGCAGCCTGGGGGGTATGTTTGGATAGAGGGTTGAAGAAAGGAAGGTGGGGTCCAGTGGACAAGCACCCACCGACCCACCTGGAAGGGTCACCCTGTGGCAGCACTGTCGTGGGAGGTGTGCCATTCTATGATTCCCTTCTGGATTTTTTACAATGCCTTTTTTTTTAAACAGTGAACAGGTATTCTTTTTCTAAGAAAATGTACTTATTTAAAAGTAAAGTCTTATCTGGAAACATGTATCTAATCATAAAGTGTTAAAAATGTTAAAATAAAGTTGGGGGCTGGCACTGCAGTGTAGTAGGGTGAGCCTTTACCTGTGGTGCCAGCATCCCATAGCGGTGCTGATTCATGTTCTGGCTGCTCCTCTTCCAATCCAGCTCCCTGCTAACAGCCTGGGAGAGCAGTAGAAGATGGCTCAGGTGCCTGGGCCCCTGAACCCACATGGGAGACCCGGAAGAAGCTCCTGGCTTCCGATCAGCCAAGCTCTGGCCATTGCAGCCATTTGGGGAGTGAACCAGCAGATGGTAGACCTTGCTCTCTCTCTGTCTCTCCCTCTCCGTGTCTGTAAGTCTGCCTCTCAAATAAATAAATCTTAAAAGAGAAAAAAAAGTTGGATAGAAAACTGTCCAAAAATTCACCGTGCTTCTTTCTGGAATGTCTCCAGACCCTTCAGATATGAAATATAGCCTGCTACCCCCGGTCTTTTCCCTGTCCATCCTCCATGGTGTTGATCACGACCTGACACACTACCTGCCCGTGGATTGTCTCCTGTCTGCTTTCCCGAATACATGTCGCGGCAACAGCTTGTTCGCCTGCACAGCCCAGAGCAGATCTGGTACCGAGAGGGCCTGGGCTCTACAACGCATTTGTTGAATGAATGGGAGATCAGCTTGTGAGCAGTCACAATTTTATTCTTTTTTTTTTTTTTAAGATTTATTTATTTATTTGAAAGACAAAGTTAGAGAGAGGCAGAGGCAGAGAGAGAGAGAGAAAGAGAGGTCTTCCATCCACTGATTTACTCTCCAGATAGCTGCAACAGCCAGAGATAAGCCAATCCAAAGCCAGGAGCCAGGAGCTTCTTCCTGATCTCCCACACAGTGCAAGGAAGGGCCCAAGGACCTGGGCCATCTTCCACTGCTTTCCCAGGCCATAGCAGAGAGCTGGATCGGAAGTGGAACAGCCGGGACTAGAACCAGCGCCCGTATGGGATGCTGGCACTGCAGGTGGTGGCTTTACCTGCTATGCCACAGCGCCAGCCCTGCAATTTCATCCTTAATATGTTTCTGAGTTTCCAACTGTGCGTCCAATGAACTCTCATTGCTTTATTGATCAGAAAAAAAAATCAATATTGTTTTCCTACATGGAAATCACAGAGGAGTGACATCTCATTTATAATATTTGAGAATGAAGTTATTTTCTAATGAAGTTAGCATTCTTTTAAGGCTCACCAACATGTGAGAAACCCGTTGCTGTGAGTCAGATGTCTGTGTGGCCAGATGCCTGCAGAGCCGGGTGAGAGTGCAGCTGTGGGGGAAAAGATTCCTCCCCACGCAGTCATTGTGCACTGGGCCATCAAGGGTAAATCGGACCGCCCTCTGTGCATCGGCCTCCCCAGCAGCCCATGCGCCGTCTCCTCTGCTTGCCCTGTCTGTTCACCAGCTGGTCAGCAGGTGCAGAGATGTGTTTACCACCAGGCTTCCTGAAAATCTGGTACAGACTCCAGGGCCACGTGGGGGGCGTCAGAAGGGAGGGTGTCAGCAGGGTGTCTCTTGCTTCTCACTTTCTGAGGTCTGCCAACAGCCTCTCTAACCACACTGTCCACGAGGAAGTACAGCCGCTTCCCTGGTGGGGCTCCTACTTCATGGGCCTTTCCCTGTGTCTGTGGTCGGCCTCTCCTGGCCTCTCCGGACTTCCAAAGGCTTCGTGTTTTCATCTCCCACGCGCTGGCTCACCTCAGTGGGAGTGGTAGCCTCCCAGCTGTGTCAGGGGACACGGGTGTATGCAGATGCTTCTCGGCTCCTTGGAGGCTGCCTATGGAGAAGGTCACCCACGCAAGGAGCTCCTGCTCTTTAGCAACAGAGGGCACTGCCTGGCGTCGGGCGTGTCTCGGGAGCTGCTGTTCCCTGCAGCCTCCCAGCACGGCAAGAGCGGATTGGATCACACATCACTGGCTCGGGAAGTCTAACTTGGAAATGCAAAGTGCAGTTTCTACTGAGTGCGTGTGACTTTTGCACCATCACCCAATGGAACCACTGTGAGTCAGGACCGTCTGTTTTTGCTTTAGCTCTGACTCAAGTCGTGGACTATGTCAGCCGACATCATGTTTTACTTGCACCTCCTCTCCTCACTCTGGGGGAAGTTCCAGGCTTTCTGGTGGTCTCCGCCAGTGCATGTCCCCCCAGCTCTGGATGCCTGCATCTTCAGCACCCCCCAGCTTATCTCATCCACATTGCATGCCGATTCTTTTCCCTCTTCTCCCACCAGCCCAGCTACAGGCCTTTCTTGATGTCTCCTATCATGACTCAACACAAAATGCTTACTTGAGAAGCAAACTTTGTAGAAAAGGTTGGCTGTTTTCACATCCCACCAGGGGCTAGGCCAGGCTGAAGCCAGAACCAGGGTTTTCCTCATGGGTGCAGGGGCTCGAGTACTTGGGCCATCTGCTGCTGTTTTCTCAGGCCACGAGCAAGGTAGGATCAGAAGTGGAGCAGCCGTGGGATGCTCGCATTGCAGGTGGTGTCTTTACCTGCTGCGCCATGGTGCTGGCCCCTACCTGTCCCATTTTGTGCAACTGAAGCCCTCAGCCGGTGGACAGTGCTCACCTCGGCTGGGGAGGCCGTCTGCTCTGCTCGGGCCCCCGATTCAACTGTGACTCTCCTCCTCAGGCACACTCACAGGCACACCAGAAGCAACCTTCATCTAGTTATCTGGGCACCCTGTGGCCCAGTCAAGTTGACACGTAAGGTAAACCAAGTCCATCCCTTGTGCAGTTGCATCCGTATGCATCTCTTAAACTACATTAATCTTCAAATAAAGACAACAGGTCATCATTCCAACTAACACAGCACAACTATTCCACATACAGCTGAAAACACGGCAACCCCTTCCAAAAAAGAGCAAGTCAAGTCTTTGAGTGATGTTTACTCTTCTTTTTTAAAAAATAAAATAGAACGTACTCGAAAGGCAGAGAGTTAGAGAGAGAGGGAGGGAGGGAGAGATCTTCCATCTACTGATTCCCTCTGTAACTGTCTGAAAGAGCTGGGCTGAGCCAGGACCAGAGCCAGGAGCTTGGAACTCCATCCGGGTCTCCCACATGCATGGCAGAGACCCAATTACTTGAGCTACCACTTGCTGCCTCCGAGAGTGGGCATTAGCACTAAGCTGGGAGCAGAAGCAGAGCTGGGACTTGACCCATGCACCCTGATACAGAATGTGTCACCCCAAGCGGCATCTTAATTGCTGTCCCAAATGCCCATCCCTACCACTGCTAGTTATTCTGTAACCCAGAAACCAAGGTATAAAATGAGAAATCATTGAATAGTGTGAAACAGCGAGTATCTCCTGCTGCACGATAGGGAATAAGAGAGGAAAGAAGAGCATCTGTGCTTATGAATATAATGCACACCGGGGCAGGTGTCTGGCGTCTTCAAAGGGTTCTGGGAGTTGATTTAGGGGCTGTAACTAATTTTTTTGACTTTACCTTGAAATTTTCTACTTATACAGATCAAGTAATTTAATAGGCCTCTTATTTATTTTCTTTTTGTCTATTTGAAAGTGGGAGAAGGTCTTCCATTCTCTGGTTTACTCCCCAAATTCCTCCAGCAGCTGGGACTGGGGCTGAAACCTGGAGTCAGGAACTTGGTCCAAGTCTCCCAGATGGATGGCAGGGACCCAGGCAGCAGAGCCAGGATTTGAACCCAGGTACCCTGACATAGGATGTGGGTGTCCTATGTGGTGCCTTAACTGTGGCACCAAATGCCCACCCCAGGCTTCCTATGTCACTTCTACAAACACTGTCATGGTTTGGATAACAGTTTGCCTGTTCCCCAAAGGCCCATATGCTAATGACTCAGTCCCTATACTCTTATGTTAACTGATTAAGGATAGAAATTAATCCAATTAAAGTGTATGAAGTTGGGGCCTTGGGAAGTGATTAGATTGGATTCAGCTGTCAAGGTGGAGCCCCTGTGAGCCAATCAAGGCTTTATACAGACAGGTGCATCAGTGTAGGCCAAGGGTGCTCCCTTAGATGGAGGTGGAAAGGGGGCATCTCCTGGCAAAGAAGAATCATCAAACCTCAGAGGCTCAAGGTTCATAGCTTCATCAGGGTCTTCCCATACACCCCCCATCCCAGCTTAAAGGATCCCATTCTTTCCCAATCACTCCGTGAGGCTAATAAGCAAGAAGCAATTCTGTGTTTAATTTTCAGCAATCTCAATCCTGCAACTGCAGGAGATAAAGGGCTCCTTCAAGGATGTATAGAAGATTCTAGGTCATTTATGCAGTGCCTAAGTTGGGAATTCGAATCTCCACGGTTGTTTGTTTCTTTTACCACTTTACCCAGAGGCATGAGGAGCAGCCTGCTAATCTCACTGTATTTGCTAGTTTCCCAGAAATGTTCAAAAGTGTCATCCACGTCATTGCCCAATTCCTAGCTCTTCCTAAGTGGTTGATTAAAAGTATTCAGTGGAGGTCTTTTGTGTATTTCCATTGTCAGCTTATGCCCGGGACTACTAAACAGAGTTATTAGTGTCTTTAAATCTAATCAGACTAGAGAACCAACCCAAGAAACCCCCAAACCAATTCAGAAAACATCCTTAGAATTCTATTCCTCTAGAACTCTTCTTGGTATCAAAATCCGTGTTAGTCAAGTGTTCTCTGCAGTAACAGGACCGATAGGAGACAAATTATGTATGAAGGAGCTTTACAAAGCTCAAAGGAAGATACATTTATTTTGGTGCAAAAAAAAAAAAAACCTTAAAAATTTGTTCATTTTTTTTTTTTTTACAAAATACATCTCAATGACCTTTTTGTTCCCCCAGCCCCATAGATGTCTACATAGGCTGAGCAGCGTCATGGTTCTCCGTCTGGGAGCTGCAGAGGAGTGCAAAGGCAGAGAGCAGGAGAACCAATGGCCCAGCTCTGAAGGCCCGAGTACAGGGGCGCTGACCGTGTGAGGTCTGGTCTAAGGGCATGAGAAAGCCAGCGCCCCAGCTCAAACAGGCAGGCTGACAACAAATTCAGATCCCTAGGGGCGTAGAGGAGGCCCATGTACTCTGGGGAGGGCCGACTGCTTCCTGTCGCCCCCTAATGCACCTGCTGGTCTCATCCCCAAGGCTGTCTCAGACACCCCAGAAACATGGGCGCCCCATGACTCATTCACATCGCCACACAGAATTAACCATGGCAATGACAGCTCATCAGCATGCTAAGTGGATCCTTCTGGGGGAGAGATGGCTCTAACCCAGTCAGAAGCTGTGTTTTACTTTGCAAAGAGAGGAACTTTCACAATATGTTGTTGGGTTCATAGTGTACACTCAATTTTTTTTATCCTTTTCCTTCCTGAACTCACTTAATGTATTCTCACAACTCATGACCTAATCAAATATAGTTTTCATTGAAATTACAAATGAATTTTCATTAAAATTGCAAAGCATGTAACTTTCTGCTCGAAATATAAAACCCTGTCATCATGAGCAAGACTGCAGGGAACATAAACACCCAGGTCACCCGAGGACCTTTCCTGCTGTCCTCAATTACAGCTTAATTGTTCGTGGTTTGCATCAAACTCGAGTTAATATAGCGATCTCACCCTTTCCATCTGACAATGGAAATGCTCAAAGCCTTTCTGAGCCCTTAATTAGCTTTGTTAACACACATATGTTGCTGCAATTCTAATCATCCTAGAAAAAGCAATGCAAATATTAACAGCATTTACTCTGTGCCAAGGCACTATTCTTTTTTTTTTTTTTCCAAAATTTTTTTTTGACAGGCAGAGTGGACAGTGAGAGAGAGAGAAAGGTCTTCCTTTTTCCATTGGTTCACCCCCCAGTGGCCCTCTGCAGCCGGTACACTGCGGCCGGCGCACGCGCTGATCCGATGGCAGGAGCCAGGTGCTTCTCCTGGTCTCCCTTGTGGGTGCAGGGCCCAAGCACTTGGGCCAACCTCCACTGCACTCCCGGGCACAGCAGAGAGCTGGCCTGGAAGAGGGGCAACCGGGACAGAATCCGGCGCCCTGATTTTTTTTTTTTAAGATTGATTTATTTATTTGAAAGAGTTACACAGAGAGAGAAGGAGAAGCAGAGAGAGAGAGAGAGAGAGAGAGAGAGAGAGAGGTCTTCATCCACTGGTTCACTCCCTAAATGGCCTCAACGGCTGGAGCTGCACCGATCCAAAGCCAGGAGCCAGGAGCTTCTTCCAGGTCTCCCATGCGAGTGCAGGGGCCCAAGGACTTGGGCCATTTTCTACTGCTTTCCCAGGCCATAGCTGGATTGGAAGTGGAGCAGCCGGGTCTCGAACAAGTGCCCATATGGGATGCCGGCACTGTAGCGACAGCTTAACCCGCTATGCCACAGCGCCAGTCCCCAAGGCACTATTCTAATGTCTTCTGTGTACTTGTGTATTAACTGATTGAATTCTTTGCAACAATCCATTCGATCCCTGTTTCATGGATGAAGAAGGGAAGCACAGGGCAGGAACCGACTGAGGTCACGGGTTTGCGGGGCCCTCACCTGGGCACATCTCTGCTAACACCAGGGCGAGTCTCCTGCGCCTGTTACCTGTGAGTTTCTGCACCTTTCCTCGGCTGCAAGGAGAACGTGGACACAAATTGGCTCCGTGAGCCGCGTCTGAGCCACTGTCTTCCCTGCCAACTTGTCCTTCCGGGAAGTTCCTGGAGCTGTTTTAGAAGCGACCTTGTGTGATGCCTCCCACCTGGTGTCCTCTGGTGCTGGACCAACCTGGGGGCCTGGCTCACCCCCAGGAGTTGAGAACCAAATCTTGATGGGCTTCCTGGGGGTGACACCCAGGTACATCCTTTGCTTCTCTTGCCCTGGCAGCAGGCGCAGTGCAGCTTGGGCAGGTCTGTGGGAAGGCAGCTGGGAGAGCTTCAGGAGGTCTGTATGGAAGGGGCGTGGCTTGCCTGTGTGCTCAGCGAGTGGCTGCTCTGGGTAACAGCGAGAGGGGGAACAGGCGGGGTCGAGCCCACCAGGGGAAATTACCCTCTTGGCTCCTGCTGTACCTCACAGGAGCAGCTGGTTTGGTCTCTGTGTAGATACAATTATGAGGTCTCTCGTGCGGCTGCGTGTTTTCATGCGGGCAGCAGAGGCAGGGGTTCCTCTGTGCTGAGACGCCAGGACCTGGTGCAGAGGGTCCTCCGGTAGCAGCCCCTCCCCCGGCCTCTTGTTCATCACAAGGCTGTGGCTCTGCTTTCTTGCTGCTTCCCTGTATGCTCTCTCTCCTCGTTCTGAGCAAGGCCTGCAGGGAAGAGACCCCGCATTCGGGTTCTTGACATCTAATGAAGAAGATCTACAAGTCTGTAAGTGCCCTGCAAGACAGACAGGAAGTGACACGGACCACAGGAGAGGCAGAGATGAAGGAGAGAGAGATACCCAGGCTGGGGGAGTCAGGGCCGACCTTGGAGAGGAGGTGGCCTTTAAACCGGGCTCTGACGCTCTGGGCCTTGCAGGTGGAAGGCCTGGGGCTGTAAACCGCACGAGGGGAATGTGGTTCAGTGGGGCTGCAGGAAGAACAGTGAGTGGGAGAGGCAAGACATGCAGCCTGGGGAGGGCCTTAACCACCGCACTGCCCATCCCCACAAGGTCAAGGCCCCACAGCCCAGGGCTGAGGATGGCCCGGCAGGGACGGTGGGGTGTAAGCGCTTCCAGTGTCTCCGGAGCCTGCTTCTGAGTCCTCCCCTGGGTTGTGCCCCAGATGGATGGGAGCTGAGGGGTGTCTAATGGAGGAAGGGCCTGGCGTGGCGGGGTGGGATGGGAATCACGGCCCAAGGGGAAGAGGAGACGCATGGCTCAGAACATGTGAGCCAGGCTCTTTGGGAACATCAGATAAGACACTGAAGCCAGAAGCAGGGCGGATCTGGGGCTCTGCCTTCCTTCCCCCTCACTGTCAGTGGGGCACTGGGTCCAGCCAGCTCTGCCCCCTGCAGGGCTGTCCAGCCTCCTCTTCATCTGGCCAGCCTGCCCCGCTCCTCTGCAGGACCGCGGCAGCACCCCGACCCTCCCCCACCTCGCCATCTCCTGCTCCTTCTTTCCCATGCCGCTGCCAGAGAGGTCTTGTGGCCATCGCCATCCGATTGGGTGGCACCCCAGCGACCGTTCTTCAGGAGCTTGTGCGGGCTGCAGGCTGGAGTCCCAACTTCTGTAGCCAAGCAGACAAGGTCCTGCGTGACCTGTTCGCTTTCATCGCTCACACCCCTGCTGCCCGCTCCCTGTCAACAGTTATGTTTCAACTCCACTGGATTCTTTGGAAAATCAGCCGCAGCATCTGCAGGTTCTGCATCCATGAACTGGACCAGCCATAGACTTAAAATAATTTTAAAAAATTGTGTTGGGAGCTGGCAATGAGCCTTGCAGTTAGCACACCTGTGTCTCATATCAGGTTGCCTGGGTTCCAGTCCCAGCTCTGGCTCCTGACTGCAGCTTCCTACTAAAGCTGACCACGTGAGGCAGCAGTGATGGCTCAGTAATTGGTCCCTGCTACCTGTATGGGAGACCTGGATGGCCATCCCAGCTCTTGGCTTCATCCCTGGCCCAGCCGTGGCTATTGTGAGCATTTGGGGAGTGAGCTAGGTTGCCCTTGTTCTGATGGCATATGGACTTCTCTCTCTCTCTCTCTCGTCATCATTCCCTAAGCATTGTGGTACAAGAAGGACTAACACAGCATTCACATCCCATCAAACATTATAAGTAATCTGGCATTGAGGTAGTCTGTAGGAGGATTGTGCAGGTTTACATGCATTTTACATAAGGCACTTGAGCATCCAAAGATTCTGGAATCTGTAGGGGATTCTGGATCCGATCCTCCATGGACATCCAAGGATGACTGTATTTTTCTAGAACTTTCCTATGTTTTTCATTGCCTTGGTCTTTGAACATTTTCCTGCAAATCCCCTCTCTCTCTCTCTCTCTTCCTTTCTCTCTCTCTCTTCCTTTCTCTCTCTCTCTTTCTTTCTTTCTTTCTCTCTTTCTCTCTCTCTCTCTCTCTCTCTCTCTTTCTCTCTTTCTTTTTTAAGATTTATTAGACAGAATGGCTGCACTTCAAAGATATCGAATGGCCACCTGAAAGAATCCTGGGATGGAGACCTTGGGCTGGGTACCCCGATGATTCTGAAGCTCTGCTCTTCTCTGGCCCTCATGGCCTAGGTTCACCCCCTATGTGGGAAGATGACCAGTGGGCTTGCCCCACAAGGCTCCCTCAGGGGCTCCCCCCACCACCTTCCCCACCTGCCAGACTTCCCAGTGGGGTCAAGTCACCGCATCTTCAGGCTGGGGACGCGCTGACTTGACAGAGGGGGAAAGGAACCATCCGAAGTCCTATGTCCTCCCTTCTCTGCAGGGGACACATCCCAGCACCCCAATGTGGGCCTGAAACTGCAAATGGTACTGAGCCATACAGAGACCATGTTTTCTCCTAGACATAGATAGCTATCATGAAGTTCAGTTTGTGTGTTAGGCATCACAGAGATGAACTACAATGAAGAATAATAGGATAAAAAATTATGACAATGTACTGGAATAAAAGCTATTTAAAATGTACGGCCTGCTTATTTACGCAATGTTCCACTTTTTTTGGATTGTGATTGACCTTGGGTAACTGAAATCTTAGAAAGGGAAACTTTGGGTCGGGAAGCCACTGTTCCCAAAAGGAGCTGTATGAGTCAGTCCACACATGCCAGCGGGGGCTGGGAGAGTTCACGGCCTTGCAAGGGGAACACAGTCACAAGACTGGAGAGCTGGGATGGCATGGGGGCTCCACTCTGGCAGCGGCCCACTGAGGAGCCTGGGAGAAGCAATGGTTCACACTGGGTGAGGCTGAGAAGCCTGAATTTCCAGAGCAGATGGCAGAGAGGGGCTTAAAAGGCGTGGGGAAAGGTGGGCACTCTGGAAGGGACATAGGAACAGTCTTCCACGGCGAGGCTGGGGAATGCGCCTCCCACCACGGCCATTCCTCAGCTGCTCACCGGTACAGTCCAGGACGGCTGCTGTGAGAAGCGAGCGCAGGACTTGATTCGCTGACAGTGATGGAGGTGACAGGCCTGGGCGATAGAGGCCAGGCGGCAGCCCTGGACGGTCAGAAGGCAGGAGGTACGATGACTGTGGCAGCGAGCGAGGTTAGGGTGACAGTCATGAAGGATGCACCTCTGCAGAGTTTTAGAGATGGTGGACGGAACACAGCATCCTTAGTGGAAAAACAGACGGCCACAGAATACGTGCATATTCAAGAGAGACCAAAAGTGACTGGGCAGGAGGCGGAGAGTGGTCACCCCTATAAAAAGTCATGATCTCTTGTCGGTTTCTGGATCTGAGCCGATTTCAGACCCAGAGCCTGTTGACTGAGAAGAAGGGATCCCAGGAGAAGGACCCCACGGTCCCCTGGCCAGCGCCCACCTTATTGAGCCCCTCGTCTTTCCCCAAAGGGACCTTCCTCGACAGCAGTTACATTCTGGGGAGAGGAGATGGCTCAGACATTCCAGAGACGGCTGGACGTGGCACCTGGGTGGATGCTGATGTCCAGAGCATTAGCATGGTGCCCGGGTTGCAACAGGGGCATGGGGCGTCCTGCCCTAAGACCTGGGCTACCGTGGGTTTAGGGTGTGATTGAGACTGATCTACTTGTTAGTTGGAGAAACCCCCATGGCGGAATGTTGGCCAGAGCTATCCGAGTGCAGAAAGTCAAATGCAGGCCTCTAAAATGCTCACTCACCTCCAGCCAGAATGGAAACCACTCTGTTCCATCCTAAGGGGAGAGATGGGAACCGGTACCATGCTCTGACAGTGGCAAGCTGGTGCTCATCCATCACATCTCTGCTTACACCAACCGTGCGGCCCCGCAGAAGCTGGGTGGGTCCCGGAGAAAGCACACAGCCTCCGGCACACCCAGGCGAGACGTATGGCCCAAGCTCGGCTTTGCTGTCAGATGTGCTGTATTTGCTGGAGCCGATTCAGAGCATCGTGAGGACAATGTGTGCTGCCTACAGTCTGGCAGATCGGTTCTTCGCTATGTCGGTCAGAAAGATCAGTGACGGTTTGCATTCCCGCAGAACGAACAATAATATTCAGCTATGGTTTTGTCCCAAGCCTGTTGGTTCATTCAACCTTTGTTGTAATAGTGTCTGCAGAGGTCTGGTCATCTGGACATTTGGAACATCACATTGACCTGCGGGATTGATGACACTGTGCTGTTGGCCAAGCCAGATGAGCAGGAGGTGGCTGCGGAGATACATGCACTCCCCTGGGTGGCAGAAGGAATGCTGGGGGGATTTAGGGTCCAGCCACCTCTCTCGGCCACATGGATAAAACTCTCAGGGACCCCGGAGTCGAGTGTGTCATGATAGTCCCTCCAGGGAACAAAACAGATGTTCCCGGCCTGCGCTGCGGCTCACTAGGCTAATCCTCCGCTTTGCGGCGCCGGCACACCAGGTTCTAGTCCCGGTTGGGGCGCCAGATTCTGTCCCGGTTGCCCCTCTTTCAGGCCAGCTCTCTGCTATGGCCCGGGAGTGCAGTGGAGGATGGCCCAAGTCCTTGTGCCCTTCACCCGCATGGGAGACTAGGAGAAGCACCTGGCTCCTGGCTTCGGATCAGCGCGGTGCACCGGCCGTAGCACGGTGGCCACTGGAGGGTGAACCAATGGCAAAAAGGAAGACCTTTCTCTCTGTCTCTGTCTCTCTCACTGTCCACTCTGACTGTCAAAACAAAACAAAACAAAACAAAACAACAAAAAAAAAAAACCCAGATGTTCCCATCTTGCACTCATGCTACACAGAAAGTAGCACAGTGCCTAGTGGGATACTGTGGGTTCTGGAGGTGACGCACTCAACACCCAGGAGCTGTTTTCTGGCCCATAAGCCAGCTTTGGATGGGACTCAGATCAGGGAGTAGCTCGGCGGCAGGTGCAGGCTGCAGTGCAAGTGAGCCCCGTCATGCAGCCTGCACAGCCTGCCAGACCCTCGGGTTTTGGAGGTATTGGTGGTGGGAAGAGATCCCATAGGAAGTTTTTGCAAACCACAGAGGATAATGATGCAGGGACCTGGGGTTAAGGAACAATGCCATGCCACCTGGCATGGAAAACAGCTCTTGGGGCACAACTGAGCCCCTGTCAAAGGGAAACCTTGACCATGACACGCCAATCAACCACAGGTACTGAGCTGACTAATGCCCCACCCCAAATTCACGCCCATTCACAGTCTATGGGTGTGACCTTATTTGCAAATAAGGTCTTTGCAGATAATATCTAATTATTACAAGGCCAGATTTGGACACAGATACAGAGGGGAGAACCCCATGTGAAGACAGAGGCAGAGGCTGGAGTGGTACACCTGCTACCTCTGGTCTCAAGGAGCCCAGAACACCTGAGGGGCAAGTGTTACTTGTGGTTCTATGGGACCCTTGCTCTGTTCCCTGCTGACAGGGAACCCCATTTGAGTGTCCAGACCTCTAACTCTCAGGAACTCAGGGTTGAGAGAATGGGAATTGGGAATTGGGGGTGGCCACTGAGAGTGATTGAAAATGGAGCTACTCCTCTTCTGTACCTTTGTTCCTAGGCCCATCTCTTCTCCCTGCTGAGGTCACAGCAACACATGGAAGTTTTTGGTGTGCTGAGTGTTCTGTGTCCAAAGGATGCTGTCCGTCCACCAGGATGCTAGCTCTGAGCCAGCCCCTGCATTGTGCCTTCAGGAAGCCCACAAAATGCCGGCGGCTCTGCAGTGGGGTGGCAGTTGACGCGTCTGTGAGCCCCGTGGGGAGGGCCTTCCCTCCTTTGCTGTAAAGGGAAGATTGATTTATTCGAAAGTCAGAGTTAGAGAGCGAGGTCTTCCATCTGCTGGTTCACTCCTCAAATGACTACAACAGTCAGGACCGGGCCAAAGCTAGCCAGGCGCTCCAGCTGTGTCTCCCACACAGGTGCAGGGGCCCAGCACTTGGTACATCCTCCACTGCTTTCCCAGGTGCATTAGCAGAGAGCTGTGTTAGAAGTGGAGCAGCTGGGACTTGAACCAGCACCCATATGGGATGCTGGCGTTGTAGGCAGTAGCTTAATCTGCTGTATCACAACACTGTTCCCTAACTATTTAATTTAAAAAGTATATTTATTTGAAAGATAGAGTAACAGAGAGAAGGAGGGAGGGCAGGAGAGAGAGAGAGAGAGAGAGAGAGAGAGAGATAAGGGAGGGAGAGGGAGAGAGAGAGAGATCTCTAATTTGCTTCATCCTGCTCCAGCCCTGCCTCAGCCTCTTGGAGAACTACGGGCTCAGTCCACACGGGTATACACGGGTACTCCCCCTGACCTATGGGGACAGTTGTCTTCAACAGGTGCTTCAGCTGTGCTACTGACACCCCAGCTCAATACCCAGAGTTTGATGGGTGTTCTCTAGACCATGGAGCCCCTGGGCCACTGGCCCAGGCACTAGCAGCTAGGGTGACGCCAGTGAGCTTGTGATTCTCAGGGTCAACTTTGGGCCAGAGGACTTTGGTAGGCGGGTGTGGTCTCGGCAGTGTGCACGCCCTCGGCCTGGTTCTCCTCCCACCGATCCTCCTCTGGTTTCGGGAGGGCCAGGTGAAGACAGGGAAACTTCTGGATTCGGCTGCAGGGACTGGGACAGCAAAGGGTCCCAGAGCCTCAGCAGACACAGACGCTGCCTCCGGCGTGGAGCTCCGGAGGGCATTTCCGGCAGAGGGCATGCCCTGGTTGCTGAGACCATCGCTGTACACTTGACTGTAAGGACCCAAAGCAGGGAGGCCAGCTAGTGGCTCTTTCATTAGAGGCCTTCCTGGCTACAGAGTAGGGCCCCAGGGGGAAGAGAGCCAGGAGCCAAACTGCTTCATTCTGCCTCCTGTGCAAAGCACAGGTGCCATTTCCAGTGAGAGGACTGAAGGTCACTGCCAGTGTCGGGCACCCCAGTTCCCAAGCATCAGCACTCTTGTCATTTGTTCCATTGGGGGAATTGTGTGAAACTGCTGTTTTTGTGGGTTGGAAAACATATGGGTAATCTTTTTGGTTCAACTTAATATAGTGCTGAAGGTGTATATTTGGGAACATGGCAAGGAGTCTGTGTAAAATGCAATTAAAAGTTTAGTATAATTTGGTGCAAAAATTTTTGAAGTATGCGTTTATGAATGTGAGTGAATCTTTTCCACAGTGGCTGTCCCTGGAACGCCCCCTACAGGCCAGCTGCTGAACAGAGCACTTTCCTTGCCATTACCTGGTTGTAGTCTCAGAGCAACCTCAAAAGTATGTGCCATTCTTATCCCCATTTCACAGATGAAGGAATAGAGGCAAGCAGAGGTTGAGAAGCATGTTTAGGGGCACAAAGCTGGTGAGCGACAGGGGTGGGGTGTAGACCTAATCTGTCTGACCCATGAACCATGTACTTGACCCGTGCACAGACTGTCCTCTTGAACTGCTCTTTGCAAGCTGCGGGGAGCGGGATGTGGATGGGGACAGGACATTCGAGTTGAAGAACTTATTCCAGAAAGTTCTGGACTCTCTGGTCCCTTTGTCATCAGAAGTGAGCTCTGTGGAATCTAAAGGGCCGTATAATCTGTGGGACGTTCTCCAGGAAAAATAACACAAAAGCAACCTTTTGCAAAGTTTGCAAACTTTTATATTCAAATGAACATGTTGCTAAGGCCACTCCTGGTCTTGGAAGAGTTTTGTGCCAGGGAGGGTCCTGAAGTTTAAGCTTCATTTTCAAGCTTCTGTTGACCGTCCGGCTCAAGGTGTGGGTGTGCACGTGTCTATGTGTGCGGCATCTTCATTCCCACTGCAGAGGATACCAATATTGATTCTTGTAGTCACCAAGGGGAGGTGCTCTCCTGGGCCCTGTTTGCAGAACAGCTGCACCCTCCCAGCCTCCTTCAAGGCCCCTAGGGTTCCAGGGCCACTCCCTGTGGTTGCCCTTGGGCTCAGCTGTGCTCTGAGGAGGAGGAGGAGCGGTGGCTGATGTGGCTCTGACTGCAAACGGTGGCCTCCCTTCCAAAGAATACGGGGGTGGGAAGGCACAGCAACTGGATAGCATGTTGGATTCTCCCTGCACTGAACAGAGGAGGGCACTTTGGTTCCCTTGGGAGCCACTGACCCTACAGAACATTGTGCAAGTGAAAACTAGCTAAATGTTTAAATGAAACTGTATATAATTTAATTCATCTTCAATTCAGGTTTAAGAATAGGGAACACTGGGCTGGCATTGTGGCATAGCAGCCACCTGTGATCCCGGCATCCCATATGAGCACTGGTTCACATCCCGGCTGCTCTACTTCCGATCCAGCTCCCTACTAATGCACCTGAGAGAGCAGCTAAAGATGGCCTAAGTACTTGGCCCCTGTACCCACATGGGAGACCTGGAAGAAGTACCTGGTTCCTGGATTCAGCCTGGCTCAGCCCTGGCTGTTGTGGCCATTTTGGGTAGTGAGCCAGTGGATGGAAGATCTCTCTCTCTGCCTGTGCCTCTCTGTATCTGCCTTTCACATAAATAAATAAATCTTATTTGAAAGTCAGAGTTACACAGAGAGAGAAGAGGCAGAGAGAGAGAGAGAGAGAGAGAGACGTCTTCCATCCGATGGTTCACTCGCTAGATGGCCACAATGGCTGGAGCTGCGCTGATCCGAAGCCAGGAGCCAGAAACTTCTTCCAGGTCTCCCACGCAGGTGCAGGGGCCCAAGCACTTGGGCCATCTTCTACTGCTTTCACAGGCCATAGTAGAGAGCTGGATTGGAAGAGGAACAGCTGGGACTAGAACCCAGCGCCCATATGGGATGCTGGCACTTCAGGCCAGAGCATTAACCCGCTGCCCCACAGTGCTGGCCCCAATAAATGAATCTTAAAAAAAAAAATAAAAAAAGAAAGATCCTGCTTGGGACACCTGTGTCCCTCATGTGAATGCCTGGGCTTGAGACCTAGCTCTGCTTCTAATTCCAGTTTCCTGTTAATGCACACCTGGGAGTCAGCAGGTGATGGCCCAAGTCCTTGGGCCCCTGCCACCCACATGGGAGACCTGGATTGAGTTCCAGATTTACAGCTTTGGCCTGGCTCAGGACAAGCTGTGGCAGGCATTTGGGAAGTAACTGTGGTTGAGGAGCTCGCTCTGTCTCTATCTCTTTGCCTTTCAAAGAAATGAAGATAAATAATAAATTTGAAAAAAATTAAATATTTATTTATTTGAAAGAGTTACACACAGAGAAAAGGAGAGGCAGGGGGAGAGGGAGAGGGAGAGAGAGAGAGAGAGAGAGAGAGAGGGCTTCCAACAGCTGGTTCACTCTCCAATTGGCTGCAATGGCTGGAGCTGCGCTGATCCGAAGCCAGGAGCCAGGAGTTTCTTCTGGGTTTCTCATGTGGATGCAGGGACCCAAGGACTTGGGCCATCTTCCACTGCTTTCCCGGCCATAGTAGAGAGTTGGATCGGAAGTGGAGTAGTCAAGACTTGAACTGGTGCCCATATGGGATTCTGACACTGGTGGCAGCTGCTTTACCCGCTATGCCACAGCGCCGGCCCCCCAAAAAATTAAAGAAAATCTATTTTAAAAAAAGAATAGGAAGCAACAAAGTGTTGAGTATGTTCACCTGGGTTCTGTGCTGTAAGTTTAGAGAGGCGGCTCGCTCAGATGCTGGGAGGGCTTTGACCCTGCATGCAGTCTCCCTCCTCACCTCTGGGGGCGCCTGGAACCCGCGACTGCGCCGCGTCTGATACCCATCGAGGCTCTCAGGAGGGGCTCCGGAATGAATACATGGACACAGAAAGAAAGGGCCAGGAAATGGACGGGAAGGACATAATGAGACAGAAGAGGAGCAGAGACTGACCACGTTTAAGCAAAACGACTTTGCGTGTCTGCTTTCGGCAGGACCTCAGAAACAAGGAAGGGAGAGAGGGTGGTTATAAAGATGAGTGAGTGGGTGCTCCTGTGCTCGGATGTCAACAACAGAATGCCTGGGGCTGATGGACTTGTAAAGAAAAGGGGTTTATCTGGCTCGTGGAGCTGGAGGACGGAAGCCCACATGGGACAAGAGACGCGTGCTGTGTCACAACGTGGAGGGAAAGTGGTGGGCAAGTGGGCTCGTGTGTAGGAGGGAAGCGCGAGGGGCCGGCCCGCTCTGTAACATCCTGCTGTCCGGAGCTGATCCAGTCCTACAAGAACTGCCTCCACCCATCCTGATGACCTCGTAAAGTTTCTAGCTCCGCTCAGTCCCACTACACTGGCAATCAGATTTCGATATGAGAACTGGAGAGGACAGAGTTCAAGCCATAGCATACAGAAGGCACTGTGCTGTGGGCAAAGCATAACAGCCCCCTGGAGGGAGGGCCAGCCTGTCCCCAGCGATGGCTTCCCTGGAAGAGGTGTACTTGGGATCGCTTCGTGTCAAGCATGGCTGTTGTAAATGTTGACAACCTGCTTGACTCTTGTTGCTCTGCAAGTGACAGATTAATGTGTCTGCTTGTAACTCTGGAATCGTTACCCATATCTGTGTCCCCGGCAGTTTGAACGCCTGTGATGAGGGTGAGGATGATGATGGAGGCTAACTCAGTTGAGTCATTTTCACTCATTGTCCTGGTATCCTGGATGGAAGTCCAAGGTTCTTCCGCTTAGGAAAGTTTCTGGTTCCATATTTGAAAGTCTCTCCCCCCCACTCCATGTTTCTGTCCCCAGTCCCTGGAACTTCAATTAATCAGTCTTGGACTGATCCTCTACAGCTTTTTTTTTTTTTTTTTTTGACAGGCAGAAGGGACAGTGAGAGAGAGAGACAGAGAGAAAGGACTGCCTTTGCCGTTGGTTCATCCTCCAATGGCCGCCATGGCTGGTGCACTGCGGCCGGCGCACCACGCTGATCTGAAGGCAGGAGCCAGGTGCTTCTCCTGGTCTCCCATGGGGTGCAGGGCCCAAGGACTCAGGCCATCCTCCACTGCACTCCCTGGCCACAGCAGAGAGCTGGCCTGGAAGAGGGGCAACCGGGACAGAATCCGGCGCCCCAACCGGGACTAGAACCTGGTGTGCCAGTGCCGCAAGGCGGAGGATTAGCCTAGTGAGCCACGGCGCCGGCCCCCTCTACAGCTCTTACCTTTTCTCGCGTATTTTCTGTTTTGGATTTTTAGCCTGTTTTCTGATCTACCAAGCTTTCTATTGAAATGATCACATTTTTAGTTTTCAAGAGCTCTGTCCTTTTACAGAGCTGTCTTGCTTTCAAGCATTCTTCTTTTTTATGTGTAGTAGTCTCGCGGCTTTCTCTGAGGATACTTTATGTGTATTTCAAAGTGTTCTCTTGTGTTCCCGAGCTGTTCCATGTTTCCTCTAAGATCATTTTACTGTTAATCTTTTTTCTCTCAGCTTTCTATTTTAAAAATATTCAGATTCACATATCAGTTTGAACAAGTCATGTGATGGGTACTCCATACCTTTTCTTTAACCATCGTTATTAACAGGTTGCCATCTTTGCTTCCTTTCTATTTTTGTTTCCTGAATCACTGGGAAAAATGATGCCTGCAGATATCACATTATTCTCCCAAGTATTCATCATCAGTTTTCTTTAAGAATAAGGACATTCGGGTTGGCACTGTCGTGCAGTGAGTTAAGCAGTTGCCTGCAGTGCCAACATCCCGTACGGGTGCTGGCTCAAGACCTGGCTGCTCTACTTCCTGTCCAGCTCCCTGCTAATGCACCTGGGAAAGCAGAGGAAAATGGCCCAAGTGCTTGGGCCCCTGCAGCCACATAGGAGACCCTGAGGGAGCTCTTGGCTCCTGGCTTCAGCCTGGCCCTGTCCTGGGCCATTGTGGCTATCTGGGAAGTGAACTACTGGATTGAAGACTTCTCTCTCTGTCTCTCTCTCCCTCTCTCTCTCTCTGTGTGGCTATGCATTTTGAATAAATAAAATAGATCTTTAAAACAAAAGAATAAGGACTTCTTCCTGTACAACCTCAAGATTGTTATCACACCCCAAACACTTGACATTAATTAATAATATCTTCTAATAATATCTACAGTTCATCTTCAAATTCCCCATTTGTGCTCAAACTTGCTTTAATTACATTTCTTTGGGAGGATCGAGGCTCCATCAAGAGATACATATTTCGTTAGTGATTCCACATCCTCACTCTTTAACCTGAAACAGCCAACTTCTTACACCTTACCAATATTTGGTGGTTTTGATGGCACTACCTTTTAGAATAGCTTGGGCTAGCTGTCTTGTGGAATGTTCTAGACTCTGGTTTTATCTGATTGTACTAACCAGCTTAAACACTTCTCACAAGAACACTCCCAGGTAATTTTGTGTACTTAAAAGCACATGACACAGGGAAGCAGGTGTTTCCTCATAATTAGACTCAGCTGTTGCGTTCTCAGCACTGCTATGACAGGAACGGAGCGGTGGCCTTTCACGGGCCTGCCATCGGAGACTCGCATTCCAACTGCCTGTCACCCCATCAGGGTGCTGTCTGCTTCAGTCACCTACTTTTCTCTCGCAGGTAACAAGCCATCAGAAGGAGGAAATTTAAAGATTTTGCAAATATTTTTCTCCTCATCAAACTCTCTCCCATAGATTTAGCCCCCGATGTCCTGAGCCAAGCCTTCCCTTACTGCTTGTAAATTGGCAGTATTTAGCAGTTGTAACCATCCAGTACTTTGTGACTCTACCAAGGTCCTGGGTTCAACTTGTACTTTGCAAGGCCTAGTTCTGGAATCAATCACTTCTCCAAGCACTCCTGGTTCTTTCTAGTGGTTGCCCTTAGTTGTGGTGGAAAATCTCCCCGGATGAGATTGGCAGTCTTCCCCTCCCAAGCTCTGCCTCTGTACTTAGAATGTGTGGTTCCATGGTTTTCTGGTTTGCATTATTTATGGTGAGAAGTTCCGCGGTTGGTCATTGTTTCATTTGATGCTTTTTTCATTCAGTGTTTCAATTTTTTCTTAAACTGCTTTTAATTTTTTTTATTTGTCTTTGGTTTTTAGCATTTGAGTTTCTTGGATTTGTGAGATGCTTTTTTCCATTATATTTAAAAATGTTTCAGGCAGTATTTCTTCATATATATATATATATATATATATATATATTTCCTGCTTATTGGAACTTCAGTTACACATGTTCAACTGCTAAATATTGTCTCAAAAGTCACCAAGGCTCTGTTCTTTTTTTTTTTTTTTTCCAATATTCTTTTCCTTCTTTTTTTTTTTTTTTTTAACCTTTCTACATGAAAGGCAGGTGACAGAGAGAGAGAGAGAGAGAGATCATTCATCCATTGTTTGCTCCTCAAATGCCTGTAACCGCTGAGGCTAGGCTAGGCCAAAGCCAGAGCCAGGAACTCCATCCAGGTCTCCCGTAGGGGTGGCGGGGACCAAAGCACTTGGACCACCTGCTGCTGCCTCCCAGGATGCATAAGTAAGCAGGAAGCTGGATTGAAAGCAGAGTCCCCGGCTTGAACTGGCACTCTGTTACGGGAGGTAGGTGTGCCAGTGACTTAGCCCACTGCAACACAATGTCCAAACTTCTTGCTGATTCATTCTGGATAGTCCTATCGTCCTGCCTTCTAATTCACAGATGTTTTGTTTTCTGCAATTTCCAATCCTCTCTCTCTTTTTTTTTTTTTTTTTTTTTTGACAGGCAGAGTGGACAGTGAGAGAGAGAGAGACAGAGAGAAAGGTCTTCCTTTGCTGTTGGTTCACCCTCCAATGACCGCCACAGCCGGCGCGCTGTGGCCAGCGCTTTGTGGCCGGTGCACCGTGCTGATCCGATGGCAGGAGCCAGGTACTTATCCTGGTCTCCCATGGGGTGCAGGGCCCAAGCACTTGGGCCATCCTCCACTGTACTCCCTGGCCACAGCAGAGAGCTGGCCTGGAAGAGGGGCAACCGGGACAGAATCCAGCGCCCCGACCGGGACTAGAACCCCGTGTGCCGGCGCCGCAAGGCGGAGGATTAGCCTAGTGAGCCGCGGCGCCGGCTTTCCAATCCTCTCTTAAACTCATTCAGGAAAATTTTGACCTTTGATATCGTACTTTCTGATCAAGAATTTTTAGTTGATCTTTTTAAATGGTTTCTACTTACCTACTGAATTTTCCCATTTGTTCATTTACTGTGTTCAGTTTTCCCCTTTAAATCCTTGATTATTATTTTAAAAGATGTTTTAAGTCCTGTGTCTGAATTCTAACATCTCCATCATGGCTGGTTTTCTTTCCTTTGGCTGATTTTCCCCCTCAATTACGAGTTCCATTTTACTGCTATTTTGTTTATTTAGTGATTTTTGATTGTATGCGGTGCATACAGGTGCCAGGCTGTTGGGATTGTGCGGTTTCCTAGGTTGTGGAGGCTTATCTTAGCAGGCAGGGCGCTCCGGTAGGTCAGCTGGACTTCGCCCCGCAGGCTTGTTTTAAGTGAAGCTGGTCTAGGCTGTTGCTCACTTTTATTAGGGATAATCTTGGGAGAGAAGGGTATACTCCTGAAACCGCAGCCCTTCTGCGACCCCGGTTGAGTTCTGCGTTGTGCAGCCCCTGTGATGACTGGAGCTCTGAGTCTGCGGGTTCCGGGGGACCCGTGGACCTCCGTGCAGCCCTCCACTCCCATACCTGTTCTCTCCTGCGCCTCGGGGACTCTCATCTGCCCGTTCTCAGTGGAGTGCTCAGCTGAGACCCGAGGTGACCTCTGAGTAGATTTCCAGAGTGTCTCTCTCGATTTCAGTACCCCGCCCCACAAAGGCCGGTTGCCCAGCAGCCCTGGAAACCGGACCTCCCCTCGGCAGCTCGGCGAGCCCACTGTGCCTTCCCGGCCGCGCTCTGCATTGCGTCTCTAGGAAGAGGAGCAGATGACGTGGGGCTCGTGGGGTTCTCTCTGTCAGCGGCCACAGTTCTGTACTGTCTGTTGTCCAGTATCTGAAAGAACTTTCCTTACAAATTGTGTCAAGTTTTATGGTTATCTGTGGCAGGGGCAAGTTCAGTGTTAGCTCCTCTGTTGTGTCCAGAGCTATTGAGAAATTTTAAATTCCCCAAATTAATTTTTTTAAAAGTCCGCTTTCAAAATTTCTTATTCCTTCTAATGGCTTTAATAATTTTGTTAGATTGTCAAGCTTATCCTAATTGCAAGCTATATTGGTGTAAGCTATTTATAAGAGCCTCTTATTATCTCTTAATTTTTGTAAGAATTGTAGTGATTTCCCCTTTTTTAGTTCTGACATTGATTTTTTTTGTATATATGTGGGGTTTTTTCTTGATAAGTGTTATTAGGGGCTAGTTAATTTTTTAATTGAATGCTTGGCTTTTTTGATTTTCTGTTTTTTACTTTATCATTGATTTCTGATTTCCCTCTAAATACTTCTTTAGCTGCATTATGTAAGATTTGATATGTTATATCTTCATTATCACTCAGTTTGATATATTTTATAATTTTTATATCTTTCTTCTTTGACTCATAGATTGCTTAGAAGTATGTTGCTTAATTTCCAGGAAACTGGAAATACTCTAATTAACTTTTTTTTTTTTTTGACAGGCAGAGTGGACAGTGAGAGAGAGAGACAGAGAGAAAGGTCTTCCTTTACTGTTGGTTCACCCTCCAATGGCCGCTGCAGCCGGCGCACTGCACTGATCCGAAGCCCAGAGCCAGGTGCTTCTCCTGGTCTCGCATGTGGGCGCAGGGCCCAAGGACTTGGGCCATCCTCCACTTGACTGCTGGGCCACTGCAGAGAGCTGTCCTGGAAGAGGAGCAACCTCTGTCCAGCGCCCCGACCGGGACTAGAACCTGGTGTGCCAGTGCTGCAGGCGGAGGATTAGCCTAGTGAGCCTCAGTGCTGGCCTCTAATTAACATTTTTTTTAAATCTTTTTTTTTAATTTGACAGGCAGAGTGGATAGTGAGAGAGACAGAGAGAAAGGTCTTCCTTTTGCCGTAGGTTCACCCTCCAATGGCCGTCGCGGCCAGTGCGCTGCGGCCGGCGCACCGTGCTGATCCGATGGCAGGAGCCAGGTGCTTTTCCTGGTCTCCCATGGGGTGCAGGGCCCAAGCACCTGGGCCATCCTCCACTGCACTCCCTGGCCACAGCAAAAAGCTGGCCTGGAAGAGGGGCAACTGGGACAGAATCCGGCGCCCCGACCGGGACTAGAACCCGGTGTGCCGGCGCCGCAAGGCGAAGGATTAGCCTAGTAAGCCGCGGTGCTGGCCTCTAATTAACTTTTTACTACTGATTTTAAAGCTTAATTCTACTTATTCTACTTAATTCTATATATTTATAAAGCTTAATTCTACTATATATTATAAAGCTTATTCTACTATATATTTATAAAGCTTAATTTCTAACTATAGTTAGAAAACATGCTCTGAATGACTTAAATCTTTTGTAATTTGCTGAAGGATTTGTTAATGGTCTGGCATGTGGTCAATTATAATAAATTTTATACTTTCACTTGAAAAGACTAAGTGTTGTGTCATTTTTGGTGTAGTGTCACACAGACACACACACACACACACACACACACACACATATATGTATATACATAGCCAGGTTTTCAGTTATCTTGTTTGTTAGTGTGTATATCCTTGTAAGTTTTGTGTTTGTACATTTGTTCTATCAGATGTTGAGATGTTAAAATGTCTATGATTTTGAATTTGTCTTTCTCCTTAAGTTCTAGCAAATTTGTTTGCTCGTTCAACTTTGTTGTGGCCGGCGCCGTGGCTCACTAGGCTAATCCTCTGCCTAGTGGCTCCGGCACACCGGGTTCTAGTTCCGGTCGGGGCGTCGGATTCCGTCCCGGTTACCCCTCTTCCAGGCCAGCTCTCTGCTGTGGCCAGGGAGTGCAGTGGAGGATGGCCCAAGTGCTTGGGGCGCTGCACCCCATGGGAGACCAGGAGAAGCACCTGGCTCCTGCCATCGGATCAGCACGGTGCGCCGGCTGCAGCGCACTGGCCGCGGCGGCCATTGGAGGGTGAACCTACGGCAAAAGGAAGACCTTTCTCTGTCTCTCTCTCTCTCACTGTCCACTCTGCCTGTCAAAACAAACAAACAAACAAACAAACTTTGTTGTAATGGGTCTCAAAATTCTCTGACAGATTTTTTGGTCAAGTTGTTTCCATTAAAAAAATACTGATTTTAAAAACATAACTTAAAGCTGCCTCATGCACACACACACACATACACACTCACGCACACACACACACCAAAAAACACATGATCCACAAAGCTTTCTCCTTTCTTTCTGAAGGTTTTACCACACATTGTTACCATTAACCAGTCTTTTGCTATTAAACTTAAATGGCCAATTGAGACAAACAGTTCTAGGTCCATTCTTCCACCACTGATTAAGACTGGGGAGACAGGTATTAGGGATAATATACGTTTGGCCTTCTGAGTTTTCTGGGAAGACTTGGTGACCTTGCTAGCGCCAGCAGCCTTCTTGTCCACTGTTCTGATCACACCCACAGCAACTGTCTGTCTCATCTCACAGACAGTGAAACAACCAGGAGGAGGATAGTCAGAGGAGCTCTCAACACCCATGGGCTTGCCAGGAACCATATCAACGATGGCGGTATTGCCAGATTCCCAGAATTCAGGGCCCTCTTCCAGCTTTTTTCCAAAACAATGATGAATCTTTTCCTTCAGCTCAACAAGCTTGCAAGCAAGGTGAGCTGGGTGACAATCAAGAACAGGGGGTACCCAGCACTGAGTTGACCTGGGTGGTTCAGATCGATCACCTGAGTGGTAAGCCAGAGTGTCCCATTGGTGGGTCATCTTTGCTGTCACCAGCAACATCGCCATGATGAACATCTTTGACAGACATGTTCTTGACATTGAGGCCCAAGTTGTCCCCAGGGAGAGCATCACTCAAAGCCTCATGGTGTATTTCAATAGACTTGACTTCAGTTGTGACACTGAATGGGACAAAGGTTCCCATCATGCCAGGTTTGAGAACACCAGTCTCTACGTGGCCCCCAGGGTCAGTGGCAATACCAGCAATTTGTAGGGGCAGACGTGAAGGCTTGTCGGTTGGTCTGGTTGGTGGGAGGATGCGGTCCAGGCTTCCAGCAGCGTGGTTCCACTGGCATGGCTGTCATCATGGGTGACTTTCCACCCCTTGAACCAAGGAATATTAGCACATAGCTCCAGCAGTTTGTAGCCATTCCAATCAGAAATTGGCACAAATGCTACCGTGTCAGGGTTGTAACCAATTTTCTTAACGTAGGTGCTGACTTCCTTAATGATCTCCAGGTATCACTCCTGGCTGTAGGGTGGCTCAGTGGAATCCACCTTGTTAACACCAACGACAAGTTGTTTCACACCTAGCGTGCCAGCCAGAAGGGCGTGCTCATGGGTTTGCCTGTTCTTGCAACTGCCAGCTTCAAATTCCCCAGCACAGCAGCAACAACCAGGACAGCACAGGCAACCTGAGATGTGCCTGGAATCACATGTTTGATGAAGTCTCTGTGACCTGAGACATCGCTGGTAGTCACATAATACTTGCTGGTCTCAAGGTTCCACAGGGAGATGCTGATGGTGATGCCACACTCAGGCTCGGCTTTCCATTCATCCAAGACCCAGGCACACGTGAAACAGCCCTTTCCCATCTCGGCTGCCTCCTTCTCAAATTGTTTAGCAGTTCTTCGGTTGGAGTCACCACATGTGGAGCTCAGACGGCCAGTAGTGGTGGATTTGCGAGAATCCACGTGTCCACTGATGACGGGGTTTGTATGAAGCTTCTCTTTCCCATTTTGCCTTTGATTTAATGGTGGTTTTCATGACACCTCTGTTCTGGTGGCAAATCCATTGCCAGTTCTGCCAAGTTGTTTTTTTTTTTAAGATTTATTTATTTATTTGAAAGTCAGAGTTACACACAGAAAGAAGGAGAGGCAGAGAGAGAGAGAGAGAGAGAGAGAGAGAGAGAGAGAGAGAGAGAGGTCTTCCATCCGCTGGTTCACTCCCCAGTTGGCTGCAATGGCTGAATGGCTGGAGCTGCACTGATCCGAAGCCAGGAGTCAGGAGCTTCTTCCAGGTCTCCCACACGGGTGCAGGGGCCCAAAGACTTGGGCCATTTTCTACTGATTTCCCAGGCCATAGCAGAGAGCTGGATTGGAAGTGGAGCAGCGGGATTTGAACTGGCGCCCATATGAGATGCCAGCACTGCAAGCAGAGGCTTAGCCCACTACACCACAATGCCAGCTACCCCCAGTTTTTAAATGCATATTTTATAGATATATTATTGAGTACATACAGATTTAGTATTGTGATGCTTTCCTACTTGAACTACCTTTGGGTTAGTGTTTATGTGGAATATCATATTTCTATCTTTTTTATTTTCAACTATCTGTGTCCTTACATTGATGTGTGTCTCTTGTAAGCAGTGTATTTTATTCTATTATTTTTAAAGATTTATTTACTTGTTTGAAAGTCCAAGTTACATAGAGAGAGAGGGAGAGGCAGAGAGAGAGAGAGAGAGAGAGATCTGTTAGTTCATTCCTCAGATGGTCACAATGGCCAAGGCTTGGCCAGGTTGAAACTATGAACCAGGAGCCTCTTCTGGGTCTCCCATGTGGGTGCAGGGCCCCAAGCACTTGGGCCATTCTCTGCTGCTTTCCCAGGTGCATTAGCAGGAAGCCGGATCAGAAGTGAAGCAGCTGAGACTTGAACCAGTGCCCACATGGGATGCCAGTGTTGCAGGCAGTGGCTTTTCCCACCATGCCACCACACTGGTTCCTATTCTTCCCATTTTACACTAGAGATGTCACATAGGATGACAAACCAATATTGTTTTCTTTGCATGTGATTTTGAAATTTTTATTTATTTGAAGGGCAGAGAGAGAGAGAGAGGGAACTCCCATCCACTGGTTCACTCCCCAAATGCCCACAATGGTTGGGGCTGGGCCAGGACTGAAGCTGGGAGCCGGAAACGTAATCTAAGCCACATGATAATATGGGTGGCAGGAACCCAATTACTTGAGCCATCACTACTTCCTGCAGCCTGCAGTAGCAGGAAGCTGGATTCAGGAGCTGGAGCTGGAAATTGAATCCCGGTGCTCTGCTGTGAAAATGGGCATCGTCACCATTAGGCTACATGCTCACCCCTGCATGGGATTGTGAATTTTGACAGTGCCAATTTTTCTTATCTTTATAGTTGTTTTACTCAGCTATGTCTCAGAAGTGACCGTTCTGGTCAATTTCCCTATGTACATGGGTGCATTCAACATCTAGATTTACCATTTATTTTAATTTCTAGAAAGTTTTCTTAGATCTTAATTTCTGTGGCCAAACACTTGACATTTTATTTTATTTTAAATAATCCTTATAATAATACAACCTATGTGTACAATAAGCTTCACCAATTTTAAGTGAAGGCTCTGGCCCCTGGGTCACACACCTCTGCTCAGAGTTCTCTACTCAAGATGAAGCCCTCTCAGGGGCTGGCGCTGTGGCGTAGTGGGTAACGCCACTGTCTGCAGTGCCGGCATCCCATATGGGTGCCGGTTCAAATCCTGGTTGCTCTACTTCCCATCCAGCTCTCTGCTGTGGCCTGGGAAAGCAATGGAAGATGGCTCAAGTGCTTGGGCCCTGTACCCACGTGGGAGACCAGGAAGAAGCTCCTGGCTTCAGCCGTTGCAGCCACCTGGGGAGTGAACCAGCAGATGGAAGGCCCCCCCCCTCTCTTTCTGCCTTTGCCTGTCTGTAACTCTGCCTTTCAAATAAATAAAAAATCCTAAAAAAAATGAAGCCCTCTCCTTGTGAGGTGGTGACTGCTACCCCTGTCCTGCCCCTGCCAGGAGCCGCGTGCTCTTCCTGCCCACGTGGTCTTCACCTGACTCTTGCCGGGAGCGGCTTTGCCATGGTATGTGTGATTTCCCCAGTTTCGTGTAAATTAAAATTGGGGAGTTTCTGCTTCCTGGTTATGATGTGGACATGGATTATATGCGATTTATGTTACGCATCCTGTTGATTTCTATGAGTTTCACAGGTTATGTGAAAATAATCAGATGTAGACAGTTGCCATTATCTTAAGAGAACCCAGTACAATATTTTCTTAAATATCGGTTTCAGGCCGGTGCCGCGGCTCAATAGGCTAATCCTCCGCCTAGCGGCGCCGGCACACCGGGTTCTAGTCCCGGTCGGGGCGCCGGATTCTGTCCCCGTTGCCCCTCTTCCAGGCCAGCCCTCTGCTGTGGCCAGGGAGTGCAGTGGAGGATGGCCCAGGTGCTTGGGCCCTGCACCCCATGGGAGACCAGGAGAAGCACCTGGCTCCTGGCTCCTGCCATCGGATCAGCGCGGTGCGCCGGCCGCAGCGCGCCAGCCGCGGCGGCCATTGGAGGGTGAACCAACGGCAAAGGAAGACCTTTCTCTCTGTCTCTCTCTCACTGTCCACTCTGCCTGTCAAAAAAAAAAATATATATCGGTTTCATTTATTTTGGAAGTTTTCTTCAAATTCTAGTGATGCTTGAACGACAGCTGCTATTGGAGGGTGTGGTGCTGATAGGCTACTGGGGCCCGTGGGAATGGGAGCCTCGGCCTACGCTTTGCTTATACGCGCTGGTGCAGGAGCTGGCCCTTCTGCTGGGGGCCCCGGGAGGAAAACTCTGCTCTCCTTCTCCCTGGAGGATGAATCACTGGTCCCCCACCACACACACACACACACACACACACACACACGGGAAACAGAGGGGCGAGTGAATGGGAATCCTTTTTATTCTGCCTGCACTTCCAATTAGCCACCTGTTCCAACCCGCATCTCTCTTCCATCCGCCCCAGTGAGCCCGAGGCTCCCTGGCGCTCTGTGAGGGCCCAACAGCTCCTTCCCGTGTTTCTTCACCCTGCGCTGATGTTCTGGTCTGTAGCTTCCTTCACCCCGCAACTTTCGCTGCCCCTCTCCTCTTGCTTGCTGTCTTCCAGAATTTTCTCAGACTCCTGTCTGTTGATTCCCTTCTCTCGTGCTCTTGTGGCTGCAGTTTATCTGCTTTGATTCTTGCAGTTTGACTTTTATGGGGAGGCAGGAGGGAACGGGACTGGACAGAGCTTGTTCATTTGCCTTCTTTTGCGTTTTTGAGTGTGCAGGAGGAAAACTCCCTATTAGATAGAGAAAGACGATGGCAAGAGGTTCTGTGGCCTCCAGGGGCGGGAGCTGGGGGGGCCTTGACCTTGCTCCTGAATCAGCTGCATTCTGGTGTGGTTGTGGTGAGAACTGAAAGATCTGCCCAGTGGGCACAGTAGACCCCTTGGTGGTGGCTGGAGCTGAAGACCCTGCCTCTCTGCCCTTGGGTGTGTGGTTTGACATCCTGCACACTGTTGAAAAATGTCTTTAATGTAGCAGAAGTATAATTATCTGCTGCACTGACGTCTCTCCTTGCTGTTTAAGGCTGCCTTCTATCCCATTCTGAGAGGCACCATGGTTTGTTTAACCAACTCTTTTTTTTTTTAAAAGATTTTATTTATTTATTTGAAAGGCAGAGTTATGGGGAGGGGGGAGAGAGAGAGAGAGAGAGAGAGAGAGAATCTTTCATCTGCTGATTCATTCCCCAAATGGCCTCAACTGTTGGGGCTGGGTCAGGCTGACACCAGGAACTTCTTCCCACGTGGTTACAGAGGTCCAAGGACTTGGGCCATCTCCTGCTGCTTTCCTAGGCACATTATCAGGGAGGTAGATTGGAAGTGGAGCAGCTGGGACTCCAAGTGGCACCCATATGGGATGCCAGCACTGCAGACCGTGGCTTAACCCACTGCGCCACAGTGCCTGTCAGACCCTTAACTAACTCTTGTTTTTGGGCCCACCCGCCAGACTGGACTTCCTTCGGTGCACAGCCATGCCTGGATGCACCCTCACCCCTCTCAGAGCCAGGGAGACTCCCTGTGTCTGTGGCTCTGGCTCCCTCCCTCGTGGACCATCAGCTAAAGCCCACACTTCCCCTCTCCCCTCCCCATATGCTTTGCTCATAAACTCACAGAAGTATTAAGAAGGAAACGCAAGAGCACTGGGAACACCTCCGGGCACAGGCATGGCTGGGATACAGCACAGGCACCCCATCCTCTGACAGTTCCCATCCTGGCCTAGCCGAGCCCGCTTCGCAGTGTTTGCTTTGGCTGCTACCCCAGGTAAGTCAGCCACCCAGGACTCCTCTTTCCAGCTGGAAGAGCCTGGGTCCCAGGCCTTTCTATGAAACAAAGGCCAGAACCGTGGTGTGGCCCTGGTCTTCACCGACAGAGGCTCAGATCCATGTGGGTCAGGGCCTTCCCAGACACCCTGGAGGCTGAGTGAGGAAAACACATCGGTGTGGTCCCAAGACTCCTTTCTCTGGTTTCAGCCCAGTGAGCAGTCCTCCCACGGATGCACACTGTGTGTGGGGGGAACAGTGCTCCGGCTGTGTCCCGTTGGCTGTGGGGCTTACAGATGGGAACACAGGTAAGATTCCTGGACTGTCTCAACACGACTGGGTCCCCAACAAAGTCAGTGTCGTCTCCTTTTCCCCATTGACCTAGAGGCCTCTGATCCATCTCTGCCTGGCTCTTGGGCCACGCCTGAAGCATGTTCTCCAGCTGAATGTCAAGGCCGCAGCTTCTTTATTGGGAGCTTAGAGTCTTGCCTCTTCTCTTGTGTGGAGTTTCTGGGCCTACCCTGCTGAGTGTCCCTATTTGCTCTGGGTGTGACCACACTCCAGGGCTCCAGCCTCCTTTCCCTCTCACCCAAATGGTGGCACAGGGTCTCCCCTATTTCT
This sequence comes from Oryctolagus cuniculus, assembly GCF_051225735.1. NCBI lineage: Eukaryota > Metazoa > Chordata > Mammalia > Lagomorpha > Leporidae > Oryctolagus > Oryctolagus cuniculus. The sequence continues at coordinate 93,943,529 of NC_142870.1, forward strand.
GACGTGTGAGCAGTGCGGGACCTGCACCCTGACTAGGCAGGATTTAGACCCCAGGTCTGCCCTTGATAAACCATGTGCGCTTTCAGAAGTTGTTTGACAGTTCTACATTTGGTTTGCTCATCTATAACCATAAGAATACCACACACTGCACAAGACTGTGAGTAGAAAAGTGTCCGTACAGACACTATTCTGCAAGTGGCCATGCACGGGTGACACTGTTTTTAGGAATAAACACACACTCCCTGGTGGGTTGGGGTCGTGTTAGCTGGAAATCTCTTCAAATGCACAGCTCCTGTCGGGCAGCTCGTAGCTCCCAGATTGATGGGAACATCCAGGCTCATCCGCTTCACTCATTCAGTGCATGAATATTAATTTCAGCTGACCGGTTGCCAAGCCCTGGGAACACATCACCAAGGGGAAAACCAGAATGCGTGCTCTCCTGGAGCTTATTTTGCGGTGAGGGCTACAAGCAGTGAACATCATACATGCATCGCGTGGCTTGTTAAAGGCTGGTAAATACTGTGAGAGTAGCGGAGTGGAGGGGAGGCGGGGCTGCTGGGCCGCGGCTGTAACTTGATGCAGGGCCCCCCCAGGAAGGCTTCCTGGAGGAGGAGACATCCCTGTGGCCAGGCCCTGACTTGGGAGCAGGCCTGGAATGCCTGAGAAATGGAGTGAGAGAGTGAGTGTGGGAATTATAGGACACGAGATAGGGGCAGCGAGGTTGAGTCGGAAAGGCCTTGTGGCCGCTGCAATGGCGTTGCTGTTTGTTGCTGTTCATTGTTTTTGTAAAGAAAGTATCCCTCAGCCCATATAGTCACGTCTCATAGTGCAGGAACCCAGGCCAGTGACCAACTTCCATGGAACGCAGTCTAAAGAAATCCTTAACGTTCCAAATCACTTTGCATTCTGGGAGATACCAGCCTATTGTTTCTTCAAAATCATTCCTTTTTTTTTCTTTTAAAAAGATTTTATTTATTTATTTATTTTTTTGAGAGGTAGAGTTACAGACAGAGAGAGGGAGAGACAGAGAGAAAGGTCTTCCATCCACTTGTTCACCCCCCAAACAGCCACAATGGCTGGAGCTGGGCCGATCCTAAGCCAGGAGCCAGGAACTTCTTCCTGGTCTCCCACATGGGTGCAGGGACCCAAGCACTTGGGACATCTTCCACTGCTTTCCCAGGCCATAGTAGAAAGCTGGATCAGAAGAGGAACAGCCAGGACACCAACCAGAGGCCATATAGGATGCTGGCACTGCAGGTGGAGGCTTAACCTACTATGCCACAGTGCTGGTCACAAAATCATTTCTGAAATCATGATTTCTATACAAATCTGCATGTGCTTTCTTTCTTGGTGCAGCCACCACACAATCGCAGCAGGCCACAACCCTTGGGACAGAAACATGCTCCACTGGCCAGCAGGCTCTGCATCCGAGGCTTGTGCAAAGCCCTGGAAGCCACGGGGGCTGTGATCCTCAATACCCAACTCTGTGCTCTGCTCTGAAGGCACTCAGAGACTTTGAGCAGAAGACTGGCTTTACTTGACTTGTGTTTTGAAGGGATCCCTCTGGGGGGATTGGTGGAGAAGAGGTTTAGGAGGGGAAGAATGGACCAGAAAGAGTAGTTAGGTGACTATTGCAGTAATCTAGGTGAGACATGATAGTGGCTTGTATCAGGATAGTATTAGTGGATTTGTTTGAATGAAGAGCAGAAGCAGCATATTCTAATGGATTGGATTTGAGAGTAAAGAAAAGGAAGCATCAAGGTCCAAGGTTTTTAGCCTGAGTCATGGGAAAATAGAACTGCTGTGATCAGAAGACTGAAGGTTAGGCAGATTTGGGAAGACAGAATCAGGGATTCTCCTTTGGACAGTTGAATATACTTATTTGAAGTTCAAGGAAGAGTTCAAGAATGGAGGTACGTGTTTGGGAATCTCCTGACTATAAATCCCTGCTTCGGATGAGTGAGCAAAGAGAGTGAGGAGTGAGGAGGTGCCCAGGAGTCCTCCAAGGTGCAGCAGTAGGAGGTGAAGAGCAAGCAAAGGCTGCAAAGGAGCCACCAGCGAGGTGCAGGGAGATGAGGGCTGTGGTGTCTTGGTGCAGCACGTTTCCAGGAAGAGGGACAGCCAGCTGTCCCGGGGATGCTAACTGGCGCAGCAAGAAGACGACTGAAAGCTGATGGATTTTGCAATGTGGAAGTTGCTGGCAATCTTGTTCAGAGACATTTTAGTGACATGGTAGGGCCAGGATTGGAGTGATACACTAAAGAATGGGCACAGGTGGATTGGAGGTAGTGAGTACAAGAAATCCTTTCAAGTGGCTTTGCAATGGAAGGGAACAGAGAGACAGGATGGAAGGAAAGAGAGGGTCAACCAAGACATCTCTTTGAAGATGGGAGAAATGATAGTTTGATTGGATGCTTACAGAAAAAAACTTGGTAGAAAGAGAAAACTTGTGATGTAAGAGAGTAGAATTACTGGAGATACGTGTAGATGAGGGGCTGGGTTTAGATGGGAGCAGTGATGATTTTTTTTTAAAGATTTATTTATTTATTTATTTGAGAGGCAGAGTTACAAACACAGAGAGAGGTCTTTTAACTGTTGGTTCACTCCCCAAACAGCCACAATGGCAGGAGTTGGGCTGATCCAAACGTCAGGAACCAGGAGCTTCTTTCAGGTCTCTCACGTGGATGCAGGGGCCTAAGCACTCCTGCCATCCTCCACTGCATTCCCAGACCACCAGCAGGGAGCTGGATCAGAAGTGAAACAGCCAGGACTTGAACCGGTGCACACATGGGATGCCAGTGGCTGCAGGTGGATGCCTAACCCACTACACCGCAGAGATGATTAACGTATAGTCAAAGGAAGCAAAAGAATACACTGGCAAGATATCAGTAGCCAGGACCATGTGGTTCATAGTGGGAATCCAGAATTTTTTTTTTTTAGATTTCTCTTCTCTTCTCTTCTCTTCTCTTCTCTTCTCTTCTCTTCTCTTCTCTTCTCTTCTCTTCTCTTCTCTTCTCTTCTCTTCTCTTCTCTTCTCTTCCCTTCCCTTCCCTTCCCTTCCCTTCCCTTCCCTTCCCTTCCCTTCCCTTCCCTTCCCTTCCCTCCTCTCCTCTCCTCTCCTCTCCTCTCCTCTCCTCTCCTCTCCTCTCCCTTCCCCTCCTCTCCCCTCTTTCCTTCCTCCCCTCTTTACTTTCTTCCTTCCTTTTTTTTCTTTCTTTCTTTCTTTCTTTCTTTCTTTCTTTCTTTCTTTCTTTCTTTCTTTCTTTCCATCTTTCTTTTTTTCCTTCCTTTCTCCCTCCTCCTAACTTTGCCTTTCAAATAAATAAATATTTATCATCAGGAATGGACAATTAGTGGCTGGTGTTGTGGCGCAGTGAGCTAAGCTGCTGCCTGTGATACCAGCATCCCATATCGGAGTGCTGATTGGAGTCCCCACTGCTCTACTTCCTATCCAACTCCCTGATGATGCACTTGAGAAAACAGTGTAAGACGACCCAAGTTCTTGGGCCCCTGCCACACACATGGGAGATCCACATGAAGCTCCAGGTTCCTGGCTTCATCCTGGACCAGCCCCAGCCATTGCAGCCATTTGGGGAGCGAGCTAGCACATAGAAGACCTCTCTCTCTCTATCTCTCTCTTGCTCTCTTACCCCTCCCCCTTCACATAAACAACCAAATAAATATTTTATACAAGGTGCAGAAAGTTGAGGCTAAGGGAAATCTGTACAAAAAAAATTCAATTCTTGGGCCTATCCCATATTGCCAAAGAAAGCCACCAAAACCTAAGAGGATAGAGATAAAATGTTGCCTCTTCTACAGTTTCTTGTTATGGAGAGACTAGAAATATTTGAGACTGTTAGTAAGCGTGTTTTGTAACACACTGAACATAGTTCTGTGAGAAAGCACGTGCTCCTGGGGTTATGATTCTCAGATACGTCAACCTACGCATCACCAGGGTGACGGTGGAGCAGCCACAGGCTTGCTTCCCAGTGCCCACGAGAATGAAGGTCGCTAAGGGTTAAGAATGCTAGCTGACATATATAATGAAGTTAAGAGAAATAATAAAAGAAAGAACTCTACACGTAAGAACATGAGGAGGGTAAGATGTGCTTTCAATAAGGAAGAGCTGTAAGGTAAGAGGATGTTTTGTTCTGTTATGGGAAAAAGAGTAATTTTTGTCTACAAGCAGAATGAATGGTTGTTCCAAAATTTCATGAGGGAAAGTATAAGACAAGTGCTCAGTGAAAGATGAAGTATAGGAGGTTGTGTGCGATGACTCTCCTGAAAGGAATTTTGTATGTGATCAGCTGGCTAAGATTAGAAGAGAATCGTAAGTTTTTTTTTTTTTTCTAAAAATTGAGTGTTAATTGCAAAAGTACATTGAGGCAAAACCAGAATTTTATCTTTCCGGTTTAAACAACAAGGTTTTCTTGAAGTCTTCATCAGTTCTTAATAGGAAATTGTGAAAGGTTTTTCTTTTCTTTTTATAAAGATGTATTTATTTACTTAAAAGCTGAGTTACAGAAGGGGGGTGGGGCAGAAAGAGAGAGAGAGAGAGCTTCCATCTGCTGGTGCACTTTGCAAATGGCTGCAACAGCCAGCGCTGGGCCAGGCCCAAGGCAGGAGCTTGGAGTTTCATTTGGATCTCCCCTGTGGGTGCAGGAGCCATGACCTGTTGCCTTCCCAGGTACATTAGTAGGAAGCTGGACCAGAAGTGGAACAGCAGGGACTCAACTTGGTGTCCATATGGGATGTAGCATCACAGGGGGCACTTAATTAACTGCATCACAAAGCTGGCCCCGAAAAATTTTTCTTTACTTTTTTAGGTGATTGGCCTAGGAAACAAAGATTCTGTGTCTTACCAAGATAATTTCATATGCTTCATATTGTACTTATTTTATTTTTGATCATTGAAAAATACTGAGTTTTGTCTATTAAAAAAGCTGAAGTCAGGGGCTGGCGCTGCTGCATAGCAGGTAAAGCTGCAGCCTGCAGTGCCTGCATCCCATATGGGCGCCAGTTTGAGTCCCAGCTGCTCCACTTCTGATTCAGCTCTCTGCTATGGCCTGGGAGGGCAGTAGAAGATGACCCAAGTCCTTGGGCCCCTGCACCCACATGGGAGACCCAGAAGCAGCTCCTGGCTCCTGGCTTCGGATCAGCACAACTCAGGCCATTGTGGCCACCTGGGGAGTGAACCAGTGGATGGAAGACCTCTCTCTCTCTCTGCCTCTGCCTCTCTGCAGCTCTTCCTTTGTGGACAATGCCTCGAACTCACTCAAGGGGCCAGGGCTGCTTCACATGGCTGCAGCCTGCACAAGATCAGAGAGTGCCGTTTGCAAAACTGTGACACGCAAGGACCCCCTGGAAGTGTGCAGTGCAGAGGTCCTGTGCGAGGGCATCACATTTCAGCACTGGTCAGCACCAAAAGTTTCCTGGGGAATTGTGTCACAAACTCCCTGCTAAGCGAACACCCAGTATTATCTGAATAGCAGGATGAGGACCGGAAATGCAGTCTTACAACGTCCCCTGACCTTGAATCTTGGAGAGATCCTGCTACCCCTGCTCACCTCTGCCTGCTGTGGGAGGGCTTGGGCACAAGCGTCAGTGGGCAGTGGGCAGCAATGGTGAACGCTGAAGGCAAAGCTGCCTTCCTGGATCCAGGGACAACTCACAGCTCCAGGGACTTCAGCAGCACCTTTCCCCAGGGTGGCTTGCAATGCTTGGATATTGTTCTCACAATTGCTCCGTGGATACGGGGAGACGCACCGACTCTTTCCTTATTTCACTCCAGGAGAAACTGAAGCCAGATAGGAAAAGTGGCTTGACCAGGATCACACAGCCAGTAGCAGAACCTATACCCCAGTGCACTGCCACTCAGGCAGTTACTATTTCTATATTTGCCAACCCCAGCCCCACAAAGGAGAATGTATCAGTGGGGATCCATCCAGGAGACATAAACCACACAGTACATGTGACAGGAGAGTTTAAAATAAAGAGGTATTAGCTGGAACAGGGAGGTGAGATAAAGGAAGATTGGCTGCTAATTGGAGCTGAGAACAGGAGTCAGAGGGATGGGACAGAGCCGCTACCCGTAGGTTGAGACAGAACACCCAAGAAGGAAGGAGTTTGGAAGAGGGCTCCCTCCACAGGGCTGAGGTTCAGGCCTTATGGAAGAAGGCACAGCCAGGGCTCATGGGGTGAGGGGAGGGGAGGCGGTGGGGGTGCAGTGGCCAGGCGTTCACTGAGAAATGACTCCCTGGCACTGAGGGAAGCTGCCCTGGGAGAGGTGCCATGTGCTTGGGCTGTAGAAGCTGCATGCTCCAGGAAGCTGCCCCAGAGCACATGGCATTCGGGAAGGCAGGCCCTGCCTCCTCCAGCATTCCCCAATGCCCTCGCACTGGGTCAGCAAGGAAGGACTTCAGGGCCTATGGCAGAGCAACGGGTCTGGAGCCGAGGCCCTATCTTGACAAGTGGCACTCGGAAGCCAGAACCTGGGCTCCCTGGCTTGAGAGTGTGTAATTCTGTTTGGGAAACCAAGCTTCCAGAAGGAAGACCTCTAGGCACAAGAAAGAGGTCCAGGGACCCAGGAATTCAGCAAGACCAGAGGTCAGCGAAGTGGACAGTGCTCTCACCCAGGGAACACTCGGAGATGGCAGGGACTCACCACCATTTCTGGGCACTTTTGAATCGAGGGCTAATTTACATGTGATAAAGTGCACTAATCTCAAGGGTAAGCCTGACAGGTGTGTGTGTACATATATATGCCCAAGCAGGTAGCCCCTGGATCAAGACAGAACACCCCAGCACCCCTGAGGGCTCCCCACTCCCCTCCTGTTAATGCAAAGGCTACTGCGATTCTGATTCCTCTCATCAAGGATTTGTCTCCCTGGGCTGGCAGTGGTGGCACAGCAGGTTAAGCCGCCCTTGTCACACTGGCATCCTATACTGGAGTGTCAGCTTGAGTCCCAGATGCTCTGCTTCTGATCCAGCTCCTTGCTAATGTGCCTAGGAAGGCAGCTGATCATGACTCAAGTGCATGGGTCCCTGCACCCACGTGGCAGGCCCAGGTGTTCTGGGCTTCTGGCTTTGGCTTGGCCCAGCCCTAGCTGTTGTGAACAAGCAGATGGAAGCTCTCTGTTTCTCTCTTTTTCTGTCTCTCTCTCTCCTTTAAAATATATATTCTTTTTTAAAGATTTATTTTATTTATTTGAAAGACAGAGTTACAGAGAGGCAGAGGCAGAGAGAGAGAGGTCTTCCATCTGCTGGTTCACTCCCCAGATGGCCGCAATGGCCGGAGTTGCGCTGATCCGAAGTCAGGAGCCAGGAGCTTTTTCTGGGTCTCCCATGTGGGTGCAGGGGCCCAAGGACTTGGGCCATCTTCTACTGCCCTCCCAGGCCACAGCAGAGAGCTGGATCAGAAGTGGAGCAGCCGGGACTCAAACTGGCGCCCATATGGGATGCCGGCACTGCAGGCCAGGGCTTTAACTGGCTATGCCACAGTGCTGGCCCCTCAAATATATATATTCTTAAAAAGGAGATTAGTCTCCTTGGTTTTGAATCATCCACGTGTGGAGTTCTCTGGTTTTGACTCCTTGCTGTCTGGTTGTTTTTGTTCATCACCATGTCTGTGAGAGCCCTCCATGTCACAGGCAACTAGACTTAAGCAAAAAAGAAACGAAAGAAACATCATGGAAAATGCTTGCTAGACTATTTCCTGGGAAGGCACCTCTGTCTCCAGCACATCTTCATACCCACGGCCGCTGATGCAGAGTGGGGAGTGTAGCTCCAGGTCACCTCATTCCCGGCCGTGTGATGCTTCCTTGTGTGGTCTCAGCAAGCTCAGTAGTGAACAGGAAAGCCCCTGGACCATCCAGCAGGTGGGCTAGGGTGGGCCCTGGGCCATCTGTGTCATGGTTGAGTCTGGAACTGGCAGCGTGAGCATGACAAGGAGACCTTGAGGAGCAGCCCTGGCCACAAAATGCACAGGGGTTAGCTGGCAGAGTGAGCCACGGTGGGGTAGTCCTGTACATCAGTGGCCTGGTGCGGTCCTTGGGCAGAGTCCAGGCCTAGGTAAGACCCTTGGGGTGGGTGAATGTGACTCAGAGGTGACTCAGCATTAGCAGGTCCTCAGGCAGTTCACCTCAGTGCCAAGACCTGCCAAGCTGGGAGTGAGGGCCCCAAACTGATGAGCTCATTTTTTTTTTGTCCCTGCCAAGCGGCTCAGCACCTAGACTTGCAATGCGCTCAGCAGGTGAGTTGGGGGATTTTGGTTGCAAGGAGGGTATTATGGAGCCTAGGAATGGGAAGGTAGGAGGCCTCGAGGAGGCTGTGGGGACAGAAAGGCAAGTGCTGCGCTTCTTCCTCTGGTTCTCTCGGAAGCTCTGCAAAGTCTCTGGTCTTCTCTCTGCCCAAGAGTCCACTCCTCTCTTTCCTTCACCTTTCTCTGCTTTCCCAACACAAAATCAAATGTGACCATTTCAGCCTCATCCTCTAGACCGCCTCAGTCTCAATAGAGAGGACGTCCACACCCCATGCCTGGGATCCTCTGGGGTCAGGCAACGCGATACGGGATAACTTGGTCAGGTCATGGCTCCCAGGGTTGTGTGAGATAGAATCCCTAAGAAGAGGGCAAGGTTAGAAGTGATGGGTGTCTTAGGTGCCTGGGAAAAGAACAGTTGGTGAAGCTTGGCACTGAGAAAATCATCCTGCTGCCTCTGCAGTTCCTGCCTGGAGCAACTCCCTGAAGTTGGCCGTGCTCCCCAGCGCAGTCCTCCCAGGTTAATGAGGTGCCAGCCGCTGCAGGGGAAGAGTTGGTGTTGGAGTCTCCTGGGCGGCAGGACAAGTGGGAACCTGCTGAGCTCCGTCACTGGGAAGGGAGTGCTGGGCAGACAGACAAGGAAGCCCCAAGGCACCAAAGCCAAGCCCACTGGGGGCCGGGTGGCAGCAGAGGCTTTGGGACCAAGAAGACCAGGATTGTCAGCTCTGTCATTTCCCAGGCATGAAATACTGGGCACGTTACTTAATCATCTGACATCAGTCTCCTCATCTATAATTCAAGATAATAGCATTGACCCTAACAGAGTGGGTGCTAAAATTAGAGATACTATTTCATGGTCATGGTACTCTAGGAGCTGGCCATTGTCAGGATTTTGATCTACACCCTGCCGCCCACACACACGCACACACATTAGGAAAGCAGGTGGAGAGACAGCGTGAGTATCCAAGTCTCCGTGATCGCATGGAGATGCTGAATAAACAGGTGTGATTGTGCTTGTTGGAGAGTCCTGGGCAGTGCTGTTTAAGGTGACAGGTTCGGAAGCGGGCTCCTGGGTGCCTTCAAAGGACTTTGATGTTTGAGACCTCAAATTAAGCAATGGGCTCAAAATAAAAAAAGGACTCCACAACTGAAACTTACAAAGGTTAAAAATCATCATCTACAGCTCAACTACTTCCTAAACAGTCTCTTAGTTATTCTTACATATGCATATAAATAGGCCTCAGCATGTTGACATCAGAATGTCCGGCTGCACTATGTACCAGCTCTGATTTGGGGCAGATCCCTGAGCCCCCTGTGCCTGTTTCCACATCTGTAAAATGGGACTAGCCAACTGTGCCTATTTCAGATGGTTGTGAAATGCATGGTGCCTGGCACATAGCAAACCTGGCTGATTCTGTAGTTCCTGTAGGGTGAGTGCGCACTTCCGTCTGCTTACTGTGATTAAAGCAGGGCCTTTACAGGCAAGCAGGCCTGGGCATCACGAAGGCCTTTTTGTTTTACATTGTATTTAAGGTAGACAAGTTTCATGTATTCCATATACACAGATTCAGGAACACTTCCCACCCCCTCTCCCTCCTGCCCATGCTCCCACCTTTCTTGCTCCTATCGCTCCTGTTCCCATTCTTATTTTTCACAAAGATCTGTTCTCAGTTAACTTTATACTCATAAGATTAACCCTACACTAAGAGTTCAACAAATAGTATGAAGAAAAAAAAATAAACCACTGCTTCTCAACAGTTGAGATGAGGGCTGTTAAAGATCATCCCATCTCAAAGTGTCAATTTCATTCCTATAGATTGTCTTTGAAGTACTCTATTAGTTACCATTGATCAGAGAGAACATATGGTCTTTGCCTTTTGGGGATTGGCTTATTTCACTAAGTATAATGGTTTCCAGTTGTTGCGAATGAAAGGATTTCAGTTTTTATTATTTCTGAATAGTATTCCATAGTGTATATATGTACCATAATTTCTTTATCCAGTTTTCAGTTGATGGACATGTGGGTTGATTCCATATCTTAGCTATTGTGAATTGAGCTGCAATAAACATGGGGGTACAGATCACTCTTTGGTATACTGATTTAATTCCCTTGGGTAAATTCCCAGAAGTGGGATGGCTGGGTCATTTGGTAGGTCATATTCAGGTTTCTGCGGTATCTCCATACTGTCTTCCATAGTGGTTTTACCAGTTTACATTTCCACCAACAGTGGATTAGGGCACCTTTCCCCCCACATCCTCACCAGCATTTGCTGTTTTTGATTTCTGTATGAGAGCCATTCTAACTGGGGTGAGGTGAGACCTCATTGTGGTTTTGATTTGAATTTCCCTGATGGCTAGTGATCCTGAGCATTTTTTCATGTGTCTGTTGGCCATTTGAATTTCCTCTCTTGAAAATTGCCTGCTAAAGTTCTTTGTCAATTTCTTTGTTTTTTTTTTTTTTAAAGATTTATTTTATTTATTTGAAAGACAGTTATAGAGAGAGGTATAGACACAGAGAGAGGTCTTCTTCCATCGGCTGGTTCACTCCCCAAATGGCCTCAACCACCAGAGCTGAGCTCAATCTGAAGCCAGGAACCAGGAGCTTCTGCTACTTTCCCAGGCACTTTAGTAGGGAGCTGGATCAAAAGTGGAGCAGCCAGGACTCAAACTTGTACACATACAGGATGCTGGCACTGCAGGCTGGGCCTTAAACCTGCTGTGCCACAGTGCTGCCCCCCTTTGCCCATCTCTTAACTGGATTATTTGTTTTGTTGCTGTTGAGTTTCTTGAGCTCTTTATAGATTCTGGATTTTAACCCTTTATCAGTTTCATAGTTTGTAAATATTTTCTCCCACACTGTTGGTTGCCTCTTCATTTTGCTGAGTGTTTCCTTTGCAGTGTAGAAGCTTCCCAGCTTAATGTAATCTCATTTGTCAATTTGGCTTTGATTACTTGTGCTTTTTAGGTATTTTCCAAGAAGTCTTTGCCTATGCCAATATCTTGCAGAGTTTATCCAATGTTCTCTAGTAATTTGATGGAATTGGGTTGTAGATTTAGGTCTTTAATCCATTTTAAGTGGATTTTTGTGTAAGGTGAAAGGTAAGCATCTTGTTACATACTTCTGCACGTGGAGATCCAGTTTTCTCAGCACCATTTGTTGAAGAGACTGTCCTTGCTCAAGAAATTGATTTTAGCTCCTTTGTCAAAGATAAGTTGGTTGTAGATGTGTGGATTGGTTTCTGGAGTTTCTATTCTGTTCCATTGGTTCACATGTCTGTTTTGTTTTCCCAGTACCAAGCTATTTTGATTATAACTGCCTTGTAGTATGTCTTGAAATCTGGTATTGTGATGCCTCTGGATTTGTTATTGTTGTATAAGATTGCTTTAGCTATTCAGAGTCTGTTACATTTCCAAATGAATTTTAGAATCATTTTTTCTATATCTGAGAAGAATGTCCTTGGTATTTTGGTTGGGATTGCATTGACTGTGTGAATTGCTTTTGGTAGTATGGACATTTTGATGATATTGATTTTTCCAATGCATGAACATGGAAGATTTTTCCATTTTTTGTGTCTTCTTCTATTTCTTTCTTTAATGTTTTGTAATTTTCATCCTTGGTTAAATTTATTTCAAGTTATTTGATTTCTTTTTTAGCTTTTGTGAATGAGATTGATCTTAGAAGTTCTTTCTCAGCCATGGCATTGCTTGTGGAAACAGAGGCTAACTTTTTTAAAAGATTTATTTGAAAGTCAGAGTTACACAGAGAGAGGAGAAGCAGAGAGAGAGAGAGAGAGAGAGAGAGAGAGAGAGAGAGAGAGAGGTCCTCCATCTGCTGGTTCACTCCCCAATTGGTTGCAATGGCCAGAGTTGAGCCGATCCAAAGCCAGGATCCAGGAGCCAGGAGCCAGGAGCCAGGAGCCAGGAGGCAGGAGGCAGGAGGCAGGATCCAGGAGATTCCTGTGGGTCTTCCCACATGGTTGCAGGGGCCTAAGGACTTGGGCCATCTTCTACTGCTTTCCCAGCCATGGTAGAGATTGGAAGTGGAGTAGCTGGGACTTGAACCGGCACCCATATGGGATGCAGGGACGGCAGGTGGCAGCTTTACCCACTATGCCACAGCCCTGGCCCCCAAAGGCTATTGACTTTTTTGTGTTGATTTTATATCCTGCCACTTTACCAAACTCTTTTGTGAGTTCCAGTAGTCTCTTAGTGGAGTCTTTTGGATCCCCTAAATATAGAAACATGTCAACTGCAACTAGGGATAGTTTGACTTCTTCCTTTACAATTTGTATCATTTGATTTCTTTTTCTTGCCTAATGGTTCTGGGTAAAACTTCCAGAACTATATTCAATAGCAGTGGTGAGAGTGGACATCCATGTCTGGTTCTGGATCTTAGTGAGAATGCTTCCAGCTTTTCCCCATTCAATAAGATGCTGGCCGTGGGTTTGTCATAAATTGCCTTGATTGTGTTGAGGAATGTTCCTTCAATACTCAATGTGCTTAAGGTTTTCATCATGAAAGGATGTTGCACTTTATCAAATGCTTTCTCTGCATCTATAGAGATAATCAAATGGTTTTTGTTTTTCAGTTTGTTAATGTGATATATCACATTTATTGATTTGTGAATGTTAAACCCATCCCTCCATACCAAGGGTAACTCCCACCCAGTTGGTCTGGATGAATGATCTTTCTGATGTGTTGTTGGATTCGATTAGCTTGCATTTTATTGAGGACTCTATGTTCATCAGGGAAATTGGTCTTTAGTTCTCTTTCTCTGTTGTATCTTTTTCTGGCTTAGGAATTAAGGTGATGCTAGCCTCATAGAAGGAGTTTGGGAGGCTTCCCTCCTTCAGTTGTTTTGAATAGTTTGAGAAGAATTGGAATTAGCTGTTCTTTAAATGTCTGTTAGAATTCAGCAGTGAAGCCATCCGTTCCTGGGCTTTTCTTTTTTGGGAGGGTCTTTATTACTGATTCATTCTCTGCTTTGGTTATCGGTTTAGGTTTTCTATGTTTTCATGACTCAACTTTTGTAGATTGGTCATATCCAGGAATCTATCCATTTCTTCTAGGTTTCCCAATTTGTTGGCATACAGCTCTTGGTAGTAATGGTTCTTTTTATTTCTGTGGTATCTCTTTTTACATTTCCTTTTTCATCTCTGATTTTATTGATTCTGTCCCCCCCCCCACTTTTTTTTTCCCAAGAAAACAGCTCTTCATTTCACTGATATTTTGTATTGTGTTTTCGGTTTCAATTTTATATATTTCTTCTCTAATTTTAATTATTTCTTTCCTTCTACTAATTTTGGGTTTGGTTTGTTGTTGTTTTTCTAGGTCCTTGAGATGCATTGATAGCTCATTTATTTGGTATCTTTTCAATTTCTTGATGTAGGCACCAATAGCTAAAAATTTGCCTCTTAAAACTGTTTTTATTGTATCTCATAAGTTTTGATATGTTGTATTGTCATCTTAATTAATTTCCAGAAATTTTTTGACTTCTCTTTTGATTTCTTCTATGACCCATTGTTCATTCAGGAGCAAGTTGTCCAGTCTCCATGTGTTTGATATATTTTCAAGATTCTTGAGTTGTTTATTTCCAGCTTCATTCCATTGTGGTCAGAGAAGATACATGGTATGATTTTGATTTTTTGAATTTGCTAAGACTTGCTTTATGGCCTAGAAATATGGTATATTCTAGAGAAATGTCCGTGCATTGATGAGAAGAATGTGTATTCTGCAACTGTAGGATGAAAAGTTCTGTGGATATCAGTTAGGTCAATTTGGTATATGGTGTTGATTAACTCTGTTGTTTCTTTGTTAATTTTCTGTCTAGTTGATCTGTTCATTGATGAAAGTGGGGTGTTGAAGTTCCCCATTGCTATTGTATTGGAGTCTATGTCTCTCTTTAGATCCATTAACATTTCTTTTAAATAGCCAGGCACCCTGTAATTGGGTGCAAATACATTTATTACTGTCACATCTTCCTGTTGAATTGAGCCCTTAATCATTACATAGTGCCCTTTTTTGTCTCTTTTAAGAGTTTTTGTGTTGTAGTCTATTTTGTCTGATATTAGGATGGCTATGCCTTTTTTTTTTTTTTTTTGCTTTCTGTTAGCATGGAACATATTTTTTCATGCTTTCACTTTCAGTCTGCATGTATCTTTGTTGGTGAGGTGTGTTTCTTGTAGGCAGCAAATAGATGGATATTGTTTTTTTATCCATTCAGCCAATCTGCATCTTTTAACTGGGGAGTTTAGGCCATTTACATTCAAGGTGACTATTGATAAATAATGACCTGGTCCTTCCATTTTTCCATAAATATTCCTAGTATTTACTTTGGATTTCCTTTGCCTTTTACTGGGAGATTTTCTGTCTTCACATTCTTTCATAATGATGACTATCTTTCTGTGTTTCTGTGTGTAGCACATCCTTAAGCATCTTTTATAAGGCTGGAAGAGTGGTGACAAATTCTTTAAATATCTGTTTGTTATGCAAGGTCTTTATTTCACCTTCATTCATAAATGAGAGATTTTCAGGGTATAGTATTTTGGGGGGACAATTTTTTCTCTTAAGACTTGCACTATGTCTCTCCATTCTTTCCTGCCTGTAGGGTTTCTGATGAGAAGTCAGCTGTGAGTCTAATTGGAGATGCTATGAAAGTAATCTGGCATTTCTCTCATGCACATTTTAGAATCTTTTCTTTATGTTGTACTGCAGAGAGTTTGACTATAATGTGTCATGGTGAAGATCTTTTATGGTCATGTCTATTAGAAGTTCTATGTGCTTCCTGTACTTGAATGTCCCCTTCTTTCTCTAAATTGCAGAAGTTTCCTGTAATTGTTTCACTAAATAGGTCTTCTAATCCATTCTCTCTTTTCACACCTTCAGGAACTCCTAAGACACATATGTTGGGTTATTTGATAGTATCCCATAAATCTCCAACACTGGTTTTTAGTTTTCTAATTATTATTGTTTCTTCTTTTTCCCTTCTCCTCCTCCTCCTCCTCCTTCTTCATCTGATTGAAAAATTTCCAGAGATTTGTCTTCTAGCTCAGATAGCCTTTATTCTGCCTCACCAAGTGTATTTTTAAGGCTTTCCACTGTATTTTTATTTAATCTATTATGGCCTTCATTTCTAATATTTCATTTTTATTTCTCTTTGTGGGAAAATTTTTCATTCATGTTGTGTATGGATTTCTTTAATTAGTGGATTTGCTTCTGATTTCTTCTGAGTAATTCCATGATTAATCTTTTGAATTCCACTTCAGGCATTTCATCAATCTCTTCATCTTCCCATTCTAATATTGAAATATTGTGTTTATTTGCGAGAGGTTATATCATCTTCCTTAATGTTGTTTCTGGAATTTCTGCATTTATTTTTAGGCATCTGTAGAGATACTTATTGGTTTTTCCCTCTGATGGCTTTTATCTTTGAACTATTCCTCTGTGGCTTAGTGGAATGTCTGCTGTTTCAGTGAATACCCAGAAGTGTGTACTGGGTGTAGCCAGAAAACTCTGGTCAGTGCTCTAGGGTGGGACAAATATCAAGGATGATACCCAAGTTGGGTGTGGTAGATCTCTTCTTGTTTACAGAGGGGGAACTATGGTCACCTCTGTTGGCTTGATCACATCCTCACCTCTTCTCTTCCAAGGTGACCATTCCCCAGTGTTAGCCCTCAGCAGGTACAAAACTCATCTGTACTTCCACATGGACTGCACAAAGGATCTGTGTGATCCTCAGTGTGAGCCCAGATTCTGCTGTAGTGAGCCATCCCAGGCAATCAGGGAGCTCTGAGCAAGTGGCACTTCTCACAGTGATTGCCCAAAGACCTAGCTACACCCTGAGTCCTCTCATGCAGCCACAGTGTTCTCACAGTCTCAGCACCCAGGGCTTCCACAGTCACAGGGTGCAGAGGATCCACTTTGCTCCTGCTAGCCTATCCCTCCACAGGGAGGCTGACAGGTTCCCAGAGCCTGCTACTTGGAGGTGCTCCACTAGGTGGATTAAGTCCCAGAGCCTGTGATTTGTTGAGAGACTGTAGACACCTCACAGTCATATGTGGGTGGTCAGGCCCCTGTAAATCCTCCCAGCTAGACTCACAGTCAGTGGGGAACGTGGATTTTTTCCTCTGGTAAAATTCATGGGTCATACATGTGCACAATACCTGTTGGCCACAGCCCTACTTGTTCCACAATCGTGCTGGGTTTGTACAAGGGTCTCTGCAGATGGTACTAACGTTGGAATGGCTCCTTCTCTCCACCCTTTGCTGGGTGGGTGCAGCTGAGCTGTTGTGGTTGCCTCTGCTGACAAGATGGAGACTGTCACTGCTAGTTGTTGGGTGTGCACACAAGAGTCGCAGCAGCTGCTACCTACCAATGTACACAATGGCATCACTGCTTTTTTTCTTCTTTTAAAAAAAGTTTTATTTATTTTACTTGAAAGTCACAGTAACATAGAGAGAAAAGGAGACACACACACACACACACACACAGAGAGAGAGAGAGAGAGAGAGAGAGAGAGAGGTTTTCCATCTGCTGGTTCACTCCCCAGATGGCTGCAATGGCCAGAGTTGCACCGATCCACAGCCAGAAGCCAGAAGCTTCTTCCAGGTCTCCCACACTGGTGCAGGGGCCCAAGGACTTGGGCCATCTTCCACTGCTTTCCCAGGCCATAGCAGAGAGCTGGATAGGAAGTGGAGCAGCAGGGACCTGAACTGGTGCCCTTGTGGGATGATAGCATTTTAGGCAGCAGCTTTATCCGCTATGCCACAGTGCTGGCTCCAGCACCCACCCTCTTATGCCTGGCTGTTGGGTGCTGTTGTGGGGGGTGTGGGGAGAAAAAGACATGTCTTTTTTCTTTTTCTCTGGGTGAGTGGGTTCCCTGTTCCCCTCAGGGCTCTGGGCCAGACTCTAAGACAGTGCAGTCCGCTAGGGTCTCCCTCTGGCTATATCAGCAGTGGCATGGGCCGCTGCAAGCTGATCTCACCTTGCTCTCCAAAACTGCCGCTTTCTCCAGCTCAGGGCTGCTGGGGTCATTTGGTGTGTCCATGCTCATTGCTGCGTGTCTGTACCTTCCACACAGATCCGTGGTATCACTCTTGCTTCCGCAAATTCTCCACTGGAACTTTCCCCTGAGAATGCACTTTCTCCACTTTTTTAAAAAAACTGTTTTCGCTTAGCCTAGAGAAGACTGTCCTGTCGCTATTCTGCCATCTTGGAATGCCCACAGAGGTCTTAAGACAATCCCAATCATGTGCGTGTGACTCTGTATTTTTATGGGAATCAGATGTCACTCAGATTGTAAACCACAGATCTGTGATTTTTATCTCCACACAACTATTCTCTGTGGGGTGACAGAAGGCTCCCACTGGTATTTTGGAAATGTATATTTCCCCCACCCTACTTTTTGGTCATAATGTGCAGGAGTTATTGTTGACGTTTGGTGGGGCCAGGTTGGCACAGCAAAGGTTGCTCCTAGGTCCCCCAGGTCTTCACCATATAGTGACAAACCTATTTATAATTTGATTCTAAAATGTGGCTGTGCCTAGAATTATGGATATGAAAAATCTGTGTATTTTACAAGTGAAGAGATATGGCATTTCTTATTGTTTTATGCAAGGTTTGGTAAGTACCAAATTTCCTATGAAGTGGCAACCACATGCATCAAGGAAACATTGCCTGGATTTCATTTGAAAGTTCACCAAGCGTTCACTATTTTGAAAAGGCACCAATGCCAAAAGACACCAATGCTGCCTGCATTATAGCAGATACCTTCCCGGTGTCCACATTTATGTGTGAATATACCAACAAAATGCCAAGTGTTGGAACCTGGTTTTCTATCTGCCTACATACCCACAGATGCCAACAGGTCCACTCTGCTGCTCCTCTTCCTCTCCTTCTTCTTCTTCTCCTTCTCCTTCTCCTTCTTCTTCTTCTTCTTCTTTAATGAACAGTGGTCTCATAAGTTAAAGTGAAGCTTTTATTAGGAAAGACATTTATAAAGCTGACAGTATATCATATGTGAGATCTAAAGAACTTTAAAAACCAGAATTGTCACTAAATATTACATTTTTAAGTAGAAGTTAAAGTTGTAGCTGTTTCTTTCAGAGACATAACAAATTATTTCAAAATATGGTAAGCAGTGTAATACAGAGAAGAATTCAAATTAGTCGTGAATAATAGACCACAGAGGTGTAGGAAAATCCAAGTGAAACTTGTGTTTTATTCCATTGAATTCTGATGCTGCAGTTCTAAGAAAAAAGCAGAGATGGTGAAAGCTACTGAATTTTCTCTGTGTAATGAGGTAAGGCAAGCAATTTTTAAAAAGATTTATTTTGTTTGAAAGGCAGAGAGAGAGACAGTCTTCCATCCACTGGTTCACTCCTCAGATGGCTACAAAGGCCAAGACTGAGCCAAGCCAAAGCCAGGAGCCAGGAGCTTCTTCTGGGTCTCCCACATGGATACAGGAGCCCAAGCACTTGGATCATCCTCTGCCACTTCCCTAGGTACATTAGCAGGGAGCTGGATCAGAAGTGGAGAAGCTGGGACCTGAACTGGTGTCCATTTAGGATGCTGGTACTGCAGGTGGCAGTGGCTTACCGCACTGCGCCACAACACCGGCCCCGAGTTAACCAAATTTTTCTGGCTGGCGGGTGAGATCTCTCAGTGGGATAGGAAAGCTTTCCTGCTCAGATGGGTAAGGTTAAGAAATGAAAAAAGAAAAAAAACATCGCGGAAATTTATTTTCAAAATTACTGACAATGTATACAAAGGTGCTGACAGTACTCAAAACCCTTAACATTTTTATTTCATAGAAGAAATAATTCCCTTTTCCAGTGTCATATTGTATGCCTCAACTACAATTTGCTGGCAACATGGGATTGTAGGCTGTTAAAAAAAAATTAGCACCAGATGTTTAGCGCAATGCAAAGAAAAAGCATTTTGTGACAATTGGGTATTATTTCATTTATTTTTGATTATTTGCTGGTTTTCAGGATTTTCACTGTTACTTTGCTACTGTCTCGAGAGGTTTCTGTGTTCAAAGGCCTAAACTCTGGAAGTCTCATTCTCTAATTTTAGTTTCCTCTTCCAGTCTAGCCACTATTCTCCACCTGATGAAACAAAATAACTCCAGGCCACAATGAAACAAATTGGATGCAGTTCAATCATGTAAACTGTATGGTTGGGTTATTGTGTGTTAATAAAAACTTTTTCGAGGCCGGTGCTGTGGCGTAGCGGGTAAAACTGGTGCCGTCAATCCATTTGGGCACCAGTTCAAGTCCCGGCTACTCCACTTCTGATCCAGCTCTCTGCTATGGCCTGGGAAAGCAGCTGGAGATGGCACAAGTGCGTGGGCCTCTACACCCGTGTGGGAAGACCCAAGGAAGCTCCTGGCTCCTGGCTTAGGATCAGGGCAGCTTCGGCTGTTGCAGCCAACTGGGGAGTGAACCAGTGGATGGAAGACCTCTCTCTCTCTCTGCCTAACTCTTTCAAATAAGTAAATAAATCTTAAAAAAAAAAAAACAACTTTTTCAGGGAGTTTGTATTCTCAAAATACATACATACATACATACATACATACCCAAGAAATTGGATCAAGATGGCAGAATAGTGAGTTTCTGCACTAGCTTCAGCCACAGAAAAATGCCAGAGTAGCCAAGGAGGGATCAGGTTTCCAGGAGAAAGGAAGACTTAAGTGAAGAAGGGGGAAGAACTGCAAACAGCATGGAGACTCGGAGACTCGAAAGGCAGCCGAGAGAGATAGGAACAAAGGAGGCTGCAGCTCCTACTGGTGCACTGGCTGGAGGGACGTCACCCGGCCGGCCGGGGAAAATAAGTGGAAAGCACTGTAACCCCTGCCACGCTACAGACCAGCAGCCCTAGCTTTGGGAGCGCGCCACTGTCCTCACTGACTTTAGATCCATCTAGAAAGCGGACGGGGTCTGAGCAGCTCCTTTGCCCCAAAAGCAGAAACCCACATTGCCTCCCTCTCCCCTCACGCTGCTGTTATAGCCATTGCTAAACTCTGTTCTGCCTTAGGGGGCGGCAAGCAGCCCCACAGCAGAAGCGCCATAGCAGGAGACAGGGTGCCTTCCAGGGAAGAGAGAGGGGCTCCTGCATCCTGAAGCTGTGGGATTTCCAAGCACAACCTCTGAAACTGTGCTCACCTGCTCTGCACCCCTGGGGGATGTTCTCCTCAGCTTCTTGGGGCTTGGCTCTAGCTGCAGCCATAAAGAACCCCAGAGGACCCACACCTGAGGAAGTCTCCCTCTGCATCTCTCAGCGCACACTGCTGGATGGCCAGGGCACAAGGCCCAGCATCACGCTTGCATGCCCTGTGAGAACTGGGGGCAGCTCCCTCCATGCCTTGAAGTTCAGGGACTGTTACTGTTGGTGCCACAGCCCCTGGAGCATCTCCCACTCACCTGTGGTAGCTAGAGGGCCCAGCATAACTGTCGTTCAAGGGCCCCACTGCACCCTGCAGCAGCAGGACAGGGACTGTAAGTACTAGGTTCCTCGGGGTCCCCCGAATCTGCCCGATGGAATTAGAGAAGAAGCTCATTGCATTCCACTGCTCCAGACCCACACCTCTCAGAGCACATCCCCAGCATAATCTACACTCAACCCATAGCACAGGGACAAGGAGCCTTTCACATACTCCAATGCTGAGAGCAGGGCTTTTGATGCAGGACCTGGGGAAGTTCTCCCATCCCTACCACACAGTCCCAAAGCATAGCTTTTGGTGTTACAAGTCCCAGCATCACTCAGGCTTCCCTGGCAGGACAAGTGAACTGTACCTGGTGTGTTCCCCTGCACCAGGAAAATGGCTACTGTCATCACACGCCCTAGTGTGACTGAATCCCCACTCTCTGGGAACTCACTTTTGGAAGCCCACATTCACTTCAAAGTCATGCTACTACCTCCACAAACTGCTGCAGATTAGAATACTATGGCACCATAGACACTGCTGACACAGATTATAGTTGAAAAAAAATCCCTCAGAGGTTAGACTTCTGGGCTCACCAAGAACCAAAGCCAATAAACTCCCCCACTGACATCTTGCATTCCATCTTAACAAAAAAGAGCATTTCCTAATGAAACCACTGCAGAAAGAATAAGGAACAATACCCAGCTGTGCAGACATCAACACAGGGACACAGGAAACATGACAAGGTAAGGAAGCAAGGCACCTCCAAAAGAATAAAATAGTTCTCCAGAACTAGATCCTGGATGGGAAGGAAGTCTATGCGATGCCTGGAAGAGTTCAAAATAATGATCATAAGGAAACTCAGTGAGATGCAAGAGAATACAGACACATAGTTTAAAGAAATGAGGAAAATGCGTGATATGAATGAGAAAGAAAATAAATACAACTGAGAGCTTCATCAACAGGATAGAACAAGCAGAGGAAAGAATTTCTGATTTTGAGGACAAGATTTTTTAAATAACCCAGAAGAAAAATGAAGAGAAAAGAATTTAAAAGGATGAAGAAAGTCTATGAGGATACGAGACACCCCTGAGTGAGCAAATATATGTGTTATAGGAATACTTGAAGGAGAAGACAAGGGGAAGAACACTGAGAACCATCTGAATGAAATAATAGTTGGAAACCTCCCAAGTCTCAAAAGATACATGGACATCCAAATACAACAAGCTTGAAGGAATCTAAGCAGATTCAATCAAAAAAGATTTTATCCAAGGCATATTATAGTCAAATTGTCAAAAGTTAAGGACAGGGGCCAGTGTTGTGGGGTAGTGGGTTAAGCTGCTGTCCTCAATGCTAGCATCCCATATGGGCACCAGTTTGCATCCCAGCTGCTAGGCTTCTTATCCAGCTCCCTGCTAATGTACCTGGGAAAGCAGCAAAAGATGGTGCAAGTCCTTGGGCCCTTATACCCATGTGGAAGACCCAGATGAAACTTCTTGGTCTTGGCTTTGGTCTGGTCCCTCCCTGGACACTGTGGCCATTTGAAGAGCGAACCAGTGGATGGGAGATCTCTCTCCCTCTCTCCCTCTCTCCCTCTCTCCTTTTCCCTCTCTCCCTCTCTTCCTCTCTCTATCAAAATGAATAAAGCTTAAGAAAAAAAAGACCGATCAAAGACCTAAATGTAAGACTGGTAACTATGAAATTTTAGAAGAAAACACAGGAGAAATATTTCAAGACATTGAGACAGGCAATGATTTCTTGGTGAGACTGAAAACTCAAGCAACAAAAGCAAAACTAGACAAACAGGATTATGTCAAACCCAGAAGCTTCTGAACAGAAAAGGAGATGATCAATAGAGTAAAGAGACATCTGACAAAATGGAGGAAAATATTTGTAAGCTACTTATCTGACAAAGAATGCATACCAGGAATTCAAGAAAAGCCAACAATAACAAAACAACCAATACAGTTAAGAAATAGGCAAAGGACCTGAATAGACCGTTCTGGAAAGAAAAAATACAAATGACCAACAAATGTATGAATAAATGCTCATTATTACTAGTTATCAGGGAAATGCAAATCAAAACACAAGGAAATATCACCTCCCCTCTGTCAGGATGGCTACTGTCAAAAAGAAAGTAACAAATACTGACAAAGAGGTGAAGGAGGAACTCTTACAGCTGTTGGAGGGGATGTAAATTAGTACTGCCACTATGGAAAATAGTACAGAGACTTAAAAAACTAGAAATAGAACTGTCATATGATCCAGTAATATCACTATTGGGTATGTATCCAAAGGACATGAACTCATTGTATCAGACACCTGCTCCACCATCTTTATTGCAGCACTGTTCACAATAGCCAAGGTAGGGAATCAGCCAGTGGATCCATCCTCAGACAAATGAGTAAGGAAAGTGTGGTATATACACAATTTAATACTATTCAGCTATTAAAAATAATGAAACCTTGTCATTTGCAGCAAAATGGATGATTCTAGATGACATCATGTTAGGTGAAATAAGTCAGACACTGATGGATAAAAAACTCCATGATCTCCCTCATATGTGGGAGCTAAAAAAACTCAATCTCAACACAGAATGCTGATTACTAGAGGCTGTAAGGGGCAGAGGGAGTTTGGATAAGAAAAAATAGGGGCAGCTGGATGTGGCTCATTCATTGCAACAAATACACTCTTATGAGATGTTAGTAATAGGGGATGCTGGGTGTAGTTTGTAAGATTATGACATTTGCATCGTACAAAAATAGGATGCTAACAATGGGGGAGACTGCGTGGGGGGTATATGGGAACTCTTGGTAGGACTTCCTGATTTTTGTTTTGTAAGATTAAAGCTATTCTGAGAGTGTGGTGCTCCCGCCGCTGCCTGTATTGCTGCCGTGACCACCTTCGCCCCCTACCCTGCATCCGCTGCTACCGCCTCTGTCGCCACTGCCTGGGGACCGGCTGTATGATTAAGCCACAATCTTCAATGAGTAAACATATTCCTTTCTGCGGTGTTCTTGGTCACACATTTATGGGGTTTCTGAAGGGCAGTGGAGACTACTGCCAGGCACAGCACGACCTCTATGCAGACAAGTGAACTGTAGAGATTCGTTACTACTCCACCAAGAAGCCCCCATAAAAGTGGTTAACCTGGACACAGAAGTGTTGAATTGAAACCCACAGAGCATTTTACAAGAGTTCTGACCTGGATGGGGTAAACCTCAGTGCACTTCCTTTCTATTGCCTCAGTATTACTGGACTGAAGAACTGCTGCTTCTCGTTAGGAGGTTCATTTCATTTCCCATTACTCCCAACTTCATACTTAAAGCACTGAGAATCACAAGTGGAAGATAGTGAAGCAGACTTCAGTTTCTTTGCGTAATTTCTGTATTCAGTTTTTAAAAAATTCTTTCATAATTCTATTAAGTGTTTTTTAAGTAAATTAACATGGCCCGAATGAACCGCCCAGCTCCTATGGAAGTCACATACAAGAACATGAGATTTCTTATTACACATAATCCAACCAATGCAACATTAAACAAATTTATTGAACTTAAGAAATATGGAGTTACCACGATAGTAAGAGTATGTGAAGCAACTTATGGCACTACTCTTGTGGGGAAAGAAGGCATCCACGTTCTTGATTGGCCTTTTGATGATGGTGCACCACTGTCCAACCAGATTCTTGACAACTGGTTAAGTCTTGTAAAAATTAAGTTTCGTGAAGAACCTGGTTGTTGTATTGCTG
Organism: Oryctolagus cuniculus; assembly: GCF_051225735.1. Lineage (NCBI taxonomy): Eukaryota > Metazoa > Chordata > Mammalia > Lagomorpha > Leporidae > Oryctolagus > Oryctolagus cuniculus. The sequence continues at coordinate 93,967,958 of NC_142870.1, forward strand.
TTCACTGTGTTGCAGGGAGAGCTGGGAGAGCTCCAGTGCTTGTCGCCCTAGCATTAATTGAAGGTGGAATGACATATGAAGATGCAGTACAGTTCATAAGACAAAAGCGCCATGGAGCTTTTAACAGCAAACAACTTTTGTATTTGGAAAAATATTGTCCTAAGATGTGGCTGCGCTTCAAAGACTCCAATGGTCATAGAAACAACTGTTGCATTCACTAAAACTGGGTGACTAATGCTATTGCCTTGGAAGAACTTGAGACAGGATCTAATTGTTCATATATATTAGTCAACATGTTGTCTTGGTGAGTAAGTTTAGTGAAGCTTCCAAAAGGTATTGAAAATTAGTTTTACCAGACCACGAGTTTGACAGAATTGCAACCTCTATCTTTGGGTTATAACCAACCTATTTGGACATTTAGCAAAAGATTCTTGCTGTTTAGTATTTAAAATGTGCTTATCATTTGTACCAATTGACTTCTCCTGAAATCATGCAATATTGAGTTGTATCTTAAATCTATTCCCATGCCAGAATCTTATCAATACATAAGAAATTTAGAAAGATTAGGTGCCAAAATACCCAGTACAATACTTGTATATTTTTAATATCATACAGAATTAAAATCCCAGGAACTATGAACACTCTAGACCTTATGTGGTTTATTCCTTCAGTCATTTCAAACATTGAAACTAGGGACTATATGGTTATTTGCCTGCTCACTTTATGTTTACATCTCCCACATTCATACCAGTATACATCAGGTTTGCTTAACCATTGATTTCTTTTTTTTTTTTTAACCAAGTCTTATGATTATTTAATGTTTCTATAAATCTTTTGCTGTTAATATAAAACCTCCATTTTGAAAAATCTACATTGTACAGAAGCACATGTCTTTAATGTCTTCAGACAAAAAAAGCCTTACAGTTAATTTAACGTTTGCACTCTGAGGTGCAGCTTGACAGGGAGGGCCTGAGAAAAGAATGGGAGGGAGTTATTAAATATCTGTAGTAAAATGTTGCCTTTGTCTTGTGCATAACATGTAGAATATGCTCTTTAATTTAGTAAATATTTTTAAGAGGTAGAGATGCTTTGTTATTGTAGCTTAAAATTCTTAATCATAAAATTTCTGAAATTCTTGTAATTTTTTCCATACTTATCAAAAGTTGTTTACCAACTTAAAAAAAGATTAAAGCTATTCTGAAATAAAGTCTTTTTCTCTTTTAAAGATTTATTTATTTGAAAGTTAGAGTTACACAGAGAGAGAGGAGAGGCCGAGAGATAGAGAGAGGTCTTCCATCCGCTGATTCACTCCCCAACTGGCCGCAACAGCCGGAGCTGCATCAATCTGAAGCCAGGAGCCAGGAGCTTCTTCTGGGTCTCCCATGCAGGTGCAGGTCCCAAGGACTTGGACATCTTCCACTGCTTTCCCAGGCCATAGCAGAGAGCTGGATCAGAAGTGGAGCAGCCAGGTCTTGAGCTGGTGCCCATGTGGCCCATGTGGGATGCCAATGCTTCAGGCCGGGGTGTTAACCCGCTGTGCCACAGCACCAGCTCCAAAGTCTTAAGTCTTTTTTTTTTTAAGTCCCAAAGGTAAAAATACTGAGACATATTGTACACAGCCATCCACATGTCCAGCGGAACAAGTCCCAGTTCAGTGGCTTCCCAGCTTGTCCTTTCCAGCCTCGCTCTCCCCTCGCTCCCCACTCTGCACTAATGCCTACCACTGTGTTGCCTGGGATTCTCCTGAGAGCACCATCACACACGTTCAGTCAAGTCCCATTCACCTGATGCAGGAGACCCAAGCAAGCACTCACCTTCCTGTTTTTTAGTGTGTAGGTATGTGTGTGCGTGCTTATGTGTGTGTAGACCAAAATGATGACAATGGCCAAGTTTTATGAGTCACGAACCACGTGCATCCCAAACATCATCTCTAATACCAGTACCTGCCCCGCAGGGGAAGTGTTATGTTTCTGTTAGTCTGCCTCAGCTTGAGACTCACTTTTGCAAGCTGGGGCTGGACAGGGAAACTGAGTGAATCTCATCTTATAATACAGTTTCTTGAAGACTGTCTTTAAGGTCTTTTAAAATACCAGAATACTTACCTTATATGAATACTGGACTTTCAAGACAGAAGATATGATTTCTGAGACGCATCATGGCCTTGTTCTCTGCTATACAGAGGGAATTCTTGATGCTACTCAGAAGCAAGGCCAGTGCTGCGCTGAGAGTATTGCTTCTTATTTCTGCTCTTGGACAACCTGCAATTCGTCTAGCATGTTATTGCTGTTTCCATGACAGTTTATCCCTTCTTTCTCTTACTTGTGTATGCAAATAAGCCAGATATGTTATGATGCATGCTGACATTCATTTTGATCACAGTGTTGACTGGACCCTGTCTTTCTTTCTTCCATGAAACACCTCCCATATTCTCACTTTTAAATCCAAACTGACTCATGCAATCATATGACACTATTATGTATCCTAGTAATGTTATACTGGATCATTTACATATGAAAATATACACAGTTTTACCACGGGTCATTTTATTTCTATTTTTTATCACAGTGAGCATAGGAGGAAAAGCAGTCTTTGACACCTGGAACCTGGCTTGGCACTCACAGCCAGGCTGGGGCATTCTCCGTGGAACACTGAGCTCAGACAGGCCACTTTGTGACAGTGATGCCTGTAGGCAGAAGAACATGCCCAGTCATATCCGAACACGGTCAAAGCATGAACATTCTCCAAACCACAGAAATGGGCAAGCAGCCTCCGAATCTGGCCAGTGTGAGTGACTGTTGCCTTTTTACAATTATGGTTTTAGCTTCATTTTAATCTTCCTTCCTTCTTGAATACATGGGATATGCTGTGATAAATTCGTCCTTTGTATTGATCATAGCATGTACTTCTGCCAGGGAAGATGGCAAAGACATCACGGCATGCTATATTCCCAGGGGGTCACCACTGTGTCTGCAGTGTCACTGACCAAAAGGCTGTCCTGCAGGACAGGTCATGGCTCAAGTACTTGGGTGCCTGCCACTCACCCAATGCGGAACTCCTCCCACTTCTCATCAGCATCCTGCCACAGCAAAGCACCGCTCCCATGAATCTTCCCTAAAGTTGCCTAATAAGACTCTAAATCCCTTACGTCCTTTCCAATACTCTTTTTTTTTTTTTTTTTTTTTTTGACAGGCAGAGTGGATAGAGAGAGAGAGACAGAGAGAAAGGTCTTCCTTTTGCCGTTGGTTCACCCTCCAATGGCCGCCACGGCCGGTGCACTGCAGTCAGCGCACCACGCTGATCCGAAGGCAGGAGCTAGGTACTTATCCTGGTCTCCCATGGGGTGCAGGGCCCAAGCGCTTGGGCCATCCTCCACTGCACTTCCGGGCCACAGCAGAGAGCTGGCCTGGAAGAGGGGCAACCGGGACAGAATCTGGCACCCCGACCAGGACTAGAACCCAGTTGTGCCGGCTCCGCAAGGTGGAGGATTAGCCTATTGAGCCGTGGCGCTAGCCTCCAATACTCTTACTGAGATGTCCCATATCTTCTCATGGTTTGATATTCTCCCCTTGTGATGAAAAATAAACTCAAGCTCAACTTAAGTGTGGTGGCTAGGGGGCACTCACAGATGTAGTGTTGCTTTTGCAATTAGGTATCTATGAATTCCATTTCAAGGTAGCAAAGGGGCTTTATAAACATCTGTTACACAAAGGAAGTACTGAGTCTGGTCAGATTACTGATAGGAATTTTGTTTTATCATGATCCTGGCTCCCAGTCAGTCATGGTGTGCAATATTTGTGTATAAATCTTGGTTGTAATTGTAAGCTTTGCATGGGGCTATTAATCAAATGATGGATTGGTGTCAAATTACTCCCTGCATTCCTCTCCAAGGGTCCACAAACCAAGCACAAATCAGCTTAGGACAATGACTGGCGGGGGTGTGCTCCAAGGAGATCTTGTTTTCTGGTTTTGATTCCTTTTGTCCTCTTGGGCACTATCATGTGACCTTAAATTTCGTATTCCCACCATTTGCTTCTCAGATGTGTGTTTTTCTCTGTCAGCACCTCTGGCATCTCAATCATCCAGCGGGAGACTGATGTTATTTTAAGTGAGTGGGCGTGGGCATTTGACACTATGGCTAAGATGTTGCTTGGGATGCCTGCATTCCATACTGGAGTGTTTGGGTTTCAGTCCTGGCTTCACTTCTGTTTCTAGTTTCCTGCTAATGTGCACCGTGGGAGACAGCAGGTCATGGCTCAAGTACTTGGGTGCCTGCCACTCACAAAGAAGACTTGGATTGAGTTCTGGGCTCTTGGCCATGGCCTGGCCCAGCCCTGGTTGTTGTGGGCATTTGAGAAGTGAACCAGCAAATGGAAGATTTCAGTCTGTCTGCCTTTCACATCAATAAAAGTAAAAATTTTTTTACTTACAAAAAAAAAAAAAGATGGAAGGAGTGTACAAAAGTGTTTTTATGACCTTGTGGAATGAAATTGTCATTCTTCCTTACTCTTCAAAAATGAGTTGCTAAAAAGAAGGGAAAGGGGTCTTGGGAAATTCTGAGAAGCCCCAATGCTTAAGATAAAGGCTGCTGTACCAGTGAAACAGGGTAGCAGCCTATGCTGGCACTCTGCCGACTGTGTAACTCTTCACTCCCGGACCCGTGACCTGTCCGGATGCGCTCACTTTGACCACTTGCTGCTCCCATGGTGTGCGCTGGAGAACAACTTGTCAAAGACGGGTTTCTTCTCCTAGGCGGTGGGAGGAGGTCGTTTACCACCACGGAGCTAAACGCCACGTGTGATGTAATCAGCTGTCTGACCACTCCGCCAGCCGGCCCCTGGTCCCCAAGGACAAGAATGGCCTTTTGTTCCCTGACACCTTCCGCAGAACTTGGAAGGCAGTAAATGAATGTTTATGGCATGCATGAGTGAAGCAATAAATAAATCGCCCCAGCAATGACTCATCCACCCAGGCGTGCGAAGGGCTGAGCACCAGCGGCTCTCAGCTGGCCGGCGTGGAGGAAGCGCGCCCGTGGGCTGGGTGGCCTCGCCCTGGGCACCTATGCGGAACATGCCCCCACGCAACACGTCCGCTGCGCGGCCTCTGCCTTTGTACTCCAGCCCGGGCGGGTACACCGCATGCCCCGCATCCTCCTCCTCTGCCGCGAGGCCGGGCGTTCCGGGCAGCCGCAGAAGAGGTGGCGCGGCCCGGGCGGCGGGGGCGGCGCGATCCCTTCCCTGGGGCGCCGGGCTCCGGACATCGCGAGCGAGCCAGCGTTCTGGCTCCGGCTCCCGAAGCAGCTGGGGCAGAGGACTTGCGTTCACGGTCATGGCCTCGTCCCCTGCTGCTAGGAGCGCAGCAAGCCGCGGGGCAGGGGTGCCGCGCTCGGGCATCCGGGCTATCCTCAGGCCAGAAGCCCCTTTGCAACGAAAGGATGCCGGCTGAGGGTGGCAAACACAACCGAGGGCAGCTGGTACATCCGGGATCCTTGCTCGCCTCCGTCAGCACCTAGTTCCATCCCCTTGGCAAAGTACGTTTTGGTTTCAAATTTAAAAAGAAAAATCAAGCGCATTCCACAAGTTAAAACAATCAAAAGGAAAAAAACCACAAAAACCAAGTTTCTCCTCGGCCCTGAGCCCCTAGTCCCCATGCCCCAGATTCCGTGCGGTCCCGGCCCGGTCCGCGCAATCTCCAGGGGGTGTCGGGCAAGAGGGGGTGGAGGGCGCAGCGCAGAGGAGCAGGGGGCTGCCAGCAGCAGAGAGAAAGGCCAGGGTATTCTGCGGAGGCCCCGGCGGAGTCTGAAGCTTCCCTCGTCCCCCCCCCCCCCCCCCGTGGGGGGAGGAAGGAGTCGGGGGAGGGGTCGTGAAAGGTGTGCCGAGGCCCCTCCAGCACTCCCAGGCGACCAAGGAGAGGGAGGGGTTTCAGTTTGCACGCAGCGTGTGGAGGGCGCTCAGTCACCCGACCAGCGACCAGTGAGCCCACTCAGTTCGCTCCCCGCATGGCTCCTGGGGTGAGCTTCCAGTCCCGTCTCACCAAGACGGGGGTAAAACCTGGGCGTGGTGTGACAGCGGGTGAAGGCCTTGTCCTGAGCACATTGCCTTCCTCTGTCACTGTCCTGTCTACCCGGTCTGCACAGCCAGGCACCTGCGGCTGCAGCCCGGCAGCGCTACAGAACACTGCAGGCCCAGTTCTGCCCTTTAGAAAGAATGCCCCCACCCCCGCCGCCTCCGTGGTCCTGGGGCCACCTTTCTCTGGTGGGAGAGGGACAGGGAAGAAGAAAGGAGGCGGTGTTGGCTGCTCCCTGGGAAGAGCTGCGCTTGGTTTCCGTGTGCAGACCCGCTCCTGGCTGTCCTCTGTGCGCGGCCTGCTGTGTCCTGGTTTGCCTCGCCAGCCCCTCTCTACCCGTTCCCAGCTGAGTGCGGCTCTGTCCGGAGCCCCTTTCTCTGAACCCTCTCCAGAGATACCACCCCTCTCTGCGGCTGGAGTGGCCATTCCCTGGCTCCCGCTGCCCAGATCCTCCTCTTCCTCTAAACTCTGGCTGCCTCCAGAACACCTCAAACATCACAGCCCTACCTAGTATTCGTCTCTTCCCTTGCTCTCCCCATCCTGGTTCTCACTGTGTCAACAATTGCAGTTACTTTGCTGCCAGCCGCCTAAGCCCTGCTCTTCCCTGCATTGCTCAGTCCACTGAGGACCTCCAGCCCCGACACCCACTCGGGAGCCAGGTAGAGCAGCTGTGCAACCCCAGGGCCTTTCCTGCTTCCTGTTATCCAGGCGCCGTCAGTGGTCAGCTTCCCAACAGGTCTTTCTGCTTTCTGGTTACCCTCCTCCAGGCTGCCACATGGAGCCATAATCCTTTATATACATATATACATATAATTTTTAAAATATTTACTTATTTATTTATTTGAAAGAGTTAGCGAGAGGCAGAGGCAGAGAGGGGGAGAGAGAGGGAGGTTTTCCATTCGTTGGTTCACTTCCCACATGGCTACAACAGCCTCCAGCCGATCTGAAGCCAGGAGACAGGAGCTTCTTCTGGGTCTCCCACATGGATTCAGGGGCCCAAGCACTTGGACCATCTTCCACTGCTTTCCCAGGCCACAGCAGAGAGCTGGATCGGAAGTGGAGCAGCTGGGACTCAAACAAGCAGCTCTTTTCCAAAGTGGATATTTGAGCCTCACTTCCGGATGAATGCCAGTTCCTTAAAGTGGTCCAGGAGGACACTGACCCCTGTCTGCTCACCTGCCTTCAATGGTCCATCACTCCCAGCTCAAACACCAAGGACCAATTAACTTTCACTCACTTCCTCAAAAGTCCATGCTCCCTACAGCCAGGGATTTTCCAATGGTCCCTTCCCTCTCACCCAAATACTTCTCCATCCTTCTTTCCCATGGTACTCATTCTTCAGCTTCCTGTGGGAACGTCTATTCTGATCTCCAAGCCTGGCTTAGCTGCATCTCATCACAGAGCTTGACAGAGTGTACTTAGATTACTGCTTATTGGATCACCCTTTCTCCTCCCACTGAACCGAGTCAGCTTGAAGGCAGGGACCCAGGCATCTAGGGCAGTTTGTCATTCTCAGGGCCTAGTATGGAGTCTGACTATATAATTGGTGCTGAGCAATTACTTAGGCAAACAAATGAAAGAACTGCTAGAAACAAATGAAGATCAACCCCAGGACCCAGGCTAAGGCTGTTCACTCAGAGCTTGCTATAGCGAGGGAGTTCTCTACCATTGTTTGCCTTTTGGCAGGGATCCAAAGGCAAGCAGAGGAGTGGAAAAGCTTTTAGTGAGAAAAAGAGAGGTTTCAGGTGTGCTACGGGCATGGGGAAGCTGTCGACTGGCTAGCTAAAGGGAACATCCCAGTAGCAAGTGCAGGTATTTGGCTCCCACTGATGGAAGTGGGGTGAAAAGCTGAAAGTGGGCCAAAAAATAAGGAGGCTGTTGGTTGTCAATCAAGTCCTTATCTTTTTGAGCCAATTGTTGCAGGAGTCATCGTTTGGCTTCCTGAACTGATTACTAGAAGCAGTGAACTGATTTCCTACAAGTCTACACTCTGTGTATCTACAAGTTCCAGGCAGCAAGCAGGCTTCCTGGGCTGGTTACTGTAGATACTGAATGGGTTTCCTAGGCTGCTTGTGGCAGATTGTAGGCCAGGGTTCTATGTTTATATAGGATTTGGTCATCATTCGTTTGTGTATTCAGTCTCTCACATTTAGAAAAGTCTCTCATTTATTGAGCATTTACTGTATACCATGCTCTGTATTAAGCGTTATACATGTAGTATCTCATGTATTCCCCCACAATATCTCTATGGGGAAGACAAAACCTCCCCTTAAGCCTGACCGTTCCCTTCTTTGAGGCTCGTACTGTACACATTTCCTGTCTCTGTGCCTCTCGGTGCTTGTGGTCACCCCGAGAGCTCCCTGAGGCCCAGGCTCTGGGGCTCCTCCGGCCCCAGGTTGCTGTCTTGACGCCATATCCTTGTGCTCCCTCAGTGCCTTCCCACAATGCTGGACTCCCCATCTGGATTTCCCCATCTTCAGTGTCCTTCACCTCCAAACTTCTTGACTCACCCCCTCTTAGTCATCACCAGCAAAGGTTTCACCTTTAAAATATAAACCCTGTCATCCACTCTGCCTTTGAAATAACTTCCCATCCACTTAGCTCTCTCAGGTAGTAATTAATTCTGGATGAGGGCATTAGGTAGATTTCAAAATACTTTTCAGGACTTTCTAAGATATTTAAAATGTATAATGTTCATAACCATATTAAAAATCCTCTAAATATTATTTTTAATCTTTGAAAATAAGTATCACCTCCTGCACCTTCCATACTCTTTCGCCCACTAGAAAGAACCCAAAGGGGAAAGTCCAGGCAGCAGTCAGAACCCATAGGATGAAATTTCTTTACAATGAAGTGCCTGGTTAGGCTGCTACCTGCCACACCAGCATCCCTTATGAGTGCGAGTTTGAGTCTTGGCTGCTCCAGTTCCAATCCAGCTTCTGCTAATGTTCTTGGGAAAGCAGCAAAAGGTGGTCTAGATACTTGGTCCCCTACCACCCACATGGAAGACATGGATGGAGTTCCAGGCTTCTAGCTTTGGCTTGGACCAGCCCTGGACGTTGTGACCATTTGGGGGGTTACCCAGCGGATGGAAGATATCTCTTTCCCTCTCTGCCTCTCTCTGTAATTATGCCTATCAAATAAAATAAAATGAAGCTCTTGCTATTTGGAAGGTCTCCAAAAATCATGGCAAATGCAATTGATATAAACCATGTCTGAGTGGCCCATGTTCCAGTATGCAGGATATGATGGTTCATTTTATGCTAGCTTAGCTACACTATGGCACCTGGCTGTTCAGTCACACATCAGCCTAGATGTTGCTGTGAAGGGATTTGAAAGATCTGATTAATATTTAAATCAGTAGACTTTGAGGGAGCAGACTGCCCTCTAAAATCCAATAAAGATCTTAGAGGTGAAGAATGGGGTTCCTGAGGAAGAAGGAATTTTGCCTCCAAGAATGCCCTGGGACTCAACACTGGCACACCAACATTTTTCTGGGTCACTGGCCTGCTCCGCAGATTATGGATTTGCCAGTGCTCACAATCTCACAAGCCAATTCTGTAAAATCTCACTATCTGTCTGTCTGTCTTCTATCTATCTATCTTTATCAACATCTGTCATCTATATATCTATCTTTTTTTTTTTTTTTGACAGGCAGAGTGGACAGTGAGAGAGAGAGAGAGACAGAGAGAAAGGTCTTCCTTTGCCGTTGGTTCACCCTCCAATGGCCGCCGTGGCCGGCGCGCTGCGGCCGGCGCACCGCGCTGATCCGATGGCAGGAGCCAGGAGCCAGGAGCCAGGTGCTTTTCCTGGTCTCCCATGGGGTGCAGGGCCCCAAGCACCTGGGCCATCCTCCACTGCACTCCCTGGCCACAGCAGAGAGCTGGCCTGGAAGAGGGGCAACCGGGACAGAATCTGGCGCCCCGACCGGGACTAGAACCTGGTGTGCCGGCGCCGCTAGGCGGAGGATTAGCCTAGTGAGCCGCGGTGCCGGCCTATATCTATCTTTTTTTAAAGATTTATTTTATTTATTTGAAAGACAGAGTTACAGAGAGAGAGGTCTTTCGTATGCTGATTCACTCCCCAGATGGCCGCAATGGCTGGAGCTGTACCGATCCAGAGCCAGGAGCCAGGAGCTTCTTCCGGGTCTCCCACATGGATGCAGGGGCCCAAGGACTTGGGCCATCATCTACTGTTATCCCAGGCTATAGCAGAGAGCTGGATCAGAAGAGAAGCAGCCGGGACTAGAACCGGAGCCCATATGCTGGTGCTTCAGGCCAGGGCTTTAACCTGCTGCACCACAGTGCTGGCCCCTGTATCTATCTTTATAAACTAACTATCATCTATCTACCTCTATATTATCTCTCTATATGTCTATTATCTATCATCTACCAATCTACCCATTATCTATCTATCTCTCTATCATTTATCTATCTCTCTGTCCATATCCTAACACTAACACCCTGGACAGCGGCCAGATGTGCAGGAAGTTCTCACACAGCCCAAGAGAAGACAAACAGGACCAACCTCTGTCAATCACTCTTCCTGTCCCGCACCACCCCCACCAAGCCTCTAAGTCCCCTTTCCCAAACCAGGCCTAGGCTCTGTACTGCTCATTCCTGTTTGTGACTCTAGCCTTCCCATCAGTGTGTGATGTCACGAACATTTTAAGCCTCTCTTTTCCAAGTTGAAGAAGGAAGAGTCTTACCACTGGTCTCTAACAAAAAATGACCCCTGCCCCCCAAGAGCTGGGGAGCCACGTTGACCCTAAGGCATCCTGAGAATCAACTTGTGTGAAGTCTCCAGGGCTCATACAATTTGGAGCATCTCTTTTAGGAAAAAGAATCCAAGAAAAAAATAGCCTTTGCAAATGTTCAGTGACGTGTGGTCCTGTGAACACCTCACTAAGGCTCCTTCTGGGCCCCTGGACAGGACATGTAAGGTAAGGGGTTTTGAAGCTTAAGTTTTATCGGTCTCAGGGTACCAGTCTGGCTCTGCTTCTGCGTTTTTTTGGGTGGTGACAGAAAGAAGGAGGATGGCCTTTCCCTGGCTCGGGTCCTCCTCTGCCCGGGCTGGGGAGTTAGCTGGGCCTGGCCTGGTGCCAGCTGCTTGAGAAAGACGCAGTTCTCTTCCTCTGAGATCCAGGCTGCCTCTCCTCCAGGGTCCTGACCTGTTTTCCTTTCCCTTCCTTGCTCCCTGCTCTGATAGAACCCCCTCATCCCAGGGCCCCGGGCCTGCTTTTCAAATTCCTGTGCACTGCTTTTCCCGAGTGTGTCCAGAGGTATTCTCAAATGGCCCTGTGCGGCGCACTGATCTGGCATCCTGCAGCCCTCTCTCTGCTGCTTAGAGCTTGACAGTCTCCATAGGGAGCATTTCTGGCTGCTAGCTGGGGGTGCGATTGTAACAGCCTCATGATGCATACTTTTATTCTTTTTTAAAATTTATTTTCATCAATTTGAAAGGCAAAGAAGGGGGAGGGAGAGAGAGAGAGAGAGAGAGAGAGAGAGAGAGATCTTCCATCGACTGGTTCACTCCCCAAATGCCCACAATAGCCAGGGCTGGGCCAGGCTGAATCTAGGCACTGGAATTCCATCTGGGTCTCCAGCAAAGATGGCAGGGGCCCAAGCACTTGAGCCATCATCTGTTGCCCCCCAGGACGCATAAGCAGGAAGCGGGATCAGAAGCAGAGGTGATATGGGATGCAGGCATTCCAAGCAGCAGCTTAACCCACTGCGCTACAAAGCCCACCCCGACGTTTTCCTCTATGTTCCTTCTCCAATCTGCTGCCACCATCTCCTCTGTTCTTCCTGCCTCTTCCAACTTCCAAATGGTGGCTTTATCCATCCCACTGAAGCTGACTCATGCTATTAGAAGCAATGGATTTCTAATAGTGCCCAGGCATAAATCATTTTTAAATTGTTTGCTGTCATCTACTTCACTGTTCTCATTAACATACAAATTTACTGCTCATTCTGGCTGGAACACGATGGGCTGAACGTTGCTGCAAACGCCAGGGGCTGACGTTTTCGGGTTCCATCTCAGCTCTGAGTCCCGGCATCTGCAGAACCATGGAGCTCCCTGACAGCCCCCTCTTCACCCCAGCTTCGTGGCAGTTCTTTGCCCTCTGCTCTCATCAACTGAGATTTGAGCCTTTCCTTTGGTTTTGCCCAGAATCACTCCCACAAGGCATATGCAGGCGTTTCTGAAACAGCTGGAATAGTGGAGCTTTTTTGGACCAAAGCACAAAACAATCAACACTTGTCCTGAGACCATGCTCATTTCTGTCCTGACATTTGGGCAGCTTCAGGCCTCCTTGCTCCCCAGCCTGGAGACTCCGCTAAACTGCCTGACTTCCAGCCTCCAGCCCTAACCTCGGCATCAGAAGTAGTTTCACTCAGGTTAGGTTGAAAAACAAAACCACAGCTCACCTGTGCTTCAGCCTCAGTGCTACTATGGGGGGGTAAATAAAAAGCCAGGCAGGAATGCAGACAACAAGAACCTGCCCATTGTGCCAGACCAGATTCCCTCCTCGTGTTGAAATGCTGCCATTGCAGGCACACCCAGCACACGCTGAACCGCCGGCGGACAACAGACGCCACCTCGCCAAGTCCCCACCAGTCTCAATTTCCTCCTGTCTCTCCCTTCCCTTGGAGCCCAAAAGCCGCCAAAGAGAAGCACTGAGTTGCTCTCCCATCTCACATGTGCCCTGCTGGGGATCACACCGAGTGAACAGAAAAGACACAGACCTGGATATCACAGAAGGATGGATCAGCAGTCACCTTAGGAGCTGGAAGCTTTATTTGGGAACAAAGAAGATGGTTCCTGGGATGGAAACCACACTGCGGATTCCAGATATTTCCATGCCATGCATGTGGTAGGGCAGCCTTGAAACTGCTCACAACCGGCATAGCACAAAGAGTCTGCACCTAAATGCCTCCATCCTGCAGCACGGCCTCTGCCTTGAGCTTCTCCAGCTCTTCGCCTCTGGAGTCTGTGGGGCACAGCTTGTAGCCAGCACCAGTGGCCTCTGTCCAGGAGGAGAAGCGATGGTGCCAGAGACTGCAGAGGCCATAGGTAGTGGCCAGTATGGCGATCCCCAAGGCCAGGTGCCAGCAGAAGAAGATGCCGAGGAAGGCGATGTCCGTGGGGTTGTCTGCCCTCCAGGGTTGTCCGGAGGGGGGCATGTACAGCAACACACTGAGCTGTAGCAACCAGCTGCTGAGCACGAGCCCCATCCAGGTCTTGAGCACCCAGAGCTGCGGCTGCTCAGGGACCCAGACCTCGATGCTGAGCACCAGGGCGACCAGAAGGACGGGCACCATGAACAGGACGTGCACTCGGATCTCCAGGGTGCTCTTGTTCTCCAGGTGGTTTGCCATCAGCAGCGCCAGCACATAGAAGGCCAAGGCCTCGGCTGCTCGCTCCAGCTTTACCCACTGCCGCTCCCGACGCCACTGGCTCATGATGTCCACCACGCCACTGAACACGAAGAACCCGTACATGGTGATGTGGTGCCAGGCGTCCTTGAACAAGAATGACCGTTGTGGGTCTTTCCAGTCGATTATCACCAGCCGGTTTACTCCTGGGGGGAAGAACCACTCGGTTAAGATGCCTATCAGCGCGATGCTCACCTTTGCCGCTCCTTCCCCTGGCACCAGCTGCCACCGCCCTCGCTTCTCTCTTGGGGAGAGAGGTGGCTTGAGGACCTTCTGTTTCCGCAGCAGGGCCAGAGACACCAGCACTGAATAATAGAGTGAGTACGAGAGGAAGAACATTGCAGGCATCAGGTGTCCTAGGAAGGTGCCCATGGCTCCGGCGTGTATGTCGGGACCAACAGGGCAAGTGCTGGCAGAGCAGCACCCAACGAGGTTGTCCGTAGAAGCAGGTGCTGGCTGAGTCCTGCAGAGATCCCCCTGCGTAGCCCCGCCTCTGCCGCCTACACACCACACACACACACACACAGACACGATGACATCCTCGCTGAGGACTCCAGGGCCACGCCCCAGGGTGGGACGCTCTGGGAGGCCTCTGAGTCATCTCACTTCAGCCTGCTGTGCAGGGGAATTCTGCACCTACAGAGAGAGGGCAGAGAAAGAGAAAGGGCTCCAGCAAAGCAGGCTGGTGGAGCGGCTCTCTCACATCCACTCTCCTGGTGCCAGGAACATTCTATATATTTCTCTCACTGAAATTCCTCAACAGGGGCCAGCGCAGTGGCCTAGTAGATAAAGACCCCACCAGCGACGTTGGCATCCCCATATACGCACCGGTTTGAGTCCAGGTTGCTCCACTTCTGGTCCAGCTCCCCGTTAATGAGCCTGGGAAAGCAGCAGAACATGGCCCAAGACCCGCATGAAGCTCCTGGCTCCTCCATCTGGAGAGTGAACCAGTGGATGGAAGATATCTCTTTCTCTCTCTCTCTCTCTCTCTCCCTCTTTCTGGAACTGTGCCTTTCAAAATAAATAAAGGAAAGAAAGTCCTTAACAACTCCATCAGGGAGTGATAAACATGTCTCAGAGGGCAGATGGGACATGCACAGGGGGACGCACCTGGCAGCTGGCACAGGGGAGCCAGGGCAGGCACCCGTGTCTGCTCAGTTTACCAAGTCCAGAGTCAGTTTGTTCATGGAGAAAGGATTGGATTTCAGTGAACACTTGCCAAGTCCTATGAGAATGGGCAAGGCACTTGGTCTTCTTGAGCCTCAGTTTCCTGCTGTGTAGAATGGGAATAATAATTTCTTGGGGAGATTAGATGGATAATGTATGGAAAGCAAATACTGATACATAGTAATACTCAAAAATGGCAGTGATGATTAACTTCACCATTGTTCTTGTTAGCTTTCTCTGTTGAATTTCCACAATCATAAAGTTATTCAGTGCTTCTATAAATGATATCAAAGCAAGAATCATAAAGAAAACTAGTGAGCTACTTAATCATGTTTAGAAACTCTAAAGTTTTTATTAATTAAAATTAAACATTATTTTTAATTGATTTACGCATGCATTAAAATCAGTTTAAAAATGATTTTTTATGTTTTACTTTCATTTTATTCAAAAGGCATAGAGAGGCAGAGATAGAGGTAGAGCTTTCATCCACTGGTTTGCTCTCCAAATGGCCACACAGCTGGACCTGTGTCAGCCAGGCGCTGGGAGCCAGAAACTCAATGCAGCGCTGGCCAGAAGCCCAATCCGGGTCTCCCATGTGGGTGGCAGGGACCCTTTGAGCCATCACCTGCCACCTCTCAGGTGCACACTGGCATGAAGCTGGATCCAAAGAGGAGGTGGAACTAGATATTGGGCACTCCATATGGAATCGGCCATTCCAAGGGAATAAAGCAAATTTCAGAAGAAAAAGAAACCAGAAAATTGTACACCCTGTGTATTAAAGTGTTAGTCTCCTTACAATGTGGAGACTAACTAAAGTTAAAAACAAACACCTCAGTAGAAAAATGGACAAAGGACATAAAGTAGCTCTTTGCACCAAGAAAAACAAGAAATACCTAACAAATACGAAACTCAAGGTATCACATTTCACTGGTAAGGTAAGGACTAATCACAATATCAGCACGCTATGGACTGAGTGCTTGTGTTTCCCCCAAATTCACGTGTTGAAGCTCTAACACCCAATGTGATGGTATTTGGAGTTGGGGACTTTGGGAACCTTTGGGTTTGAATGAGGTCATGAGGTTGGGACTCTCATGAGGTGATCAGTGCTCTGAGACAGAGAGAAAGAGAGAGAGATAGAAAGTCTACAAACAGGCAATGAGGAAAGGCCATGGCCAGCCCCTCTGGAACTGCGAGCAAGGAGCCCCTGTTGTCCATGCCACCTGTCTAAGGCATTTTGACACACTGACCAGCGTGGAAGAAGCAGGGGGACCGGGTCATGGCCGCAGCTGAGACACATGCTAGGAAAAGCCTGGCTGAGCGTGAGCTGACTTTCTTTCTTTCTTTTTTTCTTTTCTTTTTTTTTTTTTTGACAGGCAGAGTGGATAGTGAGAGAGAGAGACAGAGAGAAAGGTCTTCCTTTGCGGTTGGTTCACCCTCCAATGGCCACCGTGGCTGGCGCACTGCGCTGATCCAAAGGCAGGAGCCAGGTACTTATCCTGGTCTCCCATGGGGTGCAGGGCCCAGGCACTTGGGCCATCCTCCACTGCCTTCCCGGGCCACAGCAGAGAGCTGGCCTGGAAGAGGGGCAACTGAGACAGAATCCGGCGCCCCGACCGGGACTAGAACCCTGTGTGCCGGTGCTGCAAGGTGGAGGATTAGCCTAGTGAGCCGCAGCACCGGCCATGAGCTGACTTTCACAAGTGATTCTGGTGAGGGAGCAGAAAGGAGAGAGCTGCAGGGCAAGCTGCAGTCCTCGGGAATACCTACATGCTCACGAGCATAAAGGCATCCCTGGGAGGGCTCAGAGAGAAACAAGGAACACATCACTGCACAAGGAAGGCAAGGTGATCCTTGCTGCCAAGAGGCCAAGAACTTGGCTGAATGGGCCGGCACCATGGCTCAATAGGCTAATCCTCTGCCTGTGGCGCCGGCACCCCGGGTTCTAGTCCCAGTAGGGGTGCCAGATTCTGTCCCGGTTGCTCCTCTTGCTGTCCGGTTTTCTGCTGTGGCCTGGGAAGGCAGTGGAGGATGGCCCAAGTCCTTGGGCCCTTCACCCACATGGGAGACCAAGAGAAGCACCCGGCTCCTGGCTTCAGATTGGCGCAACGCAGTGGCCATTGTGGGGTGAACCAACGGAAAAAGGAAGACCTTTCTCTCTGTGTCTCTCTCTCACTGTCCACTCTGCCTGTCCAAAAAAAAAAAAAAAAGAAAAGAAAAGAAAAGAAGTTGGCTGAATAACGTTTGCCTTCTAGTGACGGAATCAGGTACTTGGCTAAGGAAATATCTAAGCCAAGTGTGTAAAGCGTGACTTTGGTTCTTCCCGACTACTTATAATAAAATGTGAGAAAAGAAAATGGAATTGAAAAAGAAATTTTAACCAAAAAGGAATCAGAACTCAAAGGTTTGTAAAATTCTCACCCTAACCATTTTGCAAAGAACCAGAAACTCGAAGGGTGTGGCCGGACAGCGCTGTGAGTGAGAGGCGGGAACGGATGTGAGCCACAGCAGGAAGGTGGCCAGTTTGCTCTGAGGAGGAGACGCGGGGTGACACAGGAAGGCTGTGGGGCTCATTGGACCCCCACGGGACCAGACCAGAGAGCACCACAGCTGCAAGCGCGAGCTGGGCTCGAGACCAGGGAGCAACCATCTCCACGGGGCAGTCAGGGATCCTCGGGGCTGTGTCCTTGGTTTCTAAAAGCGGAAGCCATCACTCTGATTTCCGCAGGTCAGCCCAGGCTTCCCAGGGCGAGGGGTGTGGTCTCTGAGCCTTGGAGACAGCACCTGCCTGGCAAAGGCACAAGGAGGCGGAATTATTGCTTGCATGGGTCCGAGGGCAGAACCTTGTAAGCCAACAGAATTCTTCTTCAGCCTTAAGATCGGATGAGGTGTGCCTGGCTAGATGCTGGACTTGTTTGGGAGCTGTCACTTCTCCTGTTTCACTTCTGTCTCACTTCTCCTGTTTTTAACAGGAAGGTCATGGTATGTCGGTCCCACTCAGATTTTTGGAAGCACACACAACTTACCCGAGCTCACAGATTCACCGCTGGAGAGGAATTTTGCCTCAGGATGGGTTGAACACTTGGCCCCACTCGCATATGCTTTAGATCATCTTTACATGAGGATGCTGTGATGTCAGGTAGGTAGGTAGGCAGGAGCAGCTGGGGAGGGGCCACAAACCCCTCATCCAGCAGAGGCACCAGGGACCCTGCCCTCTGCTGGGACCCATTCAAGACCACTTACTTGGCAGTTTAACTTGTGCTTAAAGTATCCTGATAAAATGGGAGCTCAGCCAACCCAGAAAAGTCTAATTTAAAACCACATGTGCAGACAGCCCAAAGATATACAATTCCCAGCTGTCAATCACACATGCCAATCAGGAGTGTCATGGCTTCCTCACTAGTCAACACTCCTCATCTCTTAAGGATAAACAGCCCCAAACCAGGAAGAAAGGGGCCATCTGCTCTCCTGACTGGCCCAGTTCTTTGGCTTCACTCTCCCTGCTTTCGTCTCTCTGAGCTAGAAGGCATTACTCCATCAGCAAACAGGAAGGGAGGCAAGCTGGTGACACGGTGACAGACTCAGGTGAGGCTTCTGGGACTGCATGGGCATGGAGTGAATGTATTTTATGTATTCTCGTGTGAAAAGGGCAGGAGCTGTGGGGCCCGGGGTGATGCGGTATGAGCTGAACCTTTGTGGCCCCCCCCCCCACCGCCATTCCCACATGGTGGCTTTGGCAGTGGCACCCTTGAGAGAATTGGGCTTGGACAAGAGCATGAAGACAAGGCCCCCAGGATGGGATCCATGGCCTTTATAAGAGGGAGGCACAGGGAGAAGACAGCCAATTGCAAGCCCGAAAGACAAAGTGGCCCTCCCCAGAGGCCGGGTCTGCCAGCATCTTGATGTTCTGTTTTAATGCTTTTTATTTTATTTATTGGAAAGGCAGAGAGAAGAGAAACAGATGTTGCAGGAGGCGGCCAGAACAGAGGTTCTTACCTTCCTGTAAGAAAAGCATTTCAGACGAGCGGCAGGGACTGGCAGCGAGCAGGTTGAGGGGGCAAGGACCCGAGCGCCCAGCCTGCATTCAGAATGGGTTCCTATGGATGTGGGGCACAGCCTGTCCTCTTCTACCTCCCAAGGCCTCCTCAAGGCAGTGGTGTTAGGCGGAATAGCCCCCTGGGGGTGGGGCTGGGCTGGGAGATTCCCCTGAGATGATCCCGTGTCCCCCGCCAAGGTTACTGTTTCACGTGGGCAGGGCTTTTGATGTGCGAATGCTGAGCTGCTTCCACAGCTTGCTTCTGAGCCTATGTTCCTTTCCTCATTTAACCACATGAAGTGCGCTCCTAACATAAACCTTCCCACCTAACACAGAGAGATTCCGTCCACTGGTTCACTCCCAGGTGCCAACCAGGGTTGGGTCACACTGAGGGCAGGAGCTGAGGACTCAGTCTCCAACCTGTGTGGCGGGGACTCAGCTCCTAGAGCCACCACCTGCTACCTCCTAGGGTGCACACTGTGAGGGAGCCAGAAGCGACAGTGGAGCTGGGACTCCAAGCCAAGCACTCTGAGAAGTCCCAAGTACCACCTTGCCCACCTCGCTATCTCGATTTTGGACTTGACAGCTTCTAGAACTGTGAGAAATATTTGTTACTTAAGCCACCCAGTCTATGGGCTACTTTGTTATGATGACCTGAACTGAATAATTAATTCATTGACTCCTAAGTTGTTCGTGTTTTTAAATTTCCACAAATGTGTGAATCTTCTAATTTTCCTTCTATTATTAATTTCTAACTTCATCCCAATGTCTTTGGAGAAGATACCCTGTATGACATATATCTTTTTAAATAGAGACTTCACTTGTGACCTGGAAATCTCCCCTGTGCACATGAGAAGAATGTGGGGCTGGCATTGTAGCACAGTGGGACACCGGCATCCCACATGGGCACTAGTTTGAGTCTCAGCTGCTCCATTTCTGATCAAGCTCCATGATAATGTGCCTGGGAAAACAGCAGAAAATGATCCAAGTGCTTGGACTCCTGCACCCTCGTGGGAGACCTGGAAAAAGCTCCTGGCTCCTGGCTTCAGGCTGGCCCAGCCTTGGTCATTGCAGCCATTTGGGATGTGAACCAGTGGATGGAAGATCTCTTTCTCTTCTCTCTCTTGCTCTCTTACCCACTCCCCCCGGTAACTGTCTTTCAAACAACTAAATAGATTTTAGAAAACAGAAAGAAGAATGTGTATTCTGTTGTCAGGTAGAGAGCTCTGTGTGTCTGTTAGACCCACTCGCTCTATCTTCTCATCTTCTGATTGTACTGGCCAGTGCTGAAGCTTCCAATTATTATTACAGAGCCATCCATTTCTCCCTTCAATTCTGTCAATTTTTGCTTCATATGTTTTGATAATCTGTTATTAGGTGTATAAAGATTTATTAGCATTATATTTTCTTTCTATATCAACCCCTTTATTAACACATAATGTCCTTTTCCATTTCTCATAGGCTTTTTTGACTTAAAAATCTATTTTTTCTGATAAAACATAACTACTTATGCTCAATTTTGATTATGATTTGCATGGAATATCTTTTTCCATCCTTTTACTTTCAACTGATTTGTGTCTTTGGATCTAATATGAAACTTGTAGACATCATACAGTTGGATAATTTTTAAAACCCACTAGTCTCTGTCTCTTGATGGGAGAGTTTAATCTCTTTTTTTTTTCATTAAAAATATTTATTGAGCATGTACTATGCACCAACACCTAATTTATCTGGAAGACATCTACACACTGTACCATCCCATGCAGAGGCACAACGCATGCATCCCCACCTGCAGCTCTGACGCTGAACACAGCAGCTCGGCGTCCCTGCACACACCACCCACACAGCTCCATGCAATCCCACTTCCCCTAGGTGGAGTGGTTGGGCCGACGGCAGCAAGGTCAACACCAGCACATGCCATGTGAACGCCACGGTCCCTGGGGTACACCAGCTCATATGTGTGCGTCCTAGGAGTTCAGAACTAGACCTAGCTGGGGAACACTGAGCCACAACCGACCCATGGGGAGGCACTGTAGGCACCCCTGGGCGAACACCTGGACAGCCTATTCTACAGGGCAGACACTGGGCAGTGAGTGGTGTGGGGCCCAGCCATGTCTGTGAAGGGCCCCGACGATGCCTGCCAGGCGGGGAGGGGTCAGGCGGAGCCCACGTCCACAGACTGCACAGGGGCACAGGCAGCAGCTGGCTGCGTCTTGATTCGTGTGTGCTCGTCCCTTGAGATACGCACCCTGTTTCCCAAAAGAACACTGCTGTCATGTCCAGATGGGAAAGAATTTCCAACTTTTTGAGATGTGGGGTCTTGTCTGGAGGTGACCGCCCAGCTCAGAGAGATCGACATGTGGTTTCTCCGCACTGGGTACCTCTGCACCACATCGCCTGTGACCACATCGCCTGTGTGGACAGGGACTGGGTCATCCATCATGAATAGCGTCTGCTTCCAGTGTGCGGTGGGGTGCAGTGGGCCAGTGCTGAGCACCTGTGGTGGCGGGCCATCCTGCAGGCTTTGGAAGTGCACGCTGAACCAGGCGGTGGAGCCATGCAGGGTGTCTGCCCTCTGGATATCAAAGTGCAGCTAGCCCCACATGGTCTATAGATCAGAGATCTGCACAGTTCTCATGTCCAGCTGTAATAAGGTGCAGGGCTCAGACAGATAGTCTTCCACTTTCAAAATGTGATTATACTTGGGCTTCGAAAAAAACTCCTTACTTGCTTAAGATTTGAGAGCACTGAGGTTGAACTCGTAGGTGTTGTCCCAGAAGAGCACCTTGCTGTGGTAGTCCTGTCGGCACTGCAGGGTACCAGGTGCGGCGTGGCTGATCTCGGCCACATGGCCCATCCTTCTTCAGGCAAACAGGAAGGACGCGATCGTGAACTTGAACAGCGGGCAGGTCCCCATCCACTCAGACACAGGCACGTCCACCTGCCCGGGCAGCACCACCTCCTCCACCTTCTGCTGGAACACGTGATGGTGTCTGTGTGGCCATTTTGCTGTGCACTGCGCCATCTCGCTGGCCCCCACTGACCCACGACATAGAAGGGGCTGATGATCCCAGGGCCACAACTGACGGCCAGGATGGCTTTGCCCTCCAAGGCTTCCTTATTCTGCAAGGATGGCACTGCGGTATTTGGTCTTTGGTCTGCCAACCTCTCCAAGCGAAGTTTCAGGGTCTCATAGCTGCCAAAGTACTCCTCCTCCTGCCACGCGTCCTCGGGGTCGTACTCCTCCGTGGGCCGGCCCGCATGATTCGCGGTAATGTGCCCGCAGCAGCCTGCCCGCTCGCCCCACCACTGCTCTGCAGGTCTCAGGAAGAGAATCCTCCTCCCTCTCAAAGCACCGAGCCGGTTCTCATCAGTGGCGGCGCAGTCTGCAATGGCCACAAATTCCTCTGGCTGCACTCCCTCCAGGAAGAGCTCTGCCTCACCGGGCGGGACAGCTTCCGCTTCCTGAGACGCACCCCCACCCCCGGGGCAGTCGCCTGTCGTGGTCACAGCTCCCTCAGGCTCTGCCTCATACCTGCTGCTTTTATTATTTCATTTTTATCCCCTCCGTTTCTCAGCCACATCCCCCTGCTGAGTCCTGTATCCACGCCGCCAGCACGAGTGGCGGAGGGTGCCCATCGGGAGCCAGAGTCACCGCGAGTTTCATCTCTTAACATTTAAAGTAATTACTGGTAAGAAGAGACCTGCTTCTGTCATTTTGCTATTTGTTTGTCATAAGCCTAATGGCTATTTTGTCTCTCATTCTCAGCATTATCCTTTTCCCTTGGGTTAACTTAATTTTTTGGGTAATGAAACAATTTAGTCCTCTTCTCAGTCCTTTTCACATATATTCTACAGCTATTTTCTTTGTAGCTGTCCTGGGAATTACATCTAACACCCTGAAGCTAAAACACTCTAATTTGAATTCATCCCAGCTTCAGTAAAATACAAAAGTTCTGCTTTGATATAGTTCCATTCACTCTTTGAGTCATCAATGTCACAAAATTGCATACTTATGCATTCTGCATCTGAAAACATGGCCTATTAATTTTTAATGCACCAGTCTCTCGAACTGAATAGAAAACAAAATGCAGAGTTACAAGCCAAAGTAACACTACCACCTAGCTAATAATTGTTTTTTAAAAGATTATATTAGTTTTAAGGACCAGCATTATTGCATGGTGAGTTAAGCCACCACCTGCAACACTGGCATCCCGTGTGGGTGCTGGTTTGGATCTTGGCCACTCCACTTCCGATCCAGCTCCCTGCTAATAGCCTGGGATAGCAGCAGAAGATAGCCCAAGTGCTTGGGCCATGCAGGAGACCCGGATGAAGCTCCTGGATCCTGCCTTTGGCCTGGCCCAGCCCTGGTCATTGTGGCCATTTGGGGAGTGAACCAGCGAATGGAAGATCTTTCTCTCTCTCTCTCTCTGTCACTCTGCCTTTTAAATAAATAAATAAATAAATAATAAAAATCTTTTTAAAATTACGTTAGTTTTAAAATCATATAAAACACAAAAAAGCAGTGATAACTTGAAATTACAGTAACACTAGTGTTTATATGTGTCCAGTATTTATATTTACTGTACTGAGATCTTAGCTTCTTCACGAATTTCAAGTTACTGTCCCATGTCCTTGCTTTCATATCAACCAGCAGGAATTTTGAAAATTCCTTGCAATTCCTCGAAGAGTGGTAGATTAGTCCATTTTCTATTGCTTTAACAAAATGTCTGTGGCAAAGTATTTTATAAAGAGAGGCATATTCAGCTCACAGCTCTGGAGGCTGGAAGTACAAGAATGGGGTGTTTGTTTGGACTCTGGTGAGGGCCTTATGGAGGGTGGCACCATGGCATCAGGGAGGAGCACATGATGAGACAGGAAGCCAGAGAGCTTTGCAGGAGTCAGCCTTGTTATCTCGTAAGAATTCACACCTACATTAGCTGGGGTCCCATGAGAATGACATTAATCCTGTCAAGGGCAGCATCCCAATTACCTCATCACCTGTCACTGGGTCCTACCTCTTAAAGGTCCCAATACCTCAGTGCCACCACACTGAGGCCCGAGTCCTTGGGGAACAAGCTACATCTAAACCGTAGCATTCTGCCCCTGCCCTGAAGTTCAAGTCCATCTGGACAATGAAAAATGCAGCCATTCCATCCCCAGCAGTCCCAAGTCTTTTTCTTTTTAAATGGATGCACAAAAATTGTCCACCTTTATGGGGAGCCATGTGATATTTTGATACATGTAGTGTTTAAATCAGGGTAACATCCCTAAAAACACCATTTCTTTGTGATGAAAGATTTAAAAATCCTTTTTTTAGTTTTTAAAAAATATACAGTATATTAGTGTTAATTATCATCATGCTTTGTGCAATAGAATGCCATAACCTGTTCCTCCTATCTAATTATAACTGAGAACCTATTACCCACCTTTTCCCCATTGCTCCCTCCCTGCCACTCTCCTGAGTCCTGCTGACCATGCTCAAGCTTTTCAAGACCAGTTTCTTTAGATTCTACACATGAGGAAGATCATGTGACATGAGTGAGATCATGTGATCTTTGAGATCATGTGGCATGAGAGTGGGATCATGTGACACATGAGTAAGATCATGTGACATTTGTCCTTCTGTGTTTTGCTTATTTCACGTAACATAATGGCCTCTAGTATGCATCCATGTTGCTGTAAATGACAGGATTTAATCGTTTTCTGGCTGAGTAGTACTCCATTGTGTGCATGTACCACACTTTCTTCATCCATTCATTATACAATTTGACATTTAGTTTGTTTCCATTTATTGGCTATTGTGAAAAGCACTGAAACAAACATGTTAGTGTAGATGTCTATTTGACATACTGATTTCATTTCCTTTGTATGTAAGCCCAGTGGTGGGATTGCTATATCATATGGTAGTTTTATTTTTAAACTGTATTTTTTGTTTACTTGAGAAGGAGAGAGAGAGAGAGAGAAAGAGAGAGAGAGAGAGAGAGTTGTAATTCATTTTCCAAATGCCCACAATAGCTGAGCCAAAACTGGGAGCCAGGGATTCCATCCAGGCCTCCCATTTGGGTGAAAGGCCTCAATCACTTGATCCATCATCACTGCCTTCCAGGGTCTACATCAGCAGGAAGCTGGAGTCCAGAGCTGGAGCTGGGCACAAATGCAGGTACTCTGACCTGGGACACAGGTGTCCTAACCAGCATCTCAACTGCTAGACTAAATGTGTGCCCCTGGTAGTTCTCTTTTGAATCTTTGAGGAACCTTCATGCTGTTTTCCATAATGATGACACTAACTTGCATTTCTGCCAAAAGTGTGCTAGGTTTCTCTTTTCTCCACATCCTCACCAACACTTGTCATCCTTTGTCTTTTTAATAATAGCTACTTACCTAGAAAGCGGTGATCATTTTGATTTGCATTTCCCTGACGATGAAAGGTGTTGAGCAACTTATAAAATATGTGTTGGTCATTTGTCTGTCTTCTTTTTAAGAAATGTCTATTTGTATCAACTGCCCATTTTTTTGATTGTTTGGATGATTTTTTTTTTTGCTGCTGAGTTGGTTGAGTTTGTGCACACATACATAAACATACATTAACTCCTTGTAGATGTATGGTTTGCCAATGTTTTCTTGCATTCTGCAGATTGTCTCTTCACTCTGTTGATTATTTGCTTTGCTTTGCAGCTTTAGAGTTTGAGATACCAAATTTGTCCATCTTTGCTTTTGTTTCCTGTGTTTCCTTGCCACTTCAGCCGTCCTGAAGCAGTTCCCCTACATTTTCCCTTGGCAGTTTCATGGTTTCAGGATCTTGGATCACTCTTTCAATTGGATAATTTGATTCATTTACATTTAAGGTAACTATTGATAAGCAAGGTCTCAGAACTAGGGCTGGTGCTGTGACACATTGAAGTAACACCTTGACAGTAGGGACTCCATTTTGGAGAACCTAAGACTCCATTCTGGGAAGGTACCCCCCCATACACCATGAGACTCTGATCTGAAACTATGATCTAAAACAGTTGAACAACAGCAGTCCACTACGTCACACTTGGCAGAGCATAGAAACCCCCTAGCATGATCGCTCAAGCTTGGAAGTGGATAGGCTGCACCTGGATTAATGATAAAAATGTAATTTGTCTATGTCCTACATATGATTAAAACATTAGCATAGTTATTATTTTAATTGTCTTACATGTTTAATCTATCCACCGTGTTCACAGCATTGGAGCATTCTGAATTTGTTTGTGTAATTGCCCTTACCAGTGAGCTCCTGTCTCTGATGCTTTCTTCTTGCTATTGTCTCTGTTTTAGTTTGAAGAACTCTCTCTAGCATTTCTTGTAGGACAGGTCTGGTGGTGACAAAGCTTTTTAGCTTCTGTTTGGGAGGTCTTTATCTCTCCCTTATTTCTAAATGATAGCTTGGCCCTTCAGTACAATGAAAGTCTCACCCACTTCCTCCTGACCTGAAGGGTTTCTGCTGAGAAGTCGGCTGTCAGGTGAGTTTGAACACCCTTGTGGGTTATTTATTTCTTTTCTCTTGTTTTGAGAATTTCACCTTCATTTTTACTCTGTGAAATTTTTTATGATGTCTTAGGGTAGACTTGATTGAGTTGAATCTGACTGGTGACCGTTGACCTTTCTATACTTGGAGAATTATATCATTTTCTAAGCTTGGGACATTTTATGGTATCTGTGAATAAGCTTTCTACCTTTTTGGTATTCTCAAGTCCTTCAAAACCCAATAACCCAGATGTTTGCATTTTTAATGCTGTGCCAAAGTTCCCATAAGCTTTCTTCAGTCCTCATCTCTGTTTTATCATGTGTCTCCTCCGGGTGTGTTTTCGCATAGCCTGTCTTCAAGCACACTTATTTTGCCTTCCGTTTGATCTAGTTTGCAAAATGATGCCTTTGAATTTTGGTCTGGTGTACTTTTCAGCTGAAGGTCTTATGTTTGGTTTTTAGAAATTGCTCCGGTCCTTCTTCTAAGTTTCTCTAACAAAATACTGAAATGTTTCTGTGTTTTGTTGAAGTCCACTGAGTTTCCCTAAAACACCTACTTTAAATCTCCTGTCCTAGCACTCACACACAATGGTTGCTGTGTGATTGGCTTCCAGAACCTTATTTTGCCCATTAGGTGAGGTCATGGTTCCCTGAAAGTCTCTGATGCCTGTTAACATGTAACAACATCTGCTCACTGAAGGATTAGGCATTTATTTAGTTTTCACAATCGGGCTTGGTTTGTACCTGTCCTGTCAGAAAATCTAAGCAGATTGCTTGTTTTCTCCAAAAGCTGTGGTTACTGCTGCTATTTGAGTTGTAGCAGGTGCCCTAAATCCAGGTGTGTCATGAGTCTGTGGTTGCTTTGTTGTCACTGTCCCTGGCTGAAGTTTTTCCCAAGTCTGCACTTGGTTTGTTGTTCATGATGGACTTGAGGAGTATTTAAAAAGTTAGTCCATCCCTGTGAGCTTCTGCCTGAGGCTAGAGTGGACCCAGACACTTTATCCAGAATCACGGGCTCATTTGGTAGGATTCTGCCCGGCACTGGGCTCCACCTAGGGACTGGCCCTAGGCTTCTATGCAGTGATTTGGTGCCTACCTCCTTCTCTCCCCAGTGACTCCCATGTTATGCTGATGGGATTGGGAGAGGAGAGGGGTGGGGAAGTCCATAGCCACCAGTGCCACATTGCTGGGCTGCACCCAAAGCCCACAACCTGTTGAGACCAGGGTAGCACATGGGCTGGACCAAGGCCCACTCTGCTGTGGGCTGCCTGCTGTTGTAGTGTACTATTGGCCTGGGATTGCTGAAGCCAGCCTCAGGTGATGTTGGCTGGAACACAAGTCCAGCCAACTGGGGCCGTGGGTCTCCACCTAGCACAGGGGTGGACGCTCTGTTTGCAGCCACCAACCTGGAGGCAGAGGCCTTTGGAATTCCTTCAGTGTTGGGTTTCACTGCCCTGCACTGAGTTTCAACACAAAGTTCTTTGCTTGCTTCCCGGTCCTACTCCCTAGCGGAAATAGTCTTTCTCCATGCTGCGCTATCTGGGGTTGGGGGAGCAGTGGTAGAGGCTGGGCCTTAGCTACCAGGCTGATGTGGGTCCAGAGGCTGTGTCTGTGGACACTGGCCTGCAGTCAGGGACTGTGGGGCTCTGTAAGGTACCAGGTTTCACTGTAGTGGGCCTGGTACCGAGCTCCCAGGCTAAAACCTGGACTAATTCCCTCTCCTCCCAAGTGGGAGGCATCTTTTCCCCAGCTTCATTGCTTGGAGTTGGGGGAGAGACGATGCAGGCTACTCTTTCCTTCCTGCCTTCTTCAGTGCATCTTGTCTTATTATTATGCTAAAACCGTGTGCTGTGATGGTGCACCTGCTTTCCTCTGCTCCTGCGAAGGTAGTTTTGTGCATGCCTAGCTGTTCAAACAGCTGTTTCTGTGGGAAATGATAGGAGGCCCTCACTCTGCCGCCATCTTGCTCTGCCTCCTTCCCATAGTCTCTCCTTAATCAGATGTCACTCCAAATCTCTGTCTAAAGTCTCCTCTGAGACTCAAAGCAAATTCGTTCCAGTTGTGAGCCCTGGGAAACAAAACCAAGTCACACCTTCTAAGATCTTTGATGGGACAAGCACGGGGTGAACTAGGGAAGTGAAACGGAGTAGCCAGCCCAAAGCAAGATTGAAACCCAGAGGGGCAGACATTAACTCCTAAAGCTCCGAGTCTGGCATTCTGTGCACCCCACAGTGGGAGAGGAGCCCCCAAAGCCGCAGGCAGCTGCACACCCACAGTTTTGCTAGTCACAGACCATATGTCTGATCTCTCAGTTGGCAGGCTGGTATCTGTGGCTCTCCAAGACCGCTGTTGTATGCTGCTGGTTGCTCTACCTTTCTGGGGTTCTGGCTGCCAAGGTTCTCTGGTAATCCTTCAGTTCAGGCAAACCTCTGCCCGGCCCCCTACACTTTCCTGTGAAATCTCAGTGGGAGCCACCATGACCCCGTAACTCCCGCACTCTGCACACCTGCAGAGTGCGCACCTGTCTGTGCCCCCAGGTCCTGGCCCTCCTTGAACTGCTGCTCACACAGCCGTGGCGCACTTCACTGCAAGTGGGGAGCAGAATCCTGAGGTGGCCCTGGGCAGTGAGCCCATTCAGAGAATGGAAGCCCTTGTGCACTTCTAGGCCTCGGCCTGTGAGGGAAAGGCCACCTTGCAGATTTCAGAGACATGGTTAGGCCTCTTCTCATTTGATCCAATGCAAATCAGCTGGCTCCCTTTTAGCCTCTAACCTCTTTAGCAAGTAGAGATTCAACCTCATCATTACACACTTTTTCTTTGCTCCTTCACTAGTGAGGCTGCAACTTTTCCAATTCCTTCCACTCTGTTTCCTTTTGCTTCCAACTCTCACTAAAATTTCACTCAAAGTGGCCAATAATACCCATTCCTGGATGCTTCACTGTGTAGAAATTTCTGCTGCCAGATCAAGTATTCATCATCCTTAAATTCAGCTTTCCATAAACTCCAGGGTGTGCACACAATCAGCCAAGTTCTTTGCAATGTTGTGGTGCAGGAAAGGTGGCCTTTACCCAGTGGATTCTTTTTCACTTGAGACCATCTCCATGGACTCCTCACCATCTTTTTTTTTTTTTTAATTTTTGTTTAAGTTTTAAGCTTTTATTTAACGAGAAAAATGCATAGGAGAGTGAGGGCCCTATCTAAAAGAGAGAGGGAAATCTGGATTCATCCTGAGCACCAGGAGCCAGCCATGTGAAGGAGCATGCAGGCCGGGAAGCAGGGAGCGGGTGGCCCAAAGGCCACGTGCCCTGAAGGCGCAGGGGCAGCAAGAGGGTCCAGGGAAGAAGGGAAAAAAAAGGGCGGGACCCACCGCGTTCCAGGCTTTTAATTCACTTCCAAAGTGGAGTGGTTACTTAGTCTGATTGGCCAGTGGGCACACAGGGGTAGCCTGTAGGGGCATGAGGTCATACAGGGGCGTGGTGAAGGCGTGGCTTTCCAGCTCACAGACCTGATCAATTTTATCCTGTATGCCTGCCTACAACATTCCCCCCTCAGAGACTCCATTCCCTTAATCCTAAGGGATGTTGAAGAGCGTGGAATCACCCCTCTTCTGTAG
Source organism: Oryctolagus cuniculus (assembly GCF_051225735.1). NCBI lineage: Eukaryota > Metazoa > Chordata > Mammalia > Lagomorpha > Leporidae > Oryctolagus > Oryctolagus cuniculus. The sequence continues at coordinate 93,997,764 of NC_142870.1, forward strand.
CTGCTTCCTGCTTATTAGGGGTGTAGTGCAGGCCCTGTCTGTCTGGGGTCTGGAAGTCTCTGTCTATCTCTTCTAGCAAATTCATTGTGAGCTGGAGCAATCTCAGCCACTACCAATGTCTGTGTCCCCTGCATGGTCAGTTATTCCCAAAGGTCAAGTTCTGAAACATATAAGTTTGTTAATTAGCATAAGCAAAACTGGAACAGGACCAATGGTAAGTGGAGTGCCCCTTAAAATGAAAAGAACATATCTTACAGGCTCCCAGGTAGTGGGTGGTGATTGGCAACCCTTACATAGATTATAAAACCATTTAGCTTGAGCATAGAAAATTATAACAGAAGAACCCATTAGGAATTTTATCATCAGTAACAGTTCCCAGAGGATCAAAAGAGGAGGCAGGGGACAGCATACCTGCCTTAAGGAGCGGCAGTCTTGATGTGAGGAAAGCAAAGGCTTTGCTTATCTTTCTGCTTTGAAGAGGTACTTAAGACTCTAATTGGCTTACAGAACAGTCAGGTGTGTCTTTTGGGTTCACCTGTGAAGACTTAAAGAGGTAGAAGTTCAATCTTAATTTTACTGAGGTAGTCGTGTTCAGTAGCACCTGAAGGTCCCTTCCATTTAAGCCACAACTGATCTGAAGAGGATCTTCCTAGGAATGGCTTGCTCAGGAATTCCCAGTATTGGAGTTTGGGTCAAAAGCTCCCTAATTCTTTGGAACACCTTCTGTAGCTCCCCTGTCCAGCGCAGTGTGTCTGTGTCAGGGGCTTTTTAAGCAAACACCAGGCTTAGAATCCAAATGCTGGAATCCATATTCTATAGAATTCTGCCAGCAATTCCCAATTAATCCTTCGGAACAACTCTTGCAGCTACCTTGTCCAGCACAGTGTCTGCAGCAGGGCCTCTTTGAAGCTATATACAAAGCTTGGGATCCAAAGCTTGGAACCAAATTCCACAGAATCTTGCCATTCCCAGAAATATTCTTAAATGCCTTTTAAATATGGAATAGCGTTCTCTTCCCTTGACTGAGACAGCACACTTTCCTGGAGTTAGAACATACCCCAGGTAATCCACCTCTAGTTTAGAAACCTGAGCTTTGGGAAGTTCTATATCCTCACTATCCCAGATTCTGGGTTTAGTGAGATACAGAAGAAATTATGTCTTAGGCAAAGGTTTAGCACACAATGCAATGCATTGAAACAACTGTCTCATCAGTAGTCCTGAGGCTTTTAACCTTATGTTAAAGTATATGAGAGGGGCCGACGCTGTGGCACACTTGGTTAATCCTCCGCCTGCCGCACTGGCATCCCAATATGGGCGCTGGGTTCTAGTACCGGTTGCTCCTCTTCCAGTCCAGCTCTCTGCTGTGGCCCAGAAAAGCAGTGGAAGATGGCCCAAGTGCTTGGGCTCCTGCACCTGCATGGGAGACCAGGAAGAAGCACCTGGCTCCTGGCTTTGGTTCGGCGTAGCTCTGGCTGTAGCAGCCATTTGGGGGGTGAACCAATGGAAGGAAGACCTTTCTCTCTGTCTCTCTCACTGTCTATCTCTCAAATAAATACAATAAAAAAGCATACGAGATAGGAATTTCATAGAGACACATGGATCTAAGAGTTCATGTTTGAGGCACTTAACTTTGAAGAAACACCTAAGGATACAGGCAATGGAGTTTCACACTTAGCCATAACTAAAACTTATGACAGGTAAGAATATAACACACTAGAACAAGGTAATTCTTTGGGAACAGGCTTTACCATTAATGCTAATACTATAAGTCTTTGAGAACAGAGGTCTTGCATGAGAAGTTAGTGCACAGTGCCTCCTATTGTTAATTTAACAATTAACTCTTATGTATGACGTCAGTGATCACCTGAGGCTCTGCCTAGGCTATGGAAGCCTTCTGAATCCACCAACTCTGTCAGACAAGGCCACAAGCAAAGTGGAAGTTCCCTCCTCCCTTTGGAGAGAAGTAGGCCCTTCTTTAATGACCACTCCTTTCCGCTGGGGTCTCACCCAGAGAGGTCCTCCACGAAGGGACACTTTTTGCGTGAGCGTCCTGGCTTTCCACACCTGAAATGCTCTTGTGGGCTTTTTAACCAGACCAGAATGCCTTTAGGGCTGACTCTGAGGTCACTGAGCGCTATTTAGAGCAACTGCCATTCTATGAGTCTGCTGTATGGACGCCTTCCCATATTGGAGCATTCACTTTTCTTTAATTCTATTTATTATTAGCAGTAAATACTTAAGCCTATTGACATGATCTCTTTAACAATCAATCCTATCTATATATGATAACTTTAAAACTTAAGTTAACTTATAACTTTAAATCATTACCATCTAGCCCAAGGGATTTGGGATCTCATGCCAAGTTTTTAAACTGTACCCTTAGAAGTAGGTCTGTAGAAATGCATGCAGACCTATATAGCCTCACAATTTCTTTGTAGGACTGAGTACCAGGAGCCAGCCACATAAAGGAGCATGTAGGCCAGAAAGCATGGAGTGGGTAGCCCAAAGGCCATGTGCCCAAAAGGCGCAGGGGCAGCAAGCGGGTTCAGGGAAGAAGGTAAAAGGGCCCAAAACCGCCATCATCTTGTTTTTAAAGGTTTATTTGTTTGAAAGGCAGAACAATGGGGGGGTGTCCTCCATCCATTGATTCTCTCCCCAAATGGCCAGGTCAAAGCCAGGGGCCAAGAACTCCATCTGGGCCTGTCACGTGGGTGGCAGGGGCCCAAACTACTTGGGCCATCATCCACTGTCTTCCCAGGTGCACCAGCAGGAAGCTGGAATGGATGCAGAGCAGCTGGGACATGAACTGACACTCCAATAAGGAATGCTGGTGTTGCAAGCAGCGACTTAACCCACTGCACCAAACCCCTGCCCCCCCCCCCCTTCTGAGTTCCTTCCAGATTCTTGTGTGGCACTCCCTTACTGCATACAAACTTTTTCCAGCCTGCTTCTTCAAACTCTCCCAATCTCTGCCGGTTATCCAGCTCTAAAGCTGCTTCTACATTTCCAGGGGAATTTCCAGGAAATAGCCCCACTTCCAGGATCCATTTCCTGTACAAGTCAATTTTCTGGAACTCTAACAAAATGCCTGCAGTGGGGTACTTTACAAAGAACAAAGGTATGTCCAGCTCACAGTTTTGGGAGCTGACATCCAATACCATGTGACTCCATTTGTCTGGCCCCTGGTGAGGGCTTCCCAGCAGGTGGCACTAGGTGGAAGTGCAGGCGAGAGGGAGCCAGAGGGGGAAGCAGGGCCTGGGCTTGCTCTTTGAAAACTCACTCTGGCCTTTCGGGGAAGCCGACAAGATAGTGGAAGTGGAGCAGAAGAAGCGGACCTTCTGCAGGCTCACCTACCGCAGCGCGGACCTCGGCCAGCTAGCTGCTGCACATGTCCTACCAGCCCCTCAAGCAGTGACCCCGAGTCCGGCAGAGGCGGCGGAAGCAGCTCTCCCTCCTGCAGCACCTGCGCCAGACCAAGAACGAGGCACCGCCCATGGAGAAGCCGGAGGTGGAGACGCGCCTGAGCGAGACAGTGGGCAGCATGGGGGCCGAGTACAACGGCGAGACCTTCAGCCAGGCGGAGCTCCAGCCAGACGTGATCTGCCACCACCTGGGCGAGTTGTCCATCACCTGCAAGCCTGTGACTCATGGCCGGCCGGGCATCGGCGCCACCCACTCCTGTCGCTTCACTCCCCTCGAGTAGCCCTCGTAATAAAGGCGCCGGTTCCAGCGAGGAAAAAAGTAAAACAAAACTCACTGTGGTGGGAACCAGCTGGGGTCCACAGGAACTGCCTCAGCCCTTTCGGGTGGCAGTGCTCCCAGAGGCCTGACCAGCTCCCACCAGGCCATACCTGAACCTCAACCCCACCGTGCCGAGGGCCAAGCCGCCGGCGCGTGAACCCTTGAGGAACAAATAACCTCCAGACCCTAGTGCTGCTGTGTGAGTAGGCAGGGAGTTGGTAAGGTTGGCTGGAATTCTTGCCAGCACTGCCGTGGAATGTTATCCTTTACCTAGCCATCTAAAACCACCACCTTTCCAGGATGCACCTGTGTCTCATCTGGGACCAGGAAGCGGGAGATACCATGATGACCACATGGGTATTAAACTCGACGTGGAGGTGCCATAAAAATCCCAGATGGAGAGGCCATCATTGTGGCTTAGTGGGTGAGGCAACCGCCTGCCATGCCAGCATCCCATATGGGCACCAGTTCATATCCTGGCTGCTCCTCTTCCGATCCAGCTCGCTGCTGTGGCCTGGGAAAGCAGTAGAAGATGGCCCAAGTCCTTGGGCCCCTGCCCCAGTGTGGGAGACCCAGAGGAAGCTCCTAGCCCCTGGCTTCAGATCAGCACAGCTCCGGCCATTGTGGCCAACTGGGGAGTGAGCCAGCGGATGGAAGAATCTCTCTCTCTCTCTGCCTCTCCTTCTCTCTGTGTGTAACTCTGACTTTCAATTAAATAAATCTAAAAAAAAAAAAAAAAAAAATCCCAGATGGCTTCACTCATGCTAAGACCCCACTCTGCTTATTCAATGAAGGCCACACCCCTACCTCATAAAAACGGCTGAGAATGGGGAGAGCCCTGTTTTTGCCCCTGACCTTGGTTGGGGTGCTATTCATCTCCCCCACCTCTGACTCTAAGCAACGCTGGGGCCCACTCATGATGTGGATTTCTCCATGTGAGGTAGCTCACAGTTGTGCGTGAATACTTGCTTATTCTCTCACCTTTTAGATAAATCCTGCTCTCAATTCTGCATTTTATGATTCCACTTAGACTTTTTCTTTAATCTCTGTGGGGAGCAAGATCCTGGACTAAAAGTTAAGGTACCCGGCCCATATCAATAGGCCCATGGCAACAAAGTCCCTCAGGTTTGGTTAATCTGGGAACATCTTTGTTTCTCTTACAGTTCTGCTGGCTAAAGGATTCTTGATTGACAATGTTTTTTCTTAAACACTTTGAATATATCAACCTAATGCCTTCTCACCTCAAAAGCTTTCAATGAGAAATCTGCTAGTAATTTAATTGAGGGTCTCTTCTATGGGAAGCCTTCAAAAAATGTGCAGAAAAATGAAATTAAAAGGTAGTGCACATTTTCCATGAAACTTTTGAAGCCTCTTCAGATGTGACAAGTTGCTTCTCTCTTGCTGTTTTCAAGATCCCCCCTCTGAGAGCAGGTGTTTGGCCAGAGGTTAAGAGGCCACATCCCACATGGGAGCACCTGCGTCACGTCTTGACTTCTCTGCTTCTGATCCAGCTTCCTGCTAATGCACACCCTGGGAGACAGCAGGTGATGCCAAGTACTTGGGCTCCTGCCACCCAGGTGGGAAACAGGTGGAATTCTTGGCTCCTGACTTAGGCCCGGCCCAGCCCTCGCTGATGTGGGCATTTGTTGAGTGAGCCATCGAATGGATGAGTTCCCTCTGTCTGTCTCTCTCTTTCTCTCTGCCTTTCAAATAAAGTGGAAAAATTTTGAAATACAAGATTCTTGGCCTTTTGACTGGTTTATTCTAATGTGTCTCTGAATTCATCCTTCTTGGAGTTCATTGAGCTTTTTGGATATTTATATTCATGTCTTTCATCAAATCTGGGGAATTTTCAGCTACTGTTCCTTCAAACTCACTCTGTCCTTTCTTCTCTACTGGCAAGAGGTTCTGATAAACATGGGGCTGTGGAATGGCTGTTGCACCAGTATGTGGGAGGAACAGGTATGGATGAAATTATAGGCCATAATCCTGTGTAGCCAGAGACTGATTCACTGTTCATTCAACCAACGCCTTCAAATGCCAGACACAGTTCTAGGCCCTGAGGAGATAACAGCAAAGAAGAGAGAAAAGAAGCAGATGTGTACACAAGAAGAAAAATGGTAGCAAATGTAAATGATAGCACCCCCCTCCCCAGTTAAGGCCACTGAGGTAGTAAGTGGCTCTTTCAGATGGAGCCATCAGAGAAGATGTCTAAGGAAGTAACCTTTTTTTTTTTTTTTAAGATTTTGTTTATTTGAGAGGTAGAGTTACAGAGAAAGCGAGAGACAGAGAAAGAGGTCTTCCATGTGCTGGTTCACTCCCCAAATGGCCGCAACAGCCAGAGCTGAACAGATCCGAAGCCAGGAGCCAGGAGCCTCTCCTGGGTTGCCCACATGGGTGCAGGGACCCAAGCACTCAGGCCATCTTCCACTGCTTTCCCAGGCCACAGCAGAGAGCTGGATCAGTAGAGGAGCAGCTGGGATAGGAACTGGCTACGGGAGATGGGATGCCGGCACTGCAGGCAGAGGCTCAGCCCACTAGCCACACCACCGGCCCCAGGAAGTAACTTTTACATCAACATCAACTTGGCATTAGGGGCCAGCCACGCACTATGTGACCTTGTGCTGGGTCGCTCTACCACATAAAGCTCGAAAGAAGACCCGGATAAAAGCAAAGATCCTGAAATCCCCACCTCGCCATTGGGTGCTACTTCCGATCTCTCCATTGCTTTACTCCATGTTGTGCTTCTAAGAATACCCAGACTGGGTAATTGCAACGAGTAGAAATTCATTTCCCTCGGCTCTGGAGGCTGAGAAGCCCAGGAGCAAGGCACTGGCATCAGACGGGGGCTGCCCGCTGTGTCCCCATGCGGTGGGAGGAGGGAGGACAGCAAAGGGCCGATCACCATGTATCCAGGAGCAGAAGAGCAGAAGCAGGGAAGACAGCCACGCCCCTGTGTTGCAGGAGTCGTGGTTCTTGCAATTATTCTTTTCTCCACCAGGTTCATGTCAGATTCTCGAACAACGACATGAACAGACAGGAACGGTGTATAAAGAGAAGCAGTTTATTTAAGAAAACAAATATGAAGGAGGGAAAAAACTCATCAGCACTGAAGGGATCCCTAAAGAAAGCCTAAGTGAGAGAAAAAACCCTCCCAACAGCACTGAGCAGGATCGCTAGAGGAGGCAGCCATTTTGAAAGCTGATTGGCTACGGTTTTGCAGGCTGAGAAAGGGGAAGTCTTCGTGATTGGTCCAGGAAAGGGGTGGTTGGCTTAGTTTAAGTGGATGACTACGCAACAGAAAACACATGAAACATTCCCCCACGCATAGAATTCTCATCACCTAGTCAGTTACAGCAGCACAGAAGAACCTTCATTATAAGAACTAGCGCATGGCATGGAATTATCACCTTGACAGTAGGGACTCCATTACAGAGCACCTGGGACTCCATCTTGAGAAAGCACCCTCCCCCCACAAGATTCTGTTCTGAAACTATGATCTAAAACTCAGACAATAACAGTCTACTTGGCAGAGCATAGAAACTCCCTAGCATGATCGCTCAAGCTTAAAACAGCTAGGCTGCACCTGGATTAATGTTAAGATCGTAATTTGTCTATTGTCAAGATTGCAATTTGTAGCTTCGCATAGGCCTCAGGTCAGCTTGGCCCTAGCAACCATGTAGCCCCCCTCACCTCCTTGTGGTTTTTGCCTTTATAAACCCTATTGCTTTGAGCTTCAGGATCTATCGTTCTTTAGGGCTTGAGCCTGCTCTCCGCCACCGGCAATAAAGGACCGTCAAATTTTTATCAGTGTGTGGTGCTCCTCTGCACTCACTCAGGTACAAATCAACATCCCACGCAGAAGCTTTTTGCTTGAACTATCTTATCTCCAGATAGTGGGAGGGGCCGCCTGGTCCCTCTCTACCTGGCCAGGAATGTCTCTGTCACTTCCACTGAACTCCTTGAGCAAAGTACCTGACCCAACTCACAAGGGAGGGGTTCTCAGGGCCTCATCAGCTCCGACCAGCCTCGTCTATCAACACCATCACACTGGCAACACCTGAATTATGAAGGGGTTGCCTTCAAACCCAGCGTTCAGTAACATCTCCCTCTTCCTAGCCGGAATCAGATTCTACTTCTTGAAGCCATGGGCTGTGGTGGGGAGCTCTAGGCGCTAAGTAGTGGGTAGTCTGGCTTTCCTTATCTATCTACTGTATTTGACAACACACAAGTGTAATTAGACATGTTGTGTAAACTTGACCCAATTATCTAATTACCCACTGTGTGGAGGTAAGGCTTGGATACGAAAATATCAAAATGTAGCAGTTTCTGGATGGTAGTCTTATGGGAAATATTAATTGTGGCCTCCATTTTCATATTTTTCAATGTTTTATAAGACTTAATTGTATGATAAAGTTATTAACATGAAACAATTTGCAAGAGCTCTTCTTGATAATCAAAATATTTATTAATAAGTATATATATTTTAAAATATTGATTATTTATTTATTTGAAAGGCATTTTATATACATAGATCTTCCATCCACTGGTTTACTCCCCAAATAGCCACAATGGTTGGGCTGGGCCAGGCCTAAGCCAGGAGCCTGGAACTCCATCCGGGTCTTCTATGTGGTGGCAGGGGCCCAAGTATTCGGGCCATCTTCCATTGTTTTCCCAGGTGCATTAGCAGGGGCATGGATCAGAAGCAGGGCAACAGGGACTCAAACCAGTGCTCATAGGGATGCTGGCACCACAGGCAGCAGCTTAACCTGCTGTGCCACAACACCAGCCTCTATATATGTATATTAATGTGTGTAATTATATACATGTAATTATATACACATATGAGGCTATTTTTAAATGATCATGGAAAAGTGAAAGTAGAAGATAAATTTATCTTTGTGCAAAAAAATTTTAAAATTTATGGATACAAAGGGTCTTCACAAACTCTATGAAAAGTATGTATTCTGAAAAACTATGCACTGGGGTCGGTGCTGTGACACAGCAGGTTGACACCCTGGCCTGCAGCACCGGCATCCCATATGGGCACCAATTCGAGACCTGGCTGCTCCACTTCTGATCCAGCTCTCTGCTGTGGCCTGGGAAAGCAGTAGAGGATGGCCCCTGCACCCACGTAGGAGACCCGGAAGAAGCTCCTGGCTCCTGGCTTCAGATCAGCTCAGCTCCAGCCATTGAGGCCAATTGGGGAGTGAACCATCATAATGAAGAACTTTCTCTCTCTGCCTCTCCTCTTTCTGTGTAACTCTGGCTTTCAAATAAATAAATAAATCTTAAAAAAAAGAAAACTATGCACCAAATAAACATCTTTTAATTCTATTTTCCATTAATGTTTTCAAGTACATCTATGAAATATTGACAATTCGTAAAGACAACAAAAAGCACAGACAATTGAAAAGACCAAGGTAACACAATAAAGTCCAACTCAGAATGAACAGGTGTTAACATTTTGTCCTGCTTGCTGCCAGGGTTTTAAAAAATAAATAAATAGATCTACACCACTCCCACACCTCCCTTACTCCACAAGGAAAACTCTATGTTGTTGGTGTGGGCCTTCCCTGTCATTTTATATACATTTGCCTTCCTATCTATCACTCATCTACCTATCACCTACCAATCTAGATCGGACCATTTTCTATATATTTCTGATTTTGCAGAAACAGGGACAAGAAGGAGCCTTCCTGGAATAAGGCACTGGTCATGCCTCAGTGGGAGCCCATGCAAGTGGAGTTCCTGGGTAATGAAGTCAGTGCAGTTAAATAAAGGGGGGGGGGGGCGTGCATGAGGCTTGCGCCAGATACAGTTGATGGGAAACACATGTCTGAGTGGCCGCGTTCCAGTGAACTGGGTGAGCACACAGAGGCACTGGTCATAAATTCTTCTCAGCTCCTATTTGTTCGTAGAGTAACTGAATGTTAACAGGGCTAACTTTTGTTACTCCCCTCCCAAAACAGTGGCCATGGGTCCCTGGTGAGTGTGTGTCTTCCCGTGTCCCAGACTAGCAGTCACTTCCCTCCTGCTCTGAGCCCTCCGGTGTTCGCAGGGAGACGGTGTGTGCCAATAATGACCTACGCGTGGGGGTTGACCGATCCTTTTAGCACATGAGTCATTTCAGGCCTCTCATCACCAGCTCAAGAAGCAAAATCCTTCGCTTTACCCACAGCTAAAGGAATTCTAGGTGTCAGCCAGCAGGTGCCGAAGTGTGTGTGTCATGGGGCTGGGGGGTGCTCCTGGAAGGAAGTCTGGCCGAGCCCTTCGGACCCTGTGGATTTCAAGGCTGCCCATGAAAATCACCGGGGAACTTTTAAAAATGTCTTTGCGGGCTCAGGCCCCAGAAACTGTGACTTAACTGGCTTGAGGTTGGGCTTCCGCATTCAGGTTTTTAAAACGTGCCCTGTGGTCACAAAAGGAGAAATTCTGTGGATGACTGCGCTCGTGTGAGGTGCCCAGAGCCGTCCAGTTCACGGGAACGAAACCCGAGCGGGGCTGCCCAGGGCTCCGGGCCGGAGCTAGGAGGCAGGAAGCCAGGGGGCGCTGATGGCTGACCCGGCAGCTGCTCCTTTGGAAGATGGAAGGCTGTGACGGTGTGAGCGCGCTTAACGCCGCGGAACTGCACGTCTAAACGTGGTGAAGACGGTAGGTGTGGCCCTGTGTGTATCTTACCACAACGCACAACACGCAAGGTCACCTCTCCCTGGGGACTTCTAACGCGCCAGCAGGTTGAGACCGGTGTTAAACCTTCTCTGGTTCCTGGAGGGAGTATTGGTCCTGCCTTGCTGTTTAAGCCAGTTCCCTGCTCCCCTGGGAGTCTCTGCTGGGTGCTGTTCTTGCGACTTTTGCTGCTACTTGGGGACAAAGCAGTTTATTTTTCCTGTAGGAACTGGTCTGTTGCCCGCCCAGAGCGGATCCCAGAAACCCTCCGCTTACCTCCTGTGGCGCTTCTCTGCCAGTAACCATGTTTCAGGATAGCGGCAACCTCTTGATCAGAGTGGGTTTTTTGTTTTATTTATTTGAAAGGCAGAGTTACAGAGAGCTCCTCTATCCGCTGGTTCACTCCCCAAATGGCTGCAACAGCAGGTGCTGGGCCAGGCTGAAGGCAGGAGCCAGGAGCTTCATCCAGGTCTCCCATGTGGATGGCAGGGGTCCAAGCACTTGGACCATCATCTGACGCCTTCCCAGGTGCATTAGCAGGGAGATGGATGGGAAGTGGAGCAGCCGGGACTTGCACCACTCAAACTGGCTGATGTTGTGGCTTAACCCGCTGCTCCACAATGCTGGCCTCCTTCAGGGGCTGTTTTATGCTCAGGTGCCTTCTGATACCTTGGCTGGAGCCTCCTCCCTCCCAGACCCGGGATTCGTCTGCTGCAGCCTTGTAACCCGACTTGTGCTGGTATAAACCGTGATAGTGACCAGCCAGTTAGTGTCCAATAGTGATGACCATAGGCTCGCAGGGAGGACTGGTTTTTCATATCTTCTCTGATGAGACGTTGTGCTTATCTAGTTTATATTCCACCTGTTAGCAGAGACCACACTAGCTTATGAAAGTACAGCATACTGCAATTTTGTCTGAGGAGAATGGAATTATTTTCTAATTTTTAAAAAGATTTATTTGAGAGGTAGAGTTAAAGACAGAGAGAGGAAGAGACAGAGAGAATGGTCTTCCATCTGCTCGTTCACTCCCCAGATGGCTGCAACGGCCAGAGCTAGGCTGATCTGAAGCCAGGAACCTGGAGCTTCTTCCAGGTCTCCCACATGGGTGCAGGGGCCCAAGAACTTGGGCCATCTTCTACCACTTTCCCTGGCTATAGCAGAAAGCAGGATCAGAAGAGGAGCAGCCAGGACTAAAACCAGTGCCCATATGGGATGCCGGTGCTTCAGGCAGAGGCTTAACCCACTGTGCCACAGCACCAGCCCCAGGAGAATGGAATTAAAAGATAAGTTTACTGTGGTGAGAATATTTTTGAAAGCCCTGCATATGAAAGGTTTTCAAAAAGGTCATGGAAAATGCATATTCTGAAAAGACTATGCATAGGATTTTGAAGATTTTTACACCAAAATCAATGCATGAACTTTGTGAAGTCCCCTTGCCACTGCCTCGGGCCCTGTCCCACACCTTGGGGAAGTCCAATGGTCTGTCCAGGGATTCTGGACATTCCAGAGCACTGGGGTGTCCCCTCCTACGTGGCACAAGGTGTCCTAGTAACTCAAGCACTGTCTCCCTGGCAACCCCAGTGTACAGCAGTTCATGGGGCTCCAGTTTTGTGTTGATTCCATCTCTACTTTCTGGAAAAAAAAAAAAAAAAAAAAAAAAAAAAAAAAAGCTAAAACACTTAGAAAAGGCGTTGACGGGGGCAGGTGTTCAGTGTAGCAGTTAAGACACTGCTTGGGATGCCTGCATCCCACGTTAGAGTGTCTAGTTCAGGTCATGTCTCTTCTGCTTTTGATCATGCTTCCTGCTAATATGCACCCTGGGAGGCAGCGCCATGGCCCCACGTGGGAGACCCAGAGCGGGGTCTGGGTTCCAGGCTTCAGCCTGGTTTAGCCTTGGCTGTTGTAGACATTTGGGAAGTGAACCAGCAGATGAGATGTTTCTTTCCCTCTCTCCTGTTCTTTCTCTTTCAAATAAAATAAAATTATTTTTGAAAAGATTTCATTTATTTATTTGAGAGGCAGAGCTACAGAGAGAGGGGGAGACAGAGAAAAAGGTCTTCCATCCACTGGCTCACTCCCCAAATGGCCACAATGGCTGGAACTGGGACAACCTGAAACCAGGATTCAGGACTTTCTTCCAGTTCTCCCACGCGGGTGCAGGGCCCCAAGCACTTGGGCCATCTTCCATTGCTTTCCCAGGCCACAGCAGAGCTGGATCAGAAGAGGAGCTGCTGGGACTAGAACTGGTGCCCATATGAGATGCCAGCACCTCAGGCAGAGGCTTAGCCCACTATGTCATATTGCTGGCCCCAAAATTAATTTAAAAACTTTGTGTTAGGGGCCAGCGCCATGGCTCACTTGGTTAATCCTCCGCCTGTGGCGCCGGCATCCCATATGGGCGCCGTGTTCTAGTCTTGGTTGCTCTTCTTCCAGTCCAGCTCTCTGCTGTGACCCGGGAGGGCAGTGGAGGATGGCCCAAATGCTTGGGCCCCTGCACCCACATGGGAGATTGGGAGGAGGCATCTGGCTCCTGGCTTCGGATCGGTGCAGTGCCGGCTGTAGCGGCCATTTGGGGAGTGAACCAACAGAAGGAGGACCTTTCTCTCTGTCTCTTTCTCTCTCTGTCTATAACTCTACCTGTCAAAAAAAGGAAAAACTTTGTTTCAAAGAATATTTCTTTGTGCAATGGCTTTGTCCATGTGCGATCCTGAGGAGTGGGCTTTACATCATCCTAAAACAAGACTCTCAGTATTGGGCATTAGATAGTTCTGTTCCAGGAGTCTTCAGTCATCTCACTTGACTCTATTCATGGAACATCCCCAGACTGGGAAAAGTGACCCAAGGTGTTGAAGCCAGGTTAGTGGTGTGTGTGCTGGGGGAGTGGCTGGGAGGAGCCTGAGAAACTTCTGGGATTCTGGGAAATTCTTTTTTTGAAAAATTAATTTTTTTTATTTGAAATGGGAGAGAGAGCTCTCCCATCTGATGGTTCATGCCCCCAGATGTCCACAACAGCAGGGCCAGGCCAAAGCCAGGAGCTCAGAAGTCAATGGTGGCAGGGACCCAAGTACTTGAGTTGCCTCTGCTGCCTCCCATGGTGCACATTAGCAGGAAGCTGGGTTGGAAGTGGAGCCAGGACTCAAACCTCTGCACTCCCACATGGGATGCAGTTGTCCCAGGCAATGACTTAACCTTGCGCCAGATACCCAGACTACTTCTGGTAAAATTCCATTTCTTGAATCAACGTCACTCATACAGGTGATGTTGGGCAAAGTCGTTGAGCTGCACATGCTGTATTTGTGTCATGCCTCAATAAAACATTCACATTAAAAACTCAAGAACAGGGACTGGCATTTGGCAGATGAGCATATCATATCAGAGTGCTGGTTCCAGTCCCAGCAGCTCCCTGCTAATGTGCCTGGGAAAGCAGCGGAGGACGGCCCAAGTGCTTGAGCCCCCGCCACCCACATGGGAGCCCCAGGTAGAGTTCTAGGCCACCAGCTTCAGCCTGGCCCAGCCCCAGCGGTTGCCATCATTTAGGGACTGAACCAGCAGATGGAAGGTTGATTTATCAATCTGTTGTCCTGATCTTCAAATTAATTAATTAATTAATCAATAACTCTGGAAAAACAAACAAACGCCTGATGCTTGGCTCTCTCCTCCCAGATCTGCTCTCCAGACGCCCAGGGGCCTCACTGCACCTTTGTCCCTCCACTCCCACGTCTCAGCCCCTCCTTCGGAAACGCTCACATCTGTCAGAAAAGAGTGTCTGTCTCTAAATTTTTTTTTAAATTCTTTGTGAGAAAAATAAAAACAGAGAAACCCGCTGGTTCACTCTCCAAATGCCAACAGTGGCTGGGGCTGGGCCGGGAGCCGGGAATGCAATCCAGGTCTCCCACGTGGGTGGCAGGGACCGAATTGCTGGAGCCATCACTGCTGCCTCCCAGGATCTGCAGTGCCAGGAAGCTGGAGTCAGGAGCCGAGTCGGGAATTGAACCCTGGCACTCCACTGTCGAACACGTGTGCACTCGGTTAAATGCCGGCTCACGGGCTCTGCTGCTGACTTCCCAGAGAGGCCAGGAAACCACCTCCACACAGCGAGTGACAGAATGACAGTCCCTGAAGCCCTCCCGGGAGCGGAAGCGAAACAGCCCCTGGGAAACAGATGTGGCATGTGAGAGAGGAAGCCACGCTGTGGGTCACAGGATCCTGCAGCCCAACCTTCCTATTCTGGGGCCAAAATAGGGTACAGGCAGGGACAGAAGGACAGCTCAGCGGGGACATGGCTTCCTGCAGCGGGACCTCTGCCCTGAGCTTCCCAGCTCTCCACCACCGGGGCTGGTGCAGGCTGGTACCGTCCACCCCAGCTTCAGGTGCAGCTGTCCTAGCCATCCTGGCTCATCACAGCCACAACAGGGAGAAGCCCAAACCCAGGGAGGTGCTATCCTGGTATGTGGACTTGGACCAGTTCCCTGGGGTCTCCCCGGCACACTGTGGAGGACAAGAGAACCTAGCCAGGGTGACATTAAAGAGGAAACCACTTTGCCCATCTCTTCCACGATATGGGCTGCTGCTACCTCTGCCCTCCCGTGTTCCTCGCTGGGGCACAGAACCGCAGGGCAGGCCACCAGCCCTGGGGAGAAGAACCCAGGACCCTTCATGACTATGCCCCTCCCCCTGGGAAAGCACCTGAGCCCACTGACCTGTGGGGAGGGGGCTTGATATGGAAAAAGAGAACAGGGACTCTGTTAACATTCAGGGTTCAGGGATATCTGATAACCTGGGGCTGCCCACAAAACCATTGTAAGAAGAAACAATGTGGTACCTAAGAGAATATTTGTTATAAAGGAGGAAGGCATACATATGCCAAACCCATTCCTCTTCAAACCCTAAGGGGGTCCAAGTGACTTTGTGGTCTCAGAAACTCTGAAAGACTGGTCTGTGCCCCTGCGCCAGCCCAGCCCACCACAGCAGCAGGCCCATGCTTTGGGAGGGAAGAAGTCCAGGAGGAGGACCTCAGAGAACATCCCAGAGAATGCTGGGACCCTGCAGTGCTCAAAGACCCTTCCTCTGGCCCCCTCTCCAGTGGAAACAGAACTGCTTCTTTCTGCCAGGGACCCGACAGTCCCCAGGGAAAACTGGCAGCCATCCAAAGCCAGGGAGACAGCTGTCAAGGCCACTGTGTGTGGAGCCGCAGCCCCAGGGACCCAGCTCAGGGGTGGCAAGGGTGGTCGCTCACGGTGATGGTGACACTGCCAGCCAAGAGGAGACACAGGGCAGACAGGCCATGGCCCAGCGGCTATAGCCTCACTAGGGAGGTGTGGAGGGTGGCAGCAGCATGGGTAGCACAGGAGGACATCTGCCTGACCAGCCACCTGCTGCAAGAGCAGTCACCAGACGCTCTGGGGAGAGTCCCCGGTTCCCCTCCCCGTGGGAGCCGGAGGGGGAGCCTGTGATGAGGTGGGGGCTGAGAGGCATGAGAATGTGGGCCCTCAGATTAATCAGAGCAGACTCGTAGTTCCAGGCCGGCAAGAGCTGACGTGATAATGGCCATGATAAGGACAGTAATTGCTGTGGTGCGTGCCATCCACGCATAGTAATTTGGGGCCTGAGCAGAACAGAGTGAAACACACTGGGCAGCCCTTCCTGCTGCCCCCACCAGGGGCACCCCGCCGAGAGCTGAGCCCACCTGTCCCACCCCTGTTGCATGGTCCTGGTGCCCCTGCCAGCAAAGAGATCGCTCTGCCTGGCTGCTCAGCCCCTGAGCCCCTTTTCTGCACCCAAGGAAGTGCCCAGGTCCCGGGCAGGCAGGAAGCAGAGCTCGGCTCCCCAGTGCACTTCCTGCTTCTCTGCCCCAGGAGCACCTGGCTCTTGCGCCTCCACAGGACTCCTTTTAGCAGTCTGTTTCGGCTTAAATTCGCCAGAGATGGTTTCTGTGGTTTGTGGGGAGGGGGCCTTCCTCTCCGCCTGACCCCAGCTCCAGCCCTGTGAGGTACAGGCACGCGTGCCTGTCTCTCTTCCTCCCTTTGCTCTCTCCTCCCTCCCTGCCCTCCTTCCTGGTGCCCATTTCTTCTCACAGTCTTTCGCTCCTGAACTCACCTGTAGAATGACCTGGTGCAGCTGCCTCAGCCCCCGCACGGCCCCTTTGTAGCCCTGCCAGGCCCGGGACCAGCCCCTGCTGAGCTCGGGCACTGCAGGCTGGCCCAGGGCTTTTCTGGGGGATGCTCCAGCCCAGCGTGGCCTCTGTGCCCAGGTGTGAGTGAGGCACGCGTGGGCAGGAGGTTGCATGGCAGCAGAGCTGCAGACACCCTTGCCTCTCACACGCTCCTTCCCATGGTCCCGCTGCTTGGCTATGGGAACTCGATATGACAAAGATGGCACTGCAAGCCTACAGCCAGGGATAGATTGTTTAGCGGATGGCAGTGGAAAAATGGATTCACTTCCTGCCTGCAAGGGGGGACTCTAGATGGAGTCAGGAACTGATTGTGAAAGATACAACTGTGGACTCTGGTTCGAGTCCTGGCTGTGCCACTTCCAATCCAGCTCTCTGCTGTGACCTGGGAAAGCAGTAGAAGATGGCCCAAGTACTTGGGCCTCTGCACCCACATGGGAGACCAGGAAGAAGCTTCTGGCTCCTGGCTTCAGATTGGCCTAGCTCTGGCCATTGTAGCCATTTGGGGAGTGAACCAGTCTCTCTCTCTCCTCTCCTCTCTGTCTGTAATTTTGCCTCTCAAATAAATAAATAAGTCCTTAAAAAAAAAAAGATGAAACTGTATAGTCTGTAGCAGAGAGTGGAGAAAAGCATGTATTATATCATAGTGACTTAAAAAAAGTTCTTTTTCAAACATCCCAGTAATGTGGGAAAATGATTGACTGATTTAATGAACTTGATTCCAGAAGGTGAGGAATTTTGGCTCTGTGAAGAACACAATGGGAAAGTTCATCAGCAACCATGGACTTGAGGAGGTCATTGCAGTGTTGAAAACTGACCAGGTACAAAAACCATTCCAGACTATACAAAGAATTCCTTCAGATTAATAAGGAAATAAAAAACAGCAACTTCAATGGAAAGATGGGCAAAGGCCATGATTAGGCAACTAGCAGCACAGAGGCCCCATGAGCTAATAAGCGTGTTCCAAACTCACTGATCAAGGGAAATGCAAATTAACACTCCCATCAGATATTGTTTTGCTCCTATTACACTGGCAACAAGCAGAAAGCCCAGTAATGCTGAGTTGGAGGGATGTGGTGATGTCTGCAGAAGCCGGTCCTTTACCACTAAGGCAAGGGTAGACGTATGTGGCCATTCTGGAAAGGAGTCTGTTTCTAGTTGGTCAAACTGAGTCCTCCTATACATGCACACCCTGAGACCTGGCCATCCTGGCCCTGGATGTGTTCCCTAGGGAAATCCTCACACAGACTCATAAGGGAACACACATGGAGGGGTTCATGGCGGCATGTTTCTGAACGAGCAGGGATTGAAGGAGACCTGAGTGTTCCTGGCTGGGACTGTAGCCTGGCGAAGTTCAGCAGGTGCATGTGGGCTAGGATGCAGAAGGCAGACCTGTTGAATCAGATGTCACATAGCAACACGGTTGTATGTTAAAAATAGAGAGGAGGGAACAGAATAAAATATACCACGTGGTACCTTTTACATAAATTTTAAAAATATATGCACATAAATCAACAACACATGTTGTGCAAGAACATCCTCCTAGGAAGATGCTCATTAACACAGTAAAATAGTCACCTGTGAAGGGATGGGTAGTGAAAGCAGGGACTAGGGATGAAAGGGACTAAATAACCCACAAAGCAAGGGCACGATTTTGTGCAGGCTGAGGATTATAAATAACATAGGCAGAGAAACGGGAATCATGCAAGCCTCTGTAGTCCAGGCAAACAAAATGAAACAAAAGCCACAATCATAGAAGAGAAGACATGACAGGTGCACACAATGTCAATTATTATAAGGCCAAATGTGACGTGGACCCCCCTGAGAAGGGGCTCTGGGAGACAA
This sequence comes from Oryctolagus cuniculus, assembly GCF_051225735.1. Lineage (NCBI taxonomy): Eukaryota > Metazoa > Chordata > Mammalia > Lagomorpha > Leporidae > Oryctolagus > Oryctolagus cuniculus. Next base: position 94,016,188 of record NC_142870.1, read on the forward strand.
GGCAGGGTGAGACCTGGCCCATTATAGGAGAATCTAGAGAAAGCATCCTGCTTGAGTTAATGCAAGTGCCCAGCACAGGCCTCTTCCCCAGGAGGCTCCCATTGGAAAGGTCTACTCACAGAAGACCCTGTCCACCACCTGGAGAGATCTGGGGATCAGGTCTGTATCAGATGATCATGGGAGGGGGGCCAGTATCAACACCAGAGATGCCTTTGCATATAGGTGGTTGGTCATGGAGACAGGAAGGTGGCCTCCAAGCTGGGCCCAGGAGGCTGGGTCCAGCCGTTTCTAGTGGCTCCATGTTGTAATGCCCTCTGCAGCCCCCTTGTGAAGCTCAGCTATGATGACTAAAAGATTTAAGTTCAACTAGAAAATAAGTAGTACCAAGAGGTGTTAGAGACTCCTTGTCGTTTGCTTCTAGTAGACCAGGGGATAAACCATTGTCCTACAGACAGCTACTAAAGCTAGGCATCAAAGCACCATCTTACAACACTGAAGACCGAATAGCAGGACAGAGGAACAGAGAAGCTCAGAGAATGTGGGTGATCCCAGGAGGCTGCCTGCCGAGCCCATGCAGTTAGCCTGACTGCTGGCAGGCGGCGGGACCCCCAGGCACATTTCTCCCACCCCTGCCTTCTGCCAATCAGGTAAACTGCTCCCAGGTGTGGCCCAGGCCCACCTGGAAAGCTACCCTAGCTACGTGACCTTCAAGCGGATTGGAGAGGCATATCGGCGCCCATGTCAGTTCTGTCCTATAGAATCAGTGTTGTCCTGAATTAGTGACGCCCCTTCTGCCTGCCCTTTAAAAAATGTGCACGGTTGTTAATAAAGACAGACATGTTTACCGAGCCTGTCCCAGGTGCTTCCTGTGGAAGTACACCACCGCCCCTCTCTCCCCAACGGTGCGGCCTCGCAGGACGAGTCTGCAAGACAAGGGTACGGGCCCAAACTGGAAAGTCTTTGCTCCTTACCGAGATGAGTTCAACCTCTGGGAGAAGGCAACCAGCAGGCCCAGCTCCCTGACTGAGTGGGAGGGGCTGCATTGCATTCCACAGTGTCCAAGAGTCCCTGTTGCCCCGCCCCCTGACACTTTCTCCCTGGACTGTCTGCCAGTCCTCAGCCGGGTGAGGTGAGCAGTGCTTTGGCATGGTTGGGGGCACTCCTGGAACTAGGAGCACAGTGGTGTTCGCTGTCCATCAAAGACACAGCCTAGTTAAGCCTCCTCGATGCTCTGGGCAGGGACCCCAAGGGGCTGCATCTGGAAATGGAGGTAGGCACAGGCTCTGCAGCCATGGAGAGTATTCTAAAGCCCTGTTCCTGGATAACTGGTGCCCTCAGGTGTTGGCAGGTGGGAAGGGAGACCCTCTCTGGATGGAGATGCTGGGCCTCAAGTTCATTCTCAAAATCATCATTTCAAAGGAAATGTTCAGAAACGCACAAGTACATGGCACCCGGCAGACAAAACAGCATGAGTCAGAACCAACAGGAGCCACAGGGCAGGGAAGCAGAGCCTCTGGGTGCCGGAATTACCAGACAACAACCAGATAAACGAGGCCATGCTTTGAGTGTCCACGGGGACATAGGCTGAATTTAAATTTTTTAGGTAGGAAAGTGGAGATTCTGCAAGCAACATTGGAGATTTTTAAAAAGAACCAAATAGATGATACAGAGCTATAAGTCCAAAGTACTAGAACTCAATTAAGATTTCAAAGAAGAGCTAATTACCATCAGTGGAATGGAAGATAAATCAGAAGAACCCCCCAGAATGAAGCCTAGAGAAGCCTAAAGATGAACAACACGGAAGAAAAAGTAGATGTGGGGAGAAAAATCTAACATATGTTTAACTGGGATTCCAGATGAGAGAAGAAAGAGAATGGAACAGAAGTGATATTTGAAGAAAAAACAGCCAAGAACTCTCCAGAACTGATGCAATAAGCCAACCCACTGATTCAAGAGACAAAAGGAGAGATACCTACAGGAAATAGAATCTCAAGGGGCCGTGCATTGGCTAAGCCAAGGACCTCCAACTATAGAGCTTCTCGTGTAGTGGCCAGCCACGGAGGTACTTGGGGAGCTGGTGGCTTCCTTACAACAGAGTTTGTGGGTTTGTTTTGTGCTTGTGTTTGAAGATAGGAGGGATCTGGCCTTTGCTGAAAAGTTGAGTGAAAAACTGAGAGTGAGAGGTTGAGAACATGAGTGGCGCGGGCGATGTGGCAGGGCAGGTTAAGGCATGCCTGGGGACGCCCACATCCCCTAGGCAAGCGCCTGACATCAAGCACCGCCTCTATTTCCAATCCAGCTTTCTGCCAGCATGCCTGGGAGGTAGCAGATAATGGCCCAAGTGTCTGAGTTCCTGCCACCCATGTGGGAGACCTGGATGGAGCTCCTGGCTCCTGGTGTGGGCCTTGCCCAGCCCTGTCTGTTAGAAGATCTCTCTCTCTCTCTCTCTCTCTCTCTCTCTCTCTCTCTCCCCCTTTCAGCTAAATAAATAAAACTTTAAAAAATGGAAACACAGAAGAGAGAAGGGGTAGTGCATGCAGAAGGTTCTAGAGGCACAGGAACCGATACCATGAGTAACAGTAATGGCCATCACTTACTGACCATATCATGTCAGAGTCATTCATTTTGAAAACTTGTCACACACTGATACTAATTACAATCCTTAAGGATGAGTATGGGGCAGATGCTGTGGCACAGCAGTTAAAGCCACTGCCCGTGGTGCCAGCATCCCATATCCCAGCTGCTTCACTTTTTTTTTTTTTTTTTGAGAGGCAGAGTGGACAGAGAGAGACAGAGAGAAAGGTCTTCCTTTTTGCCATTGGTTCACCCTCCAATGGCCGCCACACCCAGTGAGCTGCGGCCGGCGCACCGCGCTGATCCGATGGCAGGAGCCTGGTGCTCCTGGTCTCCCATGGGGTGCAGGGCCCAGGTACTTGGGCCATCCTCCGCTGCACTCCCTGGCCATAGCAGAGAGCTGGCCTGGAAGGGGGGCAACCGGGACAGAATCCGGCGCCCCGAACGGGACTAGAACCCGGTGTGCCGGCGCCGCAAGGCTGAGGATTAGCCTAGTGAGCTGCGGCGCCGGCCACTGCTTCACTTCTGATTCTGTTCCCTGCTCATGTGCCTGGGAAAGCAGCAGAGGATGACCCAAGTACTTGGTCTCCTGCCACCCACGTGGGAAACCCGGATGGAGTTCCTGGTCCTGGCTTCCACCTGGCCCCATCCTGGCAGTTGCGGCCATTTGGGGAACGAACCAATGGATGGAAGATCTCTCTCTCTCTCTCTCTCTCTCTGTCTATGTAACTCTTCTCTGTAATTCTGCCTTTCAAATATCTGTCTTTCAAATAAATAAATCTTTTTTTTTAAAGAATGAATACAAAAAATCCGCAGAACGTTTTTTCATAATACACATTTTCTGTGAATACTCTGAAAACTCCTCATATTTCTATTTAGATATGACTGACGCTTTCGCCAATGCTAAGAAAATTTCCAGAAAAATCAGCCTGATCCTATGGCTAGGAAGTGGTGGCTGCAGGGTCGGAATCAGGTCTGCTCTACTGCACAGCCTGGGCACTCTCTGCTCTCCCGGACGGCGCCCAGAGCCCACGCTGGCCCTGGAACGGCCCTTCCTCTGGATGCGCGACTGGACGGAAGGAGGGGGGCATGGTTGTGGATGGCGGTGTTTGTAGGATAGAGACGGGGAGAGGATTAACACGTTGAAGTCATGCAGGTGAGACTTGGTCATTCCCAGGAAATTGGTAAGCGGTGCTGTTTGCAGAGTTTGAAGGATGTGGGATTCCAACAGGGAAGCAGAGGATGGCATCCAGGTGGGAGGGGAGGAGCCACGCGTGCACGCACGCACGGGGCAGCGGTGCAGAGAACCCGGGCAGGGATGCTGACACAGCGACTTAGGCGACGGCAGCACTCGGGCGACAGGGAGAAGGCGAGCCACGTGCCAAACCGCCAAATGTGGCAACGTGGCGCTCCAGGGACGGGCCACGACGTGGAGCGCTGGGCGGGAGGTGGAGGAGAAACACACTACTTCACAGCCTCGGAGCATCTCCCCCGAAATACTTGTTAAGAAGGACAAAGAGAAAAGTCGTGGACATCACCTTAGCCGAGGGATCGCAAAAACGCTGCTCCATGAGGAGAGAGACCCAGGGGAAGCTCCTGGCGGTGGCTGGGGAGGGACGGAGGAGAAGAACCGGTGCCAAGCGCTGCAGCCGACAGGACTCCCCCAGCGACCTGTAGCTCCCACCGCGGCCGCGTGCAACGTTAACGTGCTCCAACATGCCATGAGTTCCAGAGGGTCCCGAGCTGTCCTTGGCGGGGGAGGGGGCTCGGGCATGGCGGCAGCATTGGGAAAACGGCTTTGGGGCTATGGCGCGGGGGTCTGGGTGTGTGAGCTCCAGGAGCACCGCCCCTGCACCTAGGGCGCAGAGGGAGCGCCCGGGGCACCCGACCGCTCCCGAGAGGCCTCTTCTGCGAAGCGCGCCGGCGCCCTCTAGTGGCGCCTTTGGAACTTCCCGCGGCCCCCTGACTCGGATCGCGCTCGGGGGTTTTAATCCCGGGTTCTGCTCGGCCCGGGGCCCGTGAGAGGACAGCGAGGACGACGCAGCCAGGTCTGAGCCCTCCCGCCTGGCGGTCTCGGCCTCTGGCCTCCACTCTCTCCAGGAGGAATGGGCTCCTCTGTTCTTGGTGTGGCTGAGGGAAAAGAAGAAAGCTGTGTGCCAGGCAGCTCGGCTTTAGGCGTCTGGAAAAGAAACTACTTGTAAAAAACGGGGGGTCGCAAAGACTCAGGAGGAAACCCTCGAGAGAGGCCAAGGTGCTTTTAAGACTAAGGCCGAAGACCGTGAGCCGTTAGAGGAAGGCGCAGGGCGCTCACCTGCCGCTCCACCCACAGGAGAAGCCCGTAATGCGCCGATCAGCGCCGAGAATCGCCCACTGGCGAGGAGCCTGCTTACAGAGGTGCCTGCTTGCTTGCTTGCTTTGTGAGACGCACAGCTCCGACACCACGAAGTCCGCAGCTTGAAAGCGCAGAGGTGCGTGACGCTGGAGAGGACAAAGCTCACCCGCCCACATGCCGCCCCGGGGCCAGGGCCGCCCGCGCGCACCTGCAGCCCACCCAGGGCGCAGCTTCTAAGCCGCACTCCCGGGCTGCCCACCTCCTGCAGCCGCAGCTCCCGCACCACATGCCCCGCAAGGCAGACCCAATGTTCTTTAGAGATGTGCAAACCCGGAGCTGCCTAAAGTCCTTGCGTGGCTTCTTCCGGTCTTTGGAGTGAAACGCCACCTCTGTCCCGCAGGCCCCCAGCTCATCGCCACCCCTCCCCCTCTTACCTGCGGAACTGCTGAACTGCCTGCTCTCCTGAAGTCCCCCTGGTACACCGGCCTCGCCTACAGAGGGGCTTCCCCGGCCAGGCCGCTCGCTCCTAGTACCACGTACTTCCCGCCGAGTACCTAAGGCAGCCCGCAAAGAGCCCACGTGTGGATCTGCCTGTTTCTCCTCCAGCAGAATTGTTCGTATCACCCTTTGAGGTCTTCTCCATATGCAATTAACTCACCTGAAGGTAGAGACCGTTTCTTCTGCAGCTAGAATTTCTCCTGTTAATTTCGTTTTCCTCCTGCACACCGTGAATAGCGCGTGATTACAGTAAGCATTGCTCCCTGTGGGAGAAATAGCTTTGAGGGTTTCAGTAAGCTGCTTGCTACCGACTTTGGGTAAATATGCTTTATTTATGTAAGAAGTGACCCTCTATATGACACTTCCAGTCTGTGCTAGGGTAACTACCCCATTACATCTTCCACTTTCTGGTGTCAGTTTGAACTTTTCCAGGAATTCAATGATTGTCTCCAGAATTTCAAATTGGCTGCCATAGAGATCAGGAAAGAGTGTCTTACACTCATCTTCCCTCTGTTGTATCTGGCTCTATGTCGTGCTTTGTATTTCTGTTATTGTTTGTGTCTGAGTTCTCATTTGTCCCTCATGATGGGCATGAGACTTCTGTTTATCTTATAAAAAATGTGATTGGGCTTAGAAGTACCCTGTGACGCAGCTGTTCATTCCTTTGCATGTATTTAAAAGGCGAAAGATTATATGATCCGAAAAGAAACCAAAGTATTTTGTATGTATTTAAAAGAATTGAGAGGCAAGCACTGTGGCAAAGCTGGTAAAGTTGCCACCTGCAGTGCCGGCATCCCATATGGGCGCCAGTTCAAGTCCTGGCTGCTCCACTTCTGATCCAGCTCTCTGCCGTGGCCTGGAAAGCAGTGGGAGATGGGCAAACGCTTGAGCCCCTGCACCCATGTGGGAGACCCGGAGGAGTCTGGGATATATTTTGAATGTCAGAGAGACGGTGACAGACCATCAATCCCCCACCTGCCAGTTCATTCCCCAGATGCCTACCACAGCCCAGAGCGGGCCAGGTCGAGGCCAGGAGACTGGAACTCATTCTAGGCCTCACACGTGGGTGGTGGGGACCCAAGTACCTGAGCCATCACATGGTACATCCCACGGTGCACGTCAGCAGGACGTTGGATGAGAGGCAGAAACAGGACTCAAACCCTGGCATGCTGACTTAGCATGTGGGCAGCTCTGGCAGTTTCTTTCTTTTTAAAAAAAATTTTTTTTTATTTATTTGAAAGGTGATGACATGGGGTGGGGGGTGGCGGGAGAGGGGAAGGGGAGACATTTCATATCTGCCACTTCACTTCTTGAACCCAGGAGCCTGGAACTCCATCCTGGTCTCCCACGTGGGTGCAGGGGCCCAAGCACCTGGGCCATCTTCCACTGCTTTCCCAGGCATGTTAGCAGGGAGCTGGATCAGAAGCAGAGCAGCTGGAACTTGAACTGGCACTCCAAAGTGGGACGCTGGTGTCACAGGTGGTGGCTTCAACTACTGTGCTACAACGCCAGCCCTCAGGCAGTAGCTAAATGCCCACACCCAGTATTTGACTTAGCGGTCAAGGTGCCCGCCCCGCCCCACATCAGAGAGCCTGGGTTAGGTGCTTGGCTTCAGCTCCTGTTTTCAGCTTCCTGCCAATGTAGACCTGGGGCTGGGGGCAACAGGGATGGGGGTCCTGCAGCTCATACGGGAGGCTTAGATTGAGCGTCCTGCTCCCAGCTTCGGCCTGGCCCAGCCTTGGCTGTTGCGAGCACTTGGAGTTGCTATGTCTGGTGAACTGTGCTGGGTGGTTGTAGTACTTGGTCCTCTGTGTCCTGGCTGATTTTACCCTCTCGATCGGGCTGGTTTTGGAAGATGTTTATAGACTCTTCTAGCATAGTTGTGTCTATGTGTTTGTAAACCAGGTTCCCCTATGTGTCCACAGGTTTCTCTGTGCTGCCTGATGGATGGACTGCCTGGCTGTTTCATATTTAGAGATTCATGACTAATACTCTTCTTAGAACGTGCCTGTCCTCATCATGCACTGTCTGTCTCATTTAATGCTTTTTATCTTAACTTCCGTGTTATCTCAGCTGTCGCTCCTGCTTCCCTGTTGTATTTGCCTGTTTTCTTTTACCCTCAACTTTTGGGGTCACTTTGTTTCAGGTATGCGTCCTATAAATAGTTTATGTTTGGATTTGGGTTTTCAGTTCTATCTGAGGGTCTCTATCTTTTAAATAAAAAATTCAACGTGGGCTGAGTGTGTGGTTAAGTCTTTAAAAAGAAGCATTTTGGGGCCAGTGCTGTGGCGTAATAGGTTAAGCCTCTGCCTGAGATGCCAGCAACACATACGGATGCCGGTTCAAATCCTGGCTGCTCCACTTTGGATCCAGGCCCCTTCTAATGGCCTGGGAAAGCAGTGGAAGAAGGCCCAACTCCTCGGGCCCTGCACCCATGTGGGAATGGGAAATCTGGAAGAAGCTCCTGGCTCCTGGCTTCAGACCAGCCTAGCTCCAGCCGCTGTGGCCATCTGAGGAGTGAACCTGCTGATGGAAGATTCTCTCTCTCTCTCTGTTGTGAAATAGTGACTGGGAGCTCTCTGTCTACCTCTGTGTTTCTTAAAAAACAAGAAATAGAAACTTCTTAGCAAACTGGTGATAGGAAACTCCTTAATCAGGGCAAAGTTACCTACTAAAAGCAAACTTCATAATTGATGATAAAATGGTGAAAATGTTCACCTTGATGTAGGGGGTGAGGTGAGAATGCCCATTTCAGCACTTCTAGTTAATGTGCTATTGTTTGTCCTAGCCAGCATACGGAGGTGACAAGGGAACCCAAATTACATGGTTTATAAAGGAGGAAGCAAAACCTTCATGAGTTGCTTACAGTATGTATATGTAAGAAACTCAAATAATCTATAGACAATGTATTTAATTTAATAAGGGGATTTAACAGGGATACTGGCTGCAAAGTCAACATAAAAACACAACTCGATTTGTATCTCGTTATTCATGCTACATGTACAGACAGGAAGTCCTGTCACAAACGTTAGGCTCTTTCTCCACCTGCACTATAGTTACACAGGTGCTCACTTTATATTTATCCTGAACCATACATATCTCAGGCAGTTGGCTGTGTGTGTGGATTATAGTCTCAGTTTTCTGTATATACCAGGGTTATCAATAGGAAGATTCAAAATCATAAAGATTTTTCACTTCCCAAATTAACATATGAAGTTACTGTTTAAATAAAAATTCCCAGCAAAGATTTTTATAGAGCCAACAATTTAAAAATATATGTACATTTCGCTATAAAATGCATGTGAAGTACTAGAATAAAATAGGATTTTAAAAATAACAGTCTTAAATGGGAAAAATCTTTTTAAGTAAGGACAAAACTCAGGAGCCAAAAAGGAAACAAATGGACACATGCATACATTAAAAATTTCTGCCTGAAAAGATACAAAGTAAGATTTTAAAAAATTAAAAAGGTAGGGAAAGTAGTTGCAACTTGTATGTTAGATAGATAGCTAGTTTTCTTAGCTGTTTTGTATAAATATAGAAATAAACTAGGAATAAATCTAACAAAATATGTTTTATATATTTGTATGATGTAACTTTATTGAGAGATTTTGAAGATCTAAATAGATGGAGATCTATTCTGTATCAATAGAAAGACAATATAAAGATGGCCACTTGCCACATTCAATCTAGGAGATCAGTGTTTAAATCAAAGTCTCAACAAAGATTTTTGTAGAACTCACAAGTTAATCCTAAAATATACATGATATCTAAAAGACTCCCAATACAGAGACAGTCTTGAAAAATATGGAAATGTGGGCACATCCCCAAATCAAGACTTAGGATGAGGCCCTGTACTGTGGTGTAGCGGGTAAAACTGCCGCCTGCAGTGCCATCATCCCATATGGGCACTGGTTCAAGTCCCGGCTGCTCCACTTCTGATCCAGCTCTCTGCTGTGGCCCGGGAAGGCAATTGAAGATGGCCCAAGTGCTTGGGCCCCTGCACCCATGTGGGAGACCTGGAAGAGGCTCCTGGCTCCTGGCTTCAGATAAGCCCAGCTCTGGCCATTGTACCATTTAGGGAGTGAACCAGCAGATGGAAGACTTCCCTCTCTGTCTCTCTGCCTCTGCCTCTCTGTAGCTCTGCCTTTCAAATACATAAATTAAAAAAAAAAAAAAGACTTAGGATCAAGTTACAGAAATTCAGAGAGTGTGGAATTGCTCATGGGTCACCACATGGAAGAAAACAGTCCAGAAAGAGAACAGCACGTGTTAGGGAACTTGGTTTATGACAGAGCCAGTGTTGCCAGCTGGGCTGCCCAATCACAGGTGGACCATCGTTAGCCATATAGGAAGACAAACTCTCCTGGTGATTAAGACCACATTGTCGGGGTCGGCGCCATGGTGCACTAGGTTAATCCTCCACCTGCGGCGCTGGCATCCCATATGGACACTGGGTTCTAGTCCCGGTTGCTCCTCTTCCAATCCAGCTCTCTGCTGTGGCCCGGGAAGGCAGTGGAGGATTGCCCAAGGGCGTGGGCCCTGCACCCCCATGGAAGACCAGGAGGAAGCACCTGCCTCCTGGCTTCGGATTGGTGTAGCGCGCCAGCCATAGCAGCCATTTGGGGGGTGAACCAACAGAAGGAAGACCTTTCTCTCTGTCTCTCTCTTACTGTCTGTAACTCTACCTGTCAAATAAATAAATAAATAAAATGAAAAAAAGAGACCACATTGTCAAAACCAAAAGTTTTTAGAAGGATTTATTTGTTTGAAAGGCAGACAGAGAGAGCAAGAGACGTCTTTTTCATCCACTGGCTCACTCCCCAAATGGCTGCAATAGCCAGGTGTGGGTCAGGCTGAAGCCAAGAGCCAGGAACTCCATCATGGTCTCCCACTTGAGTGGCTGGGGACATGCTTCTGCTGCTTTCTCAGACACATTGGCAAGAAGCAGAGCAGCCAGGACTCAACCCAGTGCTGCAGTATGGGATGCCCCTGTCCCAGGTGGTGGCTTAACCCACTGCACTACAACGTCGGCCCAAAACAACAACATTTTAAACTTTCAGAAGGAAATATAAGGAGACTTAGGACCTTTGAACAAGAGAGGGTATTTTAACCAAACTGCCCAAAACACAAGCTATAAAGAAATAGATACAGTAGACAAATTAGAATACACTAACACTGAAATTTTTTCTGTACCTTGAAAGACGCCATGAAAAAGTGACACAAAGTAGGATTAATATCCAAAACATAGAAAGAATTCTTAAAATCAATCAGAAAACAGTGGCCGCCAATGGAAAAATAGGAAAACGTTGTGGGGAGGAATTTACAGAACAAAATACACAAGTGACTCCTGAACATGTGGACAGATACCTAGCCTCTAACCCTACAGTGATGGGGAAATGCACATTCGAAACCAAAGTTAAAAATGCAAATTCACCCTTGAATTGGGAAAGAATTTGATGAGAGCAAATGTGGGTGAAGATGAGAGACAGACCACTCGCCTGCTGCTGGGGTGGCCGCCATGGAGAGCGGCTGGGCACTCACTCATGACGTTGAACCAGGTACCCCTGGCAGCACTGAGGACCCAGCCCCGACTGTGTGTTCTGTCCAAAGTCACACCGACTAGAACGTCCACAACAGCAGTGTTTGCAGCGAGAACAGAATGGGAACCTTGAGAATTTTCGTCAGCAGGGGAATGGGTAAATAAATATGATCTTAACACTGTAGTCTACAATACGGCAGTGAGAATGAGTTTTTAAAAAACCCAACAGACAGGCACGTGTAGCACCATGTTCAGGACTCAATTCTAAGTTCTTGATACATATGAACTTGTTTGCTGAATGAACCAAAAGTAGAGTCCCCAAGGCATCATGTTCCCCGAAACAGCAGGTTGCAGGGTGATACGGAGTACCTCACCTTGTATGTCAAGTCTGTAAGACTTCAAATAGTGTTCTAGAACAGTAACAGCAAAATAGAGAGAGGTGATCTCAGGGTGAGGGGAGGAGGCAAGGGGCCCTTCACCAGCATTTCTTGTTTTTTAGAAACAAATTTTTTTGACAGTGGGACTTTGTCATTTGAATTTTTATTTATTTATTTTCATTTTATTTGAAAGGCAGAGAGAAAGAAAGAGAGACATCTTCTATCTGCTGGTTCGGATGCAAAAGCCAGGGTTGGGCCAAGCTGAAGCCAGGAAGCAGGAACTCCAATCGGGTCTCCCATGTGGGTGACAGGGGCCCAAGCCCTTGGGCTGTTAGCTGCAGGGAGCCGGAATCAGAAGCGGAGCAGGAGATGGACCCCAGGCCGAGACATAACCACTGCAGGATGCGCTGCATGGCCTTGCTTGTTGCCAGGTGAGGTTTCCTCCGTTCCGGATGGACCTTGAGAGAGTTCATGGAGCTTTCTTTAAAAAGGAGGGAAAAGCTCACCCACCCGCGTTGAGTTTATTTTATAGCCCATATCCACACAAACTTGAGTTCTGTTTGTTTCATGTAATCAGGATGTTCCCTTATATTATTAAAAACTCGTAAGGACAGGGTGACAGCCCAACTGGTGGACACACCATACTGTCTTTATCAATGCTCAACTAGTGGATTCCAATTTTCAATCAACCCTTTCTCTTTTCTCAATACAAAGAGTATCTGTGTGCAAAAGCTTCGGGGCCTGTCTAGAGGATTCCTTGTGATCCAGTTCCGCTGGTGGAGTAACAGCATCAGAGGACACGGGTATTCAAATCCTCTCCCTGGATTTTATGACACCGCCACAGGAGATGGGCGGGGCTCCATTTCTGCAACTGCTCTGTCCGCCCCACCCCCAACACTTTCCATTGCCCAAGTCCTTGCAATTCTGATGCGTGACGGTGGAAGCCTCTCTGCGTTGTTTTGAGATTGTTACCCCCCCTAAATGCTTACCAGACACGCACGAAGGGAGCCCCAGTCTTGTCCTGCAGTGGGTGTGGGCCCAGCTGCTGGCGCAGGTGCCACTCGGAAGCTCCCGCCTTTGTGTGAGACTCAGCTCCCAGCCAGCTCCTCCCCATGCTCCCGGGGCCGTGGGGGCAGAGTTTGCTGCCACCAGCTCCTTCCTGCACCCCGAGTCGCCTTGAGTCACCCCCCGCTCCCCGCCTCGGGTCACCCCCACCCTCCACCGCCCCGTCCCCGCCCCGGGCCTGCGGGCCAGGCTTCTTTTCACGGCTGCCTCCGCCTTCCCCGTCACCCAGTGACCCGCTGGCCGCTGACCTCTGGCCCCGTCGCCCACAGAGCCTCCACCTCAGGCCACACACAGCTTGGGCGGGACCGCGCAGCGGCTGCTTTCCCATGAAGAGGACTGGAATTTGGGGGGGAGGTGGGAATTGAGGAAGTGGGGAAGGGAGGAGTGGAGGGGGTGGGTGAGAAGAAGGGCGGGGGAGGGGCTGAGGGTGGTCTCCCCAACCTATCCCGGGGGACAGGGAGGCTCAGGGAGGAGACGCAGGGAGCATCTGCGGGTGCGGGAGTCGGGGAGGGCGGCTGTGACCGCACACAGATTTCAGAGTCGCTGCTGAAGCTGAGAGCAGCCGGAGGAGCACCGGCCCTGGGGAAGTGTGCCTGGAGCAGGTGCAGGCTGGGCCAGGGCAGAGCCCGTGGAGATGGACTCTGAGGGGCCAAGAGGTCATCTGGGAAGTGGGGAGAGGCCACGGGGTGCACAGCCAGGAAGGGGGAGACCCTCACTGTGAGCCTGGGGAGCCCACCACAGGGCAGCTCTGGGTGGGGCCGAGAGCGGCCTTTCTCTCCAGCTCCCAGCCATGCCACAGGCGGCTCTGGGCTCACGCTTGGAGTAGCAGGAGTGCAAAGAGCTGTGTCTTGGCATCAGCTATATTTGCAAAGAGGAAAAATACCGTACGTGTGGCAGGAGTCCCATTCTGTTTCTTAAAACACAGGGTGTCTTACACAAACACACACAAGCATACACAGACAGGAAAAAAAGATGCTGAAAAAGTCCATCAAGACTATTTTTCCCGTGGAGGTGGAATTATGAGTGATCCTAATTCTCCACTTTCTGCTTCTCTCTCTATTTTTGTTTTGAATTTTCTTCAATAAATGTATATCCCTATTGTGAGAAGAGCACTCCCTCAAAACCATGGAGGTTCTTTGTTTTAAAGGGAGAAATCTGGCAGAAGTTTCCAGATTCCCCTCAGTGGGAAAGAATGGCCGCTCCTCTGTCCCACACTCCCAGAGCAGCCGGCCGCTGGCTGCTGGGAGGGGGACCGCTGGGCGCGCCTCTCTTCTCGCAGGAGCCTGGAATAGACCATCAGTGCCTCTGTGCTGAATGCGTGCACAGGGCCGCACAGGACAAGACCCATGGAGCTGACTTTGGCTATGGAACTCTAGATGTGCGTTTCGATTGAAGCCTTAAAGCAAAATGTCCTCCTGCTCTATCCTAAAGAAATGGTTCAAACTGCAGAAAAGAAATGCATTTGCAAGGATGCTCATTGCATTATTTATGATGACTCCAACACTGGAAACACCCTAAATATTCATCTGTAAATAAATTAGGGCACATTTGCATATTTGCCCAGTGGCATATTTTCCACCCATTACAAATTATGTTCAGTCTTAGGGCAGAGAAAGGTTTCCTATGCAGGGCACCAAACCCACAAGCCATTAAGGAAAAGCTAACAGCTTTGACACCATAAATATTAAAAAGGCTTGTCCTTGAAAGACACCGCAAACAAAGTAAAAATACAAATGCAAACAAATAAAATATGCAAGAGGAACTCTATTAAATCCATGCATTTCTATTCTTCCTGTAAATCATGCTTTCTCTCAGCTTTTCTTCTCCAGGCCTGAGACTTGGAGCTTGTTGCCCGGGGAAAGAAAGGCAGGACTGCCTGGGACGGAGACCGAACCCTTGCGAGTCTCAGTCTCACACTTGACTTCATTAACCTCTTTGGCAAGACTAGAGTCACCTGTGTCAGCCTTTGTGGAGAAAAGGAAGGAGATGAATTCATCCTGAAGCTCATCCTTGCTGAAAGCAGCTTACAGGGGCCAGCACTGTGGCGCAGTGCTTAAAGCCAGTCTGCAGTGCCGGCATTCCATACAGGCTTCTGGTTCGAGTCCCCACTGCTCCACTTCCAATCCAGCTCTCTGCTAACACACCTGGGAAAGAGCAGAAGATAGCCCAAGTGCTTGTACCCCTGCACCCACATGGGAGACCTGGAAGAAGCTCCTGGCTCCTGGTTCAGCCTGACCCAGCCCTGGCTGTTGCAACCATCTGGGAAGTGAATCAGCAGAAGGAAGATCTCTTTCTCTGTCTCGCCCTCTCTCTCTCTGTAACTCTGACTTTCAAATAAATAAATCTTCCTTTTTAAAAAAGATTTTAATTTATTTCTTTGAGAGACAGAGTTACAGAGAGAGAGAGCGATGGAGAGACAGAGAGAAAGGTCTTCCATCTGCTGGTTCACTCTCCAAATGGCTGAAACAGCTGGGCTGATCCGAAGCCAGGAGCCAGGAGCTTCTTCCAGGTCTCCCAAGTAGGTGCAGGGGCCAAAGTACTTGGGGCATCTTGTACTGCTTTCCCAGGCCAGAGCAGGAAGATGGATCAGAAGAGGAGCAGCTGGGACTCGAACCGGGGCCCCAATTTTTTTTTTAAAGCAAGCAAGCAACTATTAGTCCTGCTCATGTTCATCTACACAGGGCGCCCATCAAGAGCAGGTGGGGCCTGCGGGAGGGGGGACAGGGGGAGGAGAAGGAGCAGTGGTGAGAGCTGTGTATCCCTTCAGTCCCAGAGTTCTCGACTGGAGGGCGGAAGGCGATGCCAAAGGCAGAAGAGGGGACTCTAGCCCTGTTCTTCTGGGGATTCTGGGACGAGAAGCCTCGCCAGGCATCTGCTCTCTCTCAACCTTTCTGCCTGTTTAGGTGGAAAGAAGCCAAGATGCACGTGCTCAGTGGGACTGAAATGGGAAAGAGTCCATTGAAGGGACCCACGTCGCAGCACAGCAGCTAAAGCCACTGCCTGCGATGCGGCTACCCAACATGGCGCTGGCTTGAGTCCCAGCTGCTTCCCTTCCAGCTCCCTGCTAATGCATCTGGGAAGGCAGTGGAGGATGGCCCATGTCCTTGGGCCCCTGCACCCAAATAGGAGACTCAGATGAAGCTCCTGGCTCCTGTCTTCTTCTACCTGGCCCAGCCATGGCTGTTGTGTCCATCTGGGGAGTGAACCAAGCAGATGAAAGGTGTCTCTCTCCTCTCTCTCTTCTTCTCCTCCTCCTCTCTCTGTAACTCTGCCTTTTAAATAAATCAAAAATAAATCTTAAAAAACAAAAAACAAAAAACAAAAAAACAGAAGCTGATTCCCTGTCACTGGCAAGTCCAGGAGGGCGATGCGGCCTGGGTGTTACGGCTCCATGGGGCCAGGGACTGCAGCTGCTTCCCTGTGCTGCTCCCAGCTGTTCTCACCATGTGACCTCTCTCTGATGGGCTAGGAAGGCTGCTCTAGCTATTACCATCGTGTTCACGTATGTCCCAGCTGGTGGGAAGGGAGAAAACACTAAGTAAATAAGGCAGACTGCTCCACCGCCTTGAGGAGCCAAGCTCACATCTGCTGTGCACAACTCGGCGGCACTGCTCTACCCGGCTACGAGGGCAGCTGCAAGAGGGGCCAGAATCCCTCTCTGTGTCGGCCACAGGACACACGCCACGTCCTCTGCAGGGAGGACAGGTCAGGACCTCTGCAGCCCCTCCACAGGCTGCGCAGTGACTCTGAGGACCCATGAAGAAAAGAGAGGTCAACTCCCCTACCCCCATCAAACATCCCAGAATGCACTCGGGGAGAGGGACAGGATAACTAATAAAAGCTTCTTCCTCCACTCAGAAAAGAGAAGGATGGGAAACACTAGTTCACAGCAGGTGTGAAATCCGACCAAACAGGAGGTAGGCCCGCCTGGCTCTGCACCGCCCCCCACCCCGGCCCGCCCTGGAGCAGCCATGGGCCCTGCCGTCTGCAAGTGAGGCCCCTGTGCACAGGCCCCAGGAAGGACGGCTTCACTTGCCTTTGTGGCTGCCTCTCAGGTGGGCAGTGGAGAGAATGGCCTTGTGGGGACCTCCTGGAGCTCATGACCTGTGTCCTCTGGAGCTGTTTTTTGGGGGGCACTGGGAGTTGCTTTGGAGAAATCAGAAGAATTCCAGTCCATGTTTGTGGCTCCTTTGCCAATAAAATTCCCTCCAAGGGTTAGTGGGCTTTCTGCCCATTTGTTTCCGCTCAGTGCCAGGTGCACGGAGCCAGGGTCACAGCTCTCTGGGTATGGTCCTGCTCTCTCATGGACTGCAGTCCTGCAGCTCTGGGGTGGGTGTTAGCAGTGACCCAGAGACGCCCACCAACAAAGCCAAGGCCAATGTGGAATTCACTTTGTGTGTCTCCTTTCCCGAGGCTGCCTCGCATCAGACGCCTGAGAACTGTAGCCTCATCTATTTCGTCTGGTTTTAGCGTTTTCGTCTGGTGGTGGCTGTGAGTGGAATCTGGGATCAGTCACCCCACCAGCGCTGTAATCAGAAGCCCTTTGGCCTTCCTTGCTCGGTTAGAGACTTTTATTTGGATGCACAGCCGTACAGGGCACTGGTAAGCAGGGCATGAGCAGAATCAAGCATGGGTCTCGGTTTTGCTTTGTTTTCTTTTCCCGCTGGGTGGAATGCTATGGCTGTGGCTGCCAACTACCCATGAAAATCTATTCTCCATAATTAACGTGTTTAAAGCCGAGGTCTCAGAAAGAAGAGAGAGACTGGGGAAGGAAAAAAAAAAGTGCAGGAAAGAGGTAGTGGCCAAGTGGTAAACGTCACTTGAGTCAGTTCAGTGAACCCAGGCAGGATGAGGAAGAAGAAAACCGTATCCAGGGCCATCACAGTCAAATTGCTGAAAACAAGTACAGAGAACAAAGCCTGGGGCAGGCGCTGTGGTGTTGCCAGCCCACCCCGCAGTGCTAGCGTGAGTCCCGGCTGCTCTGTGCTTCCGAGCCAGCTTCCTGCTAATGCACCTGGGAAGCCAGCAGAGGGCTTGGGCCCCTGCCACCCACGTGGGAGACCAGGATGGAGTTCCAGGCTCCTGGCTTCGGCACAGCCCAACCCTGGCTGTGGAGGCCATTTTGGGAGTGAACTAATGAATGGATGCAGGATCTCATTCTCTCTCTGTCTCTCCCGCTCTTTGTCACTCTGCCTTCAGAACCCATCACTGTCAGTTAGATTTTTTAACAAAAGAAAAAAAATCTTGAAAGTGGCCAGGTGAAGGACATGCTGTAGGTGAGTGACAATGGGAATGACGGCTGACATAGATTGAAAAACCACCGAGGCCTGAAGACAGAGGAACTGTGTCTCTAAGTTGCTGGAAGAAAAAGCTGATCATCCATAATTTTATATATGTATTTTTTCTGACAGGCAGAGTCAGACAGTGAGAGAGAGAGAGAGACAGAGAGAAAGGTCTTCTTTCCGTTGGTTCACCCCCCAAATGGCCACTACGGCTGGTGTGCTGTGCTGATCCGAAGCCAGGAGCCAGGTGCTTCCTCCTGGTCTCCCATGTGATTTCAGGGCCCAAGGACCTGGGCCATCCTCCACTGCCTTCCCAGGCCACAGCAGAGAGCTGGACTGGAAGAGGAGCAACTGGGACAGAATCCAGTGCCCCAACCAGGACTAGAATGGAAATCTCCCTCAAAAATGGGAATAAAGGGGCTGGCACTGTGGCATAGGGGGTAAAGCCTCCACCTGCAATGCCAGCATCCTATATAGGTGCCGGGTTGAGTCCCAGCTGCTCCACTTCTGATCCAGCTCTCTGCTATGGCCTAGCAAAGCAGCAGAAGATGGCCTGAGTGTTTGGGCCCCTGCACCCATGTGGGAGACTCAGATGAAGCTCCTGACTTCTGCCTGGCTCAGCTCCTCTGTTGTGGCCATCTGGGGAATGAACCAGTGGATGGAAGTGTTTCTCTCTCTCTCTCTCTCTCACACACACACACAAACACAAACACACACACACACATATACTTTGCCTTTCAAATAAACAAATAATCTTTTAAAAAGAAGGAAAAACAGACTCAAATCAGTTACCTAATTGTAGCATCCCCATGTCCTTCAAGACAGGACAGACCATTTGTGGTAACAACTGGAGCCATGGCTGCTTGTGCACTGGGCACAGGGGAAATTTCTGGTGATGGAAACAGACTGCATTTTGATTAGTGTGTTAGCTACAGCTGCGTAAGTCGCTCAACACACAAGCTCTTTGCATTTCGCTGTCCGCTTGTATTCCCCAATTTAAAACGGGGAGGGGCTGCTCAGTCTCTGGTATGTCATTGATGTAGCCTTTATTTTTTTTTTGCCACTAAAGAAGACTTAAAAAAAAAAACAACTCCTTGGTGTAATAGCTAATGTTTGTTGCTGTAACTGATGAGTCTCCAAATTGTGCTGGGTAACACAAACACTGTTTCTCAGCCACAGGAAGCCCCAGACAGAGGAGAACCACAGCAGCCCTCCAGGTGTTGAATCAAGCGTCTGTCTCAGCCTCTGCCCGTCCCACGGGCGCCTTCCCAAGCTGTCTGCGGGCAGCCAGCAGGAGGGTAAGGCTGGGAAGATCCGATGGTGCTGGCCATCTCTGCCACCCTGTGTTACCAAAGTCTCCTGTAAGCTAACATGCATCAGATGCGGACTGATCACCAGCCACGCTTTTAACAACCTTGCAGGTGCTCACCAGCAACTCTTGAAGGTGCGGGGCAGGTTTTACAAGTGAGCAAACCGCGGCGTCAAGAAGTTAGGAGGGATGGATCCTGAGCCCCGGCAGCCGGACTTCAGGGCAGGGAGCCGCGGCCGCGGCGCCGCGTTCCGAAGGTCTGGTGAGCCCGGTGGCGCCGGCCCGTGTCCACACAGTCAGAGACTGGGATTGTCTCTCAAGGTGCTGCAGAATACCTCCCACGCTGATTGGAGGCGTTGCTGTAGCACCCCCAGACCTGGGGCTGCGCACCTGACAATCGCTGACGTCGGGGTGGTGGAGGTAAGCGGGTAGGTATTGCAAAGTGCAGAGCAAGGACCAGGCAGCCACAGCTTAATTTCTGGGCTCCCCAAGGGGCCGGGGGGTGAAGGTCCTTCTAGATTGAAGTTGGCGCTGAGAGGCGTATGATCAAGCTCCTGGTTGGTCCGTGGTGCTCGTGACTCTCCTTTGATTGGCCGCGGAGGCCGTGCTCTTTAGGCAATCTGTGACTGTGGGCGGGGATCCAGTGGGTCTGGGGAGGGTTCACGTGGGTGGCGGTCACCTGCCCAGGAGCTGCAACGCCCCTGGCTGGACCTGGAATTTCCCTACTCAAATCCCTTCAGACCATACTGGCCAACGGGGCTTCAGGCGTTGGAGAAGCAATGACTTCTTGCATCCGGTGGTGAGACCCTTGTGCAGCCCGCCGTGGCCGGTGGATGCAGTAAATTCCTTGGAGAAAGGACAAGTCAGGACTCCGGGGCTGAGGGAGACGGGGGAGAGGCGGGTCCCGCCTGTACCTTCTAGGGGTCCTGTCTCGCTGGAGACTTCGCAAAATAGGTGATGCGGAACGTCCTGAAATGTCTCCCCCTGACCTTGGGTTGATGCCTGAAGACTGGTTCCTTGCTTTTTAAAGATTGCTATGGCCCTGTGTTTCCTCTCTGGGTTACGTACTGCACGCAGATGCCCTCGGTATTGACAAGACTTTCACCACTGGCTGGGAAATGTTTTGTTTCAACTCTCTCCACTTGTGAGTTGTTCTCCACCAAACATTCATCTGCTTTTGTTGATGTTTGAGCCCCCAGACATGGAGTAGACAGCCACGAGTTCCTCCACTTATGCAACGCGGGCACAGAAGCTGGTGGTGGAAAAGTATCTCACAGCTTATCTGGTCCAGTTCCTGAGCTGATGGAAAAAGATGCTTCTAAAAACGGCTGGGCAAAAATAGACACTTTATAAATTGAATCACATTTTTTTGACTTCCAAGGCGAGCTTGCTCTCAAACAGAGTCAGTGATAAATGTTTTAGGAGGTGAAAATTTAGCTTGCAAGCAATTAGCAGTGATTAAAGCCAAGACACAGAGCGCCCAGGCTGCCAGCTGACAGGTCGGGCCGAGCCTGGGAAGGGATTTGGCTGCCTCAAAAGCGCAGCTCACTGCACATCAGACTTCCTGTCGTGTGGTCCTTGCAGCAAACCTGGGTGCTGTGGACCGCTGACAGCCCTGCCGCACACACAGGGTTAAGGAAAGATGCAGAAAACCCTCACTGTCATCCTCACGTCTTCTTAGATTCTCCCGCAATCCTAACATTGTTCTAAGGTTAAAAACAAAAGGGCCAGGATAGCGATGGACTGGTGGGGTACAAACCTAGCTTTTCTTGAAAGCTGAGGTGGGGGGATGTTTGTCTGATTGATTGATTGATTGGTTGTCTTTTGGGAAAGAGAGGCCCCTGGGGGAGCTGGATTGTGGAGCTCCCACTCTCTGTCCCAGCTCCTTCTCTGTTTCAGAGCCCTCACACCAGGGGTCCTGCCTGCCCCTCCCTCCCGAAGTCCCTTGTCTCTTCCCATACTTCTCTCACAGCCTCTTCCCAGGCCCAGCATCCCCTCCACCCCCACCCCATGTCATTCAAGCCACAGCCCCCTGGAGCCTTCCTGGAGTTGCCAGGAAGGCGAGACTCCACCTGTTTACATAAGCAGTTCCTGTGCAGTGCCCAGCCTGGATCCCATGGAGCACAGGCTGAGTGGAGGGGGCTCCAGGGCTGTGGAGTGTGGGGACTGTCAGGTGCTCCTGCGGCCACTTCAGGCCGCGGAGGACAGTCACACCCTGGACGTGAACTTGGCTTTAGGAAAACGTCCCCGTGGCCTCCGGTGTCCCCCATGTGGATTGCACTGGCTTCGGCTGGGGCTGGGCAGGAGAACCGAGGAAGGAGAGGGTCAGGGCCATTGTGCGGCAGGATGGGGGTGGCCTAGAGGGGACCTCGGTGGAGCCTCTCTCCTCCTGTCTCAGGGAGTGTGGTAGGCAAGGCCTGCGCAGCCTGAGCAAGGCCCCCGGGGAGCGGGAGGAGTCACACTGGCCTCCGTTTGCGGGGTGCTCACGGTCTCCTGCGAGAGGAAGCACAGGTGCTTGCTGGCTCACCCACACCACGTTCACACGCGAGGACCCACGCCCGATGAACAGCTGACAGCTGCAGCGCTACAGAAGCTCCCCCCGCGCGGCTCTGCTTGCGGGGGCAGGGGGCAGGGGCAGTGGCGGGGTATAGGTAAGTTTCCAGGGGGTCTTTGAAGCAGTAGCTCAGGCCAAGGCGTTATAGGACTTGGAGCTGGACCCAGGTTTGATCACTGGCATCTTGGGTGACCTTAGCCAAATGAGGAATCGTACAGGTCCCTTACAGGGTGTTTTGTTTTGTTTTGTTTTGTTTTAGAATGTATGGCTTTTCCAGAATATGTGTGGAAGATTCTGGTGTATAGCAAGTGTTCCATAACGTGACATGAGCCTGAATCTAGAACATTCTGGGATCCCATGCTCTGCAGTGGCAGCAGCCTCCCAGAGCGCAGGTGACGGGAGAACACTGATTTTTCTCAATGTTACGTGCATTTTTGTGGCACCTGGTGTGAGGGCTGAGAACTCTTGCTTGTGCCCTCATGCAGTGCTGGGCTGTGAGCACTCAGCAAGGGGCTGGGGGGCGCGCAGCCTGGCATGCCCTGGCTGTAGCACACCCAGGGGCTGCACAGGCGTGGGTCCTCAATCACAGTGGGTGATGTGCACGCTCAGCTCTGTCTCCTGCACTTAGAAACTGAACCCCAGAGAGGCACAGGCTTTCTCGGGGCCACAAATCCCAGCAGTGGTAAGATGGAGTCTGAACCCGAGTGGGTGGATTCTGAAGGTCCATGCTCTCTGGCCAGCCTGTGACCTGCAATCAGGTCCTGAGCCCAACTCAGCTAAGAGTGCTGGGGCCTGAGCCATGCTGTAGTGGGCTAAGCCCCCGCCTGCATCCCATATTGGTGCCAGTTTGTGTCCTGACTGTTCCTCTTCTGATCCAGCTCTCTCTTTGTGGCCTGGGAAAGCAGTAGAAGATGGCCCAAGTGCTTCGGCCCCTGGATGTGCATGGGAGGCCTGGAAGAAGCTCCTGGCTCCTGGCTTTGGATCAGCTCAGCTCCAGCCATTGCAGCCATTTGGGGAGTGAACCAGCAGATGGAAGACCTTTCTCTCTGTCTCTCCCTCTCTCTATTACTCTGCCTCTCAAATAAGTAAGTAAATATTTTTAAAAAGGGTGACAATAACTACATCTCTTAGTGTTTTGAGATTTGACTACCAAAAAATCCACTTAGGGTGGAGCTTTGAAAACTTTAATATCCTGGTATAATGTATTCTTAAACAAAAAAATGGGTGGGTAGGGGTGGGAGCAGGGTTGGAGATACCTTTTCCTCTCCTCAATTCAGCCTCAGTCCAGCTCCTTAACCTACTATTGGAGGTACCCGGAGCCTTCTTCATGCAGCCCATCTTGGACGGAAGTTGATGCTCTCTCCCCGTCCCCAGTTCCTGGAGTTTCCATGGCTCCACTCTCTGTGGCTAGGAGAACAGAACACTCCTCCTACTGGGTTTTCTCCCCAGCTGGGTCTCTCGCAGCTGGATGCACCTGTTGGGCCATCACACCCTGGTGGTGACTTATGAGGCGCTCTGAGTTCCCTTGCACCCCCAGCTAGTCAGCAATGCAGGGGAGGAAGTACCGGGGACCAGACTCAAGCTGTGGGGTCCGTGTGTAACTTCCATCCCCGCCCCGTGGTGCCGGGGCGACCGATGGAAAGGCTGGCTGATGTCGGTGCTGGCTCATTTTATTACTAGTTATTAAGTCTCCTTCACAGTAGATGCCCTCTGGTGGGCGTTAACTCGTGACACGAAGACCTTCCCACGGTGCCCATTCCCAAGGGTCCATCTGCATCCTCTAGCCACACCTCCTGCTCCTCCTCCTCCAATCATTTTCCTTTCAGGCTCCGAGCAAGGCTGTAGCCAAGCTCCCAGCGTGGTCGGTTCACAGCCACACGTGAGGCTGAGACCTCTGAAACCCAAGTTCAGGCTTTTCCTTCTTCCTGCAGCTGGCTGGCCTACTGCCCGTCCATCCTGGGGCATGGGCTGAGGCAGGGCGCTGAGACCATGGTGGTGGTGGGGGCACAGCTGGCCTGTGACTTCCGGCTGGATGGGCCGTTGCTGGGGCCGCTGGGCGCCCACAGCCCAGTTAATCTGACCAGACCCAGATCCAGGGGCAGCCTGGCTGTGTGCTCTCATTGTGCAGCGTGGAGCTGTTTTGTTTTACCTTTGGCACGTGTGTCTCAGCTGCAGGTGCACAGCCTGGCGCGAGACCCTCAAGGTCCCCCTGTGGGCCTCCCCCGGGGTTTGCTGCCAACTCCAGGGACGTCTTTCCCCACCAGTGGCACCCCTGCATCAGAGCATCCTCGGGGACACATGCTCAGGGCTGCTTGCTCTGAGGGGACACACGGCCGCTGCAGGCGGGGGGGGGGGCAGCCTGAGGAAGGGCTTTCCCTCTCTTCCCGCTTTTACACTCTTGTGAGTGCAAAATGAATGGGAAGACAGAGAAAGAGAATGAATTTGCTCTTTGCTGAGTCCTCTTGTGGTGCTTTGGGTTTTTTATTTTATTTTTTAATGAGAGCAGGCATTTACTATTTATTTATTAAAGATGTGTTTATTTGAAAGACAGAAGGGGAGAGACAGAGACATCTTCCATCTGCTGGTTCACTCCCCCAAATGACTGCAACATCCGGGTCCGGGCCAGGTGAAACCAGGAGTCTGCAGGGGCCCAACACGTGGGCCACCATCTACTGCCTTCCCAGGCGCATTAGCAGGGAGCTGGATCCGAAGTGGAGCAACCGCAGGCGCATACACAACAAGGCGGCCCCTGGCGCTTTTCATTTACATCTCTCCCCAGCTGTGAGCGCCTTCCGGACAGAGCAGCCACTCGGCCTCGGCGTCGTCCGGTGCCCTGCTCGGCGGTGCGGTGAGCACCTGGCCAGCGGCAGGACGCGACCGCCACCAGCGCCGCGCAAATGCGGCTCTTCCTCCCCTGCCGCCGCGAAGCACGGCTCTTAACGAGTCTGTGCGAATGAGCGAGAGGGTCCCGGTGAACGCGGGTAATCCCTGGGGGACACGTGGCTCACGCGGGCGCGTGCTGACCAGCGTTCTTTCCCAGGGATTCTAACGGCGTGCAGGTTGTACGGGGCCGTGGCGGGGATCCTCCCCGGGGTGCAGACTCGCAGCGCCTCTGCTCTCCCCCTCTCGCTCGGAGCTCCTAGTCTGTCCGACTCCTCCGCAGCCCAGCTGGCCGCTACCTATGGGCTCAAGCCCAGGACCACGCGGGATGCGTCTGCAGTGGGCGGCGTGGGTGTCGCCTGCGTGTGCACATCTTAGGACGAAAGTCCCCAGATGCAGGGAGAAGCCAGACTGACCCCCTGAGTCCCCTCACCCTGCGCAGGCTCGGGCTCCTCTGCCGTCCTCAGCAGGGGGCAGCACCTGCGTCCTGATCTTTGCATCTCGGCCTCCCGCGCAGGACGTGGAGCTGCTTCCCGGCTGCGGGGATGGGGTGAAAAAGAGAAAGCCGCGGTGGACTGCCTCTCCAGGGCGGTGCCGCAGTGCCCTCTAGTGGACGTTCTCTGAACTTCGCCAGCCGCCCTCGGCCGCCCTCGGTGCGGGTCACCCCTCTCCTCCTCGCAGCCTGGGGGTCTCGGGAAAGGCTGAGGCTGGGGCGGCGGGCGAGGCTGGGGAGCGCACTGACGCAGGGAGAGCAGACCTCTCGTTCGTGTCATCCTCTTCTTGCTGCTTCTCCGGCAGGAAGGTCTCAATCGAAGTCCCGAGTGTCCGCGTGCAAAAGGAAGCAAGAGGTGAGTTGTGTGTGTGTCAGATGCTTTCAGAAATAACGGGGCAGGGAAAATAAAGAGGTGAGAAACGGAACTCGATGAAGCCAGCCAATCATGGGTGAGACCGAAGGTAACCAGAAAGCACAAACTGAGAGAGAGACTCCCCCATCAGTGAGCTCGTGATTGTGAACAGACTCAACGACCACCTCTCTCAATGTGAAGCTTTATTTCTCGTTATTAAACCGCGCTCTCTGAAATAAGAGGAACCAGGAAGGCCCGAATTCTCGTACTCTGGGCAGATATTCACGTCAATGCACCAGCAAAGCCTCGCTGGCTCTGGACCCAAACCACATCCCAGACGCTGGTTGCAGCCATGCCACCAGCCGAGCTTGCACCCTCTCTGGTCCAATTGGTCACAGTAGCTTCCCAGCCCATCTTCTGGAGTGTACGTACGCCCCAGCCGTGCAGAGCCCGAGCCGATCCAGAATGTTCCTTTGAAACCATACATCAGGTCACAGTGCCACCTCCTCGTTTTCAAAGGTTTCACCTGTGCCCTGTGCCATCTGAAATAAAAACCAAATTCCTCTCTGTGACCCACCAGGCTCTCCCGGTGCAGGGAAGGAAGGCTCCTGCACCACAGGGCACAACCAGGGCCACAGGAGAGTGACACAGCGTGGCCTTCAACCCGGAGAAGGGAGCAAGTTCCTAATCACCCAAGCTGTCCCGTGACAGGACGTGGGCTGCAGCCACTGGGGTAAAGCGTCCGCTGCCGCCCTTCCGCGCCACATTCGGTGACTCTGGGAATGAGACACATGTGGGGCAAGTGCCCAGGGCGGCGGCGCCGGAACGTGGACACGCCGGAGGTGTCAGCCTCCATGTGCTCGTCTCCTCTGCCTCAAGCCTCCCCTCCAAACGCGTGTGCGTGGTGGGGAGGTGGAGATGCGAGCCTACGCTCTGCTACGGAGAAGCTCTGGGAGACGCTCGCGGCGTCACGAGCACCTGGAAAGGACACAGCTGCATGGCCAAGTATCCGGAGGGGCGCTTGAAAGGCTCCCAGGTGGTTCTGGTTGTGACGAAGGTCGCGACCCCTGGCGTAGCTGGGAAGTGATTTGTCTTTGAGACCCCCACATTACAGTCCCAGGCTTGCCACTTGTCAGCTGTGTCATGGCTGCTGCCTCTCTAGCCCTGTGAGCGGGAGGAAAGAGAGGAGGGAGGGTCAGAGCGGAGAGGCGAGACCACCAGGGAAGGGGGCGGGGTCTCTGCAAATGGCCATGGGCAGCACTCACCCCAGGCTCTTTTTTATTTTAAGATTTATTTATTTGAAAGGCACAGTTATAGAGGCAGAGGGTGACAGAGAGAGAGAGGGAGAGAGAGAGAGAGAGAGAGAGAGATCTTTCAAGTGCTGGTTCACTCGCAGTTGGCTTTAACGGCCCGAGCTGGGCCAGGCTGAAGCCAGGAGCCAAGAGCTTCTACCGGTCTCCTATGTGGGTGCAGGGGCCCAAGCACTTGGGTCATCTGTTGCTGCTTTGTCCCGGCCACTAGCAGGGAGCTGGATCAGGCGTGAAGCAGCTGCGACTGGAACCGGCGGGCATATGCGATGCCGGTCGCAGCCGGCGGCTTTACCCGCTGCGCCCCAGCGTCAGCTCCCAGGCTCCGCTACTAGGGCACCTGCTGTCAGAGTTCATTACAGAAGGAGCCGTGATTCATCTGGAAGTGGGGAACACGACACATCCTTACAAGACGTTACTAAAGGATCTCCTCGGCCACTCTGTGCGCCGCCTACGCCCCGGCACAGCAGGAACGCTGAAGTAGTCTGTCTAAGGCCACCGAAAGTTCAGGTGTAGCCTGGAATGGAGACACAGAGCCGTGCGTTCAGAAGCCGGAAATGCGTCTGCGTTTTTCAGTCTCACGCCTGCTGATGCCTTGGCTGTACACGTGAGATTCTGTAAACAAAACTCAGCCTGCTGGGGCATGTTCTCAACCTCTTACGGACAGCCTCGGAGTGATGAAATCCCCCTGCACCTTGCACGGCCTCTCAGAGTTGTGTGTGACCTTTGCCCCTGCTGACCCTTGTGTCTCTCCTTCAGGAACCGTCGCCGTTTCCTCCGGTGACTCAGCGGGTGAACCTTCCTGGCTGTTAAAGATGGTGCTGCTACAAACACCTTGCTTGCAGGCGTCCTTCTGCGCATGCGTGAGAGTGTCACCAGGGCCGGCACCCAGGAGCGGCGTGGTGGGGGCTGGGGGCCTCTTGCTCTTGAGGCCCATAGGGCAGCCCACCCTGGTGCCAGCAGCGTGCCGGGGCTCCTGTCGCTCTGTGCTGCCACCCACGCTGGGTCCTGCCAGATTTCACACACACACACACACACACACACCCGCAAGCCTACGCTCTTTCGACTCGGCTCACTAGCCTTTTGTGGTGGAGACAATGGAAGAACAGTGGCCCCGGAAGCCGCGTGCATCTGTGCTCTTGGCATGGAGGTCCTTAGGACAAGCTGTGCCGGGGCTGGTTCAGAACGCGCTGCTCAGAGCATGAGGAGGAAGGCCCGGGGCGCGCTGGGACAGGCCTGTTGGCCGTCCCCACCGCCACCTGCCTCAAGGCCTCCTTCTTTTGCCTTGAGCTTTGGCTCGTGGAAATGAGTAGGGACCCTGCAGATGTCCGCACTCACCCAGGGCGGTCCCGTTCATGCCAGCTGTCCTCCCGACCCCATCCTTAGCAATAGCATCTCTTTTGACCTTTCTGAGTCTTCAGCCCTGAAAGGTAGAATGGATACGGCCCCTGGCTCCCAGAGTGGAATTCTAATCAACTGCCTGTGCGCAGCGCCTTGGCAGTGTGGGTGCGGCCGGGGTGCGGCTGCACAGCTCTGGACCCCGCTGAGAAGTCGTCTCCCTGGGAAGGTCTGGCTTCCTCACTGTGGAGCACTGGGCACATTTCATGCCCATATGACACCCAGCTCCCCGGGCAGATGGCTCTGGGCAGCCTGGCAGGTGTCCCCCCGTCCTGGGCTCCTCGAGATCAGAATCTGTCCACCAGACAGAGCACCCTGCTCCGTGTGCGTCGTGGCCAAGCTCTCGTGACAACACCTCCTGCAATAACAAAGCACTCCTTTGTGGGCCGCGGGCTCCAGCGAACAGCTTGGGGATGGCCGGCATCTCTCTGCCATGTTCTTTTCCAGACACTCCCCTCCCCCCACAGCATCCATTCAGCTCAAGACAGCCTGGGACCCTGTACAGACAATGGGGCCACCTGATCAACCCGGGGCAGTAGATGGGGGTGGCCTTCCAACACCAAAACCTACAGAAGAAATGATAGGGCACGTGAGAGAGCTGTGGGCGTCGGCATGGCAGCTCGGGGAGTTTCAAGTCTCCCCCGGAGGCCACCGCCTCCAGGAAGTCTTTGTTGAGCTGCCCCCTCCTCTCATTGACCTTTGTGCCTCCTCCATTACCAGCTCTGAGTGTGTGCGGCCGCCTGTCACAGCGCCAGGGGCAGTGGTGCCACCACACTTTTCCACTCGTATTCTTCGTGCACTAGGAGCTCCATACGAGTTTGTTCAATGAAGAAATGAATTTACCTTTACCCACAGGGGTTCTTCTTGGAAGCCAACTGGACAGGGGAAGTCAAATGCTACGGTGAAGTCTCCCTTGGCCTGCGCCTTCTGCGTCTCCCCTCCGTTTAGTTTTCCCTCACTGCCGGTGGACTTCGCCTGTGGCTGGGGCCGACAGGCACCAGCAAGCCTCGGAGGCGAAGGCAGCTCTGTGGGCTCTCTCCAGCCAGGAGCTGGCACTGCAGTCTGCACCTCCCACACGGGGCACAGGGACCCAACGACTCAACCACCACTGCCACCTCCTAGGGTCTGCATCACTGAGGGTCAGGAGCCAGAGGAGGAGCAGAACCCTGACATGGGACACGGGACACGGGTGTCTGAGCAACTAGGGGAGGACAGATTCTGGCTGGAGACCCAGACAGCTCCTGCAGGGACACAGCTTCAGACACTGGCTGAGGAGCTGGGGCCAGGACAGGTTGAGCAGACACCACCCTCCCCTCCCCTCTCCCTCCACAAGAGCAGAAAGTGGCTGTCTCTGCAGGCCATGGAAAACAGACATCCATGCGGGATGTGCTAAAGGCCAGGTACCGTGCTGGTGCTGCGGAGCCAGCGGCTTGCCAGCCACACTTGGCCCTGCCATCTCTGGATGCCTCGGGGCCAGCATATGGCTCCCATCATGCTTTGGGGCCAGCACGATGGGGCGGGTGGCCTGCGGGACAGTAGCCAGCATTCTAGGAGCTGGTGTTTGGGGGTACCCCCCATTTCATCCTGGCAGCAGAGCCATGTGTAGGTGTTCAGATGCAGGGGCAGAGAGGGTCCTAACTTAAGTGGATGGAGGGAGAGGAGCGGGGAGAGAATGCTGGGAGGACTGACAACTGACAACTGATGCAGGGTGGCAGTTGGCAGCTTAACCCGCCATGCCACAATGCCTGCTCCCAAAGTAAACAACTTTTAATTCCGTTTCCACAGCCGTTGGGACATGCTCTCCTGGGGGCCATTATCTAACAGGTACCTCCAGGCCCCCAGTTTATTGGCTCCTTTTCACCCTTCCTTTGGGTGCCCCTTCCCTGTTTAGCTCCACGTGGCCGGGCTGCCAATCACAGAATCTGATACCTCCTCACAGGGGGCGGGGGAGGGGCATGGGCCCAAGTCAGGCCAGCACAAGCCTGTCTCCTGGACTTGGAGTCTTAAAAAAAAAAAAATGTTTATTCTTGTGTAAAAATTTTGAATTTAGTGCATAGTTTTTTAATGTTCCATAAACATTTTTAAAAAGATTTGATTTATTTGAAAGACAGAGTAACAGAGAGAAGAAAAGACAGAGAGAAAGAGAAAGAAAGAGCGATCGTGAGAGAAAGAGAGAAAGAGAGAAAGAGAGAAAGAGAGAAAGAGAGAAAGAGAGAAAGAGAGAAAGAGAGAAAGAGAGAAAGAGAGAAAGAGAGAAAGAAAGAAAGAAAGAAAGAAAGAAAGAAAGAAAGATCTTCCACCTGCTGGCTCACTACCCAAATGCCCACTATAGCTGGGGTCAAGTGAGATTGAAACCAGGAAGCAGGAACTCCATACAAGTCTCTCACATGGGTGCAGGGACCCAAGCACTTGGAGCATACGCTGTTGCCTTCCCAGGTGCCTTAGCAGGGAGCTGGATGGGTGGTGGAGTAGCCAGGACTTGAACTGGCGCCCCAGTGTGAGATGTGGGTGTCACAAGCTGCAGCTTAGCCACAACACTGGCCCCTTCTGTGAAGTGTTTGAAGACCCTCGCACCTGCTGTCCAAATGAGGAAGCCAAGGCTTCGAGACGTGGCATGACCTGCCCAGCTCACACTGCTGGTGAGTGACAGGCATGGGCCCCACCTGCCCCATGGCGGCGCTGGGAAGGGGGGGCAGGAGGGTTGGGAGGCTGCGCAGCACAGGAAGAGCGGGTAAGCAGTTGCAGCAGCCAGCGAGGGAGGGGCGTCTCCGTGGTGCCTGGGGGTTCCGGTTTGGGCACCTGGTGGACAGATGGAACTGACCTTCCTTGAGATACGGAAGCCGGGAGGAGGAAGCAGTGTGTGTGCAGGTGGGGTGGTGAGGAACACAGTTTGGGGCCTGCTGGCCTGGAGGTGCTGACTTGGACCTGAGGCACCTAGGAGCCCGTGGATTTGAGGGCCTGGCGGCGTGGCTGCTGTCCCCAGGGGCACTGCGCAGGAAGAGCCCAGCAGAGACCCTCGGACCCAGCGGGCAGGCGAGTTCAGGACACTTTCTGATGTTCTGTGAGAAGATAGCCTGGGAGGGCTCTCTCTCATCCTGTGCTCCGGCGTGGGTCTGGCTGTCTCTTCCCTCCCACATAGCAGTTACTGAACCACGTCTGTGTTGTTTTCCCTCCTAGAATGTAAGCTCCATGAAGCCAGGGGCCCTGCCTGCCTTGCTCACTGTAACTTTCCTGTAGGAGGCAGAGGAGGTCCCCAGCCCAGCCCCTCAGCCAGCTTCTGTGCACAGCCAGAGGCAGAGCCACAGTGAATTAAAATCTGCCCACAATCCTTTGGCCTGCCCTTGACGTCCGTCGTCGGTGCTCCTGGGCTCTCTCTTTGGGGCTGGCATCTTCTCTCTCCTGTCTTTCTAGAGTGCCAAGGTGCTTGGCGGGGTCCTCACTACCATTTCTGGAAGGCCTGCTATGTGCTAGGTACTCCATTCAGGCTTTGGCATACTTCTCTCAGGCAGTCCTCACAAGTGTCCCTCCTGCGAGGTTGGTGTCATTACTTTACGAGTGAGGGCACTGAGGATCAGAGAGGGCAAGCCACTTGCTGGAGCTCACAACGCTAACGAGAGGTGGAGTCAGGCTTCTCCCCACGTCTGTCTCGGAAGCGCTTCTTCCTTCCCTGCGTTGCTGTGCTGCCAGCAGTCAGCAGTAGGTGTGCAGGATCCCATGTCGCAGCACGGCCCAGCCAGGCCTGCCGAGGCATTCCAGCAGGGGAAGGACGCGCCTGTCTGGGCCCAGCAAGGTGGCTTTGGGAAAGAGCTAGAAGAGCCGGCCTCCCCTGTGTGTGCGCCCTGGCACCCCTGGGCGGGCCACGTGCCGCAGCTGGCTGCACTGAGAAAGACTCATCGGCGAACACTGGGCAGATCCGGCACCTGGGGAACAGGTGCAGACGTTCTGGATGACCCTTCCCCACCCGAAGCAGGTGCGAAGGACCTGCACTGCCCAGAGACAAAGGGTGAGGCCTGGCGAGGCCCGAGCTCTGCAGAAGTAGCGTCGTCTGGCCAGGAGGCCCTGCAGTTCCCTGTGGTGGGGTGGTCCTCGGGGACCCTCCACATCTGCTCTGTGTGTGAAGCAGGGGGGAAGCAGCAGACAGAGGCGTTTCTGGAGAGACACTGTTTCCTAAGGTGATGAGACAGAACTGTGTGTCTGCTGGAAAGCTTGGGGCCCAAGAAGGACTGGCTTTCTCCCTGGGATCGGACCCCCAACTCCTTACAATAGCTGAGAAACTGCTGTCCCACTGACCCCCCAGCAGCTGCTCCCGGATCGGCCCCCTGCCCTGACACCTGTTTTCTCCTCTGATGGCTCTGCCCACTTCCCCTCCCCAGCCCCAACACTGGTACCCCCTGGGGGACCTTGACACACATCTGTGCCCAGGCTGTGCCCCGGCCTGTCCCAGGAAGGAGCGTCAGCCATTTCAAAGCCTCCCCGGTGACTCCGGTGTGTCTAGGGCTCAGACCTCTGTCATCACCTACCCCTCTGTCACCCTCCCCTGGCCAGCTTCAGGTCTCACTCAGCGCCTGATTCCTTCCCGGGCCAGCCTGCCCGAGCCCCTCTCATCTTCGGGCATATGGCTTCAGCACCCTGTCTGTGCCTGGGTGCCCCTTGACTGTGTTCTCCCAGTGGACAAGGGCCTGCTCTACTGGTTCACAGTTGTAACTCCTGCACCTGGCACATGATAACCCTCCAATAACCAGGCCGGGAAATGACAGATCAAGTTCAAAGCTGTCTTCCTAAAAACATTCCCCTTGACATGTCTTCCTTCCTAATTAAACATGAAAGCCCACGTCTTGTCCATTTTCTAACTTTTTCCCCAATGTCTAGGGGTATTGTGTACTTAATTAGCACCTTTGGGTCGCTCTGGGTCCTGGCGGTTTTCCCGAGTCGGGAGCTGGCTCTCTGTGCCTGCAAACATTCGTGTTTCCCCAAATAGCTCCTAAAAAGGAAGCGCAGCTTCGCCACGAGAAAAGACAGATTGCAAACAAGAGCTGTGCACAGGCAGGCTGAAAAGACGGCGCAGGCGCTGCGCTCGCTGGGCAGGGGGTGGGGAGTGGGGGTGCGCGGTGATGTCCAAAGCACCTCCGCTGAAGATCAGACAGCTTCCGTCAATATGTGTCCACTTCCTGCCCCGCCCCGCACCCCGCTCCCGCTGAGCGGGCACTGGTCTCGCAGCCCAGCTCCCCAGAGCACAAGGGATGATCCAAGTGGGAGCGGAAGAAGATGGGGGTGAAAAGCTGCCAACTGGCCGTTAATTGGCTTCGGAACAGCCAAAAGCTTTTCTCCCCGGCTCATACAACCCTAGAGGAAGACACTGCACCTTTCTCACCTCCTCTGAATGGGCGGTTCGGAAGTGCGGGTGAGCCAGGAATCCACACGGCATTCTTCTCCCGCCAACTGCCCAGGGCTTGGAAGGGAGCCAGGTTGCTGGCCTCCTGGGGCTTGGGAACATGCCCAAGTGGAAGGAAGCCACCGTCCGTCTCCCAATCACGGAGAGGAGGGGTGATCAGCACCCCACCGAGGGCTGGCTGTGCACGACCAGTCTCTGCTGGGCTTCTGGCCCCATTGCTGTCCACCGCTTTCTGCATCTGCAAATGGAGGCTTTCCAGGGGCCAGACACCGAAGGTCCCTCCCGGCCTTGCCTGCGGCGGCTGGTGAGAAACAGCACAATAGGTGAGGCAAAGCCAGGGCTAGAAGATGCCAATGGAGCCCCCTGTATGCTGATCTGCAGGTCCTAGACTGGGGATGCCTATGGCGCCTCGTCCCATATAGGCAGTGGTTCAAGTCCCGGCTGCTTCTCTTCTGATCCAGCTCTCTGCTGTGGCCTGGGAAAGCAGTGGAAGATGGCCCAAGTGCTTGGGCCCCTACACCTACATGGGAGATGCAGAAGCAGCTCCTGGTTCCTGGCTTTGGAGAGTGAACCAATGTATGGTAGACCTTTCTCCCTGTCTCTCCCTCTCTCTGTAACTGCCTGTCAAATAAAAAAATAAAAATCTTTAAATAAAAAAAAAAGTCTGCACCCACATCTTGTATGAAATATCAGGTGCGGAAACGGAGGCCCAACAAGCTTGAAAAAGGCTCGTACAAGGTCATACTGGTAGCAAGCAGGGGAGTTTTACCCACTCTGGGCATGGCAGGTAGATTTAACTTCATGGGCCAACTCTGATAGATTGGTAAGGGCTGTCAGGAACATCCTGAGGAGCAGCAAGTCTGTGATGGATTAGCAATGTCTGCCACAGGCTTGGGAGGAGGAAGGGGCAGCACCATACATATGTGCGGGGTTTACTGTCTGGCTTAGTGAAGTTATCCAGAGGCTACTTCATGCAGGGCACCGGTCCCTCTGTTGGCAACGCAGTGGTAAATGAGCCTTTGTCCTCAAGAAGCTTATGTTCTAGCAGGGGAGCGAGCAATACATATGTGGACACAAGACTGGGTAGTGTAATCTTAGCTATCGCCAGGGAGTATAAGGAAAATAAAACAGGGCAAGGGAGAGAGAGCAGTGGTGTAGGGGAGGGGAGAGGAGCTCATCAGGTCATCAGGAAGGTGACATTGAAGCTGGGACGGAGGAGGCCCTATGAGGAGCTGGAGGCAGGGCCTCCTGGCAGAGGGACAGCCAGTGCAGAGGTCCTGGGGCGGGACCCCCAAGGGGCAGAGACACAGGGGATGAGCTAGGCAGGAGTGGTGAGGAAGCCAGCCGTCAGCTGGGCATGCCCTTAGGGACGGGCCTCCTGAGCTTACCCACTCAGAACGAAGCCAGCAGTCCCAATCCCCCCTCCCCACCACTAACCCTGCTGCTCCCCAAGGCGTTCCCTTCTCTTCTGGGCAGATGACACTGATGTGGCATTGTCCAGGACACTATGCAACGGCCCAGCTCTTGCCTGTGGCCTTTCACTGGCCTCCCTGCACCCTCTGATCCTCGACAGAAGACCCCAAACTCCTCGTAACGATCCCACCATCACTTCCTAACCCAGAGCCTTCTCCCTCCCTGGTTTATCTTTTCTTGCAACTATCCTCTACCCACAAACCCAGGGACAGATATTATTATTATTATTATTATTATATTATCTTTTCATTTTATTAACTTTTTAAAATTCAAGTATTTATTTTATTTGAGAGAGACAGACAGAGCTCTCCTCTGCTGGCTCAGTCCCCCAATGCCTACCATGGCTGGGGCTGGGCCATGCAGCCAAGGTCCCCAAATGGGTGGCAGGGACCCACCTACTTGAGCCATCCCCTGCCCTGCCGCCTCCCAGGGTGTCTATTAGCAGGAAGCTGGAATCCAGAGGAGAGCTGGGACTCACACTGGGCACTGCAGTCTGGGAGGTAGTGTCCCAACAGGTGTCTTAACTGCTATGCCAAATGCCCGCTCTTATTATCTTTTCAGAATAGAATCTGGAGTCATTAAGGCCCAGTTCTATTCACACACATTTCTCCATGTTTCCGGAGCGGATCTAGGGGCTGGGCATTCATTAGCCCAGGGGCCACCAGCAGACCCCTGGTGCTGTGGCCCCTGCACCACAGCAGCCCGGCGAGGGAGGCACAGAGGGTGCCACTGCCCTTCATGTGAGTGTGGAAAGGCCAGCTTCTTACTAGTGGCCGAGCCGAGCTCTGGACTCGGTCTCTTGATGCCAAGGCCCACGCTCTTGCCTCTGCACCAAGCTTTCTCCAGGACTGCACTGGGCAGCAGATGAGGGGCTTGGGGGAGAGGCCTTGACCTCAGTTCAGGTGGTTCCCCTTCATGGCAAAATCAAAGATCAGAGCCTCTTCCGTGGGTTCCTTGGGATCTCCACAGCCTGGAGAGGTACGAGGCCTTCTGTCCACTCAGCCCCAGGGAAACAGGAGCGTCCCAGCCCCTCTTCTTTGGCTTGCCTTTCAGGACCTGTGTCTCTACCTACCCCTGCCCAAGTGCCCTCTGTAGCCAGGTGGTCGCCTGCTTGCCCTGGGCTATTGCAGCCCACACTGTCCAGCCTGGCAGCCTTTTGATCAGGAAGCATTCCCGTGGGAACCATGGTGCCAACATCCGGTGCGGATTGACCCTCCGTTACCTGCCGGGCCTGCTGCCTCTGCTCTTGGGCCCAAGAACAAAGGAGCTATGTGCCTGCCGCCTGGCTGGCTGTGTTTGTCCAGGGCGAGGCCTTGCCTGGCACAGATGCTGAGCAAACAAGAGTGCCGGCCTCACAGATCCGCCTTGCAACAAGCAGGGCTGGAGATGGGAGACGTTGCTGCCAGGACACCTGCTCAAATGTCACCCTGCTCAACCCCGCCAGCACCCCAGGACACAGGCCACTGCGGGCCTTAGGGGGTGGTCAGCCGACCTGATTGCCAAGATGCCTTCTGTAGTCTAGGGCACCAAGTGATGTTTCTGGAAGCCTCTGGGGTTTCATGACAGATCTGGGAGGCAAAGATGCCCAGGGAATGGGCATGGATCCCGGGACTCAGAAGTGTGGTGCCTCCCCCTACCCTAGCCCTGTGTCCCCACACGTGACGTTCCTCACAGCGATGTCCCTGGGCACTGGATTCACGGCCCCGTCCACCGGAATGGAACTTCCAGAGCTGGAAGCAAGGGACTTCGTGTACGGATGACCGCATGTCCCCTGCTTCTGAGGCTGCTCTCTGCACCCCAGAAGTTTCAAGGTTGCTGGAGAGGCTCGGGGACCACCGAGAGACGTTTCTCCAGTCAGGACCAGGAGAGGCTGCCTGGTGTTAGTGGTTCTCAGAATTTAGTGTGCATCAGAGAATTGGCTGCCCCCCCCCTTTTTAGAGTAATGAACCCTGGACCCCATGCCCAAGAGATTGAGTCCCAAGATCCGAAGTGAAAGAGAGTGGCTCAAGATTTTGAGTTGTTTTTTTTTTTTTTTTAAATAAATGCCTTATTTATTCTAATCTGCTTGAAAGGCAGAGCACGAGAGAGAGAGAGAGAGAGAGAGAGAGAGAGAGAATCTTCCCTCTGCTGGTTTATTCCCCAGATACCTACCTATGACTGGGCCAGGCCCAAGTCAAGAGCCCAGACTCTGTCTGGTTTTCCCACACGGGTAGCAGGGACCCAAGCACTTGGGCCATCCTCTGCTGCCTCCCAGGATGCATTAGCAAGGAGCTGGATTGGAAGTGGAACAGCCAGGACTCGAACCTCCACTCCAGTATGAGAGGTGGGCTTCCCAAGCAGGGGCTTAACCCACTATGCTACAAGGTCTGCCCCAAGATTTTGAGTTTTTAACAAGCACCTAAGAATTCTTGAGGCTTCTGAGGAAGTGGAGTGAGTCTGTGCAGCGCTGGGTTCAAAGCCTGCGGGTGCCACTTTTCAGCTGTGTGACTTGGAGCAAGCCACTGAGGCTCTCTAGATGTCACTTTTGTCTGTAAAAGGCAGCTATAACACCGCCCGCCAGCTCAGGATGTGTGGGCTATTGTTTCAGGGCCTTTATTGCACCTTGTCAATATTTGCAGAATGAATGGGACAGGGGTCCATTTGCCCAAAGCTGAAACCTAGGTGTTCCCTTTGATGTCTCCATCCACGACACCTTTCTCACCCACCCAATCAAAGAAGTCCTTGCGACTCGGTCTCTTAAATACAGCTTACACCTGCCCGACTCGCTCACCCTCACAGCCGCCCCCCTGCCACCGCCGCCGCTACCCGCGGAACCTCCCCCTGCCCGTTGCCCCCCCCTCCCACCCCCCCCCCCCCCGGCGGCCGCGCTCTGCCCCGGTGCCCACCAAGGCCTAGTTCTCGGAAGCCCATCCCCGCCTCCACTTCCTAAGCCTCCTTTCAGCCCCTCTCCAAGTACGCGATGAATCAGTTCCTGCTGCCCCCGGGTGCTTGCACGAAGCCCGTGCTCTGTGCCCGCCGGTCCCAGGACACAGCCGCGGCTCTATCCTCCGCGCCCCTGTGACGACGGAACACCTGCCCCCGCCACCGCACGGGCCTCGACGCACAACGCAGACCCCTGTGTCAGGCGCTGCGGAAGCGCCCGCGCCGACTGTCGTCTTTAACACCTTGTGGGCGCTCAAAATATTTGTTGAATGAACGATTAAACACGTAGCTGAGTGAATGAATGAATCAGCGACCGAGAAGTCCCGGGTCACGGGGTACGTCGCCGCGGGCGCCCCCCTGGCAGGGCCGAAGCCAAGCCCGCCGCCTGGGGGCGTCCCGAGGCACGTGCGGGCCACAGGGGGGCGCCCCTGGCTCGCGGGATCCGGCCGGCACCTCGGACTCAGGCTGGGTTCCTAAGGGCCAATGGGCGGCAGGGGGCGCGGCCATGCCTCTGATGGACAGTATCGCCCCGCCCCAGCTAATTCATCTTTTTCTTGGCCCCGCCCAAGCCAAGCCTCGGAGCCCGAGGGTGGGTCTGGTGGAGGCGCCGCCAACTGAACCCCAGCCGAGTGCTCTCGGGGCCGAACCCGCGGGCCGGGCGGTCTGTGAGTGGGCGGGCGGCCCCCGGGGGCGGGGCCGCGGCGTTGACAGGCAGGCGGGCGGCCCCGCCCCCCCCGCCCAGAGCGGCCGCGCCGGAGCTGGGGGCAGCAGAAGTGAGTACGTGAGCGGCGCAGCAAGATCCCAGCTCGGACCCTGGACGGCGCGCGCACCCGGAGCCCCGCATCCGAGTCGGGCCCGCGGCGGACTGCTGGATTACTGTGCACCCCGAACCACGACCACTTGCGCCCTCCTGCCCCGGTCCGCCTCCCCGAGTCCTCCGCCACCCAGCGCCCCAGCGCCCCGGATCCTCCTGGACCGGTCCGTCCAGATTCCCGCGGGACTGACCTGCCCGCATCCCCCGGGATCGCCGGACTCTGGGCGCCGCCTCGGTCCCGGAGCCGCCCGCCTGGATTGCAC
Source organism: Oryctolagus cuniculus (assembly GCF_051225735.1). NCBI lineage: Eukaryota > Metazoa > Chordata > Mammalia > Lagomorpha > Leporidae > Oryctolagus > Oryctolagus cuniculus. The sequence continues at coordinate 94,055,015 of NC_142870.1, forward strand.
CCCCTCCCGGCCCGGATCTCCTGGAACCGTATACGCGAGCCTTCCCCGGAGCGCGCCCAGCGGCGGACCCTGCCTCGGGCTCCCGCAGCCCCGCCGGCGCGGCCCGGCCCGGCGCGGCCCGGCTCGGCTCCCCGCAGCCGCCCCGGCCATGGCCCGAGCGCGTCCGCCGCCGCCGCCGCCGCCGCCGCTGCTGCCTCCGCTGCTGCTGCTCCCGCTGCTGCTGCCCGCCGGGTGCCGAGCGTTGGAAGGTGAGCGGCGTCGGGGGGCGCGCCGGGGGCTGCCGGGGTGAGGGCCGGTGCGGGCTGAACTCACATCGCGGGAGGCTTGGTCACCCGCGCCGGCTGCCGGGCCGGGGGATGGGGTGAGAGAACGCCCCCGGGCCGCCTGGCAGGCGGGCAGCTCGGCTCTGGTGAGCGTCCGCCGAAGTCCGTCCCCGCCGCGAGCTGCGGTGCTAGCAGCCGGCACCAGCCGCGGCGGAGCGGGCGCGCAGCATTCGGAGAGGCGGGCTGGTGCGGGTGACCCTCGGGCGAGGCGCCGGCCGCGGGGCCCGGGCGGGGGGCGGCGCCGTGGGAACCCGCCGGAGTTAACAGTGAGGGTGTGCGTGCGGGCTTCGCGCTCGGTCGGGGGCAGGCTGCGGGGGCGGGGAGGCGGGCGCGGGTTATTGTTTGTGGCTTACCGAGCGCCAACTACCCCGAGGTGCCGCGCGCGCGCCGGCGTTGCACCCTGCTCCGAGGATCCCCCTCAGCCTTCGAGCGGGACCCCCCTAGTGGTGGGGTCTCCGCAGAACCCCCGAAGTGGTGGTGGTGCCCCAGGAGCGCCGGACCCGGGTGCGTTACTGCTTAGCGGGCGGTGGCAGGCCCGGCTTCGCCAGTGAAACCTACCAAGACCGCTGCCGAGGTGGTGGCTCCAACTTGGAATGGCTGCACTTGGGGGAGCAGCCGAGGCGTCGCTGGCGCTGGCCGGACGGCTCACACGCGGGCCGCTTGACACAAGCCTGCCGGGGACAGACAATGGGGAGGCGCGCACACATGCACACCGCCTGCTTTCCGAAAACACTGGAGCCATTGGGGTGGGGGAATCTCCCAATATGTAGGAGGAGCGACACCACCGAAAAAGGGGGCGGGGGGAGCTCGCGCTATGGGCAGTACTTATTTTTGGTGTCTTTAGTGGATCTGGTCACTTACTAGTTTAGGAACAAAAACATACATACTCTTCGGTGGGATCGGGGTCGTGCATTCGTCCCCAGTCGGTAAACTTGAACGTTGGAAGGGAAGACCTTTGACTAAGGCCTTGGAGAAAGGCATCTTTTTGGTGCTTTCTAATGTTCCTCCCTGTGCGGTGGGGGGTGGGGGTGTTCCCTGATCCCCCACCTCCTTCTGTCTCTGAGCCCCTAGCGCTGACAGATCCATTCACAGTAGTGGACACATGCAAATTCAGACAGACACACTGAGGTCGCGCCCACACTCACCCACATGTGTGTGATAGGATCGCAGGCGTGAGAAACCAGTGTGGGGCTTTGTTGTTGTTCGCCCGAAGGGTGTGAGCCAGGCAGCCTGGTGGAGTTCCCAGGTCTGGGTCTGTCTTGGGCCAGAGAAGGCAACATGGGCCCGCGTGCACCCAGACACACACTTAGGGGGCTGTGTGTCACTTGTGTGACACACACGGCCCTTGTTGTGGAGTGTGGTGGGGTGCTGGTGCTGAGAGTGGAGTGGGGGTGTGGTTTTGGGTCAGGTGAGCCAAGGGCTACCTTAGAAGCCTCACCCCTTCCCCTCTCTCCTTATTTCACTCTTCTCCACCTCCCCAGAAGCTACCAGAGCCCCTGGGGCAGGATGGAGGCCAGAGCTGGTATCCAGCCTCCCTGCCAAGGAGCTGGGGGGGGTGTGTGTAGCAGGGCCATTGGCTCCAGCCCCCCACCTCCTCCTCTCTCAGCAACTAGGGTTTCTTTCTCATAGGAGACAGGGCCAATGCCTTGGGAAGTGGCAGAGCCTGCAAGTGTGGCTGTCACCCATTCCTGCATCATCCTTGCAACATCTGGGACCCTGGTCTTCAGTGTGTGTGTGTGTGTGTGTGAGAGAGAGAGAGAGAGAGAGCGAGAGAGAGAGAATGGAAGCCAAGAGAGAGGCAGGGTGCTGACCCAAGTCTGGCCCTAATAACCCTCACTGCGAGATGGGGTAGTCATAGTTCCCACTCACTGGGCGGCTGGTTGTGGGGAGTGGCTCCTGAATGTTTGTCAAGTGCTTAGCACATAGGATTGGCTACTATTGTTGTTATTGTCACCCTAGGGTCTGCCCATGGAGAGCTCTGCAAGTGGAAGTGGAAGTGCTGTGAGGCGGGATCCTGCAGGAGGGAAGGCAGAGGAAGGAACTTGGGAGGGAAGGCCGGGCAGGGCTGGGGCAGGGGTGTGCATTTGTCCTCCCGCCATATGCCTGCCTACAGCTCCAAAGACTGATAGAGTGGGAAGAGAGCTGGGTCAGTGAGCGGCTGTTCCCCGGCCCCTGGCTGGACCTGCCACCTCTCCTGGGTGTGGGTAGGTGGACTTCCAGAGCCAGGGCTGGGACAGAGGGCGGGGCTCGGTGGGGTCCCTTGACTCCAAAGATTCAGCCCCCCAGGTTTACAGGGGGGGCAGAGATCCAGCCTCCTCCATCCACCCTCCATTGGTTTGCCTTGGCCTCTTGGCTGTGCGCCTGGGGGTCCTTCTATTTAGGCCCAGAGTTCCTGAGCTGTGGGTGCAGCCCCTCAAGCGCTGCCTGGCACCTGCCTCCTCTTCCTTCCCTGCACACGAGGCCTCATCATGACTCCACATCCCAGGATCTCAGCTGTTTTCCATGTGGATGAGCCAGGGTACTCGCTTGCCCTCTCTGGTTCCTGCCCGCCGCCCTCCAGTCGCCTGAGGGTTTACCCGAAGGTGCATGAGGAGCGGGGTCACCTTGTTGCTTGCTCCCCACTTTGAATCGTGTTCCCCAGGTTGCACACACCAAGATCATTCTCCTCTTCAGAGCCAAGAGCTGAGGCAGGGGTGGTGTGCTCTAGGTGAGTCGGCCAAGAGTGGGGCCGGGGTACGGAGTGAGAGCATGGTAGGGTGCCCGTGCTGGGAACAGATCCTTTTGGGAAAGGAGGAACAGTCACAGATTGCACGAGGTGGGGCCAGGGCCTCCCTGCCCCCACCGCTGGCCTTGCCATGTAAGCTGAGCTGTGGCTTCGATGGAACCTGTCCCTGAGGGGAGAGGCAGCAGGAGTGACCCCTGTGGACATAGCAGCCAGAGAGGGACCAGTGGGCCCCGGGTTTGCGTGGGTGGTTTGCATCGCCTGTGGCACCCCCGCCGCATCCCTGTTTGTCATGAGCTGGCCATCAGGGCTGCCGAGCAGCGACAGCAGCAAGTATTCGGGAGAACCAGTTCGCTGGCCGCTGCCCTCCCCTTAGCCAGAGCTGCTGCCGCTGCCCACTGTGGCCTCCGTGGCTGCAAGCTGAAGCTGAGGCTACCGTGGGCAAGGCCTCCGCCACCCGGCCTTCCACTAATTAAACAGCGTGAAGAGGCTGAATCACCAGGCCTGCATAGTTTGAAAATTGTAGCTCTGCCTGTTGTGCTGAGTCAAACTGGTTTGTCGGGATTGGGCAGCTTGGGAGGGGGGAGGGAGACTGGGCATAGCTGGGCACCTGACGGGGTGGGAGAGGCCCCCTGCCCTGAAGGCTAGCCCTGGGGCCAGGTCTCCTTTTGCCTCCTGCCCCCAGCCTCCTGGCCCGGCCCTCTGTGGCCAGCGAGCCAGGGGAGGGCTTGCAGGCTGGCTGTAAGGGCTAGCTGTCCATCTGTCCTGCTGGCTGGCTAGTAGGACCAGGCCTGAGGTAGCGCCAAGGGTGAGCATGGGTGCATGTGGGCTCCCTGCCCTGTGCTTCTTCCCCCATCTCCTCACTCTCAGGTTTATTTAATTACAAATCCTCATGATCTGAGGAGAAAAAGGAAAAACAAAATGTGTTCTCTGTTCTGAGATGCTCCCCTCCACCCTCCCAGACTTGGAAAGAGGGAGGTTCCTGGATATATGTTCACTCCGGCGCCCTGTGGCAGGCACCCCTACCCCCCACCCCAAGATCCCTCTCTGCCCCAGTGCCTGGCCTGGGAACCGAGCTCTCTACTTGGTGGCTAACTCAGGGACTCCACAGAGAGGAGGGAGTTTTGTCCCCTCTCCTGCTCCCTGCACACTCCACTGGCCCAGCCCTGGAGCGCGGCCTGTCCTGCCACCTCAAAGTCGCTGCGCTGGGGGTTTCTTGCTTCCGCCTCCAGTTTTGTTTCGGTTTTCTGTTTGTTTGCGCCCCAGGTCTCAGTGACACTTCTGCTCTAGGGTGGGGCACTCTGACCTGGAGCCCCAGGGAGGAGAGGGTGCTGAGGGGGCTGGCCCTCCGTCAGCACAGGTGGCAGGCTCTCAGCTGCAGCCCCCAGCCCAGGGTGGCCTTGTGAGGCCCTTGTGGGGAGGCCAGGATGCCCAGGGCAGTGGCATGGGCGCAGTACTGCCCAAGGCTCCAGGAGCCACATCTCTTCCCGCTGCGACCCCCTCCTCAAGGGCTCAGGGGCCTTCAGACAGCGCTGCTGTGCTGGCAGCCAAGTGCTCTACCTGGGGAGGCCGCACCCAGCCACACCCAGAATCATCCTCATGCCCCTGCCCCACCCCCAGCCTGGTGACCTAACCAACAGCTCTGCCCAAGCCAGGACAACAGGAAGGGGCTGGGGCTTGCTCCTTCCCTGTGGCTCTGGCCAAGGCTGCCCCAGCACTTCTGCTTCCTTTACAAGAATGGCTGGTGTGGCTGCCCTGCCTGAGCAGCCCGGGAGTTGGGGGCGGATTGGGGGAACCGCCTTCTCCCATCTTTCTCCAGGACTCCACTTGATGACGTCCCACAGAAAGAACAGGCTTGCAGGGTGTGTACCTTGTGTGTGTGCCTTGTGTGTGCAGTAGGTGCCTTGTGTGTGCAGGGGGGATGCACCCCAGGCCTTACACGAACTCTTGCATGGATGCTTACCCCAAGTCTGCCTGCTCCTTTGGGGGCTGCGGTGGGTTCCATGCCCATGGGCTTCTGTGCTTGCAGCTGATTGCAGTTTGTGTGTGACTGTGTCACAGCCTGTCACCAAATCTCTACAGGGAAACTGGCATTTGTGTCTGCACTTTACATTCAAGATGGTGTGAACTGTAGGCACCAGTGTGTGCAAATGGGAGTACAAGGAGAATGCACCATTCGCCTGGCTGTGCGTGCCTTCTGTGTACACAGATGTTTTGGGGGTTTTGCACCTAGGAAGGCTGCACAAGGGGTCTGCCTGAGGCAAGCCAGATCTGTGTGTAAGATTCACTGTGTATGGGTGTCTAAGGAAGACGGGTCTGTTTGTACCGTATGCATCTGTGTATCTGCAGAAGACAGGCTGCATGTGAGGCTGTCTGTGTGTTTGCGGGTGGCTGTGGCTTTGTGTGTTTTGTCCACCAGATGTGTTGACTTGTCGTTCCCTAGCCCCAGTGGTAAGAATGAGCCCAGGCACTGAGAATAGGGTATGGGGTGTGCAGCTGTGTGTGTGCACAGGCGAGGGCCACGCATCAAAGCCCCAGTTCCAGAAAGACCTCAGGCCTGGTGCCCTGCTCCTTGGTGACTCTTGGGGTCAGTTGTGGAGGCCTGTGTCTGGGGGCAGCCAGCCTCGCCTCTCCCTCCCACAGTCAGGGGACTGGGCAGAGAAGGGTGGGGTGAGGGAGGCAGCTGGGGGAGTTTGGAGATGGCCCACTCTTTGCTCTTTTGCACTGATGCCCTGTCCGCATATCCTCTGCCCTGGCGTGAGCTTGAGTGCTCCCACATGCCCATCACACGCACATAGCAGATACCAGGTGATCTGAATCTTGACGCCACAGCCAGAGGGGTTGGGTGATCCCCGCCCTGGCACACAGGCACCCCTCCGTCCCTCCTGAGGCTGGGGCTCCAGCATATCTGGGTCCGAGGGAGTCCCTTGCCTTCTGTCCCATCCCAGGCCCTGTCCCTCCCCTCAGAGAAGTTGGGGGACAGAGGGCAGGCCCGTCCCCCTCCCCACCAGGGTGACCGAGCCTTCCTCAGGCACACAGGACTCGAAATCCAAGTCCTCTCCTCATTAATGGGAAAAATGTGCCGAGATTGAGCGATGGCCAAGGCTGAGCGATGGCCAAGGGCCGATCCCCTCCCTCCCTCGCTCCCTCGCCCGCTCCCTCCTGCGCCGCCTCCCCACCACCCCTCCCTCCTCGCGGAGCCAGCGCAGGGCTTGTTTTAAACTGTGCAGGAATCTGGCGGCAGGGGGAGGGGCGGAATATTTGGGTTTAAACAGTTCCAGATGGGTTTGGCACAGGCTGCGCAGAAGGAAGTGAGGGAGCGGGAGGAGGGAGCGCAGGGAGCCCGGGCTGCTCGGCGGCGGGCGGCGGGCAGACCAGCGGGCGGACTGGCGGGCGGCGGGGGAGGGGCGCCGGGCCCCTGTCCCCAGGGCCGCGGGTGCTGGGGACCAGGCTGCTTGGCAGACTCGCTCTCCGTCTCCGTCTCCGGCAACTTGGGCCTCCTTGTCGCAACATCTCTGCCTTTTGTAGTCCACCGCCGGCCATCCCGGCTGTCTCTGCTCCCAGCAGCCCGCGCTGTCGCCTGCCTCTGCCCGTCTCTGCTTCCCTCCAGGATCTGTCCCGGTCTGTGTCTGTCTGCCAGAGGGGCCCCTCAGGCCGCTGGTGGGGAAGCTGGGATCTCTCAGAATGCTCCAGGCCCCAGCCGGCTGCCGGAGCAGGCGGCAAGAACCCTGCTCCCTTGCCGTGAATGGCTGTGGCCAGAGGCCCTGAGCCTGACCTGCCGGCCACCGCTGTCTTGTCCACCCACCCAGTCCACTACCGTCCCTGGCGCCCACCCAGACTCTGAGAAGCCAGTGACGCCTGCAAGCCTGGAGCCTGTGTGTGTGTGTGGGGGGGGTAGTCTTTGCCCTCCTGGGCATCCTCCAGTGGCTGTTGTGCACCTAGAGGCCTCCAGAAGTTCTGGGGGCAGCTCTGCCGCGTTCAGGCTCAGGGTTGGGAGAGCTGCTGGCTGCCTGTCTCTCTGGCTGCAGGAAGAGAGCTGGCGCCTCTCTCCTTCCATCCTGCTCCTAGGTCTATCTGATCTTGGGGTCCCTCTGTCTTTCAGAGAGTACGGTTGTCCAACTAGAGCTCAGACCAGGTTTATAGGCGAGTAAGTTAATGTCAAAAGCATTAACGGGCACCTGCTATGTCTGAGCAAGGAGAAATAACAAGAAAGTATGGCTCAGCTTACAGGACAAAGCCCCTGGCTCTTGATGTACAGGGCGCAGCTTCTAACCCTGACTTGGAGGCTAATGGAAGGCTTCCTGGAGGAGGTAACAGCTTGGTTAGGAGCGAAAGGATATGCAGGAGTGTGCAGGCTTTCTCTGCTCCTTCCTTTACATGTTGCATTCGCAGAGCCAGGGTTATCTTGGAGTCTGGTGTACTTGAATTTGCCTCTCCCTGACTCCTAGCATTTTTACCTTCAGCCGTGTTTTTATTTTATCTGGGCTCAGCTTTTCTCCTCCCAGGATTGTAGGAAGAATTGGACTGGAGCTGGTTCTGGTCCTCTCCCACCCTCAGAGAGCATCCTTGCCCTGTATCCTGGAGGAGCGGAGGAGCATGGGGGAGGCTGGGTGGGAGCTGGCCCCTGCCTGCCACAGCCTTCCCCTTCCCTGGGCCTTTGTGTTGGGAATGGAGTCGGGGAGCCTGGGGAAGCACACAGCCCTTTGTTCCAAGATAAAGGCCCCGCTGGCCCTTTGTGTGGAGATTAGCAGAGCCTGTAGGTGTGTGAACCGGCCTCTGCTCCCGCCTCATTAACCCAGGCCTGGGGTCAACCGCAGACACCCACCCCCAGCCTGCCCGACCTGCCTGGGATGGCTGCAGGGTCTCCTGCTGGGGTCTTTGGGGACTGGGGTGGGGGGAGTGCCCTGGCCTTTCCCGGGTACCCATTTCTTCCCCCCCATCCTGATCTTTTTCTAATGTGGCTCCTCCAGAGACCCTCATGGACACCAAGTGGGTGACATCTGAGTTGGCGTGGACATCTCATCCAGAAAGTGGGGTAAGACTTGCCCTCCTCTCCCCCGAGTGTTGGCTCACTTGCCCGTGTCCCCTCGCCGCCCCGGCATCTTCAGCCTCTTCACTGTCACCTGCTTGCCTGATCGTCCGTCTCTGCAGGTTTGTGTCACTCACTCCTCCACCTGCCCGTGCCCGCCTGCCTTACCATCTTTGTTTCCTTTTCCCTCCACCTGTTGTTAGCCTGTTCCTACCCCTCTCTCACCTCCTGCCTGACAGCCATCTCCCGCCTTCCTGAGTCCTTGGGAAAGGTATTGGCTTGGAAACCAGTACCAGGAGACCTTGGTTCGTGGTCTCTGACTCGCTGTGTGATCTCGAGTGAAACCCTTCTGGGTCTTCTGGGTCTCCATCTCTTGATTTATATTTATATTTTGTATTTATATTTTATTTATCTGAGAGCCAGAAAGCTCCCAACCGCTGGTTCACTCCTCAGATACCTGCAATGGCTGGAGCTGGCCAAGTCAAAGCTGCTAGCTGGGAACATAGTCCTCTGTGGGTGGCAGGGACCCAGCTACTTGAGCCATCATCCACTGCCTCCTGGGGTGCACATCATCAGAAACTGCGATCAGGAGTGGAGCCAGGCCTCAAATCCAAGCACTCGGGTATGGGATGTGGGTGTTTCAAGTGGCATCTTAACTGCTAGGCTAAATGCCAGCTCCTGGGTCCCATCTCTTGACTAGTAGCTTCCTGTAGTCCTGGCTCTAAGCTCCCTGGGTGGCCTCCATGCTATCCTGAGCGCTAGATCCTGTGGTTGCCAGGCCTGTGTGACCTTGAGCAAGTCACTCCCATCTGTGACCCTCAGCTTCTTCCTCTATAAAATGGGGCCGTGGCTGGCATTGAGGCACAGCGGGTCAAGTTGGCCGCTTGCAACACCAGCATCCCATGTCTGAGTGCCAGTTCCAGTCCCACCTGCTCTGCTTCCAATCCCGCTTCCTGCTAATATGCCTAGCATAAGATGGCCCAAGTACTTGGGTCCCTGCCACCCACACAGGTGACCCAGATGGAGTTTTTGGTTCCTGGCTTTGGCCTGGCCCAGACCTGGCTGTTGTGGCCATTGGGGAATAAGCTGACAGATGGAAAATCCCTCTTTTTGTCTCATTGGCCCTCTGTCTCTGTCACTCTGCCTTTGAAATAAATAACTCTTAAAAAATAATTAAATAAAATGGGGAAAACAGAGGCCAGTGTGGTGGTATAGCAGGTTCAGCCACTGCCTGGAAGCCCACAGCCCATATTGGAACGCTGATTAGAAGCCAGCTCCTCTGCTCCTGGCCCAGCTTCCTGCTGATGCACCTGGGAGGCAGCAGATGATGGCTCCAGTACAGAGATTCCTGCCACCCACCAGGGAGACCACATGGCCTTAGCCTGGTCCAGCCCCTGGCTGCTATGGCCATTTGTGAGTGAACCAGTGGATGGAAGACCTCTCTCTCTCTCTCTCTCTCTCTCTCTCTCTCTATCTCTCCTTCTCTCTCTGTTACTCTACTTTTCAAATAAATAATAAATACATCTTTTAAAAAATGAAATAAAATGGGTACAACAGAAGCACTTCCTCCTGGCACAGTCGTGAAGATTAAGTGTGGCACTTGTGGCCACCAGTGCTCGGTGGGCGCTTGCTCGCCAGCACTGTTGTAAGCCCACTGTGCGGGAGAGATCTTCAGGAAGTTCATGGGGAATGAGGATGATGGAAACATTGTGCATGAAGATTTCAGTCTTTTTGCACCAAAATAAGATTAATCTTCTTAAAAAATTTATCTGCGAAAGAGAGTAAACTATCATTCAATTACATTTTCCCACAAACCTTTTGAAGTAACCTCATACAGTAGACTAACTTAATTTCTCACGGTCTCATTTAATTATTTCTCACGGTCTCATTTAATTCCAATCAGCCCCATTTTATAGATAATGAAACTGAGCTATAAAGTCAATAAATATTACAGCTAATACTCCTGTCGTACTATAGTACTTATGAAGTTCCCAGCACTGTGCTGTTTTAATAGTGTTTTATTCATTTAAAGCTTCTTCCAGGTCTCCCATGTGGGTGACCGAAGCCCAAACACTTGGGCCATCCTCTGCTGCTTTCCTAGGCCATTAGCAGGGATATGGATTGGAAGTAGAGCTGCTGGGACTTGAACCAGCACCTATATGGGATGCTGGCACTGCAGACGGTGGCTTTACCTGCTATACCACTGCGCCAGCCCCATAAAGTCGTGTATTCTTTACCTCTTTACTATCCCATGTCACAGATGGGGAAGCCAAGGCTCAAGGGGGTTTAGTGACTTACCCACAAGTACACGGCAAGCAGAGAGCTCTGCTCAGCCCCTACACCTAAGAAGCAGCTTTGGGAAGTAAATATAGCAGATCTGGCACATTGTTGTTGTTTTTTATGATTTTTTTTTTTAATTTTGAAAGTCAGAGTTACAGAGAGACAGGGGGAGAGAGAGAGAGAGAGAGAGAAGAAAGAGAGTGAGAGAGATTGATCTTCCATCTGCTGGTTCACTCTCCCGGGCTGAGCCAGGCCAAATCTGGGAGCCAGGAGTTTCAATCTTCTGCTGCTTTCCCAGATGCACCAGCAGGGAGCTGGATTGGAAGTGGAGCATCCGGGACAGGAACCGGTGCCTATAGGGAATGCCAGCCCACAGTGGCTTTATCCATGATGCCACAACACCAGCCCCTGATCTGGCACGTGGTTAGCTCTTGGCAAATGTTGACCTTCACTTTGTCTTTTCTGTTTTGTCCGAGTGCAGTGGGAGGAGGTGAGCGGCTACGACGAGGCCATGAACCCCATCCGCACCTACCAGGTGTGCAATGTGCAGGAATCGAGCCAGAACAACTGGCTGCGTACCGGGTTCATCTGGCGGCGGGACGTGCAGCGAGTCTACGTGGAGCTCAAGTTCACCGTGCGCGACTGCAACAGCATCCCCAACATCCCCGGCTCCTGCAAGGAAACCTTCAACCTCTTCTACTACGAGGCCGATGGCGACGTGGCCTCCGCCTCGTCCCCCTTCTGGATGGAGAACCCCTACGTGAAAGTGGACACCATCGCGCCCGATGAGAGCTTCTCCCGGCTCGACAGTGGCCGTGTCAACACCAAGGTGCGCAGCTTCGGGCCGCTTTCCAAAGCCGGCTTCTACCTGGCCTTCCAAGACCAGGGCGCCTGCATGTCGCTCATCTCCGTGCGTGCCTTCTACAAAAAGTGCGCCTCCACCACTGCGGGCTTCGCACTCTTCCCAGAGACCCTGACGGGCGCTGAGCCCACCTCGCTGGTCATTGCACCTGGCACCTGCATCTCCAACGCTGTGGAGGTGTCGGTGCCGCTGAAGCTCTACTGCAATGGAGACGGGGAGTGGATGGTGCCCGTGGGGGCCTGCACCTGTGCCACCGGCCATGAGCCAGCTGCCAAGGAGTCACAGTGCCGCCGTGAGTGGGGGCTGGCCGGAGGGAGGCCTGTGGGAGGGAGCACAGGGACTGTGGTCACCAGAGAATGCGATGCGGGGATGAGAAGAGAGGCACCAGGGTCATAAGAGAAGGAATGAAATTAAAGAGACGTAGAGCATCCTTGCCAAGCGGGTACCTGGAGAAACTGGTCACAGACTTAGGAGGCTGGCAGAGATGCCCACTTAGTCCTGGCCTGGGTGTACATTTTTTTTTTTTTAAGATTTATTTATTTGAAAGAGTTACAGAGAGAGAGAGAGAGACATCATCCATCCACTGGTTCATCCACCAAATGGCTGTAATAGCTGGAGCTGGGCCGATCCAAAGCCAGGAGCCAGGAGCCTCTTCCGGGTCTCCACATGGGTGCAGGGGCTCAAGGACTTGGGCCATCTTCCACTGCTTTCCCAGGCCTTAGCAGAGAGCTGCATTGGAAATGGAGCAGCCGGGACTTGAACCAGCACCCATATGGGATGCTGTCACTGCAGGCAGCAGCTTTACCCGGTACACCACAGCGCCCCATCCCCCACTGCCCCGGGGTGTACATTGCACCCTGGAAGTACTAGACAGGCATCAGTAGCCATGGGCACCTTTTACCTTGGGGTCTCATCTGCTCCTTGCCAGGCAATACAAGGGGACTTCAAAAAGTCTGGAAGATGGAATGAAACAATGAGTTAATTTTGATATAAAGATTATGAAATGTCTGCGCACCTTTTTCATAATAGGCGTTTCCACGAATTGTTAAGAAGACCCTTTGTATGGGTGAAATTTCAAAATTATTTAGTATAAAATAAATTCATCCTTGCATTCCATCTTTCCGTGAGCTTGCTGAAGTATCCCCGTTTATGCAGCGCAGGGGCGAGGGGCTCAGGCCCTGGAGTCCTGAGTCTTGACTCTGTCACTCGACACCCACGTGACCTGGGGAGAATTACTTAACTCTTTGAAGCTGGGGTTGGCACAGGCAAAGCAGACACTGAGGGTTAAGTGAGCAATGCATGCCCTTAGAGCAGCACTCAGCACATGAGAGCGCAGACATCGTGCAAGTCGGGGAGCCCCTGGGATCCCTGGGGGACAGGGCTTGTCCTCATTTTGTACAGGTGAGGACACCGGCCAAGCCTTGGGAGACCTCCCGGTGATAAACACCCCCCCACACACCTGGGGGTTCTCCCGTCTCCAGCCATGTAGGGGAGATGCCCGCTGTTGCCTCAGCTTGGCCAGTGAGGGAACAGTCTGCTCAGGGCCTCACACCAGCAGACGGGGGAGCTGGCGCTGAGGCCTTAGCCAGGACAAGGTGCTGAGGGCCTGCGGTTCCTTGAGCTGAGGCAGCCTGGGGCTCTGATGGGGGCCCAGGCCCTGGGGCTGAGGGTGTGGGGCGTCACCCTGGCTGGGAGGCAGGGGTCGGCAGGGAGGTGAGCCGAGCCTCCTGCGGGCCCCCTCTCCACTGCTCTATGGGAACCTGCCCCAGACTTCCTCTTCCCAAGTGGAGAAAGGGGTGGGGGTGATGAGCCTGACAGCCTGAAGAGGGGCTAACACTCTGCAGGTCCCTGGCAGGAAATGCATGCTGGTTCCCATAGCAACCAGGCTGGCCTGGCCTCTGCCCCCTCCCCCACTGGCTCAAAGGCGCTGGGATGGATATCACCTTGGCAAGGGGAGATTAAACCCCAGGGAAGGCACAGCCCCAGCCCGGCATCACGCCCCCTCCAGAGCCAGGGGACCCGGCGGGCTGATGGTGCACTCTGGTGTGTCCTGTCCGGAGCATCTCGGTTTACGCCCGTTATCCCAAGTTACTGCTAGCGTACTTGCAAACAGCCTGTCGTGGGTCATCCATCATGGACCCTGCTAGGGCTGGGGGCGCCTGGTGCGATGGCAGGAGGGGAGCTGGGGGAGGAGGCGGAGTTCAGGGCCCGGCTCTGGGCGAGGTCCCCTGTGGCCTGAACTGCAGGTGACCCAGCCTTCCTGCCTGCTCCCACCCCTGCCCGGCCCCCACCCCTGCCCAAGGGTACAAAGGGGCGCTGCTCTGGCCCTGGTGGGTGGGGCTCGAGGTTGGCAGGGAAGCCTCTTGAGAGGAGCCCTCCTGGCTGTCCCAAGTGTCCTTAAAGGTCCCCAGGGATGTGGCCCCTACAGCTTCACTGTGGGGTGGGGCGGGGCTCGGCTCAGCGGAGCACTGGGTGCTACTCACCCGCAGGGGATTTTTCCCCATCTCCCTCCTCTTCCTCCTCCTCTCTCTGCCCTGCCCCGACAAGCCTGGGCTGTCCAGGTGATGGGCTGACGTCTGCGTGCGCGAGGCCCCAGGGTGAGGGCGAGGGGGCAGGGGCGGGGAGGAATCTGCTGATGTGGGGTTTCCGTGGGGCACAGGGCCTTTGTGGCTGCAGCCCGAGTGAGGCAATCGCTGCATTGCCCCCATGTCTGGCAGGTGGAGGGGCCGAGACCTGGGCTGGGAAGGGCCGGGTTCAAACGCAGGTGTGCCGGCATGGTGTGGCTGCAGGGAAGGGAGGTGAGCAGCGTCCATTCTTTCTCCTCCTCCCCCCCCCCCCGCAGCCTGTCCCCCAGGGAGCTACAAGGCGAAGCAGGGAGAGGGGCCCTGCCTGCCCTGCCCTCCCAACAGCCGTACCACCTCGCCAGCCGCCAGCATCTGCACCTGCCACAATAACTTCTACCGCGCAGACTCCGACTCTGCCGACAGTGCCTGCACCAGTGAGTGAACGCCACCCGCGTACCCTGTCTCCCTCCCTCGGGGGCCAGCTGGTCCCGTGAGGCCTCCAGGTGGGGTGCTGAGGCTCAGGGAAGTTAGATGTGGCGCTCAAGGCTGCACTGCTAGGAGCCGGCTGCCCCTGAGCCAGAGCACAGGCCAGCGGGCTCATCCCTTCCACCAAGGCTTCAAAAACACCTGCTAGCTCCTAAGCAGCGTTAGGAATGGGCTGGGGCCTGCTGGCCAGTCTACTTGCCCTCTGTGCGGGGCTGCCGCTCTCTGGCCGGATTCACTTTCTCCCTGCTCTGGCTTTGATGTCGCAGGCTCTGTGCAGGATGCCAGGGATGTGGAGAATAATAAGAGGCAGTCATTGTCCTACAGGAGTCTGCAACCTGGTGGGAGAAGTGGCTGTGAAAACAGATAATGGCCATGTGTGTAGCGTGCCAAGTGCTGGGCTTCAGGGTGGGCCAAGAATTGTGTTACAGGGAGCCCAATCAAGGAAGGCTTTCAAGAGGAGGTGACATCACAAATTGAGTCTTGAAGGATAATTAGGAGTGTGTTCATGAAGAAGTCTAGGAAAGATGTTTTACTTAGTACTGCAGCAGCCAGGTGAGGAGTTGGGCTCCCGGCTCACTGCCTTCTCCTTCCATGTCTCCCCACAGCCGTGCCGTCTGCACCCCGGGGTGTCATCTCCAATGTAAATGAGACCTCGCTGATCCTGGAGTGGAGCGAGCCCCGGGACCTGGGCGGGCGGGACGACCTCTTGTACAATGTCATCTGCAAGAAGTGCCGCGGGAGCCCCGGCTCTGGGGGTCCCTCCAGCTGCTCCCGCTGCGACGACAACGTGGAGTTTGTGCCTCGGCAGCTGGGCCTGACCGAACGCCGGGTGCACATCAGCCATCTGTTGGCCCACACGCGCTACACCTTTGAGGTGCAGGCGGTCAACGGTGTCTCGGGCAAGAGCCCTCTGCCTCCCCGCTACGCAGCTGTGAATATCACCACCAACCAGGCCGGTGAGGAGGAGATGTGGGCTAGGGCCTGGGCTGTCTTCCCCTGGATCCAGTTGAGCTTGCCCAGAGCCTAATCAGGGACCACCAGGGACCTGGGTCTTTGGGAAGGAGGCCAGGACCCAAGGAGCCCTCAGTGAGCCCCCTACTCTGCCCCCAGCCCCGTCCGAGGTGCCCACCCTGCACCTGCACAGCAGCTCCGGCAGCAGTCTGACCCTGTCCTGGGCGCCCCCGGAACGGCCCAACGGAGTCATCCTGGACTATGAGATGAAGTACTTCGAGAAGGTCAGGGCTTCAAGGGCAGGAGGTGGCCTTGGGCCGAGCTGGGCGAGATTTACCCCAGATAGTTCCTGGAGGTCGGGGGAGGGGGTGCTCCCATGAGAGCCCTGGGTACTGAGGGCCCGTGGGGTGCAGACGGGGGCTGGGCCCCCACCTGACAGGGCCCCCGCCCCTTCCTGGCCTTGCAGAGCGAGGGCATCGCCTCCACTGTGACCAGCCAGAAGAACTCCGTGCAGCTGGACGGGCTGCGGCCGGACGCCCGCTATGTGGTCCAAGTCCGAGCCCGCACCGTGGCTGGCTACGGGCAGTACAGCCGCCCGGCCGAGTTTGAGACCACCAGCGAGAGAGGTACGCGGCCGCCTGCCCCTGCACCTGGCTCTGCCCCGGCCCACCCGAGCCCTCCCTCCGCTCACCAGCCCCTCTCCATGCCCAGGCTCCGGTGCCCAGCAGCTCCAGGAGCAGCTTCCCCTCATCGTCGGCTCGGCCACCGCTGGGCTCGTCTTCGTGGTGGCCATCGTCGTCATCGCCGTCGTCTGCCTCAGGTAGTGCTCCCCTGGGCTGACCACGGCTCCTCCGCCAGCCCCGAGCCACGGCCTTCCTGGGCCCAGGCTCTCCTTATTGCAAAGGCCACCCCCAAGCTAGCACAAGTCTCCATTCTGTCCTGATCCCACACCCCGCCAGTGGAGTCTACCGCAAGTGCCCCAGGGACCATGGCCACTGGGCCTCTTGCCCAGGGACCAGAGGCTCTGTGACCGTCAACCATGGGGCCAGGCACCAGGACCATTTCCTGGCCCCTCTGTGGACCCCTGAACGCAGGGAGCTGGGGCACTTGTCTCAGGCCTCCCTTCCCCCTGCCCCCAGGAAGCAGCGGCACGGTCCGGACTCGGAGTACACGGAGAAGCTGCAGCAATATAGTGAGTCTGTCTCCTCGCCCCATCTCCCAGAGCCCCCACCCTCCGCCGGCCTGCAGACCCCGGGTCCCTGCCCAGGACTTCCAGCCAAGTGCCACTTCCTGACCCCTCCCTCCCTCCGGGTGCCCCAGCCCCTCCCTCCAGGTACCCCAAGCCCCTGCCGCTGCCTCCTCACTCCAGGTGTCCTGAGCCCCTCCCTCCTAACTCTGGGTACCCTGGCCCCTCCCTTCCTCCTGCTAGCTCCAGGAGTGAATGAGCTGTGACCTCTGCCCTCCAAGGCAGTTAGTCCTGTGGGAAAGACAAGATCCATACACACAGGAAACAATTAGAGAACCATTAAGTGTTCAGCTGGCTATTCCTGGTAGAGGGCAGGAAGAGTTCAGAGACGAGGAAGGCTTCCTGGAGGAGGTGGACTTGAGCGGAGCTGGGCGGGATCAGCTGGGTTTCAGCAGGTGGGGGAGAGCATTCCTGGCAGGAGGAGTGTGGGTGGGAGTGGGTGGGGTGGGGAAAGTGCCCAGCTGTGGGGGCAGTGAGAAGACGGCTTGCCAGGGGCTGGGAGGTGAGCTGGGTAGCAGCCGCCAGGCCAGCCGCTGGAGGGTCGTGAAAGGCAGACAGAGGAGTTTGGACTTGACCCCACCGTAGGTAATTGGAAAGGCTCTCAAGCCGGCGAGTAGGAACAATGGCAGCATTGTTGTAGGAAGACAGCTTGGTGGGAAAAGTCCAGAGGCAGAGAGGCTATCGCAATAGTCTGAGCGTGGAAGGCCTGGACAGGGCCAGGGCAGTGGGAACCAGCGTGAGGGAAGCTGGGAGAGGCCTGGACGTGATGAGAGATGAGAGAGCGCAGGCAAGACAAGAAGCTGGGGCGTGGAGCCCTGGCAGTCGTGGGGCCCAGGTGAAGCCTGGGGCAGGCTTGGTGGGGAGGCCGGCGAAGGCGCTCCATCACCCGCCGTGGGAGTCTTGGCCAGATTGCTTCTCGGCCTTTTGGCTGCGATCAAGTGCGGAGAGTCTTGGCCAGGCTCGGGTGCCCTCCCCGCCCCCAGTTGCAGCTCTGTCCTCCCCCGTCCCCCGACCCCGCCTCCACTCACGCCCCACCTTCTGCCTGCAGTCACTCCCGGAATGAAGGTTTACATCGACCCTTTTACCTACGAGGACCCTAACGAGGCCGTGCGTGAGTTTGCCAAGGAGATTGACGTGTCCTGTGTCAAGATCGAGGAGGTGATCGGAGCTGGTAAGTCCCCGGGCACCGTGCAGTGGGGGGAGGCTGAGGCTTACCGGGGCCCGGCTGTCCCAGAAACAGCTCATGGGGCCTCACCTGTGTGCCATGCAGGGGAGTTCGGGGAAGTGTGCCGGGGCCGGCTGAAGCAGCCCGGCCGCCGCGAAGTGTTCGTGGCCATCAAGACGCTGAAGGTGGGCTACACGGAGAGGCAGCGGCGGGACTTCCTGAGCGAGGCCTCCATCATGGGCCAGTTTGACCACCCCAACATCATCCGGCTGGAGGGCGTGGTCACCAAAAGCCGGCCAGTGATGATCCTCACCGAGTTCATGGAGAATTGCGCCCTGGACTCCTTCCTCCGGGTAAGAGCCAGCGCCCCCCCCCCTCCGCCTCCTCCCACTAGTCAGGCAAACCCTGGTCAAGTGCACAGAGTGCCCAGGCGGCGCGCTGCAGGGAAACACCCGGCTGGCTCCTCAGAGCTGGAACAGTCGGCACACCTGTCCTGTCCCTGCCTGTGCCTGCCTGGGTGACCGCAGGCAGGGAACCGGCCCTCTCTGGGTCTCAGCTGCCTTAGCTGAAAGACAGGAGTGCTAGGAGCTACTGGGATCTCAAGGAGAGTGATTGGCAAGTCGTATGCAAGGTGCCTGATGCACAGTACCTTAACTTCAGTGCCCTCCAGACCTGGCCAAGGGCTTGGAGGGGGGCAGCCCGTGGGCCAGGAGGGAGGGGATGGCCGCCCCTGAGCCTGCTTGTTGTCTGCAGCTCAACGATGGGCAGTTCACAGTCATCCAGCTGGTGGGCATGCTGCGGGGCATCGCAGCCGGCATGAAGTACTTGTCCGAGATGAACTACGTGCACCGGGACCTGGCCGCCCGGAACATCCTGGTTAACAGCAACCTGGTGTGCAAGGTCTCCGACTTCGGCCTCTCCCGCTTCCTGGAGGACGACCCCTCTGACCCTACCTACACCAGCTCCCTGGTACAGGAGGAGGCAGCCGGGAGGGAGACTGCGGGGGGTGCCACGCCGGCCAGGGCTCAGGGCCGGGGGGCAGCCCGGAGTCCTAGGGTGAAGGGCGTGTGCCCCCCACACCAGGGCGGGAAGATCCCCATCCGCTGGACTGCCCCAGAGGCCATAGCCTATCGGAAGTTCACGTCTGCTAGTGACGTCTGGAGCTACGGCATCGTCATGTGGGAAGTCATGAGCTATGGAGAGCGACCCTACTGGGACATGAGCAACCAGGATGTGAGTGGGGCCAAGCCAGAGCGGTGGGGAGGGTGGGGAGCAGCGTGGTGGTGGCTCACCCCGTGTTTCCCTGCCCTCCATGTCCCAGGTCATCAATGCCGTAGAGCAAGATTACCGGCTGCCACCGCCCATGGACTGCCCCACAGCACTGCACCAGCTCATGCTGGACTGCTGGGTGCGAGACCGGAACCTCAGGCCCAAATTCTCCCAGATCGTCAACACCCTAGACAAGCTTATCCGCAATGCTGCCAGCCTCAAGGTCATCGCCAATGCCCAGTCGGGGTCAGTACCTGCACCCCTGCCCCCACCGAGCCAGCAGCCAGCCCTGTGCCTGCACCTGCCGCGCTCAGGGCTTACCAGGTCCCCCCTTCTCTCCCCACAGCATGTCCCAGCCCCTCCTGGACCGCACAGTCCCAGATTACACAACCTTCACGACAGTTGGTGATTGGTTGGACGCCATCAAGATGGGACGGTACAAGGAAAGCTTCGTCAGTGCGGGCTTTGCATCCTTCGACCTGGTGGCCCAGATGACCGCAGAGTAAGTGAGCGTGCAGCTGGTAGGGGCAGGGCAGCGGGCTCAGTGTGGTGGGCGGAGGGAAGGGACCGACCCTGCTCTCCTCCGCCTGCAGGGACCTGCTCCGCATCGGTGTCACCTTGGCCGGCCACCAGAAGAAGATCCTCAGTAGTATCCAGGACATGCGGCTGCAGATGAGCCAGACCCTGCCTGTGCAGGTCTGACCCCCAGCTCCCCGCGGGGCGGCCCCCCGAGGAGCGCGCAGGGACTCTCACCAGCCGGCTGGACTTTCGGACTTTTGGCTGCCTGGCCTTCGGCTGTGGCCCAGAAGATGGAAGTTTGGGGAGGGCCCACGCTGGGACTTCTCCAGGCCTGTGCTCCCTCCCCAGGAAGTGTGCCCCCAAACCTCTTCATATTGAAGATGGATTAGGAGATGGGGTGATGACCCCTCTCCAGACCCCTGGGGCCTAGGCCTTCCTGCTCTGCCGTGGGGAATCGCTACAACCTCAGACCTGGCTGTTCTTCAGGGCCAGGTCAGCGGGGGCAAGCCCGGGTCCCCCAGGGCCCAGCCCTGGTAGGGGTCTGGCCCTCCAGGTAGGCAGAGAGCAGTCCCTCCCTCAGGAACTGGAGGAGGGGACTCCCGGAATGGGGAAATGGGACACCCCCATCCCAGAGCCAGCTGGCACCTCCAGTTTGCACAGGGACTTGTTCTGGGGGCTGAGGGCCCTGCCCCGTCCCCGCCCTTGGTGCTGTCATAAAAGGGCAGGCAGGGGCAGGCTGAGGAGCAGCCCCAGCCCCTCCCCAGAGACTGACTCTCAGAGCCAGAGATGGGATGTGTGTGCGTGTGTGTGTGAGTGTGTATGTGTGTGTGTGCACTGGCCTGCACGGAGAGCATGGGTGAGCGCGTAAAAGCTTGGTCCTGTGCCCTGTGGTGGGGCCAGCTGGGCCGCCGGCGGAATAAAGGCAATAAGACGATCCTCTCGCCCTGTCTCATTCCTTCTCCCAGAGCAAGATGCCTTGATTCCCTCAAGTCCTTAATCCCCGGCTGCCAACTTTCCCACCACTCCCTGGAGCTATGAGGAGACCAGATCCAGGCCTGTCCAGGCTCTGGTCCCCCCCCCCCCCTTTTAAGATTCATTTATTTATTTGAAAGTCAGAGTTACACAGAGAGATAAGGAGAGGCAGAGATAGAGAGGTCTTCCATCCGCTGGTTTACTCCCCAAATGGCCACAATAGCCAGAGTTGTGCCAACCTGAAGTCAGGAGCCAGGAGTTTCTTCTGGGTCTCCCATGCAGGTGCAGGGGCCCAAGGACTTGGGCCATCTTCTACTGCTTTCCCAGGCCACAGCAGAGAGCTGGATCAGAAGTGGAGTAGCGGGGACTTGAACCGGCGCCCATATGGAATGCCGGCCCTGCAGGTGGCAGCTTTACCCATTACACCACAGTGCTGGCCCCTCTGGTGCCCTTTTGAGCTTTGAGCATTTAACAAACCTGGTGGAAGTGGCTCAGGAGCTGGGGGAAGCAAGAATCCCAGAGGCTCCCTCCCAGGCTGGGGCTTTCCTGGGCTGCGGGCAGACTCTTGAGGCTGGGTGGCATTGTCTCAGAGGCTGCCCATGGGGAGCTGGGGCTGGTCAGTTCCCAGGGTCACGTGGTCAAGGACAAAGCAGCTGAGAGCCACCGGCATGCAGAGTCCCAGCCGAGGTGCGCGGCCCTTTGCTGAGTGCTTACTATGCCCAGGCGCTCAGCTAAATGCCCCATTATGCCCGGATTGGATTTAATCTCACAACAACTCAGCCAAGGAGGAAAGTATTTTTGTCTGCTTCTTAGAGAGGAGGAAGGGGAGAGGTTAAGTAACTGTGCAAAGTCGCTGAGCCACTCAGGGAGGCCGGGGTCTGGGGTCCCACCCAGAGCGCCTGCACATTCGCATGCTGGCTGGGGGCGGAGGGAGGTAAAAATCAAGAACGGGGAGAGCGTTCGCAGAACATCTGCTGGGGACTTCAAAGAAAGTGGAGCGAGGGGGTCGCTCAGAGTTCCCCGTGGCGGTGCAATGGATGCAGACAGGCGTATTTCCCCAGGGCCCAGAGGGGCGCCTGGATCGTTTGATCGTTTCCGCGGTACCTGCTTGGTGGGGACGCCGTAGGTCCAGCAGAGGCTCCGGCAGACCTCACACCGCGTCGCGGGCTCGCGAGTCTGCCGGGACGCTGGCAAGCAGGGCAGAATTCCGTGGGGATTTCAGTGCGTGGTGGCGGAGCTGTGGGCCTGGAAGTCCCGGGCCGGGTGTGAGCGCGCGGTGCGCGGCGGTGGCGCGCGCTCTTTAGCATTCCCCCGGCGGAGCCCAGCGCGGCGCTGCCCTAACTGCGCCGGAGGGAGGGGCGCCCGCCGGCTCCAGGGAGGGGAGGGACCTTCTTTCCCCAGCGGGGCACTGGTGGAGGCGGAGTGGGGGTGGGAGTGGGATGCGACGCGGAGGCCCCGAGATCGCCCTTGGACCCGGGCGACGAGGGCGCCGGGGCTGTCATCGGCGCGAGGTGTCGCAGGCGGCCGGGGGAGGGGACCCGTGCTGAGTGGCGTCTTCCACACCCCGCGCCGCATCCTGCACTCTAGGGCTCAGATAAAGCGTAGGAGGCGCTCTGAGCTCCTGCTCAGAAGTCACTTCCTACTCCCGGGGTCAGGGCTGGGGACGGATCCGTGGCCCGTGTCTCCCGGGGTGACCCTCCCACCGCCCTAGCCGATCGCTCTGTCTATTGCAGCGGGAGTCGGGATGGATAGCGCGGGGACGCCGGGGTGGGGGTTTGACCTTCAGAGGCGTGACGTCGCCCTCTACTGGGTCCGCAGGGAGGGCGGGATCGTGCTCGCGGAGCGCCAAAGGAGGAGGGGTCCCGGGAGGCCGACAATCTCGGGAGCGCTCAGTATATGGGCCCCAGGCTAAGGCTCTCCAGGGACGCGCTGAAAATCGGGGTCTCATAAAGTACTCCACTGTCTGCCCTGAGAAACTGTGCCCACATATCCCGACCTGCACGCATCCCCTCTGCTCTCTGCTGCAGTGGGCAGAGGCACATACCCAGGCCACACCCACAGCCTACCTCAGGTTCATTCACTCTCAGTCGGGGAACCCTTCCGGGCGCCGTACTTCCCACAACTGAGAAAAGGGGAGGAATGCAAAGAAAGGAGAAAAGCCACCCTCTTCCCGGAAGGTGCTGCCCCCCATGGCAATCCCACCCTGGCCTGACCCAGCTCACCGTGTCTCATCCCCAGACCCCTGAGGCCCGGAGGTAAGGAGCTGTGGGGCCACAGTTAAGGCAGAGGGAGAAATAGGGCACCTGGAAGAGGGTCTGGCTTTCTTGGGGGCGGGTAAGGAGGCAGAGGGAATGAGGTTTCAGTCTCTTGGTCCTGGTTAATTACTCACTTCCAGGGGTACAAATTACTTCTCCCAAGTTAGTGCTCAAGAAGGGAGGCAGGGGAAGGGGGCTTGTGGTTTGGGGAGGAGCACCTTCCCCTCCCTCCCTTGGTCCACCTGCCTCACTGGGGCGGCCGCACCCCCAGATGACCTATTTCTTGCTCTGTCTATGCTTGAGCTCAGAGAGTGAGAACAGCTAAGTGAGCTGCTTTAAACTGCACTCAGTCCCAGGCCATATCCCCGTCTTCTAGGGTGGCCCCAGGGAGAGGGACCTGGATGGCAGGCCTTGCATCTCAACCTGGGTGGCCAGACACTGGATCAGAATCCGGAAAGCAGGGCGCTGGGGTAGCACGGGAGGAAGGGCTGCAGATGCGTGGTACAGGCAGACCTGGCTTCAAAGCCCAGCCCTTTTGTTTCTGATCTATGACCTTGAGCAGGTTGAACTCTGCCTCGATGCTGTCATCTATGAAAAGGTACAGTCATTCCTTTCTCATGAGATTGTCACCAACGTATAAGCAATTAATATACCTAACGTATGTGTTGGGATCGTGGTGCTCAGAATGTTGACTTTGTGTCAGTACTATGAGGCTTGAATAGAATATAGAAGCAGGAAAATGCATAGCAGTGTGCAGCAGGGACCGAATAAACCAAGGCACTAGAGGAAATCTACTAATCCCATTCAGGTCTCTGGAAGGCAGAGGCTGGGGCTCCCTTGGAAAGGAAGGAGGTGAGGAAATTCAAAGGGCAAAGTAACAGGTCGTGCCCATGGGGATCCTGGGTATTTTGCTGCAGGCTTAGCCCAGACCCAGGAGCAGTTCCTGGGATAAGGCTGCAGAGGCCTGGATGACTTGAAGGGAAAGAGAATGCAGAAGCACATGAAGGGGCAGAGTGCTGGCAGCTCTGCATTTCTCCCCGCAGTGTGCTGGGCCGGGTGTGGGCTGGGGATGAGGCCGCTTGCCCTCCTGTTGTCATTCATTCATTCTTCAAACATCCACTGGACATCTACTGTGTGCTGTGCACTGTGGTGGGCACAGGGGGTACTGTGATAAGCAAGCACAGCGACAGGTGACGCTTCCGACAGGGAACTGCGATGCCACCCAGAGAATTGTGTGTAATGACAAGTTGGAGCAAACGTCACCAAAGCTGAGTGTTGTGGGTCCTGGGCTAGTCTTGGGCAGGGTTGCAGACCCTAACCAACTATCTGATGCCCAGTAGAGGGAGCTGGGACCCCCATTCCCCTCAGGGTCCCTTTAACCCTTTGGCATCTGACCCTGAGCCTGAATCTCCATTCACTCCCACAGTCATTCATTTATTCAACACACCTTCTTGGGCTCTTCCATAAAGCAGTTCCAGTGTGAGGAGGGGTGGGGGGGCTATGGGGGTGAATCAGCTACAGCCTCTACTCCCTGGAGGTATGCAAAGCCCAGATGGGGACACTGATATACAAACCAACTAACCCAGCATGGTAAGAGGAAGTGCTGGAGTTAAGCAAGCACCGGAGCTGGAGCTAGGCTGGGAATTCTGTCCAAGGCTGCATGAGAAGGTGACTCACGGAGCCTTGGAGGAATTAACAAGGAGTGGGGAGAGGAGCTGTGTATAAGCAGGTCCGGGGGCAGGTGAGAGCAGGGCGGGCTAGGCACCCCCGTTCCAACTCAGGGGATGAGAAAGGACCGGGCCATGGACACATGATATTGAGCAAGCCTTCTCTTTCTCGTAATTCATCCCCAGCTGGGGCCACCCACTTCTCACAGCCCAGAGGGCCCCTCTTGGGCATCTGGTCCTAACATTCCTGCAGGCCCACAGTGTTCTTTGGACACACTCTGTGTTGCTATTTCTGCAGCCCTCTCTCTATTCCATCTCTTTCTTGCTACAAGGTACATTTGTCCCCAAGCGTTTCCAAGGACACCACGCGTTCCATCCCTGTTTCTACAGAAGGGCTCAGAGAGGTTCGATGGCTGGCCGAAGGTCATTGGCAGAGCCAAAACCCAAGTCCAGCCTCACTTGTCCAGGATTCTGTGTTCTTGCCACTACACCAGGACCCTGCGGACCCAGCAGTGCTACACATGGATGGCACGCTGGGCTCTTTCCTGGGACGCCAGCTCCCAGAAGCAGGCTCTGCAAGCACACTGAAGGGCTGCTCAGCTCTCCCTTCTCAGAGCTGGAGGGGAGAGGAAGGGGGCGCACTGGGCACTCAGTGCAGAGTGCACTGTCAGAAGTGCAGCCCACGAGTGGAATCTGGGTCTGGCTTGAGGCTGGGGGCACAGAGCAGAAAAGGCAGCTGCGCGGCGCTGTGGCTCTCCCTCCTGCACCTGTTCCTCACTAACTGTCCCCATATCAAGAATGAAAACAGGCTCAGGTGCCTGTGACATCCGTCCAGAGGTGGCTGCCCCAGTGCTGACTCCTGGGGGCCTCTGTACTTTGTCCTGACCTGACAGGGAGGAGAGAAGCAGGAGACAGCTGCCCCTGAACGCTTCTCCCTTCTCATGCCACGGAGCTTGGAGCAGGTACAGGAGATGGCATTTGCCAGAGGGACGCAGGACAGGGTGTGTCCACAGGAGAATAGGGACACTGAGCTGGCTCGCCCCAGATGCCCCTGCCTCCCCCATAGCCACCCCAGCACCGCACCCAGGCAGTGTTCTCCAAACCCGTCTGCTTGAATAGGAACCTGCTCCACCATTGAAGACTCCCCTTCTACCACCGTCTGCTCATGCTCACCTCCCTCTCCTTGCTGAGCCTAAGGGCACAGTCCCACTTCTGGGCCTTGGCTGCTGCCCTGCCTGATCTGTCGGCTCCAGCTTCCTCATCTTGCATAGTCAAGTGCTGTCCTCTCACCTCTGGGGACCCTGCGGCTCTCCTGACAACACTGGGACCCCGGCCTTCACTTAGCCATCTCCCCCAAGGTGGTGAGTTTGACAATCTAAGCTCCCTCCGGTTCTTCCCGTCTGCCTGGTTTTAGAATCTCTGGTCCCCAAGCCCCTGTTTCTGCACAGCCAAGGGCCTTCTTGGGTGCACCTGCCCAATCTGGATTCCTCCAACTCCCATACGTCCCCACCATGGTCTGAGAAATGCTCTTGTGTCGCCGGCTTTCCGTGCAGTTTTCTACCTGAAGCAAGCCCCCCATCGCGCCTTCTTCCATTCTCCGCATCCTTGAAACCAGGGCTTCCCTAGAATGCTTTGCCAGGCACCAAGCCTTGGGCGATGGAGATAAGTGAACCACCTGGAGAAGCCCACAGTCCCATGGAGGAGGAAGACAAGCGAGAGGGCGCCAACCACCTGTTCTGGGTGTCTCTGCTGTGTTTAAGGCTAGTGGCGTCCTGGGAACAATGTTTAGGGCAGGTTAGGATGGACTGGGAGACAAGGGGCAGGTGGCAGGAGAGCAGGGCAGGACACCACCATCCCGGAATAAGGTCCTGGGCGGAGGTGATGGAGGAGGAGGGGCTGCGGAGGTGATAGGGGTGAGGGATCTTGCAAGGATAGATGGCAACATGCTTAGTGACTGGCGGGGAAGGGGAGGAGATAGCCGAGAGCTGAGCCTGGGTGGCTCACTGTGAGGCCTGGCAGCTGGGTGTACCTTGGCATCCCCGAGAGGGCCAGCAAGCGCTGGAGAAGAAACAGTGTGTGTGAAGGAGGGAGTGAGCTAGGCTCGAGCTTCCAAGGAGAGATGCCCAGTGACTGTGGACTCTGTGGATGTGGGGTTCAGGAGGACCGAGCCAGAGGCTTGCAGGAGGCCAGGGTGAAGGGTGGCCAGTGGGCAGGGTGGTTGGGGGAAGGACAGGGGCAGCGGGGTAGGAGGGGTTCTTCCCACCTGCCTGCCTGCTGCTGCCCCACTGCACTGCCTGGAAGGAGCCACCATGTGCCTACAATAATCCATCTTCTCCAGAAGACGTGCCAGGCTGTGGCACAAGCTAGGGGCTCTGCAATGGTTGGATAACAACGTGTTGAGTGCTTCACATGCACCAGGCACCAGCCTACAGGTTTGTACATAGTCATTCATCTCATCTTCAGAACGTCTCTGGGAGCTAGCGACTCTTTCTCTTTCCATTTAACTGATGGGAAAGCTCGGCTGAGGGAAGCTATGTAACTGTTCAAGGCCACAGGACTGGTGCGTGGCAGAACCACCCTTTGAATCCAGGCAGTGAGCTCCAGACCCGATGCTTTTTACTCCCACACTCTTCTGCTTCTCTAATAAAACCTTCGAATAGAACAACAGGTACAATTATCATTAGCAAATGCTTGCTGTGCCAGGCACTGTGCTAAGAACTTTACTAGATTGCTTCGTTTAATATAAATGAGTTAATGGATGGATGTGAGGATGTAGCATCTGGAGGGTGGATGAGTAAAATACGTATGCCTTGATGTACTGTATGAATGGACAAGTAGAGAAATGGATGTATGAATGAACGGGCAGATGAGAAGATACATGGAAGGATGGAGGGAGCGATAGGCAAACAAGCACATGTATGTGTGAATGAAGAACAGCTGGATGACTGGGTGAATAGGCAGGCAAATCGGTACGTGAATGGGTGGGTGGATGGACAAGTAGGATGGTTAAAAGAATAGATAAGGGCCGGCGCCGTGGCTCACTTGGCTAATCCTCCACCTGTGGCGCTGGCACCCCGGGTTCTAGTCCCGGTTGGGGTGCCGGATTCTGTCCCGGTTGCTTCTCTTCCAGTCCAGCTCTCTGCTGTGGCCTGGGAAGGCAGTGGAGGATGGCCCAAGTACTTGGGCCCTGCTCCGGCATAGGGAGACCAGGAGGAAGCACCTGGCTCCTGGCTTTGGATAGGCGCAGCGCACCGGCCATTGTGGCCATTTGGGGGGTGAACCGATGGAAAAGGAAGCCCTCTCTCTCTCTCTCTCTCTCTCTCACTGTTTAACTCTGTCAAAAATAAAAGAATAGATAAGAAGATATATGGGTGAATGAATGAATGCATATATGCATGGACAGATGGACAGATGACTAGGTAGAGGAATGCATGGTTAGTTAGAAGAATAGGTGATGGATGAGTGGCTAGGATGGCTGGAGAGGGCTGGTGTGTGGTGTAGCAGGTTAAAGCATTGCCTGCAATTCTGGCTTCCTATATCAAAGTGCCTGTTTGAGTCCTGGCAGCTCTGCTTCCAATCCAGGTCCCTGCTGATGTGCCCCGGAAAGCAGAGAGTGATGGCCCAAGGACTTGTGCCCCTGCCACCCATGAGGGAAACTCCGAAGAGTTTCAGGCACTTAACTTTTCCAGGCCATTGTGGCCATTTGGGGGAGAGAACCAGCAGAGGGAAGATCTCCCTCTTTCTTTCTTTCTATCTTTTCTCTGTCTCTCTTTTATTGTTGTTGTTGTTCTGCCTTTCAAATAAATAAAGTAAGTCTTTTACAAAAAGGATGGATGGAGGAATGGAAAGATACATGAATATACAAGTATAGATGAGAAAGTAGTTAAGTAGATGAATGGGTGAGTGGGTGGATTAGTAGATAAATGGGTGGGTGAGGGGAAGAATGGATGGATGTGGGATTAAGGTTTGGATAACGGGTGAGAGGAGGAATGAGTGAGTGGATGACAGCTGGATGAAGAGACGGGAGGATGCTAGGTGAATGAATGGCTGTATGGGTGAGTAAGCAGATGGATACATGGTAGCGTGGCTGGATGGTGAGTAGATATTAGATGGTTGGGTGGATAAAAGAATGAACTTCTATATTTAGGGCTATAAAAGAATAAGAAGCCTGGTGAATTAGAGTCCCTACTCTTTCCCCTTTCTTAGTCATTTCTTCCATATTGGGGACATAGAATCTGTCTTTTCCTATCCCTCCCTCCTAAACCACACACAAACTCACATACACAACTCCACACACACTCACACTCACGCACACACTCATTCACTCTCACCCCCCCACTCACACACACACACTCATACACTTGCACAGCCCCCCCCCCCCCCCCCCGCACACGCACACAGCCAGGCACCAAAGCTTGGTTCTCACTCCCCTTGTACAAAGGCAGCCTGGAATTGCTTCCAGCCATGCGGATTCTTTCCTTGCTCTTCTGCCTCCAAGAAAAAGCACCCTCCAAAAACCCAGCTGAGAAAGAAGGCAAGCGGCGATCGTGGGGCCTCCTCCCTCTGTCCCCCGTTTTAGTCTCTTTAAATTTTCCTAATGCCGGAGCCCCAGGACATGAGCAGATGCCAGGCTTGGAAGGTTGTTATTAGAGTGGGAAGCTAACAGATACAACAGGAGGTGTTAGGGGCACGGTGTCCACAGAAGGTGGGGTGTTTGCAGGGGCTGGCAGGCCAGCCAGGGAGGGAAGGGGTTTTAGGACACAACATCCAGGCAGGCTGGAAGGAAGGAAGCCTTGCTGAGAAGGCAGCGTCCTGTTCCGAAGGCGTCCCTAGGACAGGTTGGGGCGATGCCCACCCCAGCTGACCCCAGCCCGCTGGCTGCAGCTGCGGGTGCTCGGTACAGCTTAGCACAGCGGCACTGCGGGATCTTGGCAGTTCGTGTATTCCTTCTGACTCTCCTCATCTGTAAAGTGAACTAATACTTTCCACCTTACATGGTCACTGAGAGAACAAACCAAGATGATGCAACCGAAGTACAGTTGCGTCCAAGAAATAATAAAATGTGTGGATTTCACGGGGGACAGGGAGGTGCGCGAAGGAACCTCTGCTCTGTGTCTGGTTAGGAGGAAATGTAGGTTTGGGCGGATGATGATGTCATGAGTCGAGGGTTCCGGGGCCTCTGGGTACCAGCACAGCTTCATGGGGTCCTCCTGCTTCCTGTTCCCACAGGGTCAGGTGCTTGGAAATGTGTCAAGGCGCAAGCAGGAGGAAGTGGCATCAGGGTGCAGGCGGGGGAGGGAGCTAACCTTGCAGTCCCCCCCCCACCCCCGACCAGCCCCCGGCCCCTCCCTCTCTGGGCCAGGCGCCAGCAGGCAGGGCACCCAGCTCTGTACTAAACAAAAAGGAGCTGCTTGTTGTGGAGGATGAGTCATGGAGACCCCAGAATGGCCCTGGGGGAGGAGGGGAGAGGGTTCCTCCGCCCCCACAGCCGGGCCTCTCGGAGGGAGGGTAGAGGCTGCGCCTCTTTCCTCTCCCCCGCCGACTTCTCTCGCCTCTCTTGTCCCACCTGACTTCCGGCATGTTGACGTGTCTTCGGATGGAAGAACAGAGGCCTGGGAGCTGGCCCCGGGTCCCTTGGGTGTCTGCAGTAATGCGTGGCTGGGGCTTTCTCCTCCTAAACTTGGCAGGTACGGGCCTGGAGCATAGGATGAGTGAACGGAATGAGCACACCTTGTACTAGACGCTCTGTGTAGCTTCATCCCCATAACAACCCTGCAAGGATCACTTTATTACCCCATGCTACAGATGCAGGAACTGAGGCTCAGGGAAGTAGCTTACTCAAGGTCCACATGTCTGGTAAGGGTCAGGGCCTGGATTTGAACATGAAGTGTCTGACCCCTGACCTTAGCGGCACCCCAGAGAGGGGGCCTCTCAGGGGTCTGAGACGGGAGCGGGAGGCGCATGGGACATGCAGAGGACTGGGGTACTGTTCTGTTTGACTTGGTGCCAAGGCTCCTGGCTCCACACACAGCTCTGCGCCAGGAGCCCCAGCTCTGCATGTGCGAAACGAGGATGCTGAACTGGTGCCAATAGGGCCATACCCGGCCCCAGCCCCCACCTGAGGGCTCAGGAAATGACACACCTGAACTGTGGAACAGATTGTTGGACCTGTCTCCGGGATCTGCTCCCAGGGGAGGGGTTTGCAGATGGTTGCTCAGCAGCCCCTAGGAGGGAGGAGGGCCCGGTCTCCTGGCGGAGCCGTGCCCTGCACACTGACCCAGAGTCTGCAGCACGGTATGGTGGCCACACCAGCCTGCCGGTCAGGTGGCCTGGCCTCAGACCCTGCTGTGTGATCTTAGACAATTTGCTGGCTCTCTCTGGGCCTGCTACTCCTCTTTGGCAAACAAAGGGGGGCTTTTTTTTTTCTGTCTACCTCCTAGGCAAAGGGCCCAGAGAGGGAACCCTCCTTCCCTAATGGGGGTCTCACTCTAGGTCAGATCAGTCTCAGAAAGAGGTGTGGGAGTGGGAACTGTGCGATCGGCTGTTGGCAAGGAGTGTTAGGAAGTGTGGAACGGCACCCTGGGGACCGCCTGCCGGTTCTCCCACCAGTCTGGCTCTGCACTGGGCACAGCTTCCTCCGGTGCCTTGGTTGTGGTGCCTGAAGCACAGCGCTTTGCCGGCTCCTGCTGGGGCTAGAGAACGTGTTCAGGGACTGACGGTAGGGCTGGCGGGAGGGACGCAGGCTCCGGAGGCTGACGTCCACAGCGGGACAAGGCCGGGCGCTGGGCTGAGCCTCAACCCTCAACTGCTCCCGGCACAGACAGGGTGACCGAGGTACAGCGGGGGACAGCCAGCACGGCCTCAGCCACCTCGTTCACACAGCTCCTACTGGCCAGCCTACAGGCCTCTGCAGGCTGCACAGAGACAGGGACAACCGTGGCATTTCCAGGGTGTGTGTGTGTGTGTGTGTGTGTGTGTGTGTCTCGGGGGAGCGGGGGGTCATCCCTTCCTCCTCCACACCAGCATGGCTGAGGCAGCCTCTCAGAGCAGAGGAGAGATGGGAGTGGGGGGAGGGGAGGGCACAGCTTTGCAATGGAGGAGGCAGGAATTCTGGTTGGAAATCATTCAAATGAGGCTATGAAACCAGAACCCTGTCTCAGAACAAATTGGCCAGATTTGGCCTGGGGCCGGGGTACAAGGGGAGTGGAGGAGGTTGGCCCGGGCTGAAGGGGGAGGGGCCGGCCAGTGCTCCCACGTGCAGTGGCTGAGCAGCCCAGGCAGGCTGTGAGGAGTAAAAGGAGCAGCTACCCTGACCCCTTTCTGTCACCCCGTGGTCACTGCTGTGACAAAGGAAGGAGCGGCCAGATGCCCCTGGAGGGACACCGCTCCCAGCTGCCTGGGCATCTCGCTCCGGGTCTGGAGCCCTGTGGCTCCCCCTTACCAAGTGTCCACTCAGAGCCCATGTGTCCCTTTTATCCCGCAGTCTGTCCTCAGCCAGAGGTGCGAGGGTGACTTCAGCCAGCGGGGTCCTCTTTGGGGCTAAGCAGGAGCATACATGGAGGCCCTCAGAGACCCACGAAGGGGCTGCTATACAGAGAGGCCGCCGTGGAGGGGTGGGGGGCTCCCGTTGCCTGCGGAGGGGCGCAGGCCTGGTTTGAGTGAGCGTGGGGTGGTCTGGGGCCTGGCTGAGCTGGCCAGCAGCTCTTCGTCCTGCACACAGAGCCAGGAAGCTCTTTCAGGGACAGGTCTGTCTGCAGGCGGTGGGCTGGCATCTCTGGCCCCTTCTTGGAGGGAACCCCCTTCCACCTCCTACACCCACTCTCCTGGATGCTAGCAAAATCAAGTGTCAGAGCCAGACTCAGGCCCAAGCCGTGACCTGCCCTGACCCCAGCCCTGGGGTCTGTCGGCCATCCCATCCCTCCACCCCACCCCCGCCTCACGGGCTCTGCTGTTTCCAGAGCAGGCACAAGGACTTTCTGTCCCTGTCCCCTTCCCACAGAGAGAAAGCAGACACTGGGCTCCCTTGAGCCCACTTGTCCCGCAACCCAGAGTGGGGGGTCTCAGGGGCCTCGCTCACCCTCCCCTGCCAGCCCCCATACAGACTTCCGGAGCCTTCCCTGCTTTGCCCTGCTGTGGGTCCCTGGGGGTCTTCTCTGGCCCATCCTCAGTGTGTGGGCCTTAAGCTTGCTTGGGGCTCCTGACACCCTGCACCCCACCGTAGAAGTCTGGGCCCCCACAGCCTCTGCCGCCCAAGTCCCCATCCAGCCCCTTGGAGCCCTCAAAGAAAACCCTTCTCAGGGATTGGGGGTCGGTCCTGGCTCCTGCTGGGAGGGAGCCCCTCCTGGCCCTTCCCGGCCCTCTCCTCTCCATCTCTCCATCCCGCCTCTAAGGGGGCTGCCGCGGCGGGTGAGAGTGAGCTGGAGGGGGCGGGCGGGGCGGGATGGGGGGCCGGGTCTTGTGTTGTTCTTGGCTGGGAGCCCCCAGCCCCAGGGAAATCCTGACTCTGTGGAAAACTGAGCAGGCAGTCAGGCAGAGGAGGAGGAGTTGGAAGAGGAAGAGGAGGAGAAGGGGGAGGGGGACTAAGGGCTCAGGGTGAGGAGGGGGTAGGGCTCCTCTCATAAATCAATCCCACCAGCGTCTCAGGCCTGACAAAAACCAGAGACCCGGGGTCCCTTGGGGGCCCTGGGCTGGGGGCGGGGTGGGGTGTGTGTGCAGACCATCGGGTGGGCTGGGGTGGGGGAGGAAAGGAGGCAATGAGGGGCAGCATCCTGCTCAGAGGGCCTGGCCTCCAGCCCCCCAAAACAACAGGTGTGTGTGGCAGCCGAGGGGCCTGAGCAAACAGGGGGTGGCCAGGACCCACTGGCGGGGGAGGGGCCACCCCGCTGGTCTGCAGCGCCGAGCACTTAGTGCCTCGAATTCTGGTTTGGTTCAACTCCTGGAGAACTGTGGGTCTGCAGACAAGTTACTCCACCTCTTCCACTGTCAGAAGTGCAGGACGAGGTGGGGGAGGGGTGGTCCCATCTCCTGCTCGCCCCTCCGACACAGCATCGCAGCCTCTTCCAGGGCTCAGCCAAGAAGATCTTTCTGAAGCCAATAGGAGAGCAGCACAGAGTTGAGGCTTCTGCACTTAATAGCGGAAGCCTTGGGCAGGTCACCTCACCTCCAGACCCTTACTTCCTGAGTCTGTAAAATGTGATAAAATAACGTGTCTGTGGCAGGGCAGTGGAACGACCCGTGTGGAGTGCCTGCTGCCACAGATGCTCAGTGGAAGGCCACTTATTTTGTGTCTGGTGTCTTTCCCGTGGCACTGGGGTATAGCTGCTGCAGCTCCCACCCCAGCACCACAGGAACCCTGCAAGACTCAGCCCTCAGCACTTCCAAGGCACCGGTGAGGTCTGGGCTGTCCTTTCTCCACGTGTTCCTCCTGCCACGGCTGCTGTGACCCTGTACTGTTGTCCCACCGGGGACCATGAGCTCTGGGTTCACGTGCCTTTCTTATTTTTTTAATTTAAATTGTTTTTTATTTGAAGAGCAGAGAGACAGAGGTAGCAAGACAGATTTCTCACCTGCTGGTCCACCCATCAAATGCCTGCAATGGCCAGGGCTGGCTGGGACCTGGAGCCAGGCACTCAACGCAGGTCTCCCACATGGCCGGCGGGAAACCAATCACTTGAGCCGTCATCACTATTGCCTTCAGGAAGTGAGAATCCAGAGCCAGGGCCCTCTATGGAACCCAAGTACGCTGATATAGGATACAGTGTCTTAAATGGTGGGCCAGATGCCTGCCCCTCATGTGCGTCTCTGGCCATCAGCAAAAGTCCGGGCTGTGGAAGAATGGGACCAACAAGTGCACCTGCTGCCGCCTGACCCCCCGAGTCTTGCCAGCCACTAGCCTTGTTGCTGCCAACAGCGTCAGCTGTTTCCTCGGCCCTCTCTCCCAAGCTCTTCTCACAGTGTTCGGTTCCTGCCTCTCATTGCATCCCATCCAAATCTTGTGGCTACTGACAGAGCCACGTAGCACCACATAGGGCAGTCCTCCGGTCTTTGCCAGGGCCAGCCCTCACCCTGTTTCCATCAGATTCCGTGGTGTGCACTGAGCTGCTGCACCCAGGAAAAGTCACCTTTGGAGGTACGTTCTGTTCCTCTGAGACTGTGCAAGGGCAGCTGTGTGTTATGCCTTCTTCCAGCCACACTCCATTATTTCTTTCCAGGAAAGTGACTTTGCCCAAACTGTCCCTGGCCCCGGCTTCCCCTCTGACACCAGGCTCACCTTCTCCTCCGGGTGTCAGGACTCTTTCTTCATGGGAAAGCCCTCGGGGGAACTTGTGGGTGATTAAGGAGTGGGGAGGCGTTGATTTGGGTCTCTCCAATACCTGTCTTCAGCTTGAACAAACCCAGTAAGCCAGGCCAAGCCCAGACCACAGCTTGGGGAGAATTGGGAGGGGGCTGGCTCATTCCTCTTTGGAGCTTCAGGTTCCTGGAGTCTTTCCCAGGAGGTCCTGCTTGCTTCCAGGATCTCTTCCTCCTAGTGCAGCCCCAGAGGCCAGCACCCCAGGATGCAGGGACAATGGAATCAGTGACCTTTGGGGGCCTGGACCTTCCTGGGTGACTCTGACACAGGCTGGAGCTGCTATGGTTCAAGGTGTGAACTCTCAGAGATGGAGGAGCCCCAGAAGCCCAGAAGAGAGGGATGCTGACTGGTCTCCAGGACTACGCATTTCTCTTTAGAGATCTGTCCACTGGATGCCAGCGCTCCGAGGGTGTGACTGTGCACGCAGGCTGTGGGGGAATGTGGCGCTCTGGGCCTCCTGCTGCTCCCATCCGGCTGCCCAGGGCTGTGCTTGGACGGCAGTTTCCCCACGCCCCAACAGGGGCAGAAAACCTCCTCCAGCACCACGTTCGGCTTGGATCAGGCAGCTGGGATGACTGAAAAGCTCAGAGTGGAGATTCCAACAAGCTCTCAGTGCTCGTCCCTTGGTGGGAGCAGGGGGGAGGCGGGGAGCACAGCTGCGGATGCCTCCCTGAGGGAGGGGGCTCTGCTCTGCCCTTCACTCGCCTGCCCAGGCCTGTGAGTTCAGGGGCTGGGCTTGCGGCCTTCTCAGGGCCCTGCCCCTGGCTTGGCGGCTCTGCTGTGTGTATATGAATAGCTGGCGCGGAGGGAGCAGGCCTTGGTCCACTGGGGCCCGGCTGGCTCAAGAGTGCTCAGAGAATGAGCCCTGTGTAGAACAGGACAAGGTTCCCTTTCTTTTCAGGAGCGCTTGGCAGCAACCCGGGGCCCACGGGCTGTCCCTCTCGCCAAGGTCAACCTGACCCTGACCTGGGGGACGCAACCGCCTGGGGCGGCTGAGGTCAGGCGCTGGCGACCGGGAGCCAGAGCCAGAGCAGACGCTGAGACGCCCGTCCTCTGGGCTGGGGTCACGGGACCCAAGTAACTGCATCTCCGGAGAGTGACCCAGAGCTGCGTCCCGTCCCCTCCTCCCAGCAGTCTCGGTGGTCCCCGGCCTTGGTGTCAAGCAGGCCTGCTATGGAAGCCAGGTGACCTTGGGCAAGTCATGCCCATCCTCTGGAAGCCTGGACTTTTTTTACAGGCAGAGAGAGAGAGACAGAGAGAAAGGTTTTCCTTTGCCGTTGGTTCACCCTCCAACGGCCGCTGCGGCCGGCGTACCGCGCTGATCCAATGGCAGGAGCCAGGCACTTAATCCTGGTCTCCCATGGGGTGCAGGGCCCAAGTACTTGGGCCATCCTCCACTGCACTCCCTGGCCACAGCAGAGAGCTGGCCTGAAAGAGGGGCAACCGGGACAGAATCCAGCGCCCCGACCGGGACTAGAACCCGGTGTGCCGGCACCGCAAGGCGGAGGATTGGCCTAGTGAGCCGCGGCACCGGCCTGGAAGCCTGGACTTTAATCTCAACCTTGTATGGTTCCTGGGAAGAGAACGTGAGCCAGCCTCATGCCCACAGCAGGCATGCATTGCATGGAAGAGTGGTGGAGCAGAGGAGGTGACCAGCGAGCCAACTGCAAGACGGCAACTGGAATCTCTCCCTGCGGCCTAGCCCTGACTTTCTTGGTCTGTTTGTCCGTAAGGGCCTTGGGGGCTTCCAATTCTCAGGCCCTAAAGTCTGCACAATTTAGAGTAGTCAAAACAAACCCTTCACTCACTCCATGCCCAGAGGGAACAAGCTCCTGGCCAGGCCTAATGGGTTCCAGGTGCGCTTTGTGCCCTGCAGCGGCTGCTCTGGCCACGGTAGGCCACAGGAGTGGTGGCCGTGACTTTGCTGGCTGGCTGGGAAGGCTCAGCAGGCCAGACCTTTCCAATCCAAGAAAACTCCCTACCCAGCGGGGTGAGAGGGATGTTAGCCTCATGCTCACACTGCCGTGGGTTCTAAGCCGGAAGGTGCTGTCCACATCCCCAGCTGCATACACGGGGTCTCCCAGACTCTCCTGCATTGACCCCTAAGAGGTCCTGGGGCCACCTAGATGATTTCACAGACAGCAGGAGGCCAGTCATGGGAGTGACCTCCCAAGGAGGCTCAGGGAACCAGGAGCCCAGAGGGCATGCGTGGGATTTTTTTTTTTTTTTTGGTGACCATTATATATTAATTATCATGTTATATAATCAGGGTGACAATCGCCACCTATTGATGGAAACCGTGGGCCATGTACTACATCTGGTGTTTCAAGCCCTCCAAGGCACACACTTCGATGGCTGGTTAGTGACCCAAACACCAGAGTGGGAAGAGGATGCCAAGAGCCCTGCCGGAGGTCCCAGAGTCAGGAACAGCTATCTGGTCTCAGGGCTGAGGGCAGTCCCCCATCCTGGGCAGGGACTCCCCAGATAGGGAGAGCCTCTGTGCCCATGTGCGTGAGTACGGGAGGGCCTATTTAGAAGGCAGAGCCTGAGTGAGTTCTCTCTACAGTGACAACACCCTCGGCTCCAACGCCCTTAGCTCCAACGCCCCCGAGCTGGGCACAGCTTCTCGAGCCCTGGCCCATCTGTTCCTCACTCCCCCCAGTCTCAAGCCTCAGTCTTGCCCTTCTACCCACAAACACCCTCTCTCCCAGCCTCCTCCCTACCTCTGGCCAGGACCAACCCTGACCTTGCACTGGGTAGTGAAGGGGATGTAGGCACTGGGGCCACCATCTGATCACCCTGCTCTTCTCTGTGTTGGCCGGACCCTCCAGGGCAGACTGGGCGGCCTGCTGTTGGGGGAGCACTGGAGACCCTCAATGGTGTGTGGGTGTGCCTGTTTGGCCCCCAAGTTTGGGAGTTTATTAGCAATGATATTTTCCAGCCTCTCCAATCTCAATAATCCTCTCCTACAGCCTGGGTTCTTCCTGTCGTAACTTCTTAGAGCAGCCGGTGGTTTCCTTCCTAATGCTCACCTACCATTGTGTCATGCTGAATGTATTCACCCATGTGGCTAATTCTGGCTTCCCCAGACTGCAAGCTCCAAGAGGACAGCCAGCTTTCTGCCGGATCCCCAGTGCCTCGCGCAGCACTGGCGCCTGACAGTGGGCACCGGACAGCGCTTAGGGATAAAGGAAGGGAAGGGAGTCAGCCGGAAGCTCAGAAGAAATGGGGCAGGGTTGTGGAGGTGGAGTCTGTGCACGGAGCTGGGCTGCAGGGGCGTGTCCGGTGGGGTAGGGGCCACTGCACTCTCAGTGCCTTCTGAGAAGGGAGCATGGTTGTGGGATGGAGCAGCCGAGTGTAGGGCCCCATCACCTGCCTGGAGCTGAATCATTGCCTCCTGCAGTTAGGAAATCAGAGGGAGCCCATGGATTAAGGCCTCTCTCTACTATCTCCAGATGCTTGCAACCCAGAAGGGCCATTAGTCCACCCCCTCCCCCCCATGCTGCTACTGACACTCCAGAAAGGGACTTCTGAGAGGACCTCAGTATTTGAGCCACACAGAGGAGACCTGGGGGCACAGACTTGGTCCCTCTAGTTGCAGGTCGAGATGTTCCAGCGGGCGCCCCCGCCATGGGTGTCCAGAGCTGCTCCTGCAGGATTCTCTCTCCACCCTCCATTTCCACCCCTTAGCCTAGTGTTCTGGGTGCGCAGCCAGCACAGTTGTGTTGGAGTCAGGAAGATCCGCATTGGTTCCCAACCAGCTCCACCGCTTTCTACCTTGGGCCCACTTAGCTTCCCCGAGCCTCAGTTCCCACATGTCTGGAGTGGAGCTGGTACTCCCCAGCTGACAGTGTTGCTACAGGGTTGAAGAAGATCGTGGGGGCCCTGTGTGCGGCACAGCGGGCTAAGCCATGGCTTGCGATGCTGGTATCCCAAATCGAAGCGGCTGTTCGGCTTCTGACCCAGCTCCCTGCTAATGTGCCTGGGAAGGCAGAAGAAGATGGCCCAAATGTTTGGGCCCCTGCTTCCCACATGGGAGACTCAGCTGGAGTTCCTGGCTCCTGGACCTGGCTGTTGCCAGCATTTGGAGAGTGACCCACTGGATGGACAATCTCTCTCTCTCGCTTGCTCTCATTTGGGGCAGATTCTGAGGCCTCCGTGGGTCTCAGCTCCACATCCGTCTCATGAGTGAGCGGGAGACGGGCTCTTGAAGGCCCCTTCCAGCTCCAACTTGCTTGGTTCTATTCTGAGCAGGAGCCCCGCCTCGGGAGGGGGGAATGTGAACATTCTTGCAGCTCCGATTCAGCCCAGGCACATGCCTGCCCAACCCCAGCCCTCACATGGAGCCTGTAGCTGTTGCCACATTGGCCACACCCTTGGCACCAGCTACCCCACCCCATATGCCAGAGCCACAGGCCAGCGGCCCGGTTCCTGGGGAGTCGCAGGAGGCAGGGAGGAGAGGAGAGCATGGGGCAGAAAAAAGAAGGGGAGAGGGGCTGGAGGAGCAGCAAGGTGGGAAGGCAGGCCCCGAGCCCAGTAGAATTCCCAGTTCCGCCACTTTCTAGCAAATGTGTCCTTGAGCAAGCGGCTTTAACCTCTTGGAAGCCCGTTTCCTCCTTTATGAACCGATAATAACAAAGACGTTAAAAACCCATTAGATTGCTGCGTGGATTAAATGCAAGCGTAGACGTCAAGCGCCTGACACGCAGACTTCTGTTCTCTGGGGCAGGCGGCAAGGGGCCGGGGAAGTTCCACCAGGGCCCTGCGGGGGCGCTTTGGCGACCTTCCCGCAGGCGCTGAGCGACCGGAGTCGGAGAGGCCGGCAGTCCTCGCCGCGCCGCCCGAACCACGTCCCCGGGGCTGGCGGGCTGGCGGGCTGGCGGGCTGGCGGGCTGGGGTCCCCAGCCCGAGTCCCCGCCCCCACCCGCACAGCCTTTTGCCTCGGACCAGCGCCTTTGATCCGCAACCTTCATGGGGATTAAGCGCCCGTGAGCCCCGCTCCCCGGGGTCCCCCGCTCCCCGCCGCCCTCCCTCCGGGCTGACCTCCCAGTCGGCTGCCCCAGCCGGGGCTGGCTCCGCCGCCGGTGGTCCCTGCCGCGGCCGGCCGCCGCGCCTCCGGGCAGTCCGCTAGGATTACGCGGGCAGCAGCCTCAGCGGACGGCTTTGGCGAGCCCCCGGGGGGCTGGGGCCTTGGGGGCTTAGGGGCGGACCCAGCGCAGAGGGCCGGGGGCGGACGCCTCCTGGACGTTTTTTTGGCCGGCGACTGTGTGTAAAGTGTTGAAAAAGAAAAACTCTCCGGAGGAGGACGTAACCTTTTCTTAACATCTGGGGCTCAATTAGCTAATGACAGCAAAGCCTTCTCCGGTGTCGCTGACCCCTGCGCGGGAGCCCGGCTCCCCCACCCCCGCTATTTATACAGCTGCGGCCCCTCGCCGGGGCGCGGGGCAGGGGGCTTGGCTGGGTTATCTCGGCGGAGATCCGCCGCCCACCCCAAAAAGAGCCGGAGAACCCTCGGCGCAGGGCCCCTCGCGCGCCCGCGCGTCCCTCCCCAGCCCTGCCCGGCCTCCTCCCTCTACCCTCCGCCTTTTTCCTCCTCTTCTTTTCCCCGGCCTCTCCTCCCTTTCTCCCGCTTCCCTCCACCCTCGCCTTTGTCTCGCTCGCTCCGGCTGTCGCGCCCCTCTCCCCCTTTCTGGTCCCTTGCCTGTCCGTCCGTCTCTCTCGCTCTCTCCCTAGCGACCTCCCCTCCTTTCTGACTCTGAATAGCTCCCTTGTTCCCCTCGGTGTTCCTGTCTCTCCCGCTCATTCCCGTGCTTCCTGCCCACCTTTGTCTCTCGCTGCCTCGCCCTCTGAATGCGGCTCTGTCTGTCCTCCCCGAGGTGCATCCTGCCCCGGCCGCCTGGCAGGTACCCCAGGGGAGCAGCCCCAGCGCGCAGCCGCCTCTGGGCCGAGTGTTCTTCCCACGGGAGCTAGGCAGGACGGTGGCCGACTCTGGAGCCCAGTGTGGGAAGCCAGGGAACGCAGCAGTTAGGGTTCTCCATGCTCAGAGAACCAGGGGGCTCCCCAGGGCCACTCCAGCTCCTGGAATCCTGCCGCTCCACCCACGCCCACTCCCCAGGTCCCTGCCCGGTATGCCAGCCCCCGCACCAGTGCAGGCACACACTTTCCCCTTTGTCTTCCTCCCGTTTAAACAGGCTGGAATCTTTAAAAAAAAAAAAAAAAAAAAGTCACCAATACTAAGGGAGTAAAGTGATCACTGCAGAAACCTTAAAAGGCACAAAATAGGTTCAAAGTCGTTAAGGAGTAGCCAGGAAGAGTAAGGGATTTGGAATGAAAGGAGCTGGGTTCAGCCCAGGATTCAAACAAATCACTTGAGCTTCCATTCCCGCTTCTATAAAATGGGCATACTATGGTTACTAAACACGCTTCAAACTCACTGGTCCTAAGGCGGCAGGCACTGGAAAATGTATTTTCTATGGGCACTGACTGTTGGGGGGGGGGGGCTCTTGGGAGGGTGTTCCACAGCTCTACCTCTAGCTCCTGCAAACCACCCGAAGTTCCCGCACCGCTGTGGGCCCCTCTGTCCCAGGATGAAGGCTTCAGACGCTCTTCGCCGGGGATCGTGGGCCTGGGCACCGCGTGCAGAAGGTGGGGGATGGGCCCCCCGCCCTGCGTCCCCGGAGCCCTTGGTGGTCGCGTCTGGGACCCTGGTGAACTGTCGGGGGGAACCGAGGGTCCCACTGCCCCCTTATATTAGAGGAGAGGAGACGGAGAAGGATCTGTACCGGGACGGGAAGCGGACTGAAACCCTGGGTCTTGCCGGGAGCGGGCTGGGGGGAGGTCGACCGCGAGCCGGCCTCCCTCTGAGCGGCGCGGGCCGCCGCGCCCCCCCGCCCCCCCCCCCCGCGCCGTCCCCCAGACCCACTCGAGGCGCTCGGCGCTCGCAGGCGGGATAGAGAGCCCTGCGAAGGCTTGATCTGCAGCGAGACAGCGTGTTCTCGGATCTCGCTCCGGCAGCCCAGCGCCGCCGCCCGAGGTCGGATGGGCTTCTCTCGGCGGCCCCCAACCCCCACCCCCACCCCCCCACCCCCGACTCCCCGGCCCGGGCTGTGCCAGACATAGAGACGGTGGCTGCAGAAACCGGAGCCCCGGCGCCGGGGCGGCCGCGAGGGGCCGGGCCGCGGAGAGCTGAGCGGCCTCTCGCCAAGGGCTAGCAGAGCTTCCCCACTCCCGGAAGGGGCGCGCGGGGCCAGGCCGCAGATGGCCTACACCAAGGCTGCCCGCCGGCTCCCGGGACAGGTGCCCGGGGCTTCCTGGGCGCGGGGTGGCTGGGCTAAAAGCTGGGACCCCCGCAGCGGGGTCGGACCCACCCGGGAGGAAATGGATACTAAATAGCTAGGTTTTTATGCTAATACGCATCTGGCCGGGCTTATTCTGGGGCCGTGGAGAGGAGGGAAGAAGTTCCGGAGAGCAGGACACCTCCGGAAGCAGTCGATTCCATGATAAAAGACAGCTCGGGTTCTAATGCGCACCCGCTGTGTGGCCTTGGGAAAGTGACTTGGGGCGCTTGGGTTTCCTCCTCTGGAAGGCGGAGAACTCGGGTCAAGTTTCGTCCCCAGCTCAGGCGCTCGGTCTGCGAAAATGGAAGTCCGGCCCCTGGAGGATGGAGCGGAATCGGGGTTTTGAGTCCTGGGGGAGGTAAAGCGTCCAGAGCCGGCGAGCGGGGGCCTGCGGCCGTCTCCACAGCGGCCCGGAGGTCAAGGGGGCGCGAGGCCGAGGCGGACAGAGGCCCTGGGTTGATGGCCTGGGAGCAGAGGAGAGGAGTGGGCTTTTCCTGGGGGCACCAACCTGGATTTAATCATGGGGTGGAAGGCTGGGACGGGTTAAGATGCCCAAGAGGGATGGGGGATGACTGGTAGGGTCAGATCTTGAGGAAGTCTGAGCGGGAAGGAACCAGGGCACAGGTGGGAAGGAATGGGGGGCAGGTAGGGGTGGGAGGGCAGAGAGGAGGAGAGGCTGGGCTGTTTGGAGGAGGAAGGAACGTTCTTCACCCCGTGTTGGTGCAGCCTGGACATGGCTCACAGTGAGATAAGAGCGGATCTGGGAGGACTCCGCTGGGGAGACACAGTCAGTATGGAAGGGTGATGCCCAGCCCTGCCGCTGAGCCTGGGTTACAGGACCATTGTTTCGTTTTCTTTGACAGAGAGAGGGAGAGACAGCGCTCTCAGTGACTGTCTCACTCTCCAAATGCCTACATCAGCCAGCCCAGCCGAAGCCAGGAGATGGGAATCCCTTCTGCAGATCTCCCATGTGTATGGCAAAGGCCCACGGCTTGGGCCATCCCCTCTGCCTCCTGGGGCCTGCAGTAGCAGGAAGCTGGAGTCAGGAGCCAGAAAAGGCTTCACACTCAGGCACTGGCATACGTGTACAAAGGCATCTCAACCAGTGACTTGACCACTGGACTGAATGCCCACCCCTGGATCACAGAACTCTGAGAACGGAGTAGGGGCTGCCATTGTGACTAGTGGGTAAAGCCGCCACCTGAGGTGCCGGCATCCCATGTGGGCACCAGTTCCTGTCCTGGCTGCTCCACTTCTGATCCAGCTCCCTGCTAATGCCCCTGGGAAAGCAGCAGAAGATGGTCCAAGTGCTTGGGCCCCTGCACCTATGTGGGAGACCCGGAAGAAGCTCCTGGCTCCTGGCTTTGGCCTGGCCCAGCTCTGGTTGTTTCAACCATTTGGAGAGTGAACCAGCAGATGGAAGTTTCTCTCTCTTTTTGTAATTCTGCCTTTCAAATAAATAAATACATCTTTAAAAAAAATCAGAGTAAAAGAAACCTTGAAGAGATGGAAAGGCGCCAACACTTACTGAGGTCAGCTTGTACCCTTATTTTATTTTTGTTTTTGACAGGCAGAGTGGACAGTGAGAGAGAGAGACAGAGAGAAAGGTCTTCCTTTGCCTTTGGTTCACCCTCCAATGGCCGCCGTGGCTGGCGCACCGCGCTGATCCGATGGCAGGAGCCAGGTACTTATCCTGGTCTCCCATGGGGTGCACTGCACTCCCTGGCCACAGCAGAGAGCTGGCCTGGAAGAGGGGCAATCGGGACAGAATCCAGCGCCCCGACCGGGACTAGAACCTGGTGTGCGTCCGGCGCCTCAAGGCGGAGGATTAGCCTAGTGAGCCGTGGCGCCGGCCAGCTTGTACCCTTATATACATTGTCTCCTTGAATTCCCAGCACACAGGGCGGAAAGGGTTGTTAATCCATTTTACAGGTGGAGAAGCAGAGGCTCCGAGTGGTGGAGAGCCTTATTCAAGGTCACAGCTGGTGATGAAGAAGTGAAACTGTGATCCGGACCCTGGTCTGCCTGTCTCAGAGCCGAGGCTCCCTCTGTTGGTCTCTGTTGGGCGAGAGTCCTGCTCCTGGGGCCTCAGGAGTCCTACCTCTCTCAGGTGTATCCCTCCTGGGGCATTGCTCCAGCTGGCTGGAAGGAAAGGAAGGAACTGTGCCACCTGCAGGTGCCTCTAGCCTTCTGTGCCGAGTGGGGAAAGGGTGGGCTGGCTTGGTTTATTTTTCCCAGAAGACATCAAACCATATATTTTGTTCTGCAACGTAAAAACATGCTGGTTTTGTCTTTGTATTTTGAACCATTTATATGCCTATTTTTAAAAGCTGCATAGATATTCATTTTATTATTTATCTATTCCTCTATCCCAGAGCATTTATATTGTCTCAGAACTTTTGAGATCACAAATGGTGCTTCAGTGAGCACCATGTTTGTACAGACAGAAGTATCTCCAGAGGATGGGTTCCTGGAAGTAGCACCACTGGGCCAAAGGAAAGCTGGCTTAAATTCTTCTTTTTTTACTTTTTAAAAAGTTATTTATTTATTTGAAAGTCAGAGTTACGGGGGTAGGTGGAGAGAATCCATCTTCTAGCCACTGGTTCACTTCCCAGATGGCTGCAACAGCCAGGGCTGGGCCAGGCCAGAGCCAGGAGCCAGGAGCCTCTTCCAAGTCTCCCATGTGGGTGTAAGTGCCCAAGCACCCGGACCATCTTCTGATGCTTTTCCCAGATCATTAGCAGGAAGCTGGATTGAAAGTAGAGCAGCCAGGACACGACATAACACCAGTCCCATAAATTCTTCTATATAGTACTGGACTTCCTTCAAAAGAGGCT
This sequence comes from Oryctolagus cuniculus, assembly GCF_051225735.1. Taxonomy (NCBI): domain Eukaryota; kingdom Metazoa; phylum Chordata; class Mammalia; order Lagomorpha; family Leporidae; genus Oryctolagus; species Oryctolagus cuniculus. Next base: position 94,099,850 of record NC_142870.1, read on the forward strand.
ATATCAATTTTTTCTCCCTTCATCAAACTATGTAAATGTCCATTGTCACTGGGATGCACACACACACAACACACAAGGGTACTTCAAGAAGTTCAGGAAAAATGAAATTAGAATATAAATTTATTTTGATACAAAAATTTTTGAAATCCATGCATAATTTTTTCAAAATACATATTTCTGCAGGCTTTTTGAAGACTGCTTTATGAGTGGATTTCAAAATATTTGGACCAAAATAAGCTTTTATTTTTCTTTAAAAAAAGATTTATTTACTTATTTGAAAGTCAGAGTTACAGAGAGAGAGAGAGAGGTCTTCCATCTGCTGGTTTACTCCCCAACTGGCCACAACGGATGGAGCTGCACCAATCCAAAGCCAGGAGCCAGGATCTTCTGGGTCTCCCACGAGGGTGCAATGGCCCAAAGGCCATCCTCCACTGCCCTCCTAGGCCATAGCAGAGAGCTGGATCAGAAGTGGAGCAGCTGGGATATGAACTGGCACCCTTATGTGATGCCAGCACTGTAGGTGGTGGCCTTACCCACTACGCCACAGAGCTGGCCCCAATAAGCTTTTATTTTTAAAAAAATTTATTTATTTTCATTTTACTTGAAAGGCAGAGAGAAAAAGAGAGAGTCATCAATCTTCCATCTGCTGATTCACTCCCCACATGGCCATGAAAGCCAAGGCTGGGTGAAGCTGATGCTGGATTTTCTCATGGGTGGCAGAGATCCAAGCACTTTAGCCACCACCTGCTGCTTCCCGTGGTGTGCATCAGCGGGAAACTGGACAGAAAGTGGAGGTAGGACTTGAACCCAGGTATCCCAAGTGACATTCTCATTGCTGCACCAAATGTTGGCCCCAAGTTAACTTTTAATTTCATTTTTCATTATTTTATTTTTTATTTTATTTTATTTATTTGAAGGGCAGAGTAACAGAGAAAGAGAGAGACAAAGATATTCCAACTGCTGGTTCACTTCCCAAATGGCAGCAATAGCCAGCGCTGGGCCAGGCTGAAACCAGGAACCTGGAACTCCATCTGGGTCTTCCATGTGGGTGGCAGGGGCTCAAGCACTTGGGCCAATTTCCACCGCCTTTCCAGGCACATTAGCGAGGAGCTGGAGAGAAGGCAGGCATTTGTGGCTTTAACTGGCACTCTGATATGGGATGCTGCAGCTGCTCAAGCTGCCGCGCCACAAAGCCAGCAAGATTTATTTATCCATGAGCTTTTTGAAGTGTGTGTGTGTGTGTGTGTGTGTGTGTGTGTGTGGCCAACCTAGGGGCTGGATAAGAATGTTTCATTTGCATTTCTTGGGGTCTCTACAGCTCAGTGAAAGACTCATTAAGTTGAAGAAAACATTTGTGAAGAACCAAGGAAGTGCTGAAGGGCTTGTGCCAGGTGCTCTGCGTGCTGTGGGTTATGGTGCGGACATGGCTAAGTCCAAGAACCACACCCCATCACCCAGTCCTGAAAAATGGCACAGACTGGCATCAAGAAACACCAATCATGAAGCTAGCAATCGCTGAAGGGGCTGGCCCCAAGTGCCTGAAAAACATGCACTTTGCCCAGAAGCACAAGAAGGTCCTGAAGAAGATGCAGGCTGATGAAGCCAAGGCTATGAGTGTACGTGCCGAGGCTGTCAAAGCCCTTGCCAAGCCTGAGGAAGTTAAACCCATGATCCCAGGGGGGTCAGCCCCAAGCTCGATGGCCTCACCTATATCGCCCAGTCCAAGCTCAGGAAGCCACACTCATGCCTGCTTTGCCAAGAGTCTTGGACTATCCTGGCCAGTGGCCAAGGCCAAGGCCAAGGCTCCAGCCAAGCCCAAGGTCCAGTCCCAGGCTGCAGCTCCACTTCTAGCTCAGGCACAGGCTCCCAAAGGTGAGCATAGGAACAGCCTCTGTCTGCCAGTGTGAGGGCAGAAAGACGGGTGTGAGCCCTGGGCTGCTGTCTGCATGGCCCTGGCATCCTCCTGTGCTGTTTGTACAAATACACCTGAGGCAGGGTCTCAAAAAAAAAAAAAAAAAAAAAAAGCAGCAGGGCTGCAGGGCAGCTCTGAGGAAGAACTTTCCATCCCTTCTCCAGGCACTTTCTGTGCTCCAGGAGCTCAGGGTCTCGGGGGCAGCAGTCAGATCCTCCCTGGTGAAGCCTGGCTGCACACAGGCTGCAGGGCCGAGGGAAGGGCTACCCAGGACAGAAGGCGGCAGGGCTCCCGGCGGGCCCAGGAATGAGCTGAGCTCCCTGAGAGCCAGGGAAGAGGAAGACGAGGGCCGTCCAGGGGGTGAGCCTGGCTCTGCCGCAGTGGAGAGGTCTGAGGTCTGAGGAGGTGAGAGAGGAGAAGAGAATGGCACCGACGCTCAGCCAAGGTGGGGCTGGGGTAGAAGGAGGGTGGGGTCAGCACTTGTCCCACCCCCCACACTGCACGTGTCCACCCAGCCTGTGGATAACAGCAACACAGCTGCGCTTCCTGTGTAAGGTGTTGCTCTAAGTGTTTCCATTTGTTCAGTGACTGTATCCTTGTGACAACTCTACGCGTGTCTTTATCGGCTTCTTTTTATAGATGAGGACTGAGAGGCACACTTAGCCACAGTCGCACAGCTCAGGCCATTGGGCTTCAGATCCCATGCTCCCAACCATCCCACACACAGCTTTCCACAGGCTTTGTTAGCCAATATAATTATAACAGCCACCATTAATTGAGAGCAGACCGAGCACACGGAGTCTCTCGTCTCTACTGCTTGCGAGAAGCCTGGGAAATACAAGGGCTACCCTCAGTTTATAATGAGAAAGCTGTAGCTCCGAGAGGCTGCGGATCTTGGCTGAGATAGCCCAGATGAAAAGAAGCGGAGCCACACCTGCACTAGGTCTGCGTGGCTTAGAAGCCCCTGCCCCTTCCCCATCGTGCGGTGTCTCACACAGCACAAGGAGAGGAGCAGAGAAATCAGGCAGCCACAGAACAGTCACCCCCAAATACTTCATCTCTGCAGAGCAGGGAACATGGGAGCGGGGCAGGGGCTGGGTGGAGAGCTGGGCCAAGCGCCCTTTGGTGGGGAGGGGTCTCTGGGGGAGCCACCCCTTCCCATGGCTGGAATCTGGCAACATGTTCCACCCCGTCTCCATCCCTCCCATAGCTCTCTCAGCTGAAGTGAAGCATGAACTCTGTCCTGGACAGGGCTCCTTTTGAAGGGCTCCAGGTCACCATCCTGGGGGATCCAAGAAGAACTGCTATTGCTTTTTTTAAAAAAAAGATTTGATGTATTTATTTGAGAGGCAGAGTTACAGTCAGAGAGAGAGGTGAGGCAGAGAGAGAGAGAGAGGTCTTCCATCTGCTGGTTCACTCCCCAAATGGCTGCAATGGCCAGAGCTGCACTGATCCGAAGCCAGGAACCAGGAGCTTCTTCGGGTCTCCCACGTGGGAGCAGGAGCCCAGGAACTTGGGCCATCTTCTACTGCTTTCCCAGGCCATAGCAGAAAGCTGGATCGGAAGAGGAACAGCTGGGACAAGAACTGGAGCCCGTATGAGATGCCAGCCCCCATTTTGTCACACTTTATAGGGCTGCCTTTCCAATGGGATGTTGCAAGGTGCAGATTACCCTTGGACCCACAACGCAGCAAAAAGGATGTCCAAGCTCTTCCCTCCATCTTGGAGCCTGTGGACCTGCTGGGCACAGGACTTCTGAAAGACAGGTCTGGCTGGCAGGCTGAGGTGCCAGGCCATTGGTGCTGGATAGGAGCAAGGTCTCTGGGACCAACGGAAGCACACAGCCCTGCTTAACATCAGGGGTGTTTATGCTCAAGGCGGAGCTGTGTTCTACTTGGGCAGGACGTGTTGCTTACGCATATAAAGCAGAGAACAGCGGCGACTTCTGGTGACAAACCTAACCAAACCAGAGAAATTGGTGGAAAGGGAACTGGTGCTCACAGAACCAGTGGCATGGTTCCTGGCAGATTCCAAAGCAGCGTTCCCGTGCAGGCCGTGGGACACCGAATCCGTGTGGTGTTGGACCCCTTAAGGATTCACACTGTGCAATGTAAATAAATAACAGTGGAGGGGAAAGCAAAGACAGAGAAAAGGACTTTAAACACTTCGTGGAAAAATGGAATTAAAAGATGAGTTCATTTTGGTACAAGGCATTTCTGAATGCATGCCTGGTTTTTCCATAATACTCATTTCCTATGGAGTTTTCCCATTAGTTGTTCACACCTTCCTGTGAATTAGCTTGTCAGTTCACATAGTGTTGCTCAAACTAGACTTTCATGGTGCCTCAGTTCTCTGCGTCCTTCTAAGGTTGGATGGAAATGTCGATGGCATTTACATACTGGTGCAGTCACAGGGACAGGACCGTGTGCTTAGACGTGTTCCTGGATCCCAGACTAGAACCTCAGAGGATCCCGCTTACATATGGGTCTGGAAACTCCTGGGAACGCACAAGTGAGCTCTAGAAGGATTGCTTTAGCTCCAGAGGGGTCTGTTCCTCACACAGACTGGGGAGCTGTGGGGAGCAACCCGGACTGGACTAAGTTACTGGAATTAAGACTTATTCTATGCATCTGCTCTCCCACAATATGGCGCTGGGAGAGGAGGCAACAGCTTCTACCCAGCTGCCTCTCACCAACTTGACAAGCTGCAGGACCTGCTCCTGATTGGAGGAGAGCAGCGTACTCGGCGTGTGGGCAGCCGAGTTAGGATTGGCGGAGGAGGACTATAAAGGAGGAGAGAGACGGCATGCACCAGGAACATCTAAGGGGAACACCTGTGCAGCCCCCGAGAGAGCCGGCCGGCGGTGTGCCGCTCCCCTGCGGAAGTGGGGAATGTGGCAGGGGGAACCGCCCTTCCACGGAGGTGGAAGGGACAGTAGCCAACCCGGGAAGAACCAGCAGCAAACCCGGGGAGGGCCGAGCAGACAAAAGAACAGCGCAGGGTCCTGTGTCGTTCCTCCACGAAGACGGGGAGCGACAGGGAGCCACAAAGCTAATCCGGCCCTGGTGCCATGGTTGCCAGAGTGTGCTAGGGGCCCGGGGATCTGGGCTCCAGGTGTGGCTGCTTGGGCGCTGGTGGCCTTGGTCTCTCACCCTCACCTGGCCAGCCTGTGTGGCCCAGACAAGCTGCTGGGGGTGCTGAGAGGGAGCATCCTCCTGTCTGGTCCAGGCAGGAGGACACCTGCAGCTGAGGGGCGCTAAAGGCCCTGGGGTCTGGCAAGAAGGGGATCACTCCGCCCGCTGGGCACAGTTGGGCTCTGAGCTATGGCCACAGTGCATGGGTCCCTGCTTGCAAGGCAGAGAGGATGGGTGAAGTGGTTGTGTGGGCAGGGGAGGACCAGGGTGTGAGGGACATTTAGGGGACTGGGCCCATAGCTGGACCACCTCTGAGAGCCTCTTGAAGCCAGATGAATCCACGGGGCTCCTCAAGATCACTCAGCGAGTTGGGGCCGCCGTGAGGACAGGACGGGGGTGAGCAAGGATGTTTGCAATCTGGTGCTGAGTTCTCAGCTTCAGGAATGTTTTCAGGGGGTCCAGCCCAAGCTGGCAACCCCGTGTTCTACCACACACCCCACAGAGCCTACTGTGGACCTCAGCAACCCGCATCTCTGCAGCCCCAGGCCCCCCAGTCTCGGGGCTCGAGTATCACGTCCACTCTGCAGAACAGCCCCAAGAGGGGGATCCCCCAGCCCTTGGGCTGCCGTCCCAGAACTGAGAACTAAGGCTGAGAAGAGAGCGGAGACCCCACCTAACACAGGGCCTCTCCTGTGTGGGAAGATTAGGTTGGGGGGCTCCAGGAGCCTCTGGCTTCCAGTCTGAGGCCCAGACTACCTGCGTCCACCTGGCGCCAGGAACTTTCTCCTCTCCTTGGCTGCAGGGGACTCCTAGATCATGCCCACCCCTTCTTGTCTGGGGAAAATCCCCCAAACACTGGCTTCCTGGAGCTCGCAGACACCATCCTGCAAGGGCAGAGGATTGACAGCACAGCCCACCAGCACGAGGCTGGGCCATATGTGCCCTGGAGTCCGGCACCCACTTCTCTCAGCAAAGATGCGGCAGGGACAGGCCGGCATGCCTGCCCATCAGAGGTGCCCAAAGGAGGGCTGGGCACCAGCTTTCTCCTTGTTAGCCCAGGTTGCATTTCACTTCCTACATCTGTCCCTGTTCCCATCTCCACCTCAGATACCACCTCCAAGGCCAAGGGTGCAGATGAGGAAGTAGCTAGCAGGAGGAGCTGAGGTGTAACAGCTTGGACAACCCCGTGACAGCTGTGGCCTGGCATGCACCACCCAAACCCCTTCCACGTGCTGTCCAAACCCTTTCTGTGCACCAACTGCCCACCCTCTGCTTCTGTGCAGCAGAAATCACAACTTAGAGCCACTATCAGCCAGAAATCTCTGATTGTGTCCTCCCAATGATCTTTTTAGGTCATTATAATGTCACTATAATAAAAATACTACGGTCGATACTCCCACTCCCGTCACGTCCCCGCTGCCAAAACGCTTCTGAGGCTTCCTAAAACGGGCCCAGAAATGGGCGGGACACAAGCCCCGCCTCAAGCTCCACCCTCTTTGAATATTCGATTAAGCCTTGTCCCAGATGCTGCCTCCTATGCCTCCGAGATGGTGTAAAAGGATGGCCCCAAACCTCACCGGCTCTAGCTCGTTCTCTCCCCTGTGGCTACCTCTCCTTTACGCAGGCCTTGCTTTCCTGCTCACCTTCACCTGTCTGTCCCTTGAATGCGTTCTCGCGTGGAGACAACAACCTGCTCCAGGCATAACCAGGGCCCCTCCAACAACGCCTCCACCATCATCACCTCCAGTTCATCCACCCTCCCCTTGCCGCCTCCACCGGTAGCTTCATCAACAGCGCCACCTCCACCAACCACCATCTCCAATTCCATCCCCCTCCCTGACGCTTGTGTCGCCCCCGCCCCTGTCCCTTATCCATGCACACTGCACAGAATACCAGGAGCTGCTGCTTGGGTTGGTCCTTCAACCTCTTTCCACTTGTGCGCCCCGGGCCCCGGGAAGGCCGGCCACGGGCCCCCTCCCTGCTTCTCCCTTTGAGGCTTCTTGTGGCAGATGCAATTAAACGCCTGGCCCCGTGCGTTGAGGACGTTATGTGTCTCTTGCCGGTCCTGATTTAGCAGGCCCATCATTCTGTCCTGGAAGGAAATTGGATTACTCCGACAGAATGTGTTCTTTGGAAAGCAGCGCTGGTTATTACCTAATTCCTTATGACCTAGCGTTTGCAGATTGATTTTTTGACGACGTGTCCCAGTAGTTTTCTATTAGAGCCGCGCGGCTGATAGGCCCGGCGCTTCCAAAGGCATCTGCTTTCACCCAAGTTTAAAGCGAGGCAGGCCGGGGCTGCCTGGGTCTCTCTTGTCTCCAGGCCCCTCACCAGTTCTCCATAAATCCCTTCAGAGTGAGAGCTAGTGATTGGACTCCAGCTTGGGCCAATTCCTTAAGTACCTAAGCATGTAAGTCATCAGGGCTCGCGGACAGGGAATCGCGGGCTCCCGCCTTATCCCCTTGGCGTGCTGCCCTCGCGTGATTCCTGCGGTGCCTCTGTCAGCTTTCAGATCACAACTGACCTTTTTAGGCTAAGAAAAAATTAAAAGCCTCTGCTTTTTCTTAGTGTCATTGCTTATAGGCTTTCTCGCCCCAACTAAAAACCGAGCCAGCAATCTTCGTACCCCCTCCCCCCTTCTTTCTCTGGTTCTGGTGTGCGATAGTTTTCGCGTTGTTCTGCTGCCGGGGGTGTGGGGTATCTCACTCCTTTTTCTGAGCCGCTCTCTGATTTTATCTCCACAGCGTTTCTCTGCTTCTTTGTGTGTCCCCCTGCCTCGGAGCCTGGCCTGGCTCCCACTGTCTTTCCAGGTCCATGGAAGTTTTCTGCTGAACCAACCAGGGATCTCTGGGTTTCTCTGAGCAGCCCGTGCATCACCATGGCTTCGTACCCTTCTCCTAACTTTGATGCCTTATGTGGAAAAGTCGGGTTCTCCTGAGACAGACAGTACCTGTGGTTCTTAAACTCAGCCTTCGGGCTTTGCTTCTTGGTGTTTCAAAGCCTGGTGCACAGAGCTTTTAGGAAGGGCCAATACTGGAATCGGGTTTGAGCTCCCCACCTCTTCTCCCTTTCTCTTAGCTGGTGTCATGCTTCTCACTACACCCTTCCATTCCCCAGCGCGTGAGTGAGCATCAGCCTGGGCAGGGACCCGGCGGCAGGGAGGGGACGAGCATCCCTGGTGCTGGGGACACTTAGCTGGAGCGTTGGGTTACCACGAGGGGCTCTCTCCACTCACCAGGCCACTTGTTCCTTCTCAGACCCCCTCATGCCCGGTAGAAACTCTACGTATGTTGTGGGTCCCGCCAGCTGCAGGCTCACAGGATGGGTGAGGTTTCCGGAAAATGAGGTTAATAAGGGCTTGGAGGAGTGCTCTGGTCAGTAGGGCCCACGGCAATGAGGTTGGGTGGAGGGCCGAGCAGGGGGCAGCGAGCAGGGCAGACAGTGGCTATGACGGCTGCACCTGCCCCTGTGCTGGGGAGCCTGTGCAGGGAGGGCCTGTTGGAGCAGTCTTCAAAGTGACCGATGTGTTTGCTAAGAAGGGGGTGAAGAAGGGCAGCATGGGCAGAACGGGGTGTGCAAAGGCAGGCCTGGGCCTGGGGCAAGCTGAGCCCCTCATGGCCCACAAAATCCCATTGTCTCCCCACCTTCCGCTGGTCCATGTGGATGGCCAAGGCCCCGTCAGCACCTCCGGGGTCCCAGGGCACTGGTGTCATTGCTCATCTTCACTGCAGTCTCCCTGTGTTCCACCTGCTCAATCCCAGGAGAATACTTGGGCCTTGCCCTTCCCTTTCCCAGGGGCTACACCCATCAGGGCCCAGCACAGCGGCCTCTTCTCCCCCAGCGTCCAGCTCAGTGGATTCCAGATTAAACGTATTACACCCAGAGAAACTAGAGAAGGCAGACTAGCAAAGATGTGAAAATAGTGTCAAAAAGCACACTTAATCCCTTATTCAGCTTGCCGTGTTGATATTTTGATATATGTCCTCCCAGATGAATCATTTCCTTTAGTAAAAAAAATGTTGGGTAGCAGGCTCCGCCCCTTATGCCCGCCTCTCGTTCTCCTCCCCCTCCTCGTTCTACTCCTCCTTCTCGTTTTTTTCTCCTCCATTTCCTCCTCTTTCTTCTAATTCTTCTTTACTTATTACACACACACACACACACACACACACCATCTGCTGGTTCATTCTCCAAATACCCTCAATGACCAGGACTGAGCTGGGTAAAGCCAGGAGCCAGGAACCCAATCCAGGTCTCCCATGTTGGTGGCAGGGACCCCTTGAACCATCATCTGCTATCTCCCAGGGTGTGCATTAGCAGGGAACTGGAATCAGAAGTGGAACTGGGACTCAAACCCAGGTACTTCAACATAGGTTGTAGTATCTACTTGAAAGACAGGGATAGAGCAAGAAAGCAAGCGAGAGGATCTCCTAACCACTGGCTCACTCCCCAAATGCCCAAAACAGCCAGGGCTGCATCAGGCTGAGGCTGGGAGTCTGAAACTCCATCCAGGTTTTCCACTTGGTGGCAGGGGCCCAAGCACTTGTGCCATCACCTGCTGTGGCCCAGGGTGCATGAGCAGGAAGCGGGATTGGAAGCGGAGGTGGAGGAATGCACTGGCCCTCCAAGATGGGTTGAGGGCACTACAAGCGGTAGCCCACCCTGCTGCATGCAGCCCAACACCCACCCTGCTAAGAGGGGTCTTCACTGCCACACCCGATGTCCCCCGTCCGTTCTTTTAAAGGTGACCTAGTACTCCACTGTGTACTTCAGCTGTCACTTACTTAAACCTGGAAGCTGCCTGAAGGCACTGGCCTACTGGTGAAAGGCGAGGAAGGGGCCCTGTGGATCTCCCTTCTGCTGCTTCCCTGCTCCTTTGGAGCCCAGTGCTCCGGAAGTCGGAGAAAGTGCCCTGGTTTCAGAGTCAGAGGTAGGGGTTTGGATGCAGCCCTCACACACATGCCTGTGGTTCCGGCTCCGTGCACCCAGCTCCCTGCACCTCACCCTGTTGGACCTGTTGGAGCCTTGCACAGAGCAGGTCAGCGCCCTTCCTCATCTGCTTTCTTCCTCCCGGCCTCTTGCCCAGGCTCTTGGAGTTTTCCCGCTTAGTGTCTGGAACTGGAGCATCTTCTGAGGCTCTGCCCTGGCCCCCTCCCCTCCCTTCCCCACTGTTTACTCCCGTTGCATGACCCAGCGGGCTCCTGACATTTGAGGCCAAACCCCCTGTGGCCCAGCCCTCCTCTCTGTCCTCTGGGTCCACACACTCAATGTCCCCAAGAACGCCTCCATCACGCACTGCACACTTCCACAGCCGAGCGCATGTTTCCTGCCCCTAAACTCTGCCTCCTTGTGGTGTCGCTGCCTTGGTGACTGCCGCTGGTCACCCAGGCCAGAAGCCGCAGCCATCTCGCGTCCTCTCTCCCACAGCCCTCTTCAGTGCCAGTCTCTTGGACAGCTTTGCTCCTGATTCTGCCAGCACCTTCCTGCAGCCCCGGCACCCCGCTCTTGCTCCCACCTCAGCCCAGGCCATGTGCTGTGCTTGCAGCCTTCTAGGCTTCCCTTCTGATTGTCTTACAGTCCCCTCAGGATGTGTTTAGATAAGTGCAGTATAGTTCACACACAATAAAATGCACATACGGAGTGGGCATTTAGCCCCAAGGTTAAGTTAAGAAGCAAGCCTGTGTCCCTCATCAGAGTACCTGGGTTCAGCTCCTGACTCCGGCCTCCCACCAACGCACACCAGGGGAGGCAGCAGCAAGGGCTCAAGTCACTGAGTCTCTGCCACCCACGTGGGAGACCTGCATTGAGTTCCTGGCTCTTGGCTTTGGCCTGAGCCCTGCACCAGCCTTTTTGGGCACCTGGGGAGTAAACCAGTGGATGGGAGGGCTTTCTCTCTTTATCTATATGTCTCCCAAATAAACAGACAAATGAATAAAGTTTAGATGCTCATATTTTTGAAAAAAGTTTTAGATAACAGATTTTTAATTTATATTATAGTGAAAGGCTTACTGACTCCACTAAAGAGTTCAACAAATAAAAAGGGAAAAGATCAGAGCCACAAGAAAATAGGCGTGGCCCCTGCACAATAATCAAAGGAAAAGATGTTCAACTCCATTCAAAACATCCACAAAACCATCGAAAACGATGGTAGTACATAATTCCTACCAATTCTTGGACAAACATTTAAAACAAAGTTTGGCAAAACACTCAGGCATTTTTTATTATTAATTTTAGCCCCCACATGTAAGGGAGAACATGTGGTCTGTGTCTGGCTTAGTTCACTCAATGTGATGTCCTCCTGGCCCTCTGCTTCCAACCACTGTGCTGCAAGTGATAGAATTTCATTCTTTTTCATGGCTGAATAATATTCCAATGTATATGTGTATACCACCTTTTTTTTAAAAAAATATTTATTTATTTTGAAAGAGTTACAGAGAGGGAGAGACACATTGGAAGAGAGGTTTCCTACCCACTGGATCATTCCCCAAATAGCCACAATGGCCAGAGCTGGGCCAATCAGAAGCTAGGAGTTGGGAGTTTCTTCTGGGTCTCCTACAAGGGTGCAAGGGTCCAAGGTCTTGAGCCATCCTCCACTGTTTTCCCAGGTGCATTGGCAGGGAGCTGGATCGGAAGTGGAGCAAATGAGGTTCAAACTGTGCACATATGTGTTGCTGGCACTGCAGGTGGAGGCTTAGCCTTCTATGCCACAGTGCCAGGCCCACATTGTCTTTATCCATTCATCTGATGATGGACACCTTGGCTGATTCCATATTTTGGCTGTTGTGAACAGTGCTGCTATAAACATGGTGGAGCAGGTATCTTTTTGATACAATGAATTCATGTCTTATGGGCATATAGCCATTGAGGAAATGCTGTGCTATATGGCAAATCTGTTTCTAGTTTATTAAGATGAATTTTAATATGTATGTTGCACCCATGTAACCACACTGCAGAGAGGAAAATGTCCATCACCCCTTGGCGTTCCTCAGTGCCCTTTCTCAGATTCGTTTTGCCTGATCTACAGAACTTCTCATGAATGGAATCACAGAGTTTGCATTCTTTCGGCCCACAAATTGTTTCTGGCATTCGTTCATGTTGCCACTGTAGTCACTTAAAAGAGAGCATTTCTTTAAGCCACTCTCCAGTTAAAGCTGCTCACTGGCTCCCCGTGGCTGGAGTTCCAGGGCCCTGTGTGATCCAGCCTACCCTCACCGACTGCCCACCCTTCACCTTCACCCTTGGACAACACTGAGCCACCAGCTTTTCCCCGGGCTGAGTCCTGAGGCTGGGATTCCCCCAGCGCCTGCGCAGTGCGCCTGGTGGACGCCCCACTCGCCAGACAGCGCCCTGTGCAGCGGCGGAGCCCGCGTCTCGGATCAGCTCCCGACCCCAGCACAGGAGCGTGTGTGCGTCACAGCGGTGGACTGTGTCCAGCAGTCCGGAGGCCCCGGCACCGCTGCCCTGCCCCACGCGGGTGGATTCTTTCTCTGCATGATTCCTGCGTCTCACACCTTCTCTCTCCCTACACTCTGCGGGTTTGTGCACTTGTGTGACCCCTCCGGTGTGCTCAGACGGGAGGAAAGCTTCATCCTGCTTCTAGAACCTCTTCCTGCAGGACACACTCTCGTTCCCTGTCCGGGAGCCTCGCCTGCTGTCGTTTTTGCTAACACACCTCACCCTACTCCCGTAGCCGTGCGCCTGGAGGTAACTGCCTATGATTGGCTGATGGGTGGTCTGGTTCTGACCAAGGAGGACGTCTCCAGGGGACTTCTGGGAAAGGTTGTTCACCCTGAGAAGAAGTGACAGGCAGATGCTCCCTCTCTGCCTTCCTCTGTCCTCTTGTTTGGGACACTCAAGAACACTGGGTCCCTGCCACCCCTGTGTGAAACCTGGATTGAGTTCCAGTTCCTGGCTCAGCCACTGCAGGCATTTGGGAAATGAATCAGCAGATGGGAGTTCTCTCTGTTTTTGTCTCTCTCTCTCTCTGTGACTGTTTCTGTCTCGCCAATAATTTAATAAATATATTCTTTTTAAGGCCACCAGCATTGAAGACCAAAACTTTCCTTTGGTTTGGGACACTCTTGTGTGAGGGTTGATGCTTGGAGTTGTAGCAATCACTTTGTGCCCATGAAGCAAAGGCCAAGAGAAGTACAGAGACCTCAATCCAGTCCCCAGTGCTACCAAGTGTCTGCACAAATGCCTCTGCCTTCCAGCTTCCAGGGTGCTGTGAGGTGGTTAAGTGGCTTTACTGCTTCAGATACAATTGGTTGGCTTTTCTGCTGTTTGCAGAAGGTATTCACAGCTGATTTTGTGAGTGAACTTTTGGAGAAAATTTGGACTTTTGGACCCATACTTTTTTTAAAAAAAGATTTTTATTTATTTATTAGAGAACAGAGTTACAGAGAGAGGCAGAGGCAGAGAGAGAGAGAGAGGTCTTCCATCTGCTGGTTCACTCCCCAAATGGCCTCAACAGCTGGATATGGACCAATCCGAAGCCAGGAGCTTCATCCGGGTCTCCCACGCCGGTGCAGGGGCCCAAGGACTTGGGCCATCTCCCACTGCTTTCCTAGGTGCATTAGCAGGAAGCTGGGTGGGAAGTGGAGCAGCCAGGACATGCACTATATGGGATGCCAGCATTGCAGGCAGCGGCCCCACCCCCTACACCATGGCTCCCTGCCCAGAGCTGTGCATTTCTAATGAGCATAAGGAAACCTGGGCTCTCCAGGGGGGCACGTTCACCCTGCGTGGCCTGGGGAGCCCCTCCTTTCCGTCCTTGTCCCTCAGTCTCCTGAGCTCCCAGTCCTCCTTGAGGGAATTCTGGGCTGCATCCCACGCCTACACCCTCTCAGGCAGGTGGCTCCGCCTCACTCTCCCCCGTGGGAGCTGAGGAGTGGCATTCCAGGCCCTGGATTATCTTTTTAGCAATCCACGACAAAGGTGCTGTTGCCCCATTTTGTGGAGAATACTTGAAAGTCACATTTGCAAATAGTCATGATGACTCCCATGCTCAGGCTCCTGCCCGCCACGTGGAAATCCCGCCATGTGGGAATTCCGCCACGTGGGAATCCCACCATATGGGAATCCGTGTGGAGCCCTGGGCTCCTGGCCTTTGGCCTGGCTCCACCCTGGCTGTCTGGGGCCTTTGGGGAAACGAACCAACAGATGGAAGATCTCTGTCTCTGTCTTGCTCTCTCAGCCACTCTGCCTTTCAAGTAGACGAAAATAAATAAATACACATTAAACACAAAATCCTACAGTTAGTGCAGAGGCGCCCACAGCCAGGTCTCCCGGGTCCCCACACCTGGCAGTGGCAGCGCCACATTGCTTTGGCTCAGATCTCTTGCTGCAGGGACTACCGGACAAGGGCCCCAGCTGCTGAGGCCATGTTGGCAAACCCCGGGCGCTGCAGGGGCAGCCTGGGAGATGTGGCCTCCCAGAGCGTGGTTTGACCGTCCACTTGACCGAAGCCTTCCTGGCACTGGGCAGGGTGTGAGACCGCCCAAGCCCAGCCTCCTTCCTTCCCTCTCCTGCTCGTGGCCAGGCCCACGTCGCCGGCTGACAGCTCCCGTCTCCTCTGGCTCCCCGCTCTTTCCCCTTCCCAGGTGTTTCCCCCAATAAATCTCAGGCATATCTAATCCCGTCTCGAGGCCCGGCTTCCTAGAGGACTGGCACTAATAGACTTTGATTTTTAAAGCCCTGGACTGCAGCCTGGCAACCTGCGTCTCAAACACTCGGCCCACACTGGGTTGTTTTCCTGCCCACGGGGTTCACAGCGGCCAGGGTGTGAGGCTGGTCCCGTGTCCAGTGGAGTCGAGACAGACTGCCCTGCGCCCTGGGGACTGGGCGAGTCCCTGGACACCTGTCTGTCCTGAGGTTCAGAGAGGCAGAGGGACTCACGCGGGGAGGGACTCCCAGACAGTGTCCACACACACACACGCGGACCCTGGTGTGTGGAGTGGGGAGACAGAGGCAGGGTGGAGGGATGCAGGGTCAGGATGTAGTGAGGGGCAGGCAAAGGGCTGGAGGAAGGCAGCCCCTTCCTGCCCCTCCCGGCCCTCTTCCCATGGCTGGGCTCTGTGTTTTGGTGTTATGGCAACTGGCTGGAAGCCTCAGGACACTGTGGGAGGGCTAGACGAGCCCAGAAGACACCAAGCCCGTGACCCTGTGGCCTCCCAGGCTTACTCCTGCCTGGAGGCCCCTCCCAGCCTGCCAGCCGCCAGGTCAGGAACCGCCCTTCTCTGCTCACTTGCTGGGTCTGGAGCACTCTTTTCTTTGCTTATGTTTGTCTAAATCGCCTTGGTCTCTCAGGGCCAATGCCAGTCTCCCCTCCTCCCGGAAGCCTTCCCGGGTTTCCCCAGTCCACAGTGGTGTTTTTTTCCCTTTGACTTTGGGAGTCACTGTAGCATTCACGCTGGGGCATTTGGTGTCTGTCCCCGCCTGGTTGAACTGGCTTCTCATGTCGCTAGACCCTGTGCCGTGGGTGTCCTGGGGCTCAATCCACCTGAGGCCCTCTGGACTGCAGATAGGGGAGCAGCAGGCCAGGCAGCAGCTCTGGCTTCCCGACTGAGGGAGGCTCCCGCCAGCGCAACAGCTGGGCGGCACCGGGGCAGGCTGCAGCTCATTAGGCAGGCATTAGCTTGCTGTCTGAGGCTCCATTTTCCCAGCTATACAATGCAGAGGAGGCTATAAGTCAGGCCACTAACACAGAAATCCGCACCTTAATTCTCTGCCTTGCTGTGTGCTCAGCCCCAGCCCCAGCCCTGCACCCCCTGAGTTTACCTAAATAAGAACCCTGGGCCCCCTCCCTGCCACCAAGGAGCTCAGCACTGCGGGGATGGCCCTCAGGGAGGCCACCGTGCGTGCTCTCATGGGGCTGTCACAGGGCCCCCTGTCCCATGGGAGCAGGAACAGGGGCTCAGAGCCAGGGCTCCCCACCACACAGAGCCAGAGCTGGTGAGCTGGGTGGGGAGTGAGACAGGCCGGAAGGAAACAGCCCCCTGGTGGGGAGGGCGGCACTTGACACCGTGAGGTTCAGCTCTGTCCACAGAATCAGAGACGCTCCCTGTGATGCCAATCAGAATCACAACAGGGCTTTTCTGTTGTTGTTGTTGAAATTTAACAAGCCAATTCTAAAGTTGATTCAGAATACTGAGAAATATTTGAAAAAGAAGCACAAGGGAGAGACCTGCCCTGTCACATGCCCAGGGCAAGCATGGGGCTCAGAGGCTGGGTGGCCCTCCTCCCTCATCGGTGTGCCCGATTGGAGTCCTGGCTACTCTGCTTCTGATGCAGCTTCCTGCTAACACGCACCCTGGAAGGCAGCAGGGATAGCCAAGTGGTTGCCAGCCACTCACATGGGAGACCTGGCTTCAGTACTGGGCTCCTGGCTTTGGCCTGGCCCAGCCTTCACTGTTAACAGGCATTTGAGGAAGTGAGCCAGTGAATGGAAGATTTCTCTCTTTCAAATTGATTGAAAAAAATTTTTTTAATTAATAAAAAACAAAAGGGGCTGGTGCTGTGGCATAGCTGGTAACGTTGCCACCTGCAGTGCTGGCATCCCATGTAAGCGATGGTTCGAGTCCCAGCTGCTCCACTTCCCATTCAGCTCTCTGCTATGGCCTGGGAGAATGGTAGAAGATGGCTCAAATCCTTGAGCCCTGCACCTTCATGGGAGACCTGGAAGCCCCTGGCTCCTGGCTTCCGATTGGCCCAGCTCCAGCTGTTGCAGCCATCTGCAGAGTGAACCAGCAAATGGAAGAGTGCTCTCTCTCTCTCTCTGCCTCTCTGTAATTCTGCCTTTCAAGTAAATAAATAAATATTTTTAAAAATGACTGGTAAACTACAAATGAAATGGCATTGTGCTGTCTGGGATGGGACAAACGGATAATGTCATTGGACAGAAAACTTTAAAAAGAGCTCTTGTGTGCAAAGGGATTTAGTATATGATAAATATGATAAAGCAGTGTTTAAAAGCAGAAGGACAAACTTTCAGCAGTAAGACGAATCCGGATCCTGGGGATGTGATGGAGAGCCTGGTGCCACTGCTCGGTAATGCTGTGCTACATATTAGTACTTGGCCAAGAAGGTACATAGTGAATGTTGTCACCACACACACACACACACACAGCAACCCTGGTGATGGATGTGTTAATGAGCTTGATTGTGGCCATAATCTCACAATTGAATGCACATCAAGTCATCACATTAAATACCTTAAACATACACGATTTTTATCTGCCAATTACATTTCAATAAAGCCAGGGCAAAAAGTGAAAGGGGAAAGATGGACTCTTTAATAAGTATTGTAGAGACAATTGGCTATCTTTGTGGAAAAAAACTATAAAGTTGGATTCCTGCTTCACACCATCCGCTAAAATAAATTCCAGATGGATTAGAGAGCCAAATGTAAAAAACAATGTTATAAAACTATTAAAAGAAAATATAGGAGAATTTGTTTATAACCTTGGGGTAGGAAAGGCTTTCTTTAGCAAGACATAAAACACAGCGACCATAAGGGAAAAGATCACGAAATTTGATTATATCCAAATGTAAAACTGCTGTGTGACCCAAGATACCGTAAGTACGGCTGAGGGACAATGGACAGGCTGGAAGAGGGCAGCCACACAGGGAGCAGCAAAGCAGCAACACTCGGGATTTACAGTGAATTCCTGAAAATAATAAGGAAAAGATATGAGACCCAAAAGAGAGAAGTGAGTGATAGTTAGGAAGGCAGTGTCCTACAGGACCTGCAAATGGCTGATAGACCTGAAAACACACGGAGGCTCACTGGAACAGAGATGTGCAGGGGGCTGGTGCTGTAGCACAGCAGGTTAAGCTGCCCCCGGTGACACTGGCATCCTACATGGGCACCGGCTCGAGTCCTGGCTGCTCCGCATTTGATCCAGCTCCCTGCTAATGGACCTGGGAAAGCACTGGAGGACAGCCCAAGTCCTCCCAAGTGGGAGACCCAGAAGAAGCTCCTGGCTCCGGGTTTCTGCCTGGCCCAGCCCTGGCCATTGCAGCCATTTGGGGAGGGAACCACTGGATGGAATATCTCTCTCTTTCAAATTAAAAAAACTTTGAAAAAAAAATGCACAGAAAACTGCACTAACATTTTCCACCTATCAGAGTCGAAAAATTCAAGAGATGCAGAATATCCCGCATGGGAGGAAGCTACGAGATGAACAACCACGGTCTCCATTGATGGTCCCGGTTTTGTGGCGGATGATCCGACCGTGCTTATTAAAGTGAGAAATGCGCAGGCCTTTTCCAAGAGCGATTCCAAGCCTCTGCGGGAGAAAGGCTGCAAGCGCACGAAGGCCGAGGGCCAAGGGCACAGGAAGCCAAGGTGGCTCTGCTGGAAATTCAAGGGGTTAGGAACAGCCCAGGTGCTCACTGGCAGGGACAGCGCCAAGTGCAACTCTGCCTACGAAGCAGGCCTCTGCACCCTGGGATGAGAAGAGAAAAGCAAGCCACAGAGCAACACGGCTCCATTTACAGAAACACAGACACACTTCAAAACCACGTGCACGACAGAAAATATTCTGGAAGGTCAAACCCCAGGCAAGCCCTAGGAGGACGGTGGGATTGTGTGGGAGCCAATAGAGGATTTAGCTGAACCATTTATTTTTACAACGAATATATATATATATATATGTATTACTTATGTAAGAATCATAATACAGTTAAAATGACTAGAAAGACCAGCTCTTCTGAAAGTCAGAGTTATAGAGAGGGAGAGGGAGAGAGAGAGAGAGAGAGAGAGCAAGCTTCCATCTGCTGATTCATGCCCCATATGACCATACAGCTGGAGCTGAGCAGATCTGAAGCCAGGAGCCAGGAGCTTCTTCCAGGTCTCCCACGTGAGTGCAAGGTCCCAAGCACTTGGGCCATCTTCCACTGCTTTTCCCAGACCACTGGCAGGGAGCTGGATCAGAAGTGGAGCAGCCAGGACTCAAACCCTATAGAGAGTGGCTGTGTTGCTGGCAGCAGCTTTACCTGCTATGCCACAGCGCTGGCCCCAACCAGCCGTTCCTCAGTGTCCTGCCATTTACACCCACACTTTTCAAACCCTGACCTCTGCAGGGGCCCTGGCCCTGTTGCTTGGGCGCTGTGCCTGGTTCCTGACTGTGTACTATCACTGACTACACCATTTACTGGCTTTTTGATCAGTGCCATTTGGTCTTGAATCCAGTGTCTATGGTGGGCCAGGAGGAAAGAGGGATTGGCCTGGCCACAGCTCCGGGAGAGCATGTGGCCCAGCATAAAATAATACCTTCAGAAAAAGAAAGGAAGCCTTCCCAGAGGAGGCCACGTTGGAGCTGCAGCTTGAGAGATATCTTAGCCCCACTCCTAATTAGGCGAAGCACTGCATAACAACATCACAGAAATTCTGAATAACAGAGAAAGAAATCATCACCCATAATCTCCTACCCAAACCCAGTCACTTCCATGAAGTCTGTTCAATTTGTTGTCCGGTAGACACGTGTTGGTTAAGTCTGAAATCCAAAGAAGGCATTCAATTGAATTAGATTATATTTTAGTAGAACATTATCTCATAGCTTTTTCTGACATTACTCAATGATGTTTATAATGATCCACTTTTATTGGCCGTGCACTGTGCCAGCCAGTGAGGATGGTGTGATTCAGTAGCCCGTCACCCTACTGTTGTATGTTTAGGTTGTTTCTTATTACTAATGCTGTCATGAACATCCTCAAGTGTGTGAGGTTTTTTTTCTTTTCTTTTTTCCCCCTTTTGGGTTATTTCCTTGGAACAAATAAATTCTCAGAAGTGGAAATACTGGGTCAAAATTTATGAACACTTTTATGGCTCTTGAAACATGTTGCCAAATTGCCTCTAAAAGTGTAGCTCCAGAATACACTGAGGGCTTTGTTAAGCAAAGAGGAGAGGTATAGGAATGGCTTGGGGGTCCCAGTCTCAGGAAGCAGCATGCAGAAGGGTGCACTGACTGGGACAGACTTGCCCCTTGGCCTCCGGGATGTCAACGACTCGGCCACGATGATCAGCCAGCGTCTGAGAGCCATTCTCCACCTCCACCTTTCTCATCGTTCTCCCCCCACGGAAGGTAAAAGCCAGGAAATCTCGTTCCTCATTCCTCCTGTAGCTCAAAGTGACCATGGGACTCCACTCTGGACTCTGGGAAGAATTCTTTCCCTCCCTCCCTTGTCTTCAAGCAGTTTATTAAATCTTTCGGCTGGGAAGTTGAAGGGTTTTGATTTCCTGATTACAGGGAAGATGTCATCAGTATCATCTCTCTTTTCTTCTTCCTGTCCCAAATGCACGTGTAACGCCTGGAGCTGCAGCGGCCACATTAAATCCATACAGTCGGACAAACATGAGGACAAAAAGCCAACACAGTGAAGGTGGCAGGAAAGGGAGACCGAGAGAACATCATTTCAGCAGCTGAGTCAACACTGCCAGCCACCTACCTCCAACTTCTTTTTATGTGGGAGAGACAAACCCCTGCTTGATGAAACCGTGCTGGTCAGATTCTTGGTCACCGCAGTCAAACGCCTCCTGACAGATACAAGGCTCCCCCACCAGAATCCGGCTCTCTCAGACAGCAGCTGGGATTCGGATTCTTGTCCTGTGAGACCACAGTTTAATCCTGTCTCTGGGAACTGGTGCCCTGGATCTCTGCAGCCCCGACACTTGCTGCCTGCCCACCCACAGTCGGGGGAATCCTCTTCCCACTCGGGTTGCTCCCGGCAGGCCTGGAAGCCCGAGACCCTGTCTCTGTAGACCTGAGCCCCACTTGCTGTCTCAAGAGCAGCCACCAGGCCTGCCGGTCACCGGCTCCCTCGGTCATGGCAGAATGTTCAGTCGAGAGTCCCGGCTTCCCTCCGGCTCTCTTCCCTACCAGTCGTCTGGTGTTGGCCGAGTCACGTCACCTCTCTGAGCAGCACTCTGCTCGTCTGTCAAACCGGCACAGGCAGGGGTGCTGGCAAGCTGGAGGCCCGGCAGCATGGCGGGTGTTGGATAGACGTCTTCCATCGAAGACTCAGAGAGGCACAGCGAGGAGTCAAAGTCTCCCCGTAGCACAGCTTGCCGGGGGAAGCCAAGGAGCCCTGGCTGCAGATTCTGGTTCTGCTTCTGACCCATGACCTCAGCCGAGGAGGGCAGCTCCCTGGGCGTCAGTTTCCTCATCTGTAACGTGGGCCTGGTGAGCTCTCTTATCGGCCTAATCATGGGTGCAGAGCAGCTGTGCTCTGTTGGGCACACCGTAGGGCAGGGGCAAATGTGAGTCTCAGGGCCCGAGAACCATCGGACGCATGGCAGCCTAAGGAGTGCCAGCACTCACGCAGTCACAGCAATTATCCCGCTCTCCTAGTTCCCCCAGGCTGAAGGAAGCCAGGAGAGAGGGCGAGCCCAGCCCTTCCTGCCGTGTGACACAGCGACAGCGTGACCAGTGTCCCTCTCAGCAGATGGGCTGTGAGTCCCCCGGCCATGATATCCTTGCATAATGCACACAGACCGCAGTGTGTGAGTCCACTGAAGTGTGTTCCGGGGCCGCGTGCAACAGGTGAGGCAGGCTCTTCCCCTCTCAGAACGGAAGTTCCCCGGGCAGGGCCGCCCCACCAGATAACCCCGTGTAGTCCTCACGTACTCTAGCGGGGCCCCCAGGGAAGAAGGGGTCTGTGTTTCTGGACCATGGGACCTGCTGGGTCTATTGTGACTTCAAGAGCTGATGGTGGTGTGCTCAGGACCCTCCCCTAGCCCCCGCCCCTGCCCCAGGCCTGGGAGAGTTGAGGCTCCCAGCACCCTCCAGGCGGCCAGAGTTAAGGTCAGCCGGCTCACTTCCCTCCCACGAAGTCTGCAGCATGCGAGGGAGGACCAGCCCCGGGTTTCTCCTGCTCTTCCCCAGCTGACAGCTTGCGTGCCACATTCCCCAAGCCAAATTTAGGACACTAGGATTCTTTCCATGGCTGCGTGTATTTCAGAAAGTTCTTATCAAGGAATACAAATGAACCTGCTGGAGGGTTAATGAATCACCTTAATTGGAAGGGGTACAAATAGGAGCAGAGAGGGCATCTTGGACACACTGAATGATGTCGGGCGTGTGCTCCTTCTGGGAAGAGACACGCCGAGGTGGAAGCCTCCTGTCCAAGAGAAGAAGTGGAGAGGGGCAGGGGTAGCCAAGGGCAGAAGTTACTTGCCTTGAGCAACTTCCTCCCAAGCTATCAACTCCTCAGCCGGGTTAGAGGAAGTGCAGCGGCCAGCTGATTAGTGCGGCCAGAATGAAAAACCCAGGGGCTGCAGAAAGCGTGGTCAGGCGACCTGACCACTGTGCTCGCTAACCCGGCCTGATTTGCGCCCCAGATCCACCTCACACAGTGTCCGTCTACCTTCCAGAGTCAGCTGCAGCCTTAAGGAGGGAGGAGGGGACAGGAGGGAGGGGTGAGGCCCAGGAGGAGGGCTCTTCTCCGTGCCCCAGGTCAAGGCTATGCTACGGGAGGCCGCTCCATCCCAGGAGAAAGTTGAACTACCCCTAAGTCTGTTCATCATTGCACCTGCTTGGGGGCGTAATTCGCTGTCCCAGACTCCCTCCCTCCCTCCATGGAATGCCTGTGTCCAGATGTATTTCAGTTCTGACTTGGCCTGTGTGTCCCCGTGGGAGGATGGCTTGTCACCCAAGGCCAGAGGAAGCTAAGGAGCCCTGGCTGCAGATTCTGGTTCTGCTTCTGACCCATGACCTCAGCCGAGGAGGGCAGCTCCCTGGGCGTCAGTTTCCTCATCTGTAACGTGGGCCTGGTGAGCTCTCTTATCGGCCTAATCATGGGTGCAGAGCAGCTGTGCTCTGTTGGGCACACCGTAGGGCAGGGGCAAATGTGAGTCTCAGGGCCCGAGAACCATCGGACGCGTGGAAGCCTAAGGAGTGCTAGCACTCACGCAGTCACAGCAATTATCCCGCTCTCCTAGTTCCCCCAGGCTGAAGGAAGCCAGGAGAGAGGGCGAGCCCAGCCCTTCCTGCCGTGTGACACAGCGCCAGAGTGACCAGTGTCCCTCTCAGCAGATGGGCTGTGAGTTCCCCGGCCACAATCCTCTTGCACAATGCCCTTCAGACCAGGAGATGGCTTGTCTCAGGTCTCCACCAGACAAGGTGCCACTCCTGGCCACTCCGCACCGATCAGGACCAAGACGTCACCTCTTGGGGTTGCCAGCGGCTCTGGTCAGTGATCTCTTCTTGCTCCTTCTCAGCCCTGCGTGGCTACAAGGGAGGCTGAGCGGCTTTGTCTCCTGAGATGCAACAGCGGCACCACCATGGTGTTCAGAGGGGAGTCCCAGAGACAGCCCTGCTCCCTGCTCCCGGCTCCCTGCTCCCTGCTCCCTGCTCCCTGCTCCCTGCTCTGTGCTCCGGCTCTGCCGCATGTTGCAACCTGGCTTAGCCTCTCAGCAGGGGCCCCTGCTCCTCCCCCACCTCCTCCCGGCTGCCGCCCGGGGTGGGGGGGGGCGAGGGGGGCTCTTCATTTCTCCTGCTTCTAATCAGGGCTGGGAGAGTCAGCAGGCTGGGGCAGGAGGAGGTGAAAGGCCACGGGCCTAATCTCCAAGCCACCCAGTCACCAGAGCCCAGCTTGCCTCCTAACAAGCCATGGAGCAAACAAATTATCTTTGTTGTTCCTGGGAAATCTGCAAGTACTTACCCGTGTAATTAGCATGCGAGCCTCGTGCCGGCGGCCCAGGTGAACAGGCCACGGCTACCCGGTGCCAGGCCTCTGCAATCGAAACCAAAGCGGCGGCCAGGGTGCTCTCAGGCAAGGACCGTGTCAAACTCAACCGGGCCCTCACCTGGGACGGCTTCCCCAGGAGCCCCTGGAAGCCACCGGAGCTCGGAACTGCAAGGGGGAGGCAGAGCAAGGTGGGAGAACATGTATGCGTGTGCATGCCCATGCGTGTATGTTGTGTGCGTGTACATGTGTGTGCACACATGCATGTGTTGAGTGCGTGCACATACGTATGTGTGCATGTGTGTGTGTGTGTGGTCCAGCCCTTTCTACAATCCGCCTGATTCTCCCAAGCTGGAGCAGGTGGAAGCCCCAAGGTGGGCCCGGGGAGCCGTCTTAGAAGCCTCGTCCCTCGCAACTTGGGTGTGTAACCTGAAGCTCGGGCAACACTGGGTGCTCCCTGAGATGCCTCGGTTGGTCGGTGAGGAGTGATGGTGATAAGCACCATTTCCGGAGTGCCTGCCAGGGGCAGGGGCTGGATCATTTAACGCATGTCACAGTCGTCACGTTTGTGCCTTCAAGGAAGGTGTGAAAGTGCCACCAAGCTCGGAGAGAAGAACCCACTGACTTGCCTGCTGCCCCACCGTGGCGGGGCTGCCACTCACACGCAGGCGTGTCTGTCTCCGGTCCCCGTTCTGGGCCCTCCCCCAGAGTTATGTCCCACTTGAAGTTATGTGTTCCGTGCAAGGTTAAGTGGAGTCTCCCCAGCACTGCACAGGGCCCAGCAGCTCCCTCTGTTCGAGGGGCCGGGGAAGGGGTGCAACACGGGAAGTGTGAGGTATCTTGTTGCTGCCCGAGGGAGCAGGCTGTTCGCGGCTTCCTACTCAAAGCAGGCACTAGCACACAGCTTTCTTTATTCCTCCGTGGTGCACCGTGGCCAGAGCACGGGCAGTGGGGAGGACGGGCCAGAAAAGAGCAAGTGGGGCCTGCAGGAGCCCGGTGCGGACAGGGAGCAGAGGCTCAGCATGGGGCCCGCGGCGGGGGAGGGGCGCTGGTGACAGCAGGCGGCCAGCACAGCCAGCTGAGGCCGCTCTGCCTCACAGGCGCGCCGACAGGGCTTGTACTTAGATGAACCCTGAGCGAGCACACCCTTGGAGACCCAAGGTCAAGGCAGAGCTGGGGGGCGAGGGGGGGGCAGCCAGCATGGAAGCGGCGGGGAGAGGTAGCAGGCTGCGGGGACAGTGTCAGAAGATGTTGATTCTGGCCTGGACGGCCCAGGGACCGGGTTTTCATCAGCTCCTCAGAGAAGAGGAAATTGGAAATTAATATCGAAATCCCACTGAGTGGCGTCCATAGTTTCCATATGTAATCATGCTTGGCCGGGCTAGGTAGTAAAATGTTTATGGTTTTCTTTCCAAGGTTGAGTTTAGTCATTCTCAACGAACCATTTAGTTGGCTTCGTAAAGTCCCGAATTAAAGGGCCCCTCTAGGTGGTGTTCTAGATGGATTGCTACCTGGGCTAGGTGGATGCACACTGGCTCTCATGGTCAAGGCCTGGGGCCCAGATGGGCAAATCCAGGGAAGAAAGCACCAGACAGTGTCCTCGTTGTGGCCTGGCTGCAGCGTGCTGGGCCAGCTCCACCAGGAGCGCGCTGTACATCTGCTCCGTGGACCCTCCGTGGCACTTAGGATTCACACAGAGTCCCCTGCCCCTATCTCCCAAGGCCCAAGCTGTCGGTGAACTGAGACATGGCCATGCTGCCAGCTAACACCTGGAGGGGTGGGGCCGTCGCCGTGGTCAGACAAACCTGGGCACTTTTCTTCCTGATCGGTCCTCTTACACCTGCCCGGGCCTTCTGCTCACTCTACCCTGGAAATGTAGAGCAGACTTGAAGCCCAGCCTGAACCATTTTCTCCCCTTCTCCTGGGAGCCGAGAGCCTGGGGATCCCACCATGTGTCTATACACATCCACTTTGGTTTTTAAAAATTTATTTCCTTATTGATTCACTATTACACCAGAGAGATCGCCCCTCTGCTGGTTCACACCCCAATGACTGCAAGAGTCAGGTCTGGGCCATGCTGAGGATAAGGGGCCAGGAACTCCATCCGGGTCTCCCACGTGGATGGCAGGGGTCCCAGTTCTTGAGTCATTTTCCACTGCTTTCCCAGGTGCATTAGCAGGAAGCTGGATTGGAGGTGGAGCAGCCTTGGACTCGAACTGGTGCCCATATGGGATGCTGGCATTGCATGCAGATGGCTAACCTGCTGAGCCACAACACTGCCCCCACCCCCAGTCTCACACACTTACTGAATCAGATACACACACTCACAGGCACACATGCACACACAGACGTACCTACTCATATACACGCCCGTACAGATACACAGTCATGCACACACGCAGAAGTACATTCATATTTGCAGATGTACACTCTCCTAGGCACAATCCCTACACACTCAGAAATAGAATGGACACAAAGGGAGAGAAAAAGAGAGAGAAAAAGAGAGAGAGAGAGAGATACAGACACTTGCTCACAGGCCCCACATCCAGACCTGGCCATGGGCACAGTGGGCACAGTGGGCCCTTGCTCCACCATTGCCCCAACTCGGGAGAAGACAGCTTTTGGGCTTGCTCTGCCTCTGCCTGCCCTGAACACGCAGAGGTCTGGGGCCCCGGGCACAACAGGGCCTGCTGCCAGGCCCCACCCTGCCACTCCCAGCTTGGCCATTCCTACCCGCCCCAATGATGACCGCACGCTTGGACCCAGCCTTTCCCTCCTGCACCTGCCTGTCTGGGCTCCTCTCCCACACAAGGGCAGCCTGTCACCATACATGTCCCCACGTCCCCCACACACTCACTCGGGCCCACCGGGCACACCCTCTCAACTCACTGTCATGCTGGGCTGCTCTGTCTCCGGCCACTTGCCTGTCAGCCCCACCCCCAGCTGCCCACGGCCCCGTGCAGACACCCCGTATCTGTCTGTCTGTCTCCCACACACAAGAAACAACTTGAGCCGAGGCAAGTGGGAGAGGGTGCCGGGCCTGATGGAAGCTGTTATTCTTAGCCCTGTCACCGAACACTTCCACCCCCTCCCCAGCTCCGTCCCTGCCCTGCCCGTCACCCTCCCCAAGAGACAGAGCCCCGGAGCCCAACCTGAGGCCCAGCTAATCCCCCATCTGTGGGGAGGGCGGGGGGGGGCAGCAGCAGGCCATTACAGCCCAGCCCCGCAAAGGAGCAGAAAATGGGATTTATTTTTGCTGCCCACCCCCCTCCCACCCGACTCTGCCTCCAGCTGCTCAGAGAGCAGTTGTGCAGGCAAACTGTGAGGGTGGAAGGGAGGCAATTTGCATTTGCAAATCCTGCTGGTGGTCCCAAAGCAAGGGGGGCATTGCTCTCCCTGGCTCTGTGTATGCACACGCGTGGGTTGCATGCCTGCCTGCGTGTGCGTGCATGGACGTGTGTGGGCAGTTGTGGGAAGACACTGAGGAAGAGGGGCTCGGAACGGGCAGCCGACAGTGTCTGTCCTACACCCTGTTTCACCCCTTGCTTGCTTTGGAGCTGGAACCAGCTATAAATAGGTCAGACCCAAGCTCAGCCTCTGCAGGGAGGGCCTCAGAATTGCCAACTCCCAGGCCTCTCTGGGCCTGCACACCTTATGGCTGACTGCCAGGGCAGGAGGGGAGGCAGCTGTGCCCCCAGGAAGCTGGGAGCTCTTCTCCACGCATCCCCTTCGACCCACGTTCCCCTCGGCTGGATGCTTGGGATACCCCAGCTTCCTCCCCAGCCCAGTCTTCCTGCATGACTGTCAAATCTGCTAAAGACACCCTCAAAGCGTCCTCTGGCCCCTGTCCTGTGCCACAGCCCTGGCCTGCTTCCCTTCCGCTCATGCCAGGACTTCTGCAGTAGCTGTTAGCTGGTCTCAGACTCCCTTCCTGCCAGCCCATCCTCCAAACAGCTGCCACTGATGCATTCAAAAGTGAGCTGAAATAAAGCCCAATAGCGTCCCTGTCCGGGTGGCAGCCAGCAGCCAGACTCTGGCCGCCCTAGCGTGGCACCTGGGGCGGGCACCTGCTCCTCACCCCTCGCACCTCTCGCTGCTACCGCAGGGAGCCAGCACGTTCCTGGGCAGCTCCTTGCCTGCCTGCCCTGGCGCGTGCCCGTTCCTCAGCCTGAGAAGCTTCTCCCTCTCCTTCACTGGGAGTAAAGGCACAATCCAACTCAGACGTCATCGTCACTTGCAAAAATTCCTGCCTCCCCCACCTACAACCGCGTGGATGGCTTTCAGGCTTCGCTCCGCTCTCAAATGCTCCCACACACCCCTGAACTGCAGCCCTTGAACCACAGCCCCTCCAGGGCTCCTTAATTGCTCCTGCCTCTGCACGTTCGCCCCCTCCGCTGGGCCCGGTCTGGTCTGGCCTGAGCTGCACCTCTCGGGCCCAGACGCTGGTCTCCCTTCCCTGGGGATTTTCAGTCTGCTGCCCACGCTGTGCCCTGGATTCCCTGCCTGTGCTGGCGACGCAGCGTTCTGTGTGCAGGTGTGCCCTCCTCTGCTGGCCTGTGAGCTCCTGGCTCCACAGAGCTCTGGGTGGCTGGAGGCCCTGAGTTGAAGCCTGGAAGAGGGAGAAGGGGAAGGGAGAGGAAAGGAGCCCTGGGCAGGTGCTGAGCGGGGCTGGGGGCCGCCCCCTAGGCCTGAGGCTCATGGAGCAGGGCTGGGGGCTGCAAGGCCTGTGTTTGCCTGGCAGCTGTTGGGAATGCCTGTCCCCAGGGGTGATGCCCGGGACAGGGGCCCCTGGGGACACATGGCCTGGTGGCTGGGCAGGCTCTGGTTCTGACATCAGCCTGCCGAGTGTCCCAAGACAGACCCAGAGGGAGAGCCAGAGATGGAGACAACTGTCCTGAGTGAGAGGACAGAGCAAAGGAGGGAGGCAGATGGAGGCAGGGGCATGGAGGCAGCTCGGGACCCATCTCGGAGCACTGCTTTGGAGTTGCTGGTTACCGAGCACTGGGGGATCCAAAAACGCAGGGCGGGGTGTGGGGGTGTCTTCTCAGAGCTGCCTCGTCTGCCCAAAGCCAGATCCAGAAGGAACACCGTGGGCGTGGATCCCTCCCCGAGGCTCGCCCACCACCAGGATTCCACGCCTGTGCCGAGAAGACTGGAGGTGGACAGCACGCCCAGACTGACTGTCCCTGGCTGTCGCCCATTCATCTGTCCCCGAAACTGTCCGCTCGCCACCAGCTCGCCCGGGCCCCTCCCCTCTCCCCGTGAGAAGGGGGTACAAGCTTCGGGCTCGCACCGGGTGCTCAGGCACTTGCCGCTCTCACCTGAGATGCCCGTGCACTGACGCATTGGCACCTTTTCTCCTGTTGATCTGCCTGCTGTCGGCGCGGCCCACAGACCCGGGCAGCGAGCCCTCGGAGTGGGCAGGGGCACGCTGCCCTCCTCCGTCACAGCAACTGAGAGATGACAGAGGAAGAGACAGATCGAGAGACACCCAGACAGACAGCAACAGTCATAGAAAGGGAGGGAAGATAGGAGAGAGACACACAGAGGAGGAGACCAAGAGGAGGCAGAAGAAGGCAGACATCAGGGGAGGGGCAGCCCGACTCAGACAGCGATGGGGGAGACAGGAGAAGGCCACAACACATGTGTGCAAGGCTGGCGGGAAACCACCCAGAGATGGGCAAGGCCCAAGCCCAACTCAGGAGGGCCAGAGTGGGCTGGGGCTGGGGTGGGGGGGACAATGTTGGCGGTGGGCCCAAGGGGGTCAGCCAGGCTCTTCTAGGCTGTGGGCTGGGGCTGGGGTCAGGGCTGGAAGTGGCCAGGATGCCAGGGCTCTGCAGGGTCACCGGGGAGCCTGGGTACAGCCTTGACATTTTTAGGAGCCAGGAGTTTCAGCAGAGGTAGCTGGAAGCAGTGTGCTGCACGTGGGCGAGAGGCCCAAGCCAAGCTTTGAAGCAGGATGGCCTAGCGGCTACTGGGCTCAAAGAAGCTTCCAGAATAAACAGCTCTCACCTCAGCAGGGAGAGGGACTGCTGGGGAGCCACAGGGCTGAGCCTCTCAGAGTCCCTCCCGGAGGACAGTGGCCCTGCACCTGTGCCTAAGCCTTAGGTCCACTCCCCAGGGCCTTGGCACTGTTCTGCCACCCAACACAGGGAGCCCATTCCAGGCCCTCCCTGCTGTCTGCTTTAGATCCTCCTATTGCAAGTACCGAGAGATTAAAAAAAGTAAAATGAAAACCTCTGCTGAACTCAGAAATGCCGCAGTGCTCAGACAAAGACCCCTTTCTGTAGAGTTCCAGCCCTCCTGTACCTCTCCCCTCCCCACCCCTTCCTCACTGCAGGCTAAATTGGCGGTGGCAAGGTTTTGAGTCAACAAATGCAGTGGGTTGGGGAAGGGAGCCCTGGAGGGGGTTCCTGTCTGGGAAACGTTTGCTGACAGCAGTTACTATGACAGGGAAGGCCTGGAAGAGACCCCCACACAGCCCCTGCCGCTGCCTGCTGCCTCCACCCCCAATTCTCCCTCTTCTTGCCTTTCCCGCCCCCAGGCCATTAGCTCACTCATTCACCCATTCCATCACCTACTCAGCTCAGCCACCTTTGGACACCTACCATGCACCTGCCGCACGGCCATATCCACTCCTTCATTCATTCCCTGCAACAAGTCCGTCAGCCACCTGTCATTTTCCCTTCTAGTGAAGCAGGAAGCCAAAATCCTGTGTCCTGAGGGACTTTCCCCAGGTCAAAGAGATGATAGGAGGCCGAGGGAGATTGGTACCCAGGCCTCTCTGGGTTGCAGGCCAGGGTACAGAAGCGGGTTCCAAGTGATGATCTCCTCAAAGGCCGAGACTTTGCTGTCTTTGGCTCTAGCACATAGTAGGTGCTCAGTACACACATGTGTGACAGATGTTAGCTTTTTGAGTGGAAGACAGAAGTTGGCAAAGGTGGAAGCAGCTGTACCTGGATTTTTACCCTCCAGGCAGTCAAGGGCATTTATTGAGTGCCTACTGTGTGCCAGGCACGGTTTAGGACTCCTGGATGCAAGGATTTAAAATACACATTCATACTTTGCCCTAAAGGAGGGCTTTGTTGACAGGAGGAGGCAGACATATAAACAGATGGAGTTAGCGGTGCCACAGAGCAAGTACCGAGAGCTGTGGGACCTCAGGTGGGGCACGCACCTAAATGTGAAAAGCCAAACAATACAGCTTTCATAAGAGAACTTAGAAAAATATATCCATGACCTCAGGGTAAGGAACGATTTCTTAAATAACACACAAGAATAACACCAGCCATAAAGGAAAAGATGGATACACTTGAGAGCGCTAAAATGGAGAAGTTGTGTTCCTCAAAAGACACCATCAAGAGCTCAAAAGAGGAGTCAAGGAGTAGGAAGAGATTTTGCAATGCATGTGCAACCCAGGCTCATGTCCAGCAGGGGCCAAGAACCCCTGCCCACGAGTGTGATGGACACTCACAGCTCAGAGGGGAACTGGGCCAAAGAATTACATGTACAGAAATCTAAACAGCCAATACATGTAGGAGAGATGGGTATGGTTTTATTTTTCTTTTTATTAATGATTTATTTATTTATTTGAAAGTCAGAGTTGCAGAGTGAGAGTGAGAAACAGAGAGAGAGAGAGAAAGAGAGAGAGAATCTTCCATCCGCTGGTTCACTCGCCAAATGGCCACAATGGCCAGGGATGGGCCAGGCAGAAGCCAGGAGCCAGGAGCTTCATCCATGTCTCCCTCTTGGATGCAGAGGCCCAAGCACTTGGGTCATCTTCTGCTGCTTTCCCAGACTCATTAGCAGGGAGTTTGATCAGAGGTGGAACAGGCTGGCGCCGCGGCTCACTATGCTAATCCTCCACCTGCGGCGCCGGCACACCGGGTTCTAGTCCTGGTCAGGGCGCCGGATTCTGTCCCGGTTGCCCCTCTTCCAGGCCAGCTCTCTGCTGTGGCCAGGGAGTGCAGTGGAGGATGGCCCAAGAACTTGGGCCCTGCACCCCATGGGAGACCAGGATAAGCACCTGGCTCCTGCCATCGGATCAGCGCGGTGTGCCGGCCGCGGCGACCATTGGAGGGTGAACCAACGGCAAAGGAAGACCTTTCTCTCTATCTCTCTCTCTCACTGTCCACTCTGCCTGTCAAAAAAAAAAAAAAGTGGAACAGCCAGGACATGAACTGGAGCCTATATGTGTTGCAGGCGGCAGCTTAGCCTGCTGCACCACAACATCAGGCCTGGTGTGTAGTTTTATTAAGAACCCAGGAAATTCGAATTAAAATCCTAGTGAATACTACACGTTCAGCATCCTGGTGAAAATGTAGGAGCCTGATGCACTCAGGTGCTGGTGAAAAAGCGCAAGAGGAGCTCACAGGCGCCTCTCTGGAGCAGAGAGTCCGGGTGCTGTGGTAGCTGAGGGAGGCTCAGGTCCGCAAGGACTGGGAACTCTGCAAGTGAAAACGGTGGGGGGCTGGCGCTGTGGCACAGCGGGTAAAGCTGTGATGCTGGCACTCCACAGGGGTGCCGGTTCACGTCCCGGCTGCTCCACTTCCAATCCAGCTCCCTGCTAATGGCCTCAGAAAAGTGGTGGAGGATGGCCCAAATGCCTGGGCTCCTGCAACCACAGGGAAGATCTGGAGGAAGCCCCTGACTCCTGGCTTCGGTCTGGCCTATTGCTGGCTGTTGCAGCCATTTAAGAGTGAACTAGTGGATGGAAGATCTCTCACTCTCTCTCCATCTCTCTCCATCTCTCTCTCTCTCTGTAACTCTTTCAAATAAATAAATAAGTAAATAAATGAATGAATGAATATTATAAAAGTAAAAGGGTGTTGGACCAAGGTGTGCTGGGTCTGTGGTGAGCAGGGGGAGGCGGAGAGGGACCCTGAGGGGGTTCTGGCCTGGGGCAGGGTTGGGGGGGGTCCTCTATTTTCTCCAACAATGATCATATCTGAGGGAGGAGCAGGCCAGGAGCCTGAAAGGGTAGTAAAGGCTAGGAAGGAGCTGTCCTGCAGGCGGGGTTGAAGTCAGGGGCCAGAACTCTAGGGCGGCCTGCTTGCACGATGGCTGGGTGACTTTCCTATGCCTTCCGATGCCCCGGGAGTCCTGATGGGGATTTGGACGACTGGCGTCCTCAGGGGCTGGAGGTCAGGGCATGGAGAGCATCCAGGAGAGGGAGCCACGTGGCCAAGCCAGGCTGGGTCATTCAGGCCAGAAGTGGGGCCAGGAAGGCCTGCAGATGCCTCGCCCCAGAGCAGCAGCCGGCACTTCTAACCCACGGCCGGAGGAGTGAGGCGAGGTGGTAGGATGGGAGAACTCCCCATGGATGGAGACCAGGCTGAAGGGAAAGGAGGGAAGGAAGTGTTGGCTGGAGCTGGGGATGCTGGCGTTGCCAATATTACCGGAGATGTGCCCGGCAACACGAGGGGGCCGACAGAGGAGATAGATAGATAGGAGAGGCTGCTGGGATGTCTGTGTGGGTGAGGAATGAGGGCACCAGGAATGGGGGTACAGAAGACCAGGTCCCCTGAAGATAGTGGGTGATGTCAGCCCGGGGTTACGGCTGCACGGTGGAAGCCTGGCGGTCTGATTCTGAGTGGGAGAGGAAGCTGTGGATGGCGGTGGCGGAGGGAGGTGGAAGAATGCTGATGCCCCAGCCTGGCCAAGTGCCACCACCCTCAGGCTCCCCTCATCACCATCTTCTTGACCTTCATTGTTGGAGGCTGAAAGACTCCACTTAACCCTGGGGTAGGCGGAGCTCTGATGCTCTCACCCCTCATATCACAGGGCAGGCCTTCGTCTCCCAGTGCCTCCTGGTCCCTACGTACCTGTAGCCCCTTAGATTCCTGCCATGACCAGGTCACAGAGGCCTGGACTACAGCTTTGGGTAGTACAAGTGTGGGACAAGTCTGCTTGGGGCCCAGCAGGCTGGTCCCTCCCTTCTCTGGGGGCATGCAAGGCTTACACGTGCAAAGTGAAGATGATATAAGCAGGCACTGGGTATTGCCACTGCACCTGCTGCCATGGTGGCTCCCTCAGCCTCAGACAGCTGATTCCCTTCACCGCTGTCAATATCCTGCTTGAACAAGGCCCAGCTAAGGAGGCATCACTCCTCCTGCTCTGCCTCATCTGCGTCAGCCACTTTGCTGGCAACATTCTTGGTCTTTCCATTTGGCATCTGTTTCCACCAGTCTTGAGGTCTGTGTTTTCCATGACTCCCTTCTTGAAGGCAAAAGCCACAGGGACAAATCAGACCTGGTCCTGGAGATTTCTGGATCTCTAGGGCCAGGACTTGCAAATTAAGGCTCAGTGGATCCTAGGGCAGAGTAGGGGTGTGGGGAGGGAGAGGAGGGGCAGGGGGATGTGGGGGAGTGGGAATGCCCTGAAGCCACCTGGGGAACCTTCCGAGATCACAAAGGCCACACTCAGGGACGCTGATGTAACCACTGGGGGAGGATGGGGGCAGGGGCGGGACCTTTGAGATTTTAGAAACCCAGGTGGGTCTGACTCTTACTTCTGACTGAGACCACAATTGGGGAAATACAGTGAAGGGCATTGTGGGACAAGAATGGCGGAAGCACTCAACCCAGCCTGCCGTAGGAAGGTGGGATAA
Organism: Oryctolagus cuniculus; assembly: GCF_051225735.1. NCBI lineage: Eukaryota > Metazoa > Chordata > Mammalia > Lagomorpha > Leporidae > Oryctolagus > Oryctolagus cuniculus. The sequence goes on from NC_142870.1 coordinate 94,134,189, forward strand.
ATGGCAGTCATTCACGAGCCTGCTCACTGCAGCCACAGGAACAATTGGGCAGGTCATTAAAGGTGTCAGGCCACTGTGGTAGGTGACATTGGAACTCTAAACCTCTCAGGACTGGCCCGGTTGCCGTTCAGGCCACTGAGTGCTAATCACAGCATAAAGGAACCTCCCTGTGCTTTGAGTCCCTCTCTTCCTCTCTCCTCCTCCTCTCCTCCTCCCCCTGCTCTCTCTGATTTGGCTGCCAGAGCTTGAGAGCCAGAAGGGAAGAAAAACTAAATGCATATTATACACCCATGATATCAGGAGCTTGGCGTATTCATCTCATTGAATCCTCACAAGTTTTCAGGGATGGGGAACAGTGAGAAGGGAAAAGTGGTTCAGAGTGAATCCAGGTTCAAGTCCTGACCCTGCTGCTCATTACGGCAAGTTTAAGAGCATCCAACCTCCACAGCCTCCAGTCCTTATCTGTAAAAGGGGTCTAAGATGATTTACCCCTCCAGGCACATGGTAACTGTTTAAGACATTGTAGCTCTTAATGGTCGTTGCCTCCTGTTAGAGATGGGTGAGCTGCCCTCTTGTAATATAGCCGTGGGACTCTGCCGCCAGGTCTGTTGGACAGTCCTCACTCTTTTCCCTGCTGCTCCACCTCCAGGCACCCTGGTCTGGGCCCGGCAGAGGCCAGGGCTATTCCTAGGGAAAGAGATCTCTGCTGGGGGCTGGGTGGGCGGTGCGGGAGCACCTGTGGCCATTAGGAGCGGCTTTTATGAGCCTGTTACACCAACCAGCTCCCTCCCCCAGGTCTGCAGCACATTGAAGCTCTTCCTGTTTGCTCCCAAGCAGATGGTGCTGGAGTCTCTCTACACCAACTCCCATTCATAAATCACAGCCCGTTCCGGGTGCTGGAGGGACCATTCTAATTACAGAGGGGAAGGGTGTGCATGTGTGTGAGAGGGAGTGTACACGCGTCAGGGGACATGGAAAGAGGCTGCTGGCCAAGGGCTGCCACCTCTTTCCCAGCAGGGAAACTGCCTTCCTGCCCACCCTGCCTTGTAGAAGGGAGCCTGGGGGGTCCTAGACTCCTGGGGGGAGGTCCTGGTGGGAGTGTTTCCTGCCTCTTGTGGCACCTCCCCCTGCCCTGCAGGGGCTCTGGGACCAGGCAGCCGTTCCCAGCCCCACACTTTTGGCTCCAAGCTCTCTGCGGAGGTGGAGGAAGGGGAGATAACTATTAACAGAGCCTGGTTGAGTCCCAGGTGCTCTGATGGGCGCTTGAGGGATGGCAGGGGTGGAGCCTGGAGATAGGACTGAGAATTCGGTTCCTATCAGGTCAACTCTTATCTGCTGGAGGTGAGAAGAAGTGGGAGGAAGGAGAATGACAGGCTGAAGGGGAGGCAGCTGGGGGGCTCTTAACTCCAGAGCCGTGTGTGAGCGCTTTTTCCATGTGTCTCCTGTACTCAAGAGCATGCGAGTGAGCCTGGGGAGCTGTGCTTGAGTGAGGACAAGCTGTTCCCAATCCCCAATCCCCGGCCAAGCGGTTCACGCTTGTCAGTGGCTGGGATTGTGTGAGTTTGGGTGTACGCTGAGGGTCTCTGGGAGAGGCTGTGTGTGTGTTGGGGGGCAGGGAGCCTGGGTGAGCCGTTACGAGACATGCCTATCACCTGCATGTGGGACGGCGTGATGCTGTGCCACTGAGCGTGCTGGTGTCATGGCCCTTGTGACCCCGCCCCTGCCCCACATTTCTGAGCACCGACTACGGAGGGACATTGAGGCTTCACTCACAAATAAGGGGTGGGAAAGTGGGACGGGGCAAGGGAGCCTGCCCCACGGACAAGCTAAAAGGGCAAGGCAGCCCCCACCCACCCAGGGACAGTGGCTGCCTGAGTCCTTGCTTTCCAACTTCCCCTCCCTGCAAGTCTGCAGCTCCTCCCTTTGTCCAGAGACCCTTGTGAGCGTGATGCTGCCCAGGACCCTTTTTCTCCAGGTGCATCTACCCTTCAAGGGTCCCCTTCTCTTCTCTTGCTCCAGAGAAACCCAAGACTTTACCTGATGTGGCCCTCACAACAGGTGCTGCTGGGATGCAGCCCCTAGCTTTCCCCTGCCCTCCCTCACCAAGCGCCCCTCCCCTTGTCCCTCAGCACCTCCCTGAGCCCAGGCTGTCCTGCGGGGAAGGGCACTGGCTTTAGAATTTAAGCTTCAGGGCCGGCACTGTGGTGCAGTGGGTCAAAGCCCCAGCCTGCAGTGCCGGCATCCCATATGGGCATTGGTTCAAGTCCCAGCTGCTCTCTTCCGATCCAGCTCTCTGCTATGGCCTGGGAAATTAGTAGAAGATGGTCCAAGTTTTTGGGCCCCTGCACCCATGTGGGAGACCTGGAAGAAGCTCCTGGCTCCTGGCTTTACATCAGCTCAGCTCTGGCCGTTGCAGTCATTTGGGGAGTGAACCAGTGGATGGACGACCTCTCTGTCTCTGTCTCGACCTCTCTCTGTAACTCCATCTTTCAAATGAATAAAATAAATATTTTTTTTTTAAAAAAAGATCTTGAGCTCCACATTTGCCACTTGCTGGCTGTGTCCCAGCCACAAGGCACTGTCCTTACCGCACTTCTCTGAGACGCCCCTGCCTGCCTCACAGGGTCCCTGTAAGGAACAGGGGAGACAAGGCGTGGGAAAGCAGCTGGAAATGCTAAAAACTAGACATGCGCCAGCTCTTCCTCTGCCCCTGGTTTTCTTTTTAACCAATGCAGCATCCATTTTACAGGCAGAAAGACTGAGCCTGGAAGAAACTCCACCCTGTGTTGCTCCTGTGGCTTTTTGCCAGGATCCCAGTCTCGCCCCCACCACCCACTCACCCACCCTTACTCCCAGTCCCTTAGCAACCAGCTCTTCCACCTGCTTCTCACAAGCATCCTTCTAGCAGCTGCCCATGGGGCACCTCTTCCGGAAAGACCTCCCCGGTCCTCTGAGCACCACTTGTAGCAGCTCTCTCTCTCTCTCTCTCTCTCTTGAAATGTTTATGTTGTGATTTATTTACTTTCATCTACTTGAAATCTTCTATCTGCTGGTTCACTCCCCAGATGCCCACAACAGCCTGGGCCAGGCCAAAGTCAGGAGCCTGGAACTCCGTCTGGGTCTCCCACGTGGGTGGCACTTGAGCCGTCACCAGTGCCTGCCAGGAGGCATTTGCAGGAAACGAAGTAGCTTGGACTGGAGCTGGAGCTCTGAGACATTAGGGATGCAGTGTCCCAGGCTGTGACTTAACCCTCTGGGCCGCAACGCCGGCCCCTCCCAGCAGCTCTTATCGGGCTGCTGGGTAATCGTTTGTTTTTCCAGCACTGTTTCGCAATTACAGTGCCGTTTACAAACACTGCTGTGCAGTGTGATCCAGCTACCGTAGGACTGCTGCCTCGCCACCCAGGTGCTGGTTCCTGCAGAGCCAGCCTGCCAGGGAAGAAGTCTCCCACCCCCAGCTCTCACCTGTGGCCGCCCCCAGCCCAGGGCTTACCTGCCGAGCCAAGGACAGGAGCACATGAATGAGAGAAGGAGCGGAGGCCCTGGAACAAGACAGAAGGCGAGAGATGCTTCTCGTTAACATCTCTTCATCAAAGCCAGAGTTCCTCCATCCAGCTGGAGTCGGAATCGGGCTGATCATAAAACAGGGAGGCCCCGAGGCTGAGGGCAGCTGGCTGGCCAGTGGGCTTTATAAGGCGGTTTTATGGACTCAGCTGAGATGTGGTGATGAGAAGCCAAACTTTAAACATCCTCTTAAAGTTCGCTTTCACTCCCCCGGGGCTCTGAGCTGAACGGGATTGAGGGGAAGGCTGTGGAGGTGCCAGTGGAACGGTGATGAAGGCGGCATCTGCCACGGGACACAAAGGAAGCGAGCAGCAGGCGCAGCAGCGAGGGTGCAGGTCAGACACGCGGGAGGACTTCCTTCCGGGCCTGGGGCCCAGCAGGGGTGATGTGGAGAGTGGAGCCGATGGACCGGCTGTCCCCCATGACGCAGCCACCTACGGGAGCCCTGTTGGCTTCCTACAGCTGCCCCTCATCTTTGTTTCCCAGCGGCTCCCGCCTCTGCTGCAAGTCTCACCCTGCCCCCTGCAGTTCTGGGCCAGACAGAAGCCGGAGGAGCAGGGAGAAGAGGAGAAGGCGCTGGAGGCCCAAGGCTGAGCCCAGCGCCAGCCGGGCCCCAGGCCTGTGAGCAGGCGATCTGAGCCTCGGTGCTTCTGCTGTGTGGGGAAGGAGGGAAGCAGCCAGCGCAGGGACCGCACACAGCACTGGAAAGTGATTCGAAGCTGAAAAAGGCCATAGAAGACGAGGCACCAGGAAAACCCTAGCCGGCTGCAGGACTCAGCGTGGGGCCCGGCCCGAGAGACGCTCGTGGGCCTTGTCTCTGCCTGGGAGCCCTGGCCTACAGAGCTGGGGTGGGGTGGGGTTGGTGATGGGGGAAGCAGGGGCTTGAACCCAGGGCCCTGTGATCATGCCTGGGGCAGGTCCTGACCCCTGGAGAACACAGGGGTTCCACTCCATCACCAGTCCCCTGGGCATTCTAGGAGCCCCGGGGTGCTCTGGAGCCCCGCCCCGCCCCACACCACAGCTGGCCCGCAGCCTTGGCATGCCCCTGCACCGCCTAGGGCCTGGGCTTGGGGCCGACCTGCCTGAGAGTGGATAACTAGGAACCCAGTGAAAGGTTTTTCAACTCCAGCAGGAGTCCTCAGCCACCCAGGGGCTGCCTTCAGCCGGGGGAGGGGAGGTGGTGGTGGTGGGGTGGGGTGGGCTCTGCTCATCCATTGGAAGCCACTGCTTCAAGCAGGATTCGGCCCCCTGCATTCATGGCCCCAGCATGCGGGTCACAGGAGGGGCTGGCTGCAGCCCCACACTGGAGAGCCTGGGCAGGAGTGGGGGGAGGTGTCCACACAGCTGGATGTTGGAGGAGCTATTCCTTCCTCTTGGCCCAGGCCCTTCTCAGCACCCCCTCAGGGGGTGGGGGGCAGAGGCAGGGGACAAAGAAGGCATGGGAGAAAGTGTGGAGCACCTATCTCATGCCATTAGCACAGTTAATCCTCACAGCACCCTCAAAGGGAGGATTATCACGCTTGCTTGGTCAGTGGCCCAGACGAGGTCCAGAGAAGCCTAGTGGCCCACCTCAGCCCACACAGCCTCGGCAGAGTGAGGCTGGCCTGCCCGAGTCCCAGCCTGCCCTGCTGCTCCTGCTCTCAAGGCCCCCCACCACGGTGGGGTGTGTGTTCCCAGGCACCCCCCCCACACCTTCCCCACCCACCCCCATCCATGTGCCTGCAGCCTAGGCCTCTCAGCTCTGACAAACGCCCTTCAGACATGCCCGGACACTTCCCACCCCAGCTCGAGGGTCCTTGGGAAAAGGGGTTGACTGAAGGGGGCCCCTCGGCCCATCCTCGTCTCTAGTATTTCACACTTTCCCTTCAGGAGCATCCGATGAGGAACAGCTGGGTCCGCGGATTTATTAGGCTTTTGCAAGTGATTCCATCCGCTCTCGTCCTGTCCCGGCCGAGCCCGCCCCCCGCTCCCATTAGGAGCCTCTGGGAAGCAGAGGGGCCTCTTTTGTCCGTGCCCCCAAACTGCTCAGCTTCTCCCACTCCTCTCGGCAATTAGGCCCCGGGCGTCGTCTGCTCAGAAACACCCGACAAGGAGGAGAAGGGAAGGGGGAAAGAAACAGAAAGCTGGTTAGTTTTACCCTCCATCTCAGCAGCTGAGTGGCTGGAGGCAAGTCATGCAATTTCTCCAGGCCTCAATGCACTCATCTGTAAAATGGGGGGCCGTAGCTTGCAGGGAGGGTGTATCCAAGCCAGGGCTCCGGCCTCTCTACAGGGCTGTCCCAGTGCCTCTTCCTCACTGCCCTGCACACAGAGACCTCAGGAGCGTATGCTGAAGCGGGAGCCCTCCCAGAGGCCCACCCTCTACGCACTGCAAATACGGAAGTTGCTTCAGAAAGTGTGCCCGTTTCCCAGTGGCCTGCGTCTGTGCGAGAGGTCCCCGGGGGCTCGTGATGGGCATGGGACGTGAAGGGCGCCGCGGGGAGGAGGTGCAGGGAGCGGCGGATGCAGGGGCACGATACAGACACTCAGTGTCCCACGAGAGACGAAAGGATCCCGGCCGCCCAGAAGGTGAGAGCTCACTCTGTGTGACAGCTGTCACAGAACAACTTGCAGGGGCCAGGCCCAGCCCTCAGGCACCCACGGATGATGATGATTGAATAATGAATCGGGATTAATCACTCTTATTATTAGGAACGTTTGGTTAACTATTTAACCACTAATGATGACACTCGGGAGCTAAGGGCTCAGGGTGGTTGGGATGGTCATTGCCTCAATGTTGCATTGAAGGTTATTTTATTTTTATTTTTGCCAATTGACTCATCAGAAAGCATTTGAGGTAGTTAATGGTGATTGCAGAATTAATGTGTATTGGGAAATAAAAAATAGCTATGCACCTGCTCAAACTAGTAGGCAGGCGTCAAAATGCCAACTGCTCACCTTGCCTACCATGCTTGCTCAAAGGGCTCCGTCACAAGGAGGTGTGGGTGGCAGTGACCCGGCCTCCAGAGCCCACACAGTTAGGGTCATGAGGCAGCCTGGGAAGGGGCCTTGAGGGTGGACCCCAGAGATGCCAGATGCAGGAGCCCGAGGAAGCAAAACCAGTAGCAGGAGCAGCCTGTGGGTAGTTGGGGGGTGATGTGGTGAGCGGCTGGGGGTGAGAGGTGTGCCTGGAATTGGCAGCAGAAGTTCTCCGGACCCTTGTGCCAGTCGTGCAGCCAAACATTCCCAGGAAGCGAGGTTGGAGTCTCCAGACCTCTGGCAACACGGGCAGATGGAGAAAACAGGACCTGACAACACAGAGAGATGGCCGGGGTACAGGTTCCCAGGCCCCTGCCTGGAGGAGCAAGGCTGGGCCACTAGAACCAGAAAGACAGCCGTGCTGCACACCTGTAATTAGCAAAATGCTTGCTTGAGTGGTTTATGATAAAGTTGCAGCCGGCTCTTCCTGGGATTTGGCTATTGACCAGGACTCCAGCCAAGTCCCCACTTAAGAATTTCCAACGAGGTGGACCTGCCTATACTTCCAAGGGCCCCAGGCAGAACCATGCGCGTGGTACGGTCCAGAAGGGGACATCGTGTCCTGAGCCTCACGGGGGCACCTTGCAGTGTGCAGAATTCCCAACAAGGGTGAGCACTCCACGTGATTAAAAACTCAGGATAAGCCCTGCGTCTCTGCGTGGGGCAGAGAAGCAGAACGAGGTCTGTCGTTCCAGCCAAGAAAAGGCTCTGCTTGTTTGCCCAAGAGCCAAGAGAGCGTCCGAGCAGAGCAAGGTCCGGCCAGTGGCGGCTGCGCTCCCCATCGGAGAAGGCTGCCTGGAGGAGGCTGGCCTTCTGCAGTGGTTTGATTCTGCTTCGCATTCTGCAAAGATCGGGCTTGCCCAGGCCCTTAATCATCTAGAAACGGCAGTCGCCTTGGCCGTAGGTAAGGGAAGCTGCAGTTAGACTGGATTGGAAGTACAAGCACATTTTTAAAGACTCAAGCATTTCCTCAGGGGTAGAGGGGCTTGGGGGAGGGCTTCACACTCTCCTTGGCTAGAATCCCCAGAAAATTAATGGAGGGCCTAGCACTGTCTTTTTGCAATCATGCTGACCACATGGTGTCAGGAAGAAGTGAAATGCATTAAACTTTAACGCATTGAACTGTGTTGTAAAACAGGAAAATTCCAGCAACCGAAGTCTCGCGATGTCCTGAGCTCCAGCGCCCACAAAGCCTGAGGCTTGGCCCTCACGAGTGGCCGAGTGGCTGGCTCACCACCCGCATACAGTAGGTCTCCTTTGCAGTGGCACCTTCCCTGCCCCCTGTCGGTGGGGGCCCAAACCACTTAAGGTTATTATAACAGGTCGAGTCGCACTCCCAGATTTGTTTAACCTCACACCGTGCTGGGTATAAATTCCTCCCTCTAAATAACGGTCACTCATTCTCGCCGCCTTTGGAACAACAGGCATTTCATTCACCCCAGCTGGCAGCACCCGGCGGCCCGTCTAGCTGGCCGTCGGGCCGAGCCAGGGCGTGCTCGTTCCCGCTCCATCTCGCCTCCACGCGACTGCGCTACGACTCTGCCCCATTACCCGATTATCACATTTCACAAGAAATTAGGTATTGCAGGTCTCATGTTATTCCAGTAGCCTGGCACAGGCGGAGGGCATGACTCACAGACTCTCCCAGTCTCACCTCCTTCCAGGCAGGGCCGCCTCTTTCATCCTGACCCCCGCGGGACCTTGGGTTGCCAGGACCCCCTTCTTCCTCCCGAGGCTGGGGTGAAGCGACACTCTTGGGCCCCTTCGCCGCGGGCAAAGGGCCTTTCCTGACCAGCCTGGGTCCCGTGCCCGGACTTCACTGCCTTCAGGTCCCCAGGTGCGAGACCCCTGCACGCCTCCCTCCTGGCCGCAGCCCTGCCGCCCAGCCCTGGGCTCCCCCTGCCCTGGCAGTGTTTTCTTCCTTCTCCCTGTCACCAGACTAATGGTTTCTCTAAAAAGCTTCAGCCCTCCAGGCTGCAGTGTCAGCAGCTCTGGGTGGCCCGGCACACACTTCCTCCAGGTACATGGCAGCGGGCTCCAAATCCTGGTTCCACCCACTCGTCCCGGCCCCGGAGCCGCCCCCGCTCGGCTTTGCAGCCCTCACATTCTCCACTCCCACATCTGCGTGGTGTCGGCGTCAACCCCAGGCTTGCTGCGTGCCCCCACCCATCCGCAGTGATGTTTTTGGCTGTGCCCACTGCTCCTGGAAACGATTTCCCGCCACTCCTGGGGCAAGTGCATGTGGGCCCCCTCTTCCCAGCACACTCCACTCCTGCACCCGGCCCCCTCCGAGGGGCCGGGAAATGCCTTTGAGGTTCATTTGCTCATTCAGCAGAGTTGGTACCCAATGCACAAGCCCAGACTCCTTACCCTCTGGATTTATAACCCCAGAGAAGAGGTGAGAAATGCACGCATGCGCACATGTGCACAGTGCCTCTTAGGAGAGAGGCAGAGGAAAGACACTGGCTTAATCTTCATGTTCACTCTGGGTCCACCTGTCTGCTCGCCAAGGACCTGTGGGGAAGAGTGCTAAAGACTTTGAGGCTGATGAGCAGATCCCAGAAGACCGGATGAAAACCGTGAAACAAAGGGCAGACAAAGGACCAATCTGCAGTGGTGCTGTCCTGGGGCCCCAGCACTCACCTTCCCTGGGAGGCAGTGAAGAGCGTGGGAAGACCCAGGCTCCCTTTTCTAACCATGAACAGAGTCAGGTTCCTGAGAAAGGCCTCCCCCGATTTTGAGGCTCCCTGTGGCAATAAGCCTTCTTAATTGCCCTAAAATTCACATGACCGTTTAAAGCAAAAATTATAACATTGTCTTGTGGGTTTTATAATGTATGTAGATGCAACACATATGATAGCTATAGGATGACAGTAGGGGGTAATGGCCTCTGTGGTTGCAAAATTTCTATATTTCACTTGAAATAGCAACTCTAAGTGGACTGTGAAAAGCTAAGGATGTATTATAACCCCTGGGGCAATCATTAAAGAATTAGTGCAGAGAGGTACAGCTGAAAACCCAATAGGTGAATTTAGATGGAATTCTAAAAATCCAGAAGAGAGGCAGGGAAGGAGGAACAGAGAAATACAAAACAGAGGGAACAAATAAAGCTAAATTTAACTATATCAATAATCACATTAAATGTTAATGCACTAAACATTCCAATTAAAAGGCAGAGATTGTCAGAATAGATTTTTTTAAAAGACCCAACTATTCTCAGTCTACAAGGGATGTGCTTTTAATATAAAGACACAAATCAGTTGAAAAATCAATGGATGGAAAAGTTGCACATTCAGAAGCCGGGTAGGCTACACTCACATAAGATAGAACAGACCTTAGAGGGGAGAGGGACGTTTTATGATGACAGAAGGGTCCATTTGGCAAGAAAACCATCAGAACCACGTAGGCAACCAATGGCAGCCCTTCAAATACACAGAGCAGAAATTGACAGACATAAAGGGAGAAACAGACAATACCATAATCAGAGCCGGAGATCTCTCCACGAACGTGGAGCTGTGCGACTTCACCGTCAGGACGGATGGGTTCGCGAGGTCATTCCCGGTGCCAGGGCTGGCTTGTGGGCTGAAGACCCTCAGCAAGAGGCTGGGAGCGGGCCGAGCCGAGCCGGCGGTTCAGCTCCGACGCCTGCAGAGGGCGCTGATGGCCCTGGGTGATCCTTATGAGGAGCCGCAGCTCAGGCCCCACCTTGGGGAGGGGGGAACGGTGGGGGCATTGAAGCTGGGTCTGAAGGGAGTGGTGAGAAAGCCCTCGTGGCAATGGTCACTTTCGTTGGCTGTTCCAGAACAGGATGCCACCTGACGGAATGGAAAGCAGCGGCAGAAATTTAAAAAGAATAATAATAATAATAAAAAGATTCACCCGCTGTCTTATTAGCAACTCAGGACCCCTCCAGCTCAGGTGTCAAAGAGCACCACAGAGCTAACCTTGGTCATAGTTGTCACCAGGACCTGCTGGGGCCGGGAGAAGCCTGAGGTGGCCCAGCTGTTTGCAGACTTGAGTGTGCGCCGGGACCTCTCGCTCCAGCAAGGCTGACGGGCCCTGTGCCCGGAGTTTCTGATTGAGCAGCTCTCTCTGCGGCTGCTGTGGAGCTGACTCGCACACACTCCGAGGATCACCAAGGCCAGGGGCCCTGAAGAAGGAGAAGCCTCTTTTGGCACGCTGAGCCAGTGTAGACAGCCATATTGGAGGTGAGGGTGAGGGGCGTGCAGGTTCAGGAGAGTGTCAGGGTGCCGTGAGTGCATTCGTGGGGCTGAGGGGTAACGTCCGTATTAGGAGTAGAGCAGACAGGGCTGATGAAGTGGGCCAGAACCTGAATCAGGCGTGGCCAGCTTAGAAACGGTGGGCACAGGCTCAAAACCCAGAGACGCGGGTTCAAATCCTGGTTCTGCCATTTATTTGCTGTGTGACCCAGAAGTTACCTAAACTCCCAGAAGCCTCAGTCCCACAGTCACTAAAATGGGACCAGCACTGCACCTACTCAAAGGCTTTGTTTACTTATTTATTTTTAAGATTATTTAATTGAAATGTACAGTGACACAGAGAGAGAGAGAGACAGAGAGACAGAGATCTTACGTCCTCTGGATCATTCCCCAAGTGGCCTCCATGGCCGTCCCTGCCAGAGCCAGGAGCCAGGAACTCCATCCGGGTCTCCCACGTGGGATGCCAGGGTCGCAGGCAGAAGCTTAACCCCCTGTACCGCAACACTGGTCCCCTCAAAGGCAAGAGAAGTCAGGGAAGCAGCAGCCTGGGGGCAGAGCGCAGCGGACTCCAGGTGTTGGTGAGCTGCAGGCAGAGTGCCCACAGCTCACAGAGCTTCCGGGCTGGCTCCTGGAGCTGACCGGAGCCCTCGGGCCTGTGCTGGGACCCGGATGACAAGCCCGCACTGCTGTGTCTTGAGAAACTCCTCCTGAGGACACCCAGGCTGTTGGCTCAAAGAGCTCCCGGCCCTCTCAAAGGCACTGCTTTCCTGGAAGGCAGGCTGCTCCCTGGCCTGCCTCAGCCCTGCCAAAGCCCAGGGGTGGCTGTGGCAGCCCCACCCGGGCCAGGTGGAGGAGCTGCAAGGAACCTGGCCTCTGGATTTAGTGTCCTGGCTTCTGGAGTTATCAGGCGGCGTCCAACAGAGCCCATGGCAGCGGCTGGTGGATTTGTTTTTTAAAGCAAGAAAGCGAAGGGGATTTAGTCCATCTGCATTAAGGAAAGGGAATTCATTTCCCGCCCTGTGTTCTGAGATAAAATGGTTCATTTCCATGAAAATTGAACTCCGAGATGAATCCTTGCTGCGGTGCCTTTTGGATTGTGAGCCAAGCAGGGATGGAATGGTGGTGTGTGCAGGCTTGTGGACTGGCCTTTCCCTGCCCTTGCCTGGGCCACAGGGGACCCCGGGGCATGGGCACCAGCCCCTCTATAGGTGTGGAGTCTCTGAGCTGGCAGCTTTACAGCGATGAGGGTGCAGGCCTAAATTAGACCGAGTTCTCCATAGCCTCTCAAAGGTTACAATCAGACCCCTACTCCCACCCTTTTTTCCAAGATTTATTTAAATCCTAAATCTTAAATGACAGACAGAGGGGGAGAGACAGAGAGATTTTCTATCCATTGGTTCACTCCCCAAATGGCCATAATGGGCTAGACCGGTCCAGGCAGAAGCTAGGAGCCTGGAGCTCCATGCAGGTCCCCCACATGGGTGGCAGGGGCCCAGGTACTTGGGCCGTCATCTGCTGCCTTCCCAGGTGCATCAGCAGGGAGCTGGAGTGGAAGTGGAGCAGCAGGGACTTGAACTGGTTTCCATATGGGATGCCGGTATTGCAAGCGGCAACTTAGCCCACTGCAACAAGGCCAGCCCCTCCCCAAGTTCCTTGGGAGCCAGGCTTTCCCCTGGGCCACACCCCCTCACCCCAATCCCATACAATCCAAGGCACCACTTCTTCCTAACCCACCACCACAGCCTTGGCATGCCTTGTGGCCAGGTCTGCCACATCAGCCCGAACAGGGAGGGTAGACCCTCCCTGGCGGCTTCCTCCTCCTGGGGCTTGTCCGAAGCTAACTCTGCCTCCTCAGGGCCGGGGAGTCTCCACCATCGCGCTGAATCCCCACCCCTCCCCCGCTTTCTGTCTTTGTGGTTTGAGTGGCGCTCAGGATAAAGCCAAGGCTGGTCATCTTGGGGAAGCATTGCTCGTGGTTGGAAATCATGAGTAAATTTTGAAAAACAGTCAAAGAAAATCCTGCTTAGGGAAGCAAGTTTCCCAGCAGAGGGGGGAAAAAATGCCAACTGGCAGAGTCCAGCAGGGGACCCACAGACATAGTTTCTAGATTATTCGCCCTCAGCACCTTCCGCCCCCTCCCGGGTCTTCCCCACAGCATGGGTGACTGGGAGATACCCAGGTTAAGGTGAGTGTCTAGGAAGAATCAACTTAGACGCGATGCCAAATTCCTGAGCCGTTTCCAACTGCAATGCAGACTCCCTCCAACTCCTTCTTCATCCAAATGCAGTTCGCATTATGTATCTGCTCCCTGGGGGCTGTTGGCCCTGGCAGATGTTTGCGGCAGACCCTGGGACCGAGCCAAGGGTTAGACCTTCTGGGCCTGCGTGGGGAGGCACAGCTTAAAGGTGTAGGTGGATTGAGCTCACAGTCCAAGTACTGCCTGAGTGTCTGCAGGAACAAAAGGCCAGTGAACTCCTCTCACTTAGCCTTGCAAATCAGCCCCCCACTTTCCCGGCCCATGTGCTGGGGTAATTCAACAGCCTTGCTACGGAGTGGGATCCAGGAGGCAGCAGCCCCAGGTAGGAGGAGGAGACTGGTTTAGGAGCTGGTGAATCATCCTCCCCAGCCCGCCCACTTCTCACCGCGCCCCCGGAGCCAGCCTTCCTTCGGCCTCCATCTTCCTTGACCCGGGTAGAAGTTGTCCTCCCTTGCCTCTGCGCTCATGCATCCAAGCTTCTTTTGGAAAACCAAGCTGAGCGTGGGGATTGCGTGGGGTGTGTGCACGGGAACAGCCAGGCATTCCCGGGAAGAAGCCGGGAAGGGAGAGAGCCAGGAAAGGCTCCTGTTGGGTGAGCCCCTTCCGTAAGGGTTTGGCCCCTGCTGGTCCTGGTCAGGGTCTGGGGGAAGAGTCACCTGCCTTGGAGAATATTACCACCCCCACTCCTTGACCCAGCCTGGGGGAGAAGACGAACCTCACACAGCCCTCGCCAGTGCCCGTGGTGCTGTGCCTTTGGGAATAGGACAGGAGAGGCTGCTCTGGGGGGTGGGGGTGGGGGTGTGCGAGGGTGGATCGTGTTTCTCTCCTGCGCTTCCCCCCACCCCCACTAGACTCCTGGGGACCTGGGAGTAGCCTAGCCGGGCTGCCTCCGAGAGTTGACAGGCTTATTTTTAGTTTGGAGTCTAGCTCAGAGGCCTGATTGTTTTTCAGTTTTGCCTAATTTGGGCCAGGTCCTGGAGGTGTCTCCTAGGACCCCCAGCCTGGGCTGGCCGAGCTCTGCAGGACATGAGGCTGTGGGGTGGGGAAGTCCCACCAGCTTCCTGTGCCAGGGCACTGGCTGCCCTGGGGCCTGGCCCAGCTGCCCCGGGTGGAGGAGGAAGGACCTGGGCCTCCTTGCACTGAGCCTTTGGTGATTTGGGGCAGGAGGAGTGTAGACTTAACATCCTGTTTAAATTTGGCACTAGTCAAATTTTTTAACAGGGGTTATGACCCTCCCTCCGCCTTCTCCCAGGCCTTCCTTACTTATCCCTCTAATCAATTTGTAACTTGGGCTCTAATTCTGTTCTTCACCTTGGAGCTCTGGGCCTGGCCCAGGGAGGAGCGGTAGGATTTCTTGAACACCGCTGGCCTCCGTTAGAACCGGCGGCAGGGAGGCTGCTACGCAGCCCAGGCAGCAGCTGGGGACCAGAACATGGGAAGAGGAGAGCAGGAAAAGTAGGGAATAGGGCAAGAAGGCGACACCGCGGTGGGGGTGCGTGTGTGGGACCCCCGTGTGTGTGCTGAGGCTGGGAGGGGGGCAGTGATGCGGAGTGCTAGAGGAGAAGCTAGTTGGAAGGGAGAATGTCTAATTACAGCCAGGCACGACGGACGGCCGTGGAGCCGAGCCCCGGGCCGGCCATCTGAGTGGCGGCTCCGCCGAGGAAACACCCAGCCCCTCTGTGACTCCCGGGTGGAGGAGCCCACATTCCTGCCCAGCAAAGGCCGCTTTAATCAAGACTCCAGATCCTTCCTGCAGCCGCCCGGGGGGGACTGTAACGCTAAACACATTAGTGTGTGAGATTGAAAGGTAACACATTCTCATGGAAGCCCCCGGAACAATGGGCCTCGGGTCTGGGTTTCATTTGGAGGAACTGTGCGGTGGGAATTTCTCTAATCAAATAAAAGGCAAATGAAAAACTCTATCTTTTGCAAACTTTAATGCTCTTAATTGCATTAATTTGAAAAACATACAAGGTTCTTTCTGAGGATGGTGTTGGAGCCCGATAGGAGAGGAGGCTCAGGACGTGGCTGGGGGTGAGGCAGGAGTCTAATGGCCACCGCCGGTGCCCAGGAGAGGCCACCAGTGTGGCCGTGGCATGAGGGACAGCCTGGCGGAGGCCGGCGTGATAGGAGGTGAGGCCCCAGCGGCCCCTCCCAACCTTGGTATTTCCGGGGCCCCCGCGGTGGCTGCAGGGGCCTGAGAGCCCCATCAGGCCACTTGGCGTGGACCTGCTGCTGTCACTCACTCCTCATCTGCCCAGCCCGAGGGGGGAGGGCAGAGCCTCTCTGCTCTGTCAGCACCCACAGCCCAGCGCCAGCTGCTCCTCTTGCAACACACCCCACCCCGGATGCCTCCAGAAGCACAGACCCCAGCCTGCCCCTGTGTGGCCATTCTGCCAGGCCGGATCTGCCGGCGGTCCCCAGACTCCTGAGGCCCGCAGCTCCCTGCCCATGGAGGACGGTAGAGAGAGGCAACCTCCACGGGGGCCCGGAGCTTGCTGGAGCCTGCGGAGAGGGAGCCTTCCCGCCCTGCACCCACCTGCTGCAAGATGGAGCTGGTGAGCGGGTGCTCAAGTCCCATTTCACACCTGGGCCTCAAGGGGCTGTCCACGGTGTCGGGGTGAGGGGCAAGACCTGGGCCCTGCAGAGGGTGGTGGACCTGGGAGTTTCCTAACCCGTTCTGGGCATGGCCCACCTTAAAAATCTGATGAGAGCCCTCGCTCTTCATCCCATGGTTTCTTCCCTGAATTGCTGTTGTCCTGTGAGTCCCTCAGCCTGCAACTCCCAGATTGCCCTTGAACTTGTACTGAGTGCATCTCGTCTCTCTTGTGTCACCTGCTGTCTGAAGTCCTGGCATCCCTGGGAGGTGTGTGTGGGGGGGCAAGATCCACTGTTGTTCCTGTTTGCTTTCTTTCTTGCTTTTTTTTTTTTTTTAAGATTTATTTAATTACTTGAAAGGCAGAGTTACAGAGAGAATGCACAAAGGAGAGAGAGAGAGGAGAGAGAGAAAGAGAGAGATCTTCCTTCTGCTGGTTCACTCCCCAAATGGCAGCAATGGCTGGGGCTGGGCTGTGCTGAAACCAGGAGCCAGAAACTCCATCCAGGTCTCCCACGTGGGTAGCAGGGGCCCAGGCACTTGGGCCATCTTCTGCTGCTTTCCCAGGCCATTGGCAGGGAGCTGGTTGGGAAGTGGAACCGGTGGCGTCACAGGCAGTGGCTCAACCAGCTGCTCCACAAATGCTGGCCCCGATTGTTCTGTCTTCTAGAAAACGGAGACCCTGAG
This sequence comes from Oryctolagus cuniculus, assembly GCF_051225735.1. Classification (NCBI taxonomy): domain Eukaryota; kingdom Metazoa; phylum Chordata; class Mammalia; order Lagomorpha; family Leporidae; genus Oryctolagus; species Oryctolagus cuniculus. The sequence continues at coordinate 94,150,530 of NC_142870.1, forward strand.
CCGTTGGTTGATTTACCCATCATCCCACAGCAGCAAAATCAGGATCAAGCTTCCAGATAATAGCCTCTGCCTTCCGGCACCTGGCCCTGGCACAGTACTGCGCTGGTCAGACTGGGTGGGAGCCCTTGCCTTCGATAAGAACTCTGGTGTCTTGGCGCGGGGGCCGCATTCTTTTCCGGTACTACACAGCTCCCCCCCTCCACCCCCGCCCCAGACAAGGATGGAAAACCAGGAGGCTTCCAGGACTCTTTTTCAATCTCCTTCCTCTGAGAGGAATGCTATCAGCCATCAGCCAACACCACTCACTCAGAGCTCTGGGTGGGGACAAAGGAGACACACAGTCCTTACCCCAGTGGAATGCACGCTGGCCATGGCAGCCGAGGCGAGAGGACACTGTGCACTGCACTCCCTGCTGGCTCGGCCGCCAGCCGGCCCCGTGACCTCTGGCCTCAGTTTCCCCTGTGGACTGCAGGGAGCTGGAGCAGCAGTCTCTCTCGGGACACCCCCAGGCCTGGGCTGCTAGGATTCTGTGACTTCTGGGCCAGCCATGCCTGGGTGCGGGGAGCAGAGACCAGCAGGGGGTTTCTCCACAAGGTGCCTTGGTTGACTCTAATCTTGCAGCTTCATTGTCAGCCAAGGCTCAGAACTCAGGAGCGGGGGGAGCCCATCTGGGATAAGGGGAGTCCTGGTTGAAGATGATTTACAAAAGCTGAATGTGCTCAGGTTTGCAGGGCCTAATGGTGTTCTGGGAAGCCGGCAGATGTGTTCCCTAAGCTGGCAGATGTTAGTTTTTAAGAACTTCTGAAGGGAGAGCCCGGTGTGTGTGTGGGGGGGTGGGGAACAAGCTCCTAGATGCATCTCTCCTGTGCCCTGGATTAATCCTCCCACCGAAGCTATGGTGGAGGAATCTCGAGGCCCCCACCTTGCATCTGCCCATTGCCCCCCAGCCCCAGCCCCATCCCGGCTGGGAAGATCTCAGTCAGTGAGGCCGCCTGCTGGGAAGCAGTGGAGCAAAGCTTCAAACCCGGGCCCAGCGGGGCGTCGAGTCCCCAGGGCTGTCCACTCCGCCATGCCGCGCCGCGCCTCACCTCCGCTGGGAAGGAGTGCACAGGACAGAACGGCGGTCGAATCCCAATACCAAGCAAACTCAAACGAGAGGGTTGCAAACTGAACACCGGTGTGCCTCAGTTTAAGCAGCTCCAGTATGCCCCAACCTAAAAATAGCTCTTTCTATTGGAGTTCTTTCCCGTATGAATTCATTCCCATCTGAAAAAGAATCACTGGTCTTTTCTTCAAGAAGCCAACTCCATTAGTGCATTCAATATACAACTCAAGTTGCCAAATGTGATTTCATATGCAATCCCCTCTCTCCACCCACCCCGGCATAGCTCTCACTCCTGATTCCAAAGGAATACTCCTCCTTGCATAAAAAGAGGTTCGCTTGCTAGGGGCAGGGGGCTGGGAATCAGCAAACATGGCAAACACATGTCCTGGATTTTCTGAGACCGGCTCACTTTCTAATATTAGGTTTCCATTGTCCCATGAGAACGCTCGGAACTGTCAGGCCTTGGGGACTGACGCTTCGCTTCGTGCAACATGGTCACCATGGAGAGGACGCCGCCGTCCTGTCACACTCATTTCCCAGCCTGGCAGAGCCGAAAGGCGGGCCTGGTCAGAGGCAGGGTGACAGTGGGGAACCTGGCGGCCAGCCTAGGAGGTGGGGTGAGCTGTGCGGGGTTGGGGGGATGCTGTGTACGGGTATGGGGTGAGTCAGCTGAGAGAGAAAGCCCCCTGGGTTCCTGGGATCGATTAGCAAGCACATGCCATGCAAAACAGGCAGGCTGCAAGGAACCAGGGCTCCCTCCACGGGCACTCCTCTGCATGAGAAGTGGGCGGGCGGGGCCCTGGACGGTGGCCAGGGAAGAGCAGCTCCATGATTAAAGGGTTGGAGACCAGGGCTTTTGAAGCAAGATTGGGACGGCTGGTTACTTATGCATTCATCTCTGGGCACTGCCCCCCGCCCCTAGCAACTCAGACCCAAGCCCGCCCCGGACCCCATGCTGGACCCACCCTCCCCATCCTTTTAGGACTGCACGCCGCTGTCTCTTCTTCCCTAACTCCTCCCTGATCTCCTAGGCCAGGCTCTGCACTTCCTCTGGGTGCTGGGAAGGTGGGAGAGGAGGCACGGACTTCCCAACTGAGCCTCCCCGGGGCGCCAGCACATCCACCACCGCTCCTTGCCACCAGCCCGGGGCCGTGGGAGCTGCTGATCCCCTTCGACAGGTGGAGATGCTGAGTTGAAATCCTTTGCTTCAAGCCGCACGACTAAGGGGAGTGGGATCCAGGTCTTGTGATTCTACCTCACCCCAGCAAAGGCAGAGGTGCCAGAGGGAGGTGGGGTCCCAATCTAAGGGTGAGGGGTCGGGAGATGGACCGCGTCCCCTGAGCAGCTGGTTGTGTGAAGGGGCAGTTCTTACAACAGTACTGACGGTGTGGCTGAAACCATATACTGAGCCCTCACTGGGCCACTACCGCATGTATGGCATTCGGACCCTTCCAACAACTTCCCAGTCATCCCCATTTTCTGGAGAGGAAAGCTGAGACTCAGAGATACCACCTGACTTTCCCACTCGCAGAACTGATACAGGGCGGAAGCAGGATCTCCAGCTCTGTAGACTGTCTGCAAAGCCCACAGACCTTCCAACCCCCAGCCCCCTGCATGCTATGTGCTGGAGCTGTCTGGGGAGTGACTCGGGGGTCACGGGAGGGCCCTTGAGCACAGAAGGGGAAGCTGCTGACAGGTGCAGTTTCCGGGGGGCCACATGCAAACTCATGTCCGCACTTTGCTTCCCACTGTTTTCTTCTTGCATTCTCCCTCCACGTCGAATCCTGCCTTTTGGGACTGATCAGCATCTCCTCTTCCCTCTCTTCCTCCCTGATGTCTTGTGCGTCATCGATGTGCACCCCTGTCTTCTCTGAACACCTTTCCCACGGCGGGTGGGGCTCTGGGCCTCCCCTGTTTACCTGGCTTTAACTTTTGGGAGAGAGAGCCTGAGCTATCCCAGGGCTTCCGGCATGGAATTTCAGGGTAGGGATTATGGTGATCGGATCGGTCAAGGTTAAGTGAGTCCTAGAGAACAGTTTCTGTTGGTGAATTGGGAGATGGAACAGGTAGCCTTGCCCTGAGAGTGGAAGGCTCAGGGGCACTGGGGCTGTGCCTCCGCTTGTCCTCGCCGCCCTCCCCAGTCTGTGTCTCTACTTTGCAAGGGGAGGGCTGGCAGCTCCTAGTGACTGTACCAGGAGCCTTTGTCCTAATGCTGTGGCCTGGTGTTCCACCATGGTGCTGAGAAAGGACCACCAGACCAGGAGTCCCACAGGCCCGGTGGTCGGTGGTCCCTTGGAAGTGTGTGGCAAGGTGACCTTGGGCACGCCAGCGCCTCTCTCTGAGCCTTAGAACTGGCCAACGGGCTTTCTACTGGGTTCTGGAACTGCACAGAGCAGTGACAGAGGGTCCTTGTCCTCGAAGAGCTGGCAGTCTAGAGAGGGACTCAGCCAAGTTAGCAGATCATTGTACGTCAAGGAAGTCATTTCTGCAACAGGAGAAAGAACTGGGAGGAAATGGGGGCACCAGAGGAGACAGTGACGACTGTGCGGGGGAGGCAGCAGAGGTGATGTCAGAATGCCGACTGGAGGGTGATGGGAGTGCACAGGGCAGTGATGCGGGTCGGGGGACGCCCTGCCACCTATTTGCTGACTTGGGTTTCTCCCCTGAGCCCTGTTCTGACTTACAATAACCACGTGCCCTGGGCTACTCATTGGCTTTCAGGGAGGGTTCTGGCACGGCTTTCGGAACTCAGCTCCCGAACCATCGAGATCCTGGGAAGGCTCAGCTGGAGATCATCTCGCAAAGGACGTGATGCGATCGGAACAGGAGCCAGAGAAGACAGGCGCTCCAAGGAGAGGTAAACAGGAAGGACACCCGGCCAGTGCACGGTGGTTGTTTCTGGGTGGCGTGATGGCGGCTGGGTGAGCCCTTGCCCGCTCCTGTACGTTGCTCTTTCCTTGCCAGTTTTTCTGGCATTTATTTCGTGGCCATTTATTTGATAATCAAGCAATAGAACAATCGAAACTTGCTTTGAAAAGAAGTCGGCGGTGACCTTGGCGAGAGCGGATTCAGCAGAGTTGTTCGAGAGGCCAGATTGCAGGGCATTAAGAAAGTGGCAGGGGGTGAGGAAGCAGAAGTGTGCGGTGCACTCGGGGCAGGCGTTGGCAGGAAATGGAAGGACAGAGACGGTGCCTGGAGGTGGCAGGGCCAAGCGAAGATGTTTGCTCTTTGTTGAATGTGGGAGGGGCTTTTCAAAGGGATGACACTGTCTGAATAAAAAAAATCAGGATTGCATAGAGGACTCTTGGATTTTTTCTGGATCTGAGACATGGAAGGAAAACATTTATTAGGATTTCTGGGACTTGGCTGTGGCTGGTAAGGATACAGACAAAAAAGCTGGGATTGTCCCGGAAAATGTGAGCTTTGTTGGTGTTGCACATTGTGTGGGTTTCCAATCGGGGGGAAAGGAACAAATAAGAAGATGAAGGCCACACTAAGAAGCAGGGGACAGCCGTGCTCACGGCGGCACTATTCACAATAGATAGAAGGCGAAGGCAACCCGCACTCATTGAGGGCTGAATGGATGAAAAAACGTGGCCCGAGCACACACGGAGTATTACTCAGCCACAAAAAGGAAGGGGATTCTCTCCATGCTACCACATGGTGAGCCTTACAGACCCCGTGCTGGTTAAACAAAACAGACACAGAAGGACGAGCACTGCCGATCCGGCGTATTCCGTCTCGTGAGGGTTGAGGGAGTGCAGGGCGGAGGAGGAAGGCAGTCACTTGGAAAGCCCGACCCTGAGCCCCTGCACGCTGCCTCGGCAGGGCGGTACGGCTGGGAAGAAGGGATGGAAACGAGGCAGGAGGGGTGGGGGGTGGGTGTCGGCATTGCAGAACCAACGGCGGGTCAAGGCGAGGATGGGGGGCAGAGAAGGAGAGGGAGGCCAGTTTGGGGAGAAAGAGGCTGAGGACCTCACACACGTTGTGCAGAAGCATGTGGTCACGACCAACTTTGGCTGTCTCTGGATTATCCCTCGGGCAGGGAGCCTATATCCAGCTGTGGTCAGAAGCTGTCAGCACGAGATGCTGATCTTTGGGCTGAGACTGGGCTAATAGATTTTGGAGTTGTGGGAGCAGGGTTCAAGTTCAGCTCTAAAATCATAAGCTATGTGGTCCTGGGTAAGCTTAAACTGCCCTTACTTTTTTAAAATATTTATTTGAAAGGCAGAATAAGAAAGGAGAGGGAGAGGGAGAGAGGAAGAAACAGATCTTCCATTTTCTGGTTCACTCCCCAAATGCTCACAACATCCAGACCTGGGCCAGTCTGAAGCCAGGAGCAAGGAACTCCATTTGGCTCTCCCACGTGGGTGGCAGGGGTTCAAGCACTTGGCCATGATCCACTGGCTTTCCAGGAACATGGGCAGGAAGGTGGATTGGAAGCAGAGCAGCCAGGACTTGAACCGGCACTCTGATAGGGGATGCCAAAGGCACAAGGCTTAACTCACTGCACTTCAGTGCCAGTGGCACCCTGCCAAGTGTCCTTGTTTACTGATTTTAAAGATTTATTTATTTGTTTAAAGGGCAGATTTAGTTATAGAAAGAGGAGCGAGAGAGAGAGAAAGAGAGAGAGACTCCTTCCATACACTGGTTCACTCCCCAAATGGCCACAACCGCTGTGACTGGACTAAGCCAAAGCCAGGTGTCTGATCTGGGTCTCCCACTGGGTGCAGGGATGCAGGGACTTGGGCCATCTTCTGCTGCTTTCCCAGGTGCATCAGCAGGAAGCTGGATCGGAAGTGGAGCAGCTGGGATTTGAAGCAGTGACCATAGCGGATGTCAGTGCTGTAGGAGGTGACAATCTGTGGTGCCACAGAGCTGACCCCTCCTTATTTACTAAGTGAGTTCAATGACACCATCTCCCGGGAGTTGCTAAAAATTGAATCTCATTGTATATATTGAGACTTCAACAAGATTGTGGGAAAATGGTTTAAGAAGTTTATTTAGGTACAAAGAATTTTGAAGTCCATGCATGTGAGGGTAATTCAAATAATTCATGGAAAATGAGTAATTGAAAAAAGTATAATGGATTTTTAAATTTTTGTATGAAAATAAATTAATCTTTTTTAATTTCAACTTCTACAAATTTTGTAAGTACCCAAACAATGCCTGGGCAAATAAATACAATTTCCATAGATGTTGTTTCACACACACACACTCACACTCACACACACACACACACACACCACTTTTTTTTAGAATATGTGTCAGCAGGTTTGATACCTGGCCCGTGTCAGTGGTGATGATTCAAGGTGGTGGGACAAGACCAGGCTGTGACCTGGACGCATCCAGAGACCATCCCTCTGCTCAGCCTCATTGGTGCCCGTCAAGCAGGCCAGAGACGGGTCTGGTGGCCGTGGCAAGTGCTCAGACAGCTGGCCAGACATCGCTAGCTGCTTCGCTGTGTCCTTGCAGTGAAGTAAAATGTTCTATTTGAGTGCTACCCTGTGGGGAGCCGAGGTGTCCTCCTTGGAGGGTGAACCGCGTGGGAAGCTGGGTGTGGAATTGGGGTACACTGTGGAGGCGTGAGCGATCTGTGATGGGACACTGTGGGAAGCCCAGGTACCACTGGAGTGTGTGACATTGCAGGGAGCTGAGGTACTGTGGGGGAGTGGAGTGAGCTCGAGCATATGGGACATGACCCCTGCTTGAGGAGCTCAGCATGGCAGGGGACAGACCCCCACGCCACCTGGTGAAGAGCACTCTCAAGGGCCTGATGCACACAATCACTGAGCACACAAAACAGGCGATTTGCTCTGCAGGGGAAATCCAGTAAGGCTTCACAGAGGAGGTGTCCTTTGAAAAGGGTTCTGATCAAAGAGTGAGTGTGGAAAACCATGGCCTGGCTCTTCGCAGCTGCCTCTTGGTCTTTTCAGGAGGATGTGACCCAATTGTGGGGCGGAGGGGTGGTTGTGTCCTGATAGAGGTGCTCCAGGGTCCCGCAATGCCACCCTGACTTTGTGCAACTCAGGGGGACCTAGGCAGGGTGACAGGGCCTGGGATGAAGCCCCAGCTATTTGTAGCCAGAGGAGGTGTGGGTAGGAATGGTCAGAAAACCTGGCTGCATCCATCTCTCCCAGTCATAACCTAGTCAAGGAAGGAGGCCAGCGTGGAAGAAGAGGCTTGGCCCCCAGCAGCTACAGCAATGGGACGGGCTGGGAGGGAGGGGAGGAGCTGGGTGGGCTGGGCTGGACAGTCCGGGCCTGGAGAGTCCAGCCGGTGGGCGCTGGGCCTGAGGATGCTGTTTATTTGACTACGATGTGTATTTCAAGGTCTCAGTTACAACGGGCCCCAGGCGCTCCTTAACAAGCTGCAGCTGTCTGGTCGCTCATTAGCTTTCCGGACATCTTCTCAGGGCTGGTCTCGGGGGAGCAGCCCCCTGCCCCTCCCTGGGGGCCCCGGGCCCCTCAAAGGCTGACTTCTTGCCCTTGGTCCTGGAGCCACCATGATGAATGGTGCGGCTGCCCCGTGCCGACAAACGTTTTCCTGCAACAAGTCCTGTTTGTTTAAGACAATCACCATCTACTCTGGCCCGAGCCCCCCCCCCCCCACCCCGGACTGAAGGCCCTCACCTCACCTGCCCGCATGGCCCTCTGCCTCTGGACACTGGGAAAGAGGCCAGGCAGCTCTTGGCAACAGCCTCAGGATGTGTGCACAGCGAGGGCTCCCCCAGGACGGCAGGGCCCGCTGACTGTGAACAGCTCCCCGAGCGAGACCTGGAGAGGTGGCCCAGCACCACGGGCGGGCAAGGCTTCAGCTGCTCGGCTGTTTTTCTCTGCTGCTTCCTACAGGCTTCTGCTCAAGTTACACTTCCCTGGGCCTCGGAGCCCCAGACATCAAATAGGCTAGTCTGTTAGATTGGGGCTTTCAACCTGGGCCGCACACCGGGGTCCCCGTGGAACTTTCAAGAAATTCTGCGCCAGTTGGGTTCCAGACACCGCCATTCCCCCCATTCCCAAAGCCCTCGCGTGATCCGAGCCTCCAGCTGCAGGGACAGCCATTGGCTGGGGTGGTTCCCGAGGTCCCTCTGACTCCATGGCTCATTAAGTCCTCCTTGAAAATGCCTGGCTCCTCAGCGAACACCTCCAGGAAGCCATCAATTTGCAAACTGTGGGCCTCCAAAAGTTCCCCTACCAGGAGTTCCCCCTAAGCAAACCCACCTGGACCGCTCAGAGCTCTTGTGGTTTCAGAGACAGAGAAACCAGTAGGGTGGGGAGGGGTTTCATGGAGCGGTTAGGCCACTGCTTGGGACCCTGTGTCCCATACCACAGTTCCTGGGTTCAAGGCCCAGGTCCGCTTCCTGGTTACGGCTTCTTGCTGATGTGCACCTTGGGAGGCAACAGATGCTGACTCAAGTACTTGGTAGCTGCCACCCACACGGGAAACCCGGGTTGAGCTCCGACTTCCTGGCTTTGGCTCTGTGCAGCCCAGCTCCCAGCTTTGCGGGCATCTGGGGAGAGAACTAGTGGCTAGGAGCTCTCTCTGACCCTGTGCTTGTCTATGTCTTTGTCCCTCTGCCTCACAAATAAACAGGTTTTTTTTTTTTTTTAAGATTTATTAATTTGAGTTGCAGTTAGAAAGATCTTCCATCGGTTGGTTCATTCCCCCAATGGCATCACAGGCAACGACTTACCCTGCTATACCATGACACCCACCCCATAATTTTGGAAATGTTAAGGATACTCACTCTTCTCCCTGGGAGGAACCCCAGTTCACACGAGAAGTGCTTTGTCAATGTCAAGTTGACAGTGTGGGAAATGATTCTCGTTACAGATGGGAGAGTAGAGATGGAGGGCAATCCCAGGGCACCAGAATCATGGTTTCTGACTCCCCATCCAGACTGAACCCCTTATGGTTAGGGACCGGACTCCTTTTGTCTGTTTTTTTTTTTTTTTTCAAAGACTGACACACACACACTCGGGGGGCAAGGAGAGAGAGAGAGAGAGAGAGATCGTCCATCTCTTGGCTCAGTCCCCTAATGCCTGCAAAAAGCTGATAGGGCCAGGTCGAAGCCAAGGCCACGTGGGTGATAGGGACACTTGAACCATCATCTGCTGCCTTCCCGGCCCCTTGAACAAGAAGGTGGATCAGAAGCAGAGTAACCAGGACTGAAACCAGCACTCGGGTAGGGGCTACAGGTGCTCCAAGCGGCAGCCTAACCTGCTGCACCACGACACCCACCCGTTTTGTTTCTTTTCGTTCTGCTGCCTGAGCAATGACTGACTGTGTGGGCGGGCGGAAGGGGGCTTCTGCCAGGTAGGTTCCCCTTCCGTCTCTGGGCTATTCAGCGCTAGGTTTGGCTGTGGGTCACCTAGGCTGTCATCACCAGCGTCACTGGTGTGAGTAGTGGAGAGGCAGGGGCCGAGGCGGGTGGCTGGGTAGTGAGAGAACTTGTTAGCTTCGGGACCCAGGGGAGGGTCATTAATAAGAAGTAAGCATCCAAAGCTGGTCCTGACAGGCTGGCTGTGAACAGGGAGGCCGGATCACACGCCCTCGGCACTGGCACTGTGCCGCGAGCGCGCCTCTCCCCACGCCCCTTCCCCCAGCACAGCCGGGACTTTCCCGCCCTCAAAGTCTCTTCACCAAAGGAAGAGCCTGGGCCTACAGGCCCCGAGGGGCCAAGGGGCTAGGCTGGGGCCCTGGACTCAGTCTGTGTGACTCTAACAAAGTCTTAGTTCTTTTTTTTTTTAATTTTTAAATTTTTTGACAGGCAGAGTTAGACAATGAGAGAGAGAGAGAGAGACAGAGAGAAAGGTCTTTCTTTCCGTTGGTTCACTCCCCTAATGGCCACTACGGTCGGCGCGCTTCACCGATCCTAAGCCAGGAGCCAGGTGCTTCTCCTGGTCTCCCATGCGGGTGCAGGGCCCAGGGACTTGGGCCATCCTCCACTGCACTCCCGGGCCACAGCAGAGAGCTGGACTGGAAGAGCAGCAGCCGGGACAGGACTGGCGCCCCAACCGGGACTAGAACCCGGTGTGCCCGCGCTGCAGGCGGAGGATACAAAGTCTTAGTTCTTCAAAATGCTGCCGCTGCCTGCGACACCAGCATCCCATACAGGCACGGGTTCCTGGACCGGCTACTCCACTTCTGATCCGCTCCCTGCTAATGGCCTGGGAAAGCAGTGGAAGACGGCACAGTGCTTGGGCCCCTGCACCCATGTGGGAGACCCAGATAGAGTTCCAGGCTCCTGGCTTTGGCCTGGCCTAGTCCTGTCCATTGTGGCCATCTGGGAGATGAACCAGCAGATGGACTCTCTCTGTAACTCTGACTCTCAAATAAATAAAATCTCTGTCAAAAAAAAATCTATATATATATACTACTTGCCCAGGAACTCAACCAGCCATCCTTGCTTGAGCATTTTGCCAGGCTGAGAGTGTAGAGGCAAAAGATAAAGACCCTGACCTCAAGGGACTCAGAGCCAAGGAGTAGAAGCTGCCGGGAACAGAGTAAAGGGTTGTGGAGTCCTAGATTGAGAAGAGGCACACCCCGGGGTAGCCTGTAAGCTCCAGTCCCAGGAATCTGAGTCCTTAAATGCAGTGGGATCTATTGTGCAGAGAAGGTTAGGAGTCCTTAACGTAGCAGACGATGGGGAAGAATCCTAGGCAGAGGGCATTGCATGTGCAAAGGAAGGGAAGCGACCCCAGGCCCAGCAGGAAACAGCAAGCGGTCAAGTGTGTGTAGGGGGCTGGGGCTGCAGCGCAAAGGGGTAAACTGTGCTTGCCGCCTACGCACACCCAGAGTGGAAGCACCGGTTTGGGTTTAAGTCCCAGTTCTCTGCTTCCAATCCAGCTTCCTGCTAACGCACTGGGAAGAGGGCCCCAGTCCTTGGCCCCTGCTACCCATGTGGGAGATACAGGTGGAGTTCCTGGCTCCTGGCTTCAGCTTGGACCAGCCCAGTCATTGCAGCCCTTTGGGGGAGTGAACCGAGGAGCCAGTGGACGGACGATCTCCTTCTCTGCCTTTCAAATGCATACATCATTTTTTTAAGTGTGTAGGAACCAGCTTTTCGGGAGGAAAGAGGGTGCTGCACCGGGACTGGGAGGGTGGACCCAAAATGCCTTTTGGTTGGAGCAGGTTAAAGTGAGCCCCCCGGGAGGCAGTAAGCCCTTTCGGCCCTGCTCATTCGCCGCTGACTTGTCCAAGTTGCCAAGAGGTCTGGTGCCGCTGACCAGGCTTCGGTGCATTAGGTAATGCAACAATAAAATCTGGGTCATTGCAGCACAAAGTCCCCTTTATTTTGACAAGTGTAGTTTCTACTCTGAAGTGTTATCATAAATAATTAAATTAAACCAGTAAATGGCTTGTAGTACGCTTTGCTGAAGTAACAGAGACTCCGTAACCCCAGACACTGAGCCGCTCCTTGGGGGGATTCTTGGCTCAGAAATATGTGGGCGGTTTTTTTTTAGAACTCAGGAATACTTGAACTAGTCCAGGGAGCGAGGTTCAGCCCACTGCCTCCCGATTCTCCTCTCCCGGTGGTACTTTGTGGGTACCCAATGCCATCAACTGGCCTGCAGCAGAGTGAATCCGGACGGAGCAGGGCTGGGGTGGGGGTGGGGGCGTGTGCACACCTGCGCAGGCGCCCGGACTCCTAGAGTGGAAGGGCTTCCACCATGCTACAAACCAGGAAAGCAGCTCCACCCATTGATTGCTGAGGGACAGGACTGATGGACGGGCAGAGCGTGAGCGAGAAGACTCAGACACGCAGGGAGAAGGGCCGCCGGACAGGGAATGCAGAAGCCGTGGGGAGGTGGAAGGAAGGAGATGATGGGGGTGAGATTGGGCGGTGGTTGGGGGAGCGGAGGATCTTTGAACCAAGCCTGTGGGAGGAAGCCCTGAGGAAGTCTCTGTCCACTGTATCGGCGCGGCTTGTAGACTTGCGGGGCACAGGGGCATCTTTGCAGGGAAGCAGAAGGAAGGAAGGTGCTGTAGAGGATACGGTGAGGCCCACCGTGCCGGTTCAGAGCAGCGAACAGTCCCACCTCCTCACTCCCCACCTCCATCCTGCAGCCTTGCTCCTCACAGCCTTGTGGCTGTCAATGCCATCATCCAGCCTGCTCCTCCCCCACCCCCCATCCTCCTCAGGGCACTCAGGTAAGGTGGCCGCTGGTGGCCAGACTGCGGAGGGCCAGCGTCCCAGGCCTGTGGAGCAGCAGGCTGAGAGCCAGAACCCAGCTCCGGGACACTGGCGAGCAGGTAGCCGGGACGGAGGGGCTTCTGAGCCCGTGGGCACGTCAGCCTGGGCGCCTCTGCCCCAGGGGCGCCTCTGCCCCAGGCGCGCCTCGGCCCTGCTGTTACTCATAGCACCTTCAGTGGGAAGGAAGACGTGTTTTTCTAACTCCATGTCTCTGAGCTGTGTAAACAACAGACATGGAGCAGGGCACACACAGCCACACCAGAAACCCCTCAGAGGCAGAGGCGGAGGTGGAGGTGGCGGGCTTTGCCTCAGATGGTGCAGCAGGGGCAGGCCTGCACCTGGCGGGCGGCATGGCGACTCCCCGCCTCCCTGACATTCACTGCGCCCTTCAGGAGTGCGGCTTGGGGAGGGAAGGTGAGCTCAGCTGACCCGGAAGCCCTTTCTAGGTCGGTGCCCTTGGACAGCCAGTGCTCTCCAGCGGCTGCCCCTTGCCACCTCCCACAGATCTCTGGGGTTCTGGGTCCCTTCCTAGGCAGTGGTGACAGGGCAGGGGCACAGCTGCCTACCAGGTGGGGCTGGGAACTGCCCCCTGGAAGCCCACCGCTGACCTGACTCCTTAGGGACCTCACCTTCCTACTGACCTCTCCCTACCTGGAGGCGCATCTACTCCGGGAAACTCACTCTGAACCCCAGGGCTGCAGCCTGCAGTACCGTGCTCCCCTCGTGTCTGTGTCCCACTTCCGCACACAGTAGGTGCTCTATAAATGCCTCTTGGAACAGAACTGGGCTGGTCCAGAGCAGGCCTCATGCCCCTTCTCAGAATGGTTTCAGCAGAAGACCCAGTCCTCTGCCTGGGCTGCACCTGACCCCAGGGAGGTCAAGCTGTGTCCACGGCGCTTCCACGTCGCCATGCGCCAGCTCCATGTCACAGCCAGATCGCCCCTTCCCCCGCAGGTTCTGTGGCTACTGCACTCCCGCCCTGGCAGACACTACAGGGGTGTGTGTGGCCACCTGGGGGTGGGGAGGGGACCTTAAGCAAACAGTCTGTAACCTGTAACAGGTCACTCACCTCTCCCTCCCCTCTGGAGGCAGACAAGGCTCGCTGGACCGTGTGACAAGGAGCCAGCAGAATTCATTTAGCAAAAAACGGAATTGGTGTTTTGCCTTGCGGTCCCCCCAGCCGGCTGATTGCCCACCCGCTCGCCCCCTCCCGGGCCTTTCACCCCCTAATCCGCCAAATGGGGTGCGGTCACCTGCCCCCCACCCCCCGACAGGAAGCTGTCACCGCTGGCTGTGGGGCCGGCTCCCTCACCGCCAGGAAGGCAGGCTGCCTTCCCCCAGCCCCGCTCGGCTCCACTCGGCTCGCTGAAACCCAACCCCTCCTTCCAGCTGCAGCGCCAAAGAGCCCCGGGCTGGGCCTCCCCCGGGACCCTGCAGCCTGCAGATCTCATGGTCAGAGAATTTTCCCTGCGCGGTGTTCCAAGCCGGCAGGACCTTCAGAACAAAGGGCAGGGAGGGAGGGACCGCCACCCCAGCAGAGCCTCTGCTGTTACCCCTGGATCTGGAGCCACCGGTGAGTGGTTGGGAGGGCCAAAGGCCCAAGGGCTCCCTGCCCCCGAGGGGCCTGAGCCTGGGGAAGCACTCCCTGAAGGAGCCAGGCCCAGACCTTGGCTCATCCCTTCCAGCTCTTTCCCCCCAGGAGACTGCCCTGCGCTGGCAGTGGGTGATCCTGGTCAGAGCTGGGGGACCATGGTGGGCAGCGCCAAGGCCCTAGCCCCATGACGCACATATCCCTTACCTGAGGCAAGGGCAATTTACAAAGGAAAATACGGGTTTTTCTGTTGCTGGTCCTAAACTCAGCTAATAGAATGCTGTTGAGTATTGGAGATCCTGCAAGCCAAACCCAGCATCAGACCAAACCATGTGGCTGCTTCAGATTTAAGACACCCCAAGGCCCTTGTGGCCCAGAGAGCACATGTTGTAATTAACTCCCTTAAGCCTCATTGTTCTCACCTGTAAAATGGACTAATAGTCTTTGCCATGCCCACTTCCATTCATTTGGCAAATATAAAGAACCCACCACATACCCACAGTTGCTGGAGGCTGGAAAAAGATGGCATTGCCACTTGAGGGTCACATCAGCGAGCAGGTTTGAAAATGCTTGGAAAACTGCAATGTTGAACTACATAGATAAGGAGCAGCTGTAATGATCTCATTAGCTCTCTGGGAATGGGGCTGCTGAAGCAATGTTTAAAATCCTTAAAAACAGTTCGGCACGCCAGACCTGTCTGTGTAATCTGGCCTGCACTATTTATTTGCTTAGCAAACCGTTTCTTCATAGATAGTGCGAAAGGAAAGACTTCAGACCAGCCCGAGGCAGAATTTCTCCCAAATTCACAGTGAGTGGGGTCTGAATTAATTGGGTCTTTCTGCAGCTTAATGTATAAACCTGGGCTCAGGAAATTTGGCCTTTAAAGCAGGTGCCCTTTCAAATGAGTGGGTTTCATGTGACTATTTTAACTTCAGCTTCATTACCCTTTATGGGCTGCAGGCGAGGTGGGGCGCGGGAGGAGGGATCTGGTGTGAACCGCTTCCGTGGGAGGGGAGCCGAGGCTCTGTGAAGCAGCCTCTGCTCCCCCAGTGGCCTCCTGCCAGCCGGGGCTGCTGGGACCACCTGCCCACCTTCCCCGGGAGGGAAAGTCACCCCGGTAGCTCCACACTGGGCCTCCTGCAGCCTCAGGTGAGAGCGGGGCCCAGGCTCCCCAGTCCTACTGGAGGGGCTGGTTGTCCGCTG